>NC_091675.1:36772500-37511250 GCF_042453785.1 Malus domestica | reverse complement strand
AATATTCTGCTTATCGTGTATCGTGTTACCCACGTGTATACCCGAACAAACCCGTTATCTTAACAGGTGCTTATCGGGTTACCCGATAACGACCCGTTTCGTTATCGTGTCGACCCGAATACCTGTTAATTTCGTGTCGTGTCGTGTCGGGTTATCGGGTCGTGTCAGGAATTGCCAGGCCTAATGGACCTTATGTTTTTGTTAAATAATTTTAGCTATAAAATTTGTGAGGAATTAAGAATTTATTAAAGAAATTATGATTAATGGTAGTAAATAAATAAGAGTTTAAATTTGACCTATCACCATAATTAGTTTCGTAAATAAAAATTTCAAGGGCGTTACATCTTTGCCTTTAACCAGCCCACGGACAATGGAGAAATTCTGGAAGCTAATGAACAGCATGTGATTGAGGACATGAATAATTTCTTGATGCAGGATTTTGGACCTGAGAAAATCAAAACGGCTATCTTCCAAATGCAACCATCTACTTCCCCTGGTCTCAATGGCCTCCCTCCCCTGTTCTTTCAGAAATCCTGGGCTATTGTTGAAGATTATGTGACATATGCGATCCCTTCTTTCCTCAATTCTGGTAACCTTCTTAAGAAAGTGAACTACACCTACATTACTCTCATTTCAAAGGTGAAGACCCCCAAGGATATGACTCAGCTTCGGCCTATTAGCCTCTGCAATGTACTCTTCAAGATAGCTTCCAAGGTAATTGTGAACTGCCTCAAGCCATTGCTCCAGCATGTTATCTCCCACCACCAGAGCGTCATTGTCCCCGACCGACAGATTTCGGATAACATAATCCTGGCTACGGAGTTTTCTCACTTTATGTTCAAGCGTCGCAGGGGAAAAAAAGGTTTCTTATCCTTGAAACTCAACATGAGCAAAGCTTACGATTGAATTAAGTGGGGTTATTTGAGGAATGTTCTTCTTCGACTCGATTTATGTCATAAGTGGATCGATCTGATTATGACTAGTGTCTCGACAGTTTCTTATGCCTTTCTAGTTAATGGCATTCCAAGAGGATATCTTCACCTGTCCAAAGGCTTGAGGCAAGGAAACCCGCTGTCCCCATAACTGTTTCTCCTTTGTGCAGAACGTCTTTGCAGCTTTGATTGCCAAAAAAGAACGAGAGCGACTCATCCAAGGTATTTCTATTTGTTTAGGGGCTTCCCATAACAATCATCTTTTATTTGAAGATGATAACTTCTTGTTCGCAATAGCTACTATGGATGATTGCCACCAAATTTTGCTTATTCTCCGCAACTACGAAGTCACCTTAGGTCAAATGATTAATCTACATAAGAGTGAGGTCTCCTTTAGCAGAAATGTAAAGAGAAACATGCATGACTCTATAACCTTCAAACTTGGTGTAACTTAAGAGGCGAGACATGACAAATACCTGGGTCTCTGGAAGCGTCTCCAAAGTTGGAAAGGAAAACTCTTAAGCTCGGTGGGTCGGGAAATCCTTGTTAAGGTGGTTGCATAGGCAATCCTTCTCTACGCCATTCGTTATTTTATTTTACCTAAATATTTATGTGATGAACTTAATGGTCTTGTTGCATAGTTCTGGTGGAATGAATCCAACGATGGCAGGAAGATCCATTGGTTGGGTTGGGACAAGCTTTGTCTTCCCAAATGTGATAGGGGCCTAGGCTTCAAAAAACTACATGCTTTCAATCTCGGGATGCTTGCCAAACAAGGTTGGAAGCTGTTAACTAAACCTAACTCTTTGGTGGCACACATCCTTTGCGCCAAATAGTTTCCCTCTTCCCTTTTTTTCCAAGCAAATGTTAAGCCCAGTGACTCTTTTGTTTGGAGAAGCTTATGTGCTAGTAGAGAGGTGCTCACTAGGGGATTGAGATAACAGTAGGCTCTGGATAAAAGATTAACATTTAGGATGACAAATGGGTTTGTATTTTCTCCCCCAAGTCTCATGCCTACCCCGTTTCTCTGGTCAGTGATCTCATTGATGTGGAAGAGAAATGTTGGAGAACTAATGTCATAAGAATTTATTCTCAGATTTAGAGGCCAACCTTATTCTCTCTATTCCCATTAGCCATCGTCTATCGGAAGATAGACTCATTTGGCACTTCGACAAAAGAGGTTTATTTTCTATGAAAAACGCCTATCGTGTGGCACATGACTTGGTTTCTGGCAGGATCAGTCGGGATTCTTCCTCAGGATCATCTGGGGAGCCAAAGTCCCACTGAAAGTTCGAATAAATGCGTGGCGTCTTTGCAAGGACATTGTCCCAACAAAATCCAATCTGGTAAAGCGTCACATAACCTCTGACTCTCTATGTGTACTTTGTGGCAGTGTCGGCGAATCAAGAGTCCATATTCTTTGTGACTGCCTTTTAGCAGCCTGTGTGTGGAGTTTCTCTCCTCTAGGTCGTCTACCTTGTGGCCCCTCATTCTCATCGCCTGTTATTAAATGATGTATCTCCTTCCCAAACGTGACAAACATAATTTTGATTTAATTCTGATGCTCTCTTATGTTATTTGGAGCACTAGGAATATTATGCTTTGGTCAGGTAAATGTGATCCCCCCTAACATCGTGGTATCTCACACCATCTATTGGTGGCAAAACTTCCAACTTGCCTCCACTCCTACTTTCACTGCTAGCCACTCTTCGGACTCATTAACGGTGAAGTGGGTGAATCCTAGGCTTGGTTTTTTGAAATTTAACGTGGACGGAGCTTGGAATGCAAACCGTCGCATTTGTGGTGTAGGTGTGCTTCTCCGAGACGTTGCAGGCAATTTTGTAGCAGGCTTAGCTAAGTATTTCCCTCACGTTCCTTCTCCTCTCTTTGTTGAGGCTTTGGCGGTCTGGGAAGGTCTTCCCTTGGCATCTTCCAGAGGTCTTCACAATATAGTTATTGAGAGTGATTCGCTCTAGATCACCCAATCTCTCCGATCTTCTTCGTCAGACCTTTCTCTTATTGGTCTCATCATCAAAGACTCTAGAGAGCTTTCCTTGGGGATCATTGGAGTTTGTTTTACCGATATAAGACGTCAAGCAAATGAAGTTGCTCATCGACTTGCTCGTTGCAATCTTCGTCCAGCAGCCCTTCATGTGGTCTGAGGAACCACCAGACTTCATTTTAGATATTTACTTGCATATTGTAATTCTTAACAATGACTACTCCCTTTTTGTAATCTTATTTTTTCCTTACCAATATATCTCTCTATCGCCTTTGATTCAAAAAATAAAATAAAATAAAAAACTCTTTACCAACTTCACTTCTTTCGAAGTACCTAATGATATATATGCTTGGATGCTTGGATCTCACAACTTCACTTGTCATTTTCTAATTTTTAGTTTGGCACTGCTTGCTTCTTTAAGTGTCAGAAGTAATTACATTTTCAATGATGACGTGAAATAATTTAATTGTACAAACATCATAACTGGAAACTGTTCATTTTTTTTTATCATCTTCTAAAGATCATTATCTAAAAAAATGTATTCAACTTGAAGACCATTTAGTCATCCATATGAATCAAATTATTGATGATTCATCACGAAGGTGTAACTTGTACCACAACTGTCAATTTGTTTGGCACATATGGATGTGCTAAACGGTCTCCAATTGCTTGAATTTTTCTAGAGATGATCTTTAAATGCTGACAAAGATAATGAATGGTTCTTATTTGTAGGGTGAATGATGTTGAAGGAAGAATGACTCTTTTCATGTAAAGATCAAGTATTGTCCTTTTAGTTTTCATTATGTATACTCGATAAAGAGTGAAAGGATATTAGAAAAATGAGGAATTGAGAAGAAATAAGAGAAGATAGAGAATGAAGTTAGATAATAAGAAAATGAAAACAACTTAAAGTATTTTTAATTTTTCATATTGTGTGTTACTCCTCCAGTCCTTCTTGCACATTCCTTTCACATTTCTTCCACCAATCTTCTTTTACTATTTTTTTTTTCATTCCTCATTTCACACACACTCTTTTTCTTTATTTATAACATAGAGAATAAATAAACTATTTGAAAAATAAATTCACATTCTTTAATATACCATTATGATTTAGAGATGTGCTATCCACACACTTTTTTTTTTTACTTCTTACATTCCTTTGTTAATTTTATCTTTTGATTTTCTTTAAGGCTAAATAGCCAAAATGGTCCCAGAGATTTGCATAACTCATCACTTTGGTCCCTAACATTTCAAATCGATAAAATTGGTCCCTGAGATTGTCCACCATCCATCATTTTGGTTCTTTGGTTAAAAACTTCGTTAAGTATCCCAGAGCTCTTGGCTAGAAGTTTGGGCAATTTTTAAAGCTTCGTAACTGAATCGTTTCTTAACCAAATTTGACCCATAATATATCAAAATGAAGATAGGAAAGTGTAGAATAAGATTATACCATTTAGAAGCGCAATGGCTGCCGGAAAATAGCCTCAAAGTTGACTGGTCCAAGGGAGAACTAGAAAACTCGCTGGAAATTGAGTAAACTTTAAACGTTCATAACTTCTTCAATACTCAACGAAATCAAGTGATTCAAAAACGAAAATCATACTTCTCGATGAGACAAAGAGAAAGGTACCTTTGTAGATGGCTAAACCACCGTAGTTTGGCCAGAAAACGGCTCAAAAGTGGCTAACTCGAGACCAAGACATCCATTTTCGAGCTGTTTTCCGGCCAAACTACGGCGATTTAGCAGTCGAAAAAGGTACCATTCTCTTCATCTTATCGAGAAGTATGATTTCGTCTTTGAATCACTTGATTGCGTTGAGTATTGAAGAAGTTATGAACGTTTAAAGTTTACCCAGTTTCCAGCGGGTTTTCCAGTTTTCCTTTGTACCAGTCAACTTTGAGGCTATTTTCCGGCTATCTCCGGCAGCCATTGGGCTTCCAAATAGGTATAATCTTATTCTACACTTTTCTATCTTCATTTTAATATATTATGGGTCGAATTTGGTTAAGAAACGATTGAGTTACAAAGCTTGGAAAATTATCCAAATTTCCGACCAAGAGCGCCGAGACACTTAACGGAATGACCAAAATGATGGATAGTGGACAATCTCAGGGACCAATTTTATCGATTTGAAATGTTAGGGACCAAAGTGATGAGTTATGCAAATCTCAGGGACCATTTTGGCTATTTAGCCTTTCTTTAATTCATTCAATTCGACGATAGAAAATTAAACAGGTGTGTGAGAAGTTAAAAAAAAGTATATAGCTAACACACTCCTATGATTTACATTTAGAAATTTCAAGATGTATTTCTTTCAGTGCAGGACAGGAGTGCAAAAATAACGGCAAAAATGCCTAACTGGAATTTGCACACGAAAAGTGAAGTTGGTGAAGCACCAAATTAAATACATCAATGTCAAATCAATACCAGAATGCCACGTGTTTTTTTATTTTTTTTTATTTTATTTTTTATTTTTTACTTCCAATGCTATTGCGGTTAGCCGGTTAGTGTCTGTTCGGTAGGCTAGTTAGTATATGTTGTGACTAATTCAAATCAACTTGAGTTCAGTCTATTATTTCTGTGTTAAATGTGAAATGGACAAAATTAGATATGATTGATTATGTATCCATAATAGAATTATTTATTTAACATATCTTTATATATGAGTTACAAGTCATATCTTACATATCCTTACCAATTCAATCATATCACTAGATTCAATCATATTCAGCCCACCAAACGAACTCTTAAGCGTTACTATGTACCCAAAACATGCATCAATGGAATGCAGTTATCACAAACCCATAAATGTCCAACACACATTATCCAAATTCTACTTTATATTTACTTACTGGTGTGGCTTATCTAAATATGTTTGCAGGCAAAATTTTGAGTTTAACCGAAAGTATATTTATTTTCTTTATTTTTGAGATCATTTTTCAGCGGAGAGATGCAGAACTGAATTGTAAAAATCATACGTATATCTCAGAGTCTGAGGGGTATGAATGCGGATTTTAGGACAATCTATTGTGTTTGAGTAATATTAACAAGCGATATTAAAGATAAAGAAAAGGGGATAAACTCATAGCTGTATAGCAGAACTTCTCAGTGTTTTGTATTAAATTAAATAGACAGATATTCGAAGATGATGTGTCCAGGACCACCAAAGCTCGGTTGTGGCTGTGGGGGAGCTTCAATTATTCTGGAATTTTCAACTGTATACATAGTAAAAGCCCACCAAATACATCAGGCTTTCAATGAGCTCTTTCAAATTTAATTGCTGATTATTATTACCTCACGTATCTTCTAAAAAGTGAATAGTGATTTTTGTGTCATCAAGCTTCAACAAAAATATTTGGACAAAAATACCTTCAAGACAAAAAACTTCAACGTCGTCTCAAAATAATGCATCAAATAAGGAAAGGGCATTTTCATCATTTTAACAACATTTTTTTAATAATTAATTTTTTTTGTGTGTTTTTTTTTAATTAGTACTTCACGATAGGTTAGCAATAATGTGATTCAATTTCTCTATTTTTAAACACATTCAAAACATCTTAAGAGACATGTAGGTTATAAAAAAGGTCATTCGCACGCGGATAATAATATGATTAAATTATTTGTCAAATGATTGTTTTTTTTTTTCAATAAACGATATTATCTACACTAAGGGGAGGGGGTGGGCTTAGCCTCATAATTTGTTAGCAATAATGTGATTCAATAAGTTGTTTATTAAGTATTATTTTCTCTATTTTAAACACGTTCAAAACATCCTATGAGGCGTGTAATGTCAGTTATAAAAAAATTCTTTCGCATGCAGATAATAATGTGATTAAATTAGTTGTCAAATGATTTTTTTTTAACAAACGATATTATCTACACTAAGGAGGAAGGGGTGGGTTTAGCCTCATAATGGGCTATCAATAATGTAATTCATTTAGTTGTTTATTAAATATTATTTTCTCTATTTTTAAACACGTTCAAAATATCTTTTTTTTTTAACAAACGATATTATCTACACTAAGGAGGAAGGGGGTGGGCTTAGCCTCACAATAGGCTAGCAATAATGTGATTCATTCAGTTGTTTATTAAGTATTATTTTCTTTATTTTTAAACACGTTTAAAACATTTTAAGAGGCGTGTAATGCATGTTATAAAAAAGTTTTTTCGCACACGGATAATAATGTGATTAAATTAGTTGTCAAATGATTGTTTTTTGGGTTTTTTTTTTATTAACACTCCACTTATTGTTGAATACACTCTACATAAAAGTTTATTGTTAAGTGGCTTATATACCTAATACAAAATGACTATTTAGGCCTAAAAAATAAAAAAATAAATAAATAAATAATTTTCTAAATACACCCCAAGTTAATTTAGACTTGTATTCTAAGATTGTTTTTTCTTCAAGCTCTCAAAGTCACTCACTTCTTTCATTATAGAACAAGACCCTAACTACTAAAAGCACAAAACATGGAAAAAAGATTATTTTTCATCCTTGTTTTGTAGATCTTTAATTTGCTTGATTCTATGACGATAGAAATTTTAGAATTGGAGCAAGGAAAAGGAAACTGGTTAGTTTAAAGCCAGCAATACATTGTTTTTTTTTACTTTGCAGGTGCAACCTAGAAGAACAAACTTATATAATAAAATGCAATGTGTTCATAAATTTTGCTTTGACCATGTTAGAACGCCAAATAGTTGTGCATGTGAATTCATATATATTCGGACAGAGAAGGAACAGTACAATCTTATATGCAATCCAATTATCAAAGAATAGATCGGCGGAAGGTATGAACTATTTAACCCCACCAGATGACAACGTTATAAATTCAATAGAGAACAGGGAAAAATTTTGTTTCATACTTGACTCCAGTTCCTTTGCTTGTTCATCGCCTTCTTCGTTCTTCGTATTGATGTGGGGTTTAAGTAGAGCATGTGGGGTGTACATATAGCATATGGGGTGTATTAAGATAAATTTTGATTTAAAAAGTATATATGGGGTGTATTAAGTATGTGGGAGGTAGTTAACAAAACGTAGGGTGTCAATAAAACAACCCTTGTTTTTTTTTTTTTTTTTTAACAAACGATATTATCTACACTAAAAGGGAAGGAGGTGGGTTTAGCATCACAATGGGCTAACAATAATGTGATTCAATCAGTTCTTTATTAAATATTAGTTTCTCTATTCTTAATGTAAATTCCATAGAGACCGATTTTATTATGTGGATTCAACAGTTTTAATTGGTTTAAGAGGGGTTTGTTCTAACATGATATAAGATTATTCATTTACTTCAAATATTTGACTTTCTTTTTGTCAATTTACGCATATAAATACATTTAAAACGTGTATGTCGCACGTAGCATGCCATGATTCATAAAATGCCTTTTGCAAGCGCATGAGTGCATGCATAAAGAAATTATGCATCAAATAAAGCAAGGGCATTTTCGTAAATTTAATAGTATTTTTTTAATAATGAACTTTTTTGTGGTTTGTTTGTTTGTTTTTTTATTAATTAGTACCTCACAATAGGCTAGCAATAATGTGATTCAATTTTTCTATTTTTAAACATGTTCAAAACATCTTAAGAGGCATGTAATGCCGGTTATAAAAAAAGTTATTCGCACGCGGATAATAATGTGATTAAATTAGTTGTAAAATGATTGTATTTTTTTTAACAAACAATATTGTCGACACTAAGGGGGAGGGGTGGGCTTAGCCTCACAATGGGCTCGCAATAATGTGATTCAATCAATTGTTTATTAAATATTATTTTCTCTATTCTTAATGTAAATTCTATAGAGACCGATTTTATTATATGAATTCAACTGCTTTAATTGCTTTATAAAGGGTTTCTTCTAGCATGTTTGCTTGTTTTTTTTTTTTTTTTAATTAGTGCCTCATAATAAGCTATGTCACATCCTGTTCCGGGCCCCCACCACATCTCGGGCTCGACTCCACCGTACACGATATTGTCTGCTTTTGGCCCCAACCACGCCCTCACGGTTTTGTTTTTGGGAACTCACACAAGAACTTCCCAGTGGGTCACCCATAATGGAATTGCTCTCGTGCAAACTCGCTTAACTTCGGAGTTCGGATGGAACTCGAAGCCAGTGAGCTCCCAAAAGGCCTCGTGCTAGGTAAAGATGAGAATATACATATAAGGCTTACAAGATCCACTCCTCTGGGCGATGTAGGATGTTACAATCCACCCCCCTTATGAGCCCGACGTCCTCGTCGGCACACTTCCGGTTAGAGATTGGTTCTGATACCAAATTGTCACATCCCGGCTTGGGCCCCCACCACATCCCAAGCTCAACTCCGCTGTAGCACGATATTGTCCGCTTTGGGTCTCGACCATGCCCTCACGGTTTTGTTTCTGGGAACTCACAAGAGAACTTCCCAGTGGGTCACCCATCATGGGATTGCTCTCGCGCGAACTCGCTTAACTTCGAAGTTCGGATAGAACCCGAAGCCAGTGAGCTCCCAAAAGACCTCATGCTAAGTAGAGATGAGAATATACATATAAGGCTTACATGATCCACTCCCCTAGGCGATGTAGGATGTTACAGGCTAGCAATAATGTGATTTAATCAATTTTTAAACATGTTCAAAACATCTTAAGAGGCATGTAATGCCAGTTATAAAAAAGGTCATTCGCACGCAGATAATAATATGATTAAATTAGTTGTCAAATGATTATTTTTTTTTAACAAACGATATTATCTACACTAAGGGGGAGGGGGTGAGTTTAGCCTCACAATGGGCTAACAATAATGTGATTCAATCAGTTGTTTATTAAATATTAGTTTTTCTATTTTAAACACTTTCAAAACATTTTAACAGTCGTGTAATGCCCGCTATAAAAAAAAGTCTTTCGCATGCGGATAATAATGTGATTAAATTAGTTGTCAAATGATTTTTTTTTTTACCAAACGATATTATCTACACTAAGGGGGATGGGGTGGGCTTAACCTCACAATGGGTTAGCAATAATGTGATTAAATCAGTTTTTTATTAAATATTATTTTCTCTATTTTTAAAAACGTTCAAAACATCTTAAGAGGTGTGTAATGCCAGTTATAAAAAATAGTCTTTCGCATGCGGATAATAATGTGATTAAATTACATTAAATTAGTTGTCAAATGATTTTTTTTTAACAAACGATAACTACACTAAGGGGAAGATGGTGGGCTTAGCCTCACAATAGACTAGCAATAATGTGATTCAATCAGTTCTTTATTAAATATTATTTTCTCTATTTTTAAACACGTTCAAAACATGTTAAGAGTTGTGTAATGCCTTTTATAAAAAAGGTCATTCGCACGCAGATAATAATGTGATTAAATTAGTTGTCAAATGATTGTTTTTTTTTAACAAACGATATTATCTACACTAAGGGGGAGGGGGTGGGCTTAGCCTCACAATGGGCTTGTAATAATGTGATTCATTCGGTTGTTTATTAAATATTGTTTTCTCTATTTTTAAACATGTTCAAAACATCTTATGAGACGTGTAATGCTGTTATAAAAAATGTCATTCACTTTATCCTTTATTTTGTCCTTATCATTAAAACTCAAGTTTTCAAACCCTTTTCATTAGTTTTTTTTTTTTTTTAACAAACGATATTATCTACACTAAAAGAGAAGGGGGTGAGCTTAGCCTCACAATGGGATATCAATAATGTGATTCAATCCATTGTTTATTAAATATTATTTTCTGTACTCTTAATGTAAATTCTATAGAGACAACATGATCTAAGATTATTCATTTACATCAAATATTTAACTTTTCTTGTCAATTTACGCATATAAATACATTTAAAATGTGTATGTCGCACGTAGCACAGGATCACCGCCAAATCCTTTTCCTAGGAATCCTAAAGATCCTGTGATCGTGACCGTTCATCATATATCGTATGGTTAGAAATCGTTAGTTACTATTTATATTTAATTTTAAATTTTAAAATGATTTCTAATTGCACGATATACAATAAACGGTCACAATCACAAGATCCCTAGGATTCCCAAGAAAAAGATCCGGCAAGGATCCTTTTCCTCGTATTATTACCTCACAACATGAGATGGTCAGAATTTCACTTAACAAATAAATTACTATAAAAAATTAACTATGGTACAAGGTAAACTTCCAAGAAGGAACTTTTACACCCATCCAATGCAATGGAACTTTCACTGTGAGTAAATTCAACAACACGAATATGATGAGCTATGGTGAAAACAAAAAATGTTGTATAACCGGAGGGACGAAAGATCTGGCTTAACGTTGTCAAGAAACTCCTCGAATCATCTGACCACAATGCGCTCTCTATTTCTTTCGATTTACCTCCAACTATTGTCATACCTGTCACTGAATTCTAGACCTTCTCATCCACATCAGAAGATTCTGATAATAAGCCACTGTTCCTTTGGGATTTGCCGCTTGGAAGACGCTCCTTGCCTCCTGGCTTGGACGAGGCATTGCCGTACCATATCATTCCCAATATTGCGATGAACATACCTATGACTACTTGATGATTGAGACCCTCTTTCCCGAAGAATATGAATCCTAAGATCAAGACCAGGATTGTCTTCATATGGCCAAGGACTTGAAATGACACAGCAGTAAATCTACCAATGCAGATGAACTGGCTGAGGTTGGTTCCAACCGCAATGGTGCAAGACAGGACAATCAATGACTGCACAAAACAAATAGCTGCTGAAATCATTAACCGCAGTGACAAAGTCATTTCAGCTGTAAGCAAAATGCAGGTAGTCATATGTCATAATAACCGCTTCAAACTCCACCCATTTTTATTTGTCTGAAAAGACCTATCATATAATGGTCTAACTAAAGTTTGCTTAAAATGCAAGAATATTTGTGTCAATCAGGCCCTGTAGAGGGGAAAAAAAAACACCAGAAAAAAGAGTCATGTGTATATTATAAAGATTATCATAAAGAAGAAACTGTGGATTACATGAAACATGAAAATTAATTGACTATACTTGAGAAGTGATAACTTTTTATTCAATTTCATAGGGAGAAAACGAACAATTCATCAATAAGATCAACAGTTATTGCACAGTTAAATGAGGGATGCTGCAAATCTTGCACAGTTATTGCACAGGAAAAACGTATTTTGAAACTTGTTTGGAAGTTCTTTCAAAATAACTTTGTAAGCGCTTTTGGTGAAAATGTTTTTACAACCAATTCTTAGCAAAACCCTTAAAGGAATCCTGGAAAAGCACTTCAAGTGCTTTTGGAACTCAAAAACAATTTCTTTAAAAGCACTTTCTACCATTATAAAAGCACATCCATAGGAGCCCTATTTGTGCACTATTGTTGGCTTGAAGTAGTATAGAGTTTTGTGCACTCATATTGGCACCTTTCAGGTTGATACAATACAGAGAGAGGAAATATGGTTTCTTTTCCTGATAAATAAAATTTTCCAAAACTAATTGATTTGGCACCATAAATCTCTTATGGAATTTGCCAAGAAAAACTTTAAGGCTCACCAGATTAGGAGCTGCCCACATTTAAAAATATCATGACGTTACTAACACACAACCACACAGTTAGAGCCTGACACCACAATTGAAACAACAATCAACATAATACATTGGAGAAACCAAGGATCTAATAAATATCGTGCAAACTTGTCATGGAATACAAAGAAATAAATCTACTATTTTGAAGGGTTAACTATGATATTGAATATAATGAACATGCTGCGAGATGCAATCACAAGAAGATGTGGGCCTAACATTCAGAGCACATGCAACTGAGCATGAATAATGGAAGAATATTATTCATATAAAGGGTACTGAAACATTAAGTAATTGGGCCCCACTATGATAAACATTTATCTATCAATAATAAGATTATCATATATAACTTACCGTAGATATCAAATGATAGTCGTACGAGTAAACTGTTTCATTTGTCAACCAGTAGTCCAAGAAGGGGCCTAATATCAGCAAAGATGCAGCCTGTACTGGTGCAGTATGTCCCAATAAGTTGAAAGACCCAAGAGAATACTTCCGTTGAAGAGAGTGTACATACTGCACAAACTCAGATAGTGAACAATGTTGCAAGGCAAGGGACAAACAGAATAAAAAAGGGAACTTTAACGAAAAGCTCTAGGTACTGTTCACTTTAACGATAGAGGTATTCATCAATTCCCCCCTGAACTTGTGACCATTGGCCAATTTCCCCCCTCAACTATAATTTGGCCAATTTGCACCCTACTGTTAATTTTTTTTAATTTTCCATCTATTCTTTTTTTTTTTCTTTCAATCTTTCCAATAACTTCCAACAAAGTACTAAAATTAACATAAACTCACCAGCATAATATAGGGTAAAATGTACAAAAACATAATACAATTAGTATGTGATATGGGTTGATTATAAGAAAAAGTTATGAACCGGGTTTAAAGCATGTAGAAGAAGAAATAATAATCCTAAACTCATGGATCAGACCTATTTCAATAAAATGGGTTATTCTTAATAAGGAGTCGAAAATTATGAATTGACTAGCCATTTTTGCACTAAAGCTCGATTCTCTGCAATTTACTTGAACTTAGCTTTCACTTTTATAAAGAAAATTGTATTCACATACAAAAATGTACACATCAATCCTTTTCGTTATCAATTTTGTATAGTAAAAAATCAAATAAAATTACTCCATACTGATTTATTATGACTAATAATACTATCTATGATAAATTGTAAAATTATAAATTTTAATCTATTTGTAATAGGATAAAGACATAGGAAAATGATTAACATACATCTTATTTAGTTTCTTACACACACTTGTTTAATTATGATCAAATTAAAAAATTAACAGTAGGGTGCAAATTGACTAATTATGAGAGTTGCGGGGAGAAATTGGCCAAATTAAAGTTGAGGGGGGAAATTGACTAATTATGAGAGTTGAGGGGGGAAATTGGCCAAAATTAAAGTTGAGGGGGGAAATTGGCCAATAGTCACAAGTTCAGGGGAGGAAATTGATGAATACCTCTTAACGAAAAACTACATTTTTACGCTAAAAAGTCAATCCTGTACTATTCACTTTACCCTTTATTTAAAACTCAAAAGTTTTCAAGCCATTTTCATTAGTTTTCCTAATAAAAAATGGCTAAAGTGGGGCTTGGAGTTGACCAAAATTAGTAAATCCACATCTAAGAACACATCCTATACACAAACTGATCTGGACACTCAACATCTCACAGCTCCAACCCATTTAGAAATAATATGGCTATTGATTAAGGTTAGCCGGTTAAACAACTTGAAAATTTCTTAAGTAGATGCATGTTAAAAATAATAGATGGAAACATCACTTGAGTTGAAACTTCATATGTCGAGCCTCAGGAGACCACAAGACCAGGAGACCAGAACTCGCTGAATGACCATAACCCATTCCATCATGGTCCTACTGTATCTATATAAGATCACGAGTTTCAGTTAAGAGGTACTTACATGCTGTTGAAGGGCAGTGCTCCAAACAGCTACTAAAGCAGCTATAAAGCCCTTGGCATTGACACTGACATCAGTAACTGTACAAACTGCAACACCCAGGAGAACCAATGTTATGCTCAGCTTTGTGCCCCTTGAGTAACGCACATTGTCCAAGACAACTTCAAGAAAACATGATACTGGGATCATAGTCAGCTTCGCGATCTGACAATAATGTTTGAAAACAAAACCACGTTAATTTTTCAAATCTATATCACGAAAAAAAAAAAAATATGTGGTGTTCACTAGTTTACCAACACTAACCTGATAGAATCCCACAGAGTTCCACATTAAACTCACATTCATTCCGACTATGGAGAAATTCGCAAATAAAACAAATTTCAATAGATCAGGTAACGGTAGCTGAGAGGGCTGGATATATCCGAGCCATTTAAGAACAACGGTCAGTAAGGTTGTTGTGGCAAAATGCAAACCCGTTAATGTTGTAGCTGCATTATGTAGAGAAAAATGTCAAGATTCATGCTTCTGCTACAGTTTCCCAAAATAAAATCTTCTGTTTCATTTAAAGCAGCAGTGTGTTAGATTACATATGCAGAGCCATTCAAGGTCCAAATGTGTCACCTGACCCTTCTCAAATTTTGCCTATTTTGCGTTCATTCGTACTGTATCTTAATTTATTTGATTTTATATTGGAGCTGAACCTTCTGAGCCCTCACCCTTTGACTCTCTTTTCTTACATTTGATCCATGTGTGCCACTTAATGCCTCAATTTTTACTTAATTTATCCTCCTATCTAAGGCCAGCTTCTTAAAATCTTTCCCTGTTCGTTATCCCTATCTCATTATTGTGTCAAATTGCGATTACTTTTTATTTCACATTCTCATTCGGATTCTGATTTTGGAATGGTAACAGATGGGATATCAAAATTGCAGTAATTATAATGATTGCATTGCATATATAGATGAGTTTATTGTTTTGGCACCTTAAATTTCATTATCACTGTTTACTATTTAAAGTTGGTTTCCTTAGGAACAATCTTGGCTCCACCATTGTAAGATTATGAACCATCCACACTACTAGATGGTTGCCATGTCGATGACATTTTAAGAATATGTCATGCACACTACTCACGTAATATCACTTAAATAATATTATATTTATGATTATATTTATATCCGGACACGCTTGTAGACTTGTAATTTCTCCTTAAGGAAAAGAAATATGGCCAAAATACGATTTAGAGGACTTTATTCTAATTGTGGACTGGATAAAAGTCAAGCTCCTTTTTGAGAATTATTTAGCAGAAGAGAATAGTTCTTTCTGCACCCACCGCATGGTTGTGTGATTCTCTTTGAGAAATTTTGGGCTACCTTGCAACTAGACTAGAACGAAACTTAATAAAAATGGTTTGATGGCAATTAGGCACCACCATCAATCCATCTTGTTTAGCACGCCAAATTGTGTCACCATCATCCCCACGTTTCGACTCTTGCTACCAACAAGCACAAGGGGCCTAGAGACTAGAACAAATCGGAGAAAGATCATTACAGGGTTAAGGCCTACAATTCTACAGTGAATTGGAATATCTATGCATTTTCGTTTTCCTTTTCTGCACCACCTTTCAGTTATAACTATTAGAACCTAAATCATTAAGTAGAATTAACATTTCAAAGAAAAATATGTGTCCTCTTTAGTCAACTTTATGCAATGATTTTCAGGACCATCTTTAAGTCATAGAGGTTTTGTTTATATCCAAGATCAAATAGATCCTTCTCCACACACCAATCATAAAATGGTGCAAAGTTTAATACCACCTTCCAATATCTAGTTATCAATCGACCATTATAAGCTATGTCAATAAACTCCCCCAATCCTGTGATCTATATTCATCGAGTAGAGTATGGCTTTGAGGTTAGTTACACTCCCTCGGTCTTTAAATTTAATTGGCGGAAAAGGAGGAGCAATAACAATTTGAAAACTAAAAAAGGTAATTTTCCAAAAAGCAAAGTGAGAAAATTTACCAACTCACAAGAGGCAAACCGAAACCCGAAAGACAAGAATAAATATTTTCATAACGACTTCAAAAAACATAGCAATATATAAAAGAAAAAAGAAGCGTCCTTTACGACATTTCAAAGTGATTCTAAGAAGTAAAACACTCAGAAATTTGATAGATGTTAATAAAAAAATAGGCATCAAACTGATTACTGATTTTATAGGGGAATGCAACTGAAGAAACTCAGCGAGCAAAACAGGACAACAGAAACTTACCGAAACTGAAACCGTGAGTAGCCATCAACGATTTATTGACAATGATTATACCAACAGATGTGACGACATTGAACAACCATGACGCGGCATCAAGAGAAGCCTTCCGATCAGCTTTGCCTGCTGAAGCCATTTTTAACCTACAGCTCCTACTTGATCACCAGATTCTTCACTGCTTACTTAGTCTTCATAAATCCATCCGCCCGCCCGAATCGTTATCTGTGCAGTATTAGGGCATCATATTACACACAATGAATACTAAAATCAGCAATTTTCAAATTAACCACCGAAGAAGCAATTAAATTTCCAAATTGATCCCAGATTTGAATTTCTACACAGAAGAACCATGAATTCAATACAATAATATAACCCAGAACACAAATGAGAAAACAATTTCCAAAATCTGAACCGCCATGCTACAATCCCAAACAGATGCACGAAAAAATCAGAGGGTAACAAAATATGATAAAATAAAATTTGGATTTCAAACTGCATAACAGATAACAGAAAATGTAAGTCAAATCCAAAGCAGCAGCCAGCACCCCAATTAAACAAAAACTCCAATGCTTCAATTTCCCGGGAAAACAATGGAAAACGAAAAGCGAGTGGGAAGCTGAAAGTGGAAACCTGAGAAACGAAGACGAAGAAGAAGAAGATCCAGAGAAGGCCTCGGGATTTGCGCACGTAATAAAAGGAGGAGGAGGAGTTTGAGAGAAGAACAACGCCCCGAATTCGATGGCGCTCGCGGAATTGAGCAACGCCGTCCTCGTCGCCATTAAAGACAGAGATGGAGACGTAGACTGTGAGAAAGTAAATCAACCCTCTCTCTCTCTACGTTTTATTTTATTTTAATTAAGATTTATCTTAATTATGTTTGGATTAGGAGAAAGGTCCTTCGTTTTGGGAGGTAAATTTTTTGCCCTCCCATTTCTGTGCCCTTCTGTTTTGTACGGTTAAGGTTAAGTTACATCAATAGTTTATATTATTTTTTTTATAGAGATAATAAGACAAAAATGAATAATAATATAAAATGTTGACGTAGTTTAATGATGTGGTAAAAACTAACACACAAATTAAGCCCTATTAAGATAGTTGTAGTACGCGTAATTAGGGATTGTTCTAGGCCGGAGATTAGTTAGGGATACTAATCAACACAAATTTAACTTAAAAACTGAAAACTAGACTCAAACAACTTAAAACAACTCAAAACAAGCTAAACTGACTCAAATAACACAAAACTAAGTTAAATTGACTCAAAACAAGAACTAGACGGTGATTTGGACGAAAATTAAACTACAAATACTCAGAATACTAAATGGGGGTTGTTTTGACGAATTTAAAGTAAACCTAAGTACTTGTAGAAACAAACTAAAGGTAATACGAAATTGGATGTTTTTAGGGGTGTAAGGCTAGTTAGAGGGTTCTTCTCCGCACATGGCACATATGCATACAAATTGATTTCCAATTATTATTCCTATAAACTATGAATGACAATGCCCCCAAATTAATCGTGAGAAGCACAAATTAACTTTCAGATTTTCCTAAATTCATTGAATTGGACTCAGCGACGCAACCAAATTATTCTTATCAAGTTCCCTATATGAACAACATGATAGAGATACATATCAAAGATCATTAAGTTCTATGAAAATCATAAGCATTGACAAGGCATTCATAACTATGAACTGCATGATATTCCTGCCAGGAAATTACTTAACACAATCATGACTAGTGACTATAAGTTCATAACGATTAGGTGAAATTCCCTTATATTCTAGCATCAAATTCATGCATGCAAACTAAGTATGCATCCTTAATTAACACACAAGAACAAGTTCTCCATAAAACAGATAAGTAAATTGCATTCACAATTCATGAAACAATAACTGGATGTAATCAATTCATATCACATATATGTTCATGGCTTTGAATTCACCTCTAACTAAAATGAAATTAGTTCCACATGTTCATCATAATTGAAAACCAAATTAAAATAAACATTGGACTAAAACTAAGGATAGAAAGAACCCATAAACGCTCCAGCACTCCAATGGCAGATTTGGCACAATCCTTGGCAGCAGGGTCACGGCACAAGTCATTCTTCTCCTTGCAAGCACGGCACAAGTCTCTAAATACTCTCAGAAACCTGTGGCACTCTTTTTATTTTTCTCTCTGGTACCCTGAATGGTGCGAATTTGATGTATATATATATAGGGCTAGGGCACGGCATAAAGGTTGCAAAGGAGAAGGATTTGGCGTGACAGATTCCTAAGGGGAAAGGGATAGGGTAATTCGGCACAAATCTTCTAGAAAGGGGGTGTTGTGGCAGGTTATTAGGGGAAGGAATAAGAGGGTGCGGCACCAATTTAGGGCAAAGGATAGGGATTCTAGAACCAGATATTTAGGTGATTTAATGTGAAATTGATTCCCCATTGCAGTTGGAGTTTAGGTAGACTAGGATTAGGATAAGGTAAGATAAAGTTTGTTTGGATAATGTTGGATAAGATAAGGTTTTGGATAATGTTCCTTCCTTTTAGCTAATTCCTTATCTTCCAAGTCTTGAATTAATTTTTCCATCTCTTTAGCACATTCCTAGCCTCTTTTGATCTTCAAAAACGTCCATCCACCTTGCTCCATGCATGTGCTATCCATTCTTGGCCCAAAACTGCTCTAATATGCTCCAAATTGCCTTTTCTTGCCACTTTTGCCATTTGGACCTACAAACACACGAAAATAGCTTAAATCACTATAATAAACAGAAACTAACTCACTAAATGCAAAGAAACAAGCTAACAAAGTCGCATAAATATGCTCCTATCAAATTCCCCCACACTTAGCTTTTACTAGTCCTCGAGCAAAACAAAACAAACAAAACATAACCTAAACCTTCCAATGTTTGCCTCATGGATTTCCAATGAAACATGACATGTTAAAAATCACTACTCCCACAGATTTTAGCTATCTTTACCCTCGAGCTCATACTTAATCGCAATCACCACTCACTAGCTCGCATTTAATCAATTAAAACAATGTTTTGAATGTAGTAACATGCCTTAGAGAATTCCCTCAATTCCTCACTGGATATACTCTCTATTTTCACACAGATTTTCTGACTACACTCCCTATACTAAGTATATGTGAGAAGATTGATGTAAATATGTAGACTAGCACTCACATATGTTATAACAAAGAAGACACTTTCTGGAATTATTAATATAACATGTATATGATCTCATGAATGAAATGCCACTACTTAGAAGCCAGAATCAGGGATTCTATATGCTCGTACCAATTTCAAACTCCACATATTGAAACAAATAACAATCAAGATAAAAGTCTAAGGGTTGTAACGGGCTAAGGTATTGGCTAACAAAGAATGGTCAAGGATAAACAAAAGTCCTTAAAGTGATAGTAAGCAAAGTAATGAAATCAACATTTAGAATTCAACTTTTGAATGCAACAACTAACTTTAAACACAAGGGAGAGATTCTTACAACACTTAGGGCCGGATTCAAACTTTTGGACCATTTCTTCAACAACCAATACTTGTGAGCTCATTCTCACTTATTTCTCAACTTTTTCTTATTTTCTTTTGTTTTTCACGTTTTTTTTTTCTGTGCCCTTCTCTTTCTTTGGCACACTAAACGTACAACCTTATAGATTTCCAATGAAAAACTTTCCCCCACACTTGTTTTCTGCATAATGTTGATCAAAAGGAATTCCCTCTAAATCATGCTCCACTATTCTTTAAGAACAAGGGTATGTATAGTCCTATTCTAGGCTAGGTAGGGATAATGTAGGCTAAATAAGGCTTAAAGGGGTTAAACCTACAAAACATATGCAAGGGAATAAGGCTTTTTGGCTATAGTTTAACTAAACAACTTCATCTTGTTATATGTTATGCAATCAATTTTAAGCTTTGAATGAAACGGGCATGAGTTCTAGTATTTGGAACTAAAATGATGAAAAAAAACATTCCAACCAAGCAAAGAAATAATGAGATCATGCAACGACTTTAGAAAACAAGAATTCATAGATTAATAACTCTCCAAACAAGGAATAGGCTCAAGTCTCTCAGGGTTGTAGCGTTAGTTTGAGTTCCTTCCTTCAAGCATGTTACAAAAACTGATTTTTTTTTCTTCTTTTGTGATTACATGTGAATTCGTTAATGACAACTACAACCAAGTATTAACCAAAGAGCATATCAAACTTCCACCCATGTTTGTAATTTTCTTTAACAGTCATGCAATTAAAAACCAAATCCTCATCATTGTGTTGGAAGGTAGCCTAAGACACAAACACACAAAAACAACTCTAAGAACGGCTTTTTTGGGTTTTTCAAAATTTTTTCGATTTTTTTTTTCAAATTTTCGTATTTTTCTTTCAAAACACTTCAAAACACAATAAAAACACTTAAAACAGTGAGTAACAACTCGAGATGTGCTAGGTGGTTAAATCCAACGAAAATTCATGAAAAACACTTTGTTTACCCCCCTCCCCCCCCACACTTAAACCAAACATTGTCCTCAATGTTTCAAACATAGACCTCACGCAAGTAATCAAACAACACAGCTAACAAACATGACATTTATGGCAAAGTAAAAGCAATAAAGAGTAGGGTTAAGGAACGCAAATCTGGTTTTGGAGTCGGAGATTCCTAGGTCTTCTTTATTTGAACGCATGGGTTGTCTCCCAAGAAGCGCTTTCTTTAACGTCTTTCAGCTGGACGATACTTCCTTTTAGGCTCCATTAGGGTCCACAACATGGAGGGGTATTTCCTCCACGACATGCTCCTTAAAATTCTTGTAGTAAGGCTTCAAACGGTGTCCATTCACTTTAAATTCATGTCCTGTCTTTAAACTTTGAATTTGGACTGCACCATAAGGAAAAACATTAGTAACAACAAAAAAACCAATCCATTTATAACGCAACTTACCTGGAAACAATCGAATGCGGGAGTTGAAAAGTAACATTTTCTGCCTACAGAAAACGTTTTACTTCGAATCATCTTGTCGTGGAATGCCTTCGTTTTCTCCTTGTAAATATGCGTTCTCATAAGCCTCATTCTTAATCTCCTCAAGCTCATTCAATTGAAGCTTCTTATGAATGTCAGCCGCATCTATGTCCATATTGAACGTTTTGACTGCCCAGTATGCTCTGTGCTCCAACTCAACCGGAAGATGGCACGGTTTCCCATAGATAAGCTGAAATGAAGACATCCCAATTGGTGTTTTGTAGGCTATACGATACGCCCATAGTGCATCATTCAAGCGCAAGCTCCAATCTTTCCGAGTTGGCTCAACTGTCTTCTCCAAAATCTGCTGGATTTCTCGGTTAGAAACTTTGGCTTGCCCACTTGTTTGAGGATGATAAGGTGTCGAAACTGAAGGGAATACTATGAGATTCATGTGGGATTTCTAGTGACTAGCATGCATATACAATTCAAAATTTATATACGAAAGCAACGGAAGCATGTTATCAAATAATATCAAAGCAATAGTCATGTAAACCCCCTTCAAGATGCATAGGTTTATGTAAGATGCATCAAAAACAAATTTATACAAGAACAAAGTTTAGGAGTAGTTTTATACCTCTTGATCTAGATCTTAGACCAAGGATGGACCACCTCCAAGCCCTTTGCTCCTTGAACTTCTTGAGCCTAGCCTCCTTCCTTGCCTCTTCCACTTTGTTTAGAATGAGTGCTCCTAGGTTCTCTTCAAGTTTCCAAAATTGAAAACTTCTAAAGATCTTCACCCACTAGTGTAGTGAGAAGGATGAAGGAATAACCAAAGGGGGGAAAATATGATTAGCCAAATCCCCCTATGGTGGCCGGCCCTTTGAGTGTTAGAGAGATATTTTTCTTTTTCTCTTTTGTTCTTTTAACACTTCAAAAAACCCTAATGAAACGTTTGCTATAAAGTTCCTTTTATAGCAAAAAAGAAACAAGTCAACATTTGACCTTTCTCTCCCTCCTTTGGCTGGCCCTTTTGTGTTGTTTGGGCTTTGGGCTTTTATTTATTTCAAGTCATCCAATGCTTGAATAAAAGCCTAATGGGTTTAGGCCCAATGAGCCCAATTAAACCCGAACGTTTCTTTAAGCCCAAAACGATCTTATATCGCTTTTTTGATTTCTTTAGACTTTCTAATTAATCACAACACTTAATTAATCCAATTAATTATTTCCATCATCCATTAATTACTCACTACAAGAGTGTATTGGTGAACAATCGTTTTAGGTTCTAATTAGCAAGGCAGTGAGGTGATTGGCACAAATCCAATTGATTACATTTAATCCAATCACTTAGTGAATTAAAACTTACTTTTAATTCACCTTCTTCTTTGACGACTACATTTAATCATCTAGAAGAACTCACAAGCCATGAGTGACATCTAACCATATATCATGGCTACCCAAGCTAATGTAGAAGTTGTTCGGAGAACCTATTCAGTTGGAATTACAATGTAATTCGATCATTCTCTAAAACAATACTCTCAATCACATCACTAGGGTATGGATATATTATGTCAAACCCCTAATGTGATTATTCCTTCTTATATGATTCAATTGAGTCGTATAGGAACGCTTTCCTTTATTACGCTCGATACTTCGGCTGAAGATTCCAGAATCATATCTTAGAGTATTCATCCTCTCTTAACGAGGATTAGAGATTCCTTGTTGCGCATTCACTTGCCTTCATGACTAAGTGGCTTAACCTCGACTATGCCGTGGACACCCGCGGATGGAGTGACTTTGACATAATCAAAGATCAAGTACTTAACCACAAGACAACGATGATGCCTCAGGTCAAAGGACTACTTACATTATTTCAACTATTAGAGTTACTTGCTTGACATGTGAGTAGACCTCCATGCAAGTACTCTCGTTCGATTGTGTTCAGTGAACTCATTCCCTTAATGAGCACCTACATACTTGTCTTAGTGTCACTACACGAATGGGATGAGACTTTCCATCCTTCTAATTGAAGCGGACATAGTATGTACCGGTCTATGCATTGTTAGTATCCCTCCGACAATCCTATGACCAGGAACCTTTTGGACATGATGGTTATGTGAAGAAGGTCTCTGTAGTCTAACTTCATTAGATTACTTCTTCAATCGATCCATTGTCCATGGATTCACCATTTAGGACATATATCGTTTATAGAGATAGTCCTAAATAGTATCTTTGCCATTTGATGTATAAGAGTCATCTATACATCCATTTATTGTCCTGAAAGGTTTCTTCTAAAGATTGACTTTCAGGGCATATTTCCAACAGAAACCTTATGTGTGATATTATACTTCTTGAGCAGCGCCTCGATGGTTCGATTGCAAAAATGGGAACCCCCTATCACTTATAAGTACTCTTGGCATTCCAAATCTGGCAAATATGTTAGTTTTGACAAAATCTGCAACCACTTTGGAATCATTAGTACGGGTGGCTCTTGCTTCCACCCATTTCGACACATAATCTACAGCAAGTAAAATATAATTGAAGCCATGTGAGGAAGGAAAATGACCCATGAAATCGATACCCTAAACATAAAAAATCTCAACAGAAAAGATAGGGGTTTGCGGCATTTGATCTTTTGCACCTATATTGCCCATTCTTTGACAACGATCACAAGTCATACAAAAAGTTCTAGCATCCTTAAAGATAGTAGGCCAATAAAATCCACATTCTAAAACCTTAAGTGTTGTGCGTTGTGTACCAAAATGACCCCCACATGCATAAGTGTGACATAAAGTTAAAATTGAATTAAATTCAGAATCATCCACACACCTACGAAGAATTTGATCAGTGTAATATTTCCATAAATAAGGGTCATCCCATACATAAAACCGTGCATCCTTTTTAAGTTTGTCACGTTGGTGTTTGTTTAGGGTGCTTGGAATTTGTTTAGACACCAAATAATTCACTAAATCAGCATACCATGGCTCACTTACCTCAATGGACAGCAGCTGCTCGTCTAGGAATGCTTCTAGGATGGGTAAGGGCTCCTCATTGTGTATCAAACAGCTCAAGTGGTCAGCCACCACGTTCTCACTTCCTTTCTTGTCCTAGATTTCGATATTGAACTCTTGAAGAAGAAGCATACATCGAATAAGCCTTGGTTTAGTCTCTTTCTTTGTGAGTAAATATTTCAAAGTTGCATGATCAGAATAAATGATGGCTTTATTACCAAGTAAATACAAACGAAACTTAACTAAAGTAAACACAACAGCAAGAAATTTTTTTTCAGTGGTGAAGTAGTTTAATTGAGCGTCATTCAAGCTCCGAGAAAACATAGTAGATGACATGCGGCTGCTTGTCCTTTCTTTATCCCAAAACGGCCCCTAATGCATAATCTGAAGCATCGCACATAAGCTCAAAAGGAAGACTCCAATCTGGTGGAACTATGATAGGTGCCGAAGTGAGCATCTCCTTGAGGTGATTGAAGGACTTCTCACATTTGTCATCGAACACAAATGGCACATCCTTTTGTAAGAGTCGGCATAGAGGTGTAGAGATGTTTGAGAAATCTTTGATAAAACGTCGATAGAATCCTGCATGTCCAAGGAAAGAACGAACCTCTCTCACCGAAGTGGGAGAGGGTAAGAAGTGTACAAGATCTATTTTCGATTTATCAACCTCAATTCCCTTTTCTGAAACTATGTGGCCTAAAACGATGCCTTGTTTTACCATGAAGTGACATTTTTCCCAATTTAAAACAAGGTTAGTTTCGATGCAGCGTTTTAAGATTAATGTGAGATTAGTTAGACAATCATCAAACGAATCACCAAAAACACTAAAACCATCCATGAAAACTTCAATAATCTTCTCAACAAAATCTAAAAAGATACTTACCATACATCTTTGAAACGTGGTTGATGCATTACATAAACCGAATGGCATTCGACGATAAGCAAAAGTACCAAATAGACAAGTAAAAGTAGTCTTTTCTTGATCATTTGGAGCTATAACAATTTGATTATATCTTGAATAACCATCAAGAAAACAATAAAAAGAATGACCAGCTAACCTTTCAAGCATTTGATCAATGAACGGCAAAGGGAAATGATCTTTCCTTGTGGTGGCGTTGAGCTTCCTATTGTCAATGCAAACTCTCCAAGTTGTTTGGATACGAGTAGGCACAAGTTCATTCTCTGCATTCTTCACCACAGTGACTCCATATTTCTTTGGAACAACTTGAACCGGTGAAACCCAACGGTTATCCGAAATTGGATAAATGACTCCACAATTAAGAAGCTTGATAATTTTTTTTTCACAACTTCCATCATTAGAGGTTTGAGTCGACGTTGAGCCTCTCGAGTTGGTTTAGCCCCCTCCTCTAGAAGTATGCGATGCATGCATGTTGTAGGGCTAATTCCCTTAATGTCGGCTAAGGTCCATCCAATGGTTGTTTTGTACTCTTTCAACACCCGAACCAATTTCTCCTCCTCTATTGCCATGAGTGATGAAGAGGCTATGATAGGCAATGTCTCTTTATCTCCCAAGAAAACATACTTCAAATGATTTGGTAATGGTTTAAGCTCGAGGGAGGGTGCTTGAATCACTGAGGGTAACAACTT
The DNA here is from genome assembly GCF_042453785.1 of Malus domestica. NCBI lineage: Eukaryota > Viridiplantae > Streptophyta > Magnoliopsida > Rosales > Rosaceae > Malus > Malus domestica. Next base: position 37,484,998 of record NC_091675.1, on the reverse strand, counting down.
ATTAGTAGAAACGGGAATTGGAATTGGGATTGGAGGCTTACCAATATGTTGTGGCAAAGACTCAAAGGCAACCACCATCTCGCCAATTTTTGCAGAATTAGGCACGGCTACTTTGGGTTTAAGTCTTATTCCTTCGGTAATGGTTATTTCAAGAGGACCCCTCTCCAAGGAGTCAAGATATTCCTGCGCCAATGAATCAAATAAATCAATAGAAAAACAAGAATGATTGTCTTTAGGATACCTTATAGCTTCAGAAATGTTAAAATCAATAATCTCGCCATCAAATTCCTTTGTTAAATTCCCCTTGAACACATCTATCTTGGGGGGGCTGTTTTCATGAAAGATCTCCCAAGTAGGATTGGCAATGGTGTAGAATGGGCCAAATCTTCCATGTCAAGCACACAAAAATCTGCTGGAAATATCAATTGGTTAACCCGCACCAAAACATCTTCCAAAACTCCTTTCAGATATACATTAGAACGATCAACTAATTGAATAATAACCCCATCGTTTTTAAGCTCTCCTAGGTTCATAGATGCATAGATAGAGTATGGCATGACATTAATGGAAGCACCTAAATCTAGCATAGCATGTTCAAACTTAGTATTTTCAATAACATAAGGGATTGTGAAACTACCTGGATCTTTGCATTTAGGAGGCAGTTTCTTTGTAAAACTACTGAAACATTCTCACATACTCATACCACTTCCTTGTTCGAAATCCTTTTCCTTGTTGTGCAAAGCTCTTTCAAAAATTTAGCATACTTTGGAACTTACTTGATTGCATCAAGGAATGAGATATTGACTTGTACTTTCCTGAAGGTTTCTAGAATGTCTTTTTCATTCTATTCTTTCTTAGATTGCTTGAACCTGCTAGGAAAAGGCACATTTGGTGGAATAGGGTTAGAAAAAATCGAATTTGAACCAACCTTACCTGAAATGGACAGTGTGGAAGGTTTAGAGGGCTGTAGCAAGGGTTGTTCTACCCTTGCTGTGGCTCTTTCTTCTTGTTGTAGCAACTTTTCGTCTTCCTCTTGGCTTGGTTTGGACGTTTGTGGGTTGGTTCCAACCTCCTTGCCAATTCTCAATGTCACCTTGGCGGTTTCAAATCCTTCCTTTGGATTTACAACGGTTAAACTATGAAGTTTGCCTTGTTCTCTAAACTGTTCCATGAATTCCACCATTTGCCCCATTTGATTTTTTCATTCGCCCATCTCCTTGGCTTTATTTTGTAGGCTCTGCGTTAATGAAGTTAGTACTTGAAGAATTTTATCGTTATCCATTAACAAACCTAAATTTGGTTGGGCAAATTGTGGATGAGGTTGTGGTGGTGCGTATGGCCTTGGAAAAAGCCTTGGAGGTGGCTGTCTAAATCCTCCTTGTTGTTGAGTTTGAGGTTCCCTCCACTTTATATTTGGGTGATCTCTCTAGCCCAGATTGTAAGTGTTGGAGAATGGGTAGTTCCTTGGTTGATAACCTGTGGCATTGGCACTTTCCCATCCCCCATTTTCTATCACCTGAGGACGTTGATCATTAAGATGTTCTTGCATAGAGCACACGCCACAAGCAATTGTTCCTTGCCCTTTGGATCCTTCAACAACTTGTGACACAAGAACAGTGAGATTAGCCAATTGAGATTGAATTTCGGCCATTGAACTTACCTCATTAACTTGGTGTTGCCGTGGGGGGTCTCTTTGTCCAACTCCCTCGTATTGTTGTGCATTCAAGGCGCGGTTCACTATTAAGATCTTTGTTGCAACTGGGGTTTTGCAAGGCATCTAGTATTTGTTTCTCAATTGGAAGTAGTCATTCGTAGAAATATTGAATTAAAAGCTCTTCCTTCATTTGATGTTGTGGGCAAGATGCAACTAACGTCTTAAAACGCTCATAGTACGCTGGAAATGATTCTCATTGGCTTTGTTGAATTCCACTAATTTTCTTCCTCAAAAGAATGACTCTTGAAGTTGGGAAGAATTTCTCTAAGAATGCTCTCTTCATGCTTTCCCAAAAAGTGACGGTTCCAGGTGCTAATTCGTAGAGCCAATCTTTAGCCTTATTCATAAGAGAGAATGGAAAAGCTTTCCATCTTCAGAATATTGCCATCCACGTTGATTGGTGTCATGCTTGAGCACACCACTTCAAATTCCTTCAAATGCTTGTTCGGATCTTCCATGGATAGCCCATGGTATTTGGGAATTGATGCAGCAAATTAAACTTCAATTCAAACTCATCGGTCTTGCCTTGAGCTGTTGTAAGGTATTGAATGTAAATAGGCACGACATTATCCAATCCCGAGGCTGAAAGTTCCTTGATTATTCTGTTGTCAACAGCCATGTCTTGTTCCTCTTCAAATTCCTCTTCAATTTCAACTTCAGATTCAGATTCAGAACTAGAACTAGGTGGATTAGGTTTTAGCTGCTTCATTTTCCATCTCAAAGTTCGTTCAAAATCGTCGTCAACCTCCAATATGTGTGCACGAATAGATTGAGAACTTCGAGTCATAAACTAGCACCTAAAACAAAGAAAACAAAACAAAACAAAATCAGAAACACAAACAAAACAAAAACAGAAACAAAGGGAAAGCAATTTTGCTAATCCCCGGCAACGGCGCCAAAATTTGATGTGGTAAAAACTAACACACAAATTAAACCCTATTAAGATAGTTCTAGTACGCATAAGTAGGGATCGTTCTAGGCCAGGAATTAGTTAGGGATGCTAATCAACACAAATTTAACTTAAAAACTTAAAACTAGACTCAAACAACTCAAAACAAGCTAAACTGACTCAAATAACACAAAACTAAGTTAAATTGACTCAAAACAAGAACTAGAGGGTGATTTGGACGAAAATTAAACTAAAAAGACTCAGAATACTAAATGGGGGTTGTTTTGACAAATTTAAAGTAAACCTAAGTACTTGCAAAAGCAAACTAAAGGTAATACAAAATTGGATGTTTTTAGGGGTGTAAGGCTAGCTAGAAGGTCATTCTCCACACATGACACATATGCATACAAATCGATTTCCAGTTATTATTCCTATAACCCATGATTGACAATGCCCCAAATTAATCGTGAGAAGCACAAATTAACTTTCAGATTTTCCTAAATTCATTAAATTTGACTCAGTGATGCAACCAAATTATTCTTATCAAGTTCCCTATATGAACAACATGATAGAGATACATATCAAAGATCATTAAGTTCTATGAAAATCATAAGCATTGACAAGACAATTCATAACTATGAACTGCATGATACTCCTGCCAGGAATTTACTTAACACAATCATGACTAGTGACTTTTACTACTTGTGAATATAAGTTCATAACGATTAGGTAAAATTCCCTTATATTCTAGCATCAAATTCATGCATGCAAACTAAGTATGCATCCTTAATCAACACACAAGAACAAGTTCTCCATAAAACAGATAAGTAAATTGCATTCACAATTCATGAAACAAGAACTGGATGTAATCAATTCATATCACATATATGTTCATGGCTTTGAATTCACCTCTAACTAAAATGAAATTAGTTCCACATGTTCATCATAATTGAAAACCAAATGAAAATAAAAATTGGACTAAAACTAAGGATAGAAATAACCCAAAAACGCTCCAGCACTCCAATGGCAGATTTGGCACAATCCTTAGCTGCAGGGTCATGACACAAGTCATTCTTCTCCTTGCAAGCACGGCACAAGTCTCTAAAAACTCTCAGAAACCTGCGACACTCTTTTTATTTTTCTCTCTGAATTTTTCTCTTGCGTGTGTGGTACCCTGAATGGTGTGAATTGGATGTGTATATATAGGGCTGGGCACGACACAAAGGTTGCAAAGGAGAAGGATTTGGCGTGATAGATTCCTAGGGGGAAATGGATAGGGTAATTCGACACAAATCTTCTAGAAATGGGTGTTGTGGCAGGTTCTTAGGGGAAGGAATAAGAGGGTACGGCACCAATTTAAGGCAGAGGATATGGCTTCTAGAATCAAATATTTAGGTGATTTAATGTGAAATTGATTCCCCCTTGCAGCTGGAATTTAGGTAGACTAGGATTAGGATAAGATAAGATAAGGTTTGTTTGGATAATGTTGGATATGATAAGGTTTTGGATAATGTTCCTTCCTTTTAGCTGATTCCTTATCTTCCAAGTCTTGAATTAATTTCTCCATCTCTTTAGCACATTCCTAGCCTCTTTTGATCTTCAAAAACGTCCATCCACCTTGCTCCATGCATATGCTATCCATTCTTGGCCCAAAACTGCTCTATAATGCTCCAAATTGCCTTTCTTGCCACTTTTGCCATTTGGACCTACAAGCACACGAAAATAGCTTAAATCACTATAATAAACAGAAACTAACTCACTAAATGCAAAGAAACAAACTAAAAAAGTCACACACTTAACGTGACCACACAAACAGGAGGGCACGGGAAGTGGGAGGGCAGAGAATTTGCCTCTTTCATTTTGTGCTGATCATACAAGGGAAGGGACAAGGGAAGGAAGCAGGAGAGAGGGTATATCTTTACACTATGTTTGGATGAAGAAATTTAAGATTACCAAGGAATTTTAAAATAACAAAAATTGAATTGACGGGATTTTATTTTCTAGAATTTGTGAATTTTCTTGTTTGGTTAGCCTAAAAGAACAATGGAATTGAATACGGAATTTGTTATTTTTAAGCTCTCAATCATAGAAATTTGGAAATGACACTTATTTATATGGAATTTAAACTTGGGAATTGGAGGTCCCAAATTCCAAGTTTTTTTCCATGCGGAAATTCTAAATTTCTATGTTTATGAATCCAAACAAGAGAATTCGTGCATGTCAATTTACAAATTTGGACTTTTATCCAAATTCCAAGTTTATTTCCCTCATCCAAAAATAGCGTTATGGATTTGGATCCTCTTCTGAGCCCAAGGAAAGCATCCTCCTGACCAAGAACTGTGGGCCGTTGGATGTATTTTAATTAAGATTTATCTTAATTAGGTTTGGATTAGGAGAAAGGTGCTTCATTTTGTGCTCATCATACAAGAGAAGGGACAAGGGAAGGGAGCAGGAGAGGGGGTATATCTTTATGGATTTGGATCCTCTCTTGAGCCCAAGGAGATGATCAATTGTGGGCCATTGGATTTTTATCCAACGGCTATAATTATTATTATTTTAAGGGAACCCCCCTGTTTGTAGTCGTTGTATAAAAATCCAACGGCCCACAGTCTTTGGTCAAGAGGATCATCTTCTTGGGCTCAGGAGAGAATCCAAATCCTATCTTTATGGATCTTTTACAGGCTACGAGAATGGTAAGGAATGTATTCAATTGGAATTTGAGCAAAATTATACTAATGTATGTCCACACATAAAGTGTGTGTGAAGTGTTTTATTTTTATTTTTTTGTATAAAAGAAATGAAAAAAATTGAAGGAGAGAGGAAGAGAGTGAAAGACAATGTGGGAGTAGGTAGAGAGGGTGAGAGGTTTTTTTTTTTTTTTTTTAATTTTTATTTTTTACAATTAAAGATGTTAAAATCACCTGTAGGTGATGCTTAAAAAAAAAACAGAAAAATTTTGTTTTGTGAAATTACGTTACTGCTCTTAACTTTTTTTTTTTTTTTGGTGATAGAATACTAAATAGTTTTTTCACTCTCTTTTGGTTGACAAAGAGGGTTATATTAATATGCAGTTTAGATGATTAATATAATCGTTGTCTGACGATCATATATAATTTATGTAATATATGTATTTAATACAATCATTATCTAACCATCTTGATGGTGATTACATTAAATCCATATGTATTGTGGTCATTTTCGTAATTTTGATGTCATTGATTTACAAAGGTTTTATGTAAATCTTTAGTGAAATCCCTCATAATCTTAGTGGGAGATTCTGTCCAAGGCTTACTTTTTTTTTATTGAATGGAAAACGATAGCTTTATTGATAAATCTCATCGAGATTACAAATCTTGGTTGAGTACATCCCTATTGACGTATAGATGTTCCTCAAACCAAACTATTGAATCATGACAATATAAATGTGACCTCTTGACTTGGCGAGGCAATAAGCCACACCATTACAACTTCTCAAGGATATACTGTTGGAAATGTGCCCTAAAACCAATCATATGATGACACTTTATAGACATTTCACATGTTAAACTAATATATTTTAATATAAAGGGCAAAGATTATTGTTTGAAGTCGTCTCATATAAATGTTATATGCTTAAACAATAAGTCCAAGGAATATGTAATTGGGAGAATGTGATCTAAAGAAGTTAGATTCATGAGACCATTCTCTTTCATATACATATCCTAAATGTTCCTGATCATAGGATTGCCAATTGGGCATAGACAGTCCGTTAAGATCAGTACGTGCTATGTCTTCTCTTAGGGAGAGTGACTGGTCTCGAGTTATTTGTATGACTGACACCAACACAAGTACGTAGGTGCTCAATAGAGATTGAGTCCACTGAACGCGATCAACAAGGAGTTCTCATACTCATGTCACATGAGAACTCATGGTTGGGATAATGTAAAGTAGTCCTTTGATGTGAGGCATCATAGTTGTCTTGTGGTTAGGTCCTTGATCTTTGACTATGTCAAAGTCACTTCGTCAGATAGTGTCCATAGTATGGTTGGGGTTAAGCCACTTAGCCATGAAGGCAAATGAATGCGCAACAAGGGATCTCTAACCTTCAAACCGTTTGAGGGAGAATACTCTATGATATGATTAAGATTTTCTGGCCAGAGTATGAATGAGATTTAGGAAGTCGTTCCAAATCACGTTCAAGGTAATCATATAAGTAAGAGAATCACATTGGATAGTAGACATGAATAAACTATCAAACCAAACAATGTGATCAAGAGTATTGTATTAGAGAAAGGTCGTATTGCATTGTAATCTTAAACTGAATAGGTTCTCCACATCTTCTTATTAGCTTGGGTAACCATGACATACTACTAGATGTCACTCATGGTTTGTGGAAGCCTTAAACATGTATAAACACTAACGAGAGAATTGAAAGTATGTTTCAACTCACAATCGATTCGAAGAGATCTAATCGCCCACTGCCTCGCTAAAAGGAACCTAATGGATCGTACACCGTGTAAGGTAGAGATTGAATAAACAATGGAGATGAGTAAGAATAATTAAATGGTTTAGTTATTTATGGTTAAGATTAATTAATATGTTAATTAATCGAACGAATATGTTTGTTATAGACCTCGGGTTAGTTTTGGGCCGCAAGGCCCAATGGGATTTGAATGTCAAGCCCATTAACTCAAGTTGTATGACAACTTGAAAACACAAAGGGCTTGAAGGCCCAATGAACCCTTAAGGCTGGCCATATAGAGAAGGGTAGGGAACTTGCCTTAATTGCAAGTTTGCCACTCCATTGTGAGATGGTATAACATCAACTTTATAGCCATTTCATCATTAGGGTTTTTCTTTGAGGAAATTGGAGAGAACACAAACTTTTCCTTTCTCTCTAAGAGGTTGGCCACCCTAGAGGAACATAGCTAGCAATCTTCCTTCATTCTTCATCAATGTTCTCCTTGGTGTGGAAAAATTAGAGGTTCTCTATTTTGGGAACTTGGAGAATCCTTTCAACCATCCTCCTTCAAGAAATCCATGGAGCTAAGAAGTAAGGAATGAAAGCCCTCTCCTTTGGTGATTAGCTTTTGCTTATGCAAAGAGGAATCAACAAAAGTATAAGATTTCTCAACTCACTTTGTTCTTGAGTTGAGTCTTGGTTCACCATAACTACCAGGCTTTGAATTTCATGGGTTAAGTTTTGTTTTTGAGTGCATACAAGCATGATTTCGCCTTTTAATTGTCAATAGCATGCATAGATGTTGCTCAAATGAACTTGTTTTTACAAATTTTTTCCTTCATATATGATATTGTACCCATAGACATCAACTCCTGGATATCAGTGGCAATAAAGCTGAGACTAGATAGATCCATACTACTACCATTATAGGTAGCCATAGTTTCCATAGAATCAATCTCCACTACAATTTGATCGCATCCAAGAGACTTCGCAAGGTGCAAGTCTGCCTTAATAGCAAGAAGTTCCACTTGCTTGACTGAAGCAATACCTTGAAACCTCCACACCCCCGCCACCTTGAAACTTATTCATTCCCTGCGTATTACCATTCAGCACCTCCAATTCCCTCATTTAGTTGTACAACACCATCAACTGTTCAGTTTAAGCCACCTATCACTAGGATAACCACAAATCCTATTTTGGCTCCTACACTCAGCTAGGTTGCTAGTTGACCACCTAGAAATCATGAAGCCAGCTAAACATCCTTTGAACCACCTCCAAAGGTTCAGAAAATTGCGCCTCCCATACCACACCATTTTGTTCCTTCCAAATGGCTTAAATCACCATCCATACTATATCAAAATTCACCCTTTTGTCTTCCCAAATTTAGAACAGCCATTCCCTTAGCGACTCATTAGAATTCACCATCGTCACCAAGCCTAACCGTGCAACAAACCATACCGCACGGGAAAAATTGCAATCCTGTAGTACATGTTGCGTTGTTTCTCGAGCAACATCACATCTCAAACACGAAATCTTGAACCTCACTCCCTTGGTTATAAGGTTGGCTCTCGTCAAAAGAGTATTAGTGCAAATGCTCCACCCACACACTTTAACTTCTGGCGACACGTGCCTTCAAAAATTCTTATTATAAACCACAATATGCACCCCATCGTCAGAAGAAGACAAAGCCATTAAAGTCGGAAAAACACAAATTGTTCTTGCCACCTTATAAGCACTCTTGCCAGAAGAAGAAAAAACCATTTTTTTTTATCATAATGCCACATCAACCTATCAGGTGACCTTCAAATGCTAAGTTGAATCAAACAAATGTAACGAACTTCTTCCTTTACAAAAAGCTATTGCAACAACTCAAATCTCCAAAGCATGTCCTCTAATACGATCTAGTCTTTCACCCTTAACTCTCCAAGTGAGGAAGAAGCCAATGTAATAATCTTGAAAATAATGGTCTTGGTAACCATCTATCCTTCTATGCCTGAACGTCTTCGCCATTGTCGATAGCCCATCTCGAGACCTACTCCAATACACATTATGCCTTCAAAATACTCTTCCATACATAGGGAAGCAGTAGGATGTGCAACGACATTCCAAAAAAAGTCATTATGAAAGTATTTTGCCCTCAACACTCGAGCCATCAGAGACAGTGCGTGATGGACAAACCTTCATCCTTGCTTTGCAAGGAGGGTTAAGTTAAAGGCGTAGAGATCTCAAAAGTCTAACCTTCCCTTGTGCTTAAGACAACACATTTTCTAGTAAGACATACAATGATTTTTTAGGATTTGATGACACTACTCCACCAAAACCTTGCCATTAGTTGTTGGAGTTCTTCACAAAAGGATTTAGGGAGCAAGAAACTTTGCATGGCATAATGCAACACTACTTTTATGAAAATTAATCATTCAGCCAGAAGCTTGAGAATATGCATACAATACTTGTTAAACAACACCACAGTCCTCAATAGTAGCACAACCGAAAAAGAAATTGTCATCCGTATACAAGAGATGGTGGAGACTTTGTGTCGAATCTACAATTTGAATCCTATGAAGAACCATTTCTCGTTCATTCAAAGAAATTAGAGTAAATAACCTTTCACACAAACAAGGAAAAGATAGGGTGAAAGAGTTTCACCCTACCTCAATCCTTGCGATGGAATCAAATACCTTTTCACCTCCCCATTAACCCGAAAAGAGCATGACATGAAAGACACACAAACCACAACAAGTTTAAACCAAGCATCAACAAAACCCATTCGAGTCATCATAGCTTCCTAAAAACTCATTTCAACTCAGTCATAAGCTTTACTCATATCCAATTTGAACACAAAGAAACCTTCATTTCCACTCCTCTTACTATGGAGTAAATGTCCAACCTCAGCCGCCAAAAAAGAATTATCGGAGATTAAGCCCCCGGGTCCAAACATACTTTGAAACAGAGAAATCAATAAAGATAATATTAGCTTTAACCGATTTGCCAACACCTTAGCACATATCTTATATAGGATGTTGCACAAGCTAATCGGATGTAACTAAGACAAGTCATGAGGCTCATTAACCTTCGATATCAAAACCACATGCGTATAACAAACCTCTTTCAGTAGCTTACCTGTGTCAAAAAACAACCGAACAACTCTCACTACATCACCACCAACAATGTGCCAAAACTTTTGATAGAACAAAGATGACATCCTATTAGGCTCTGGTGAATTGGAAGAATGCATTTGAAACAACACACCCTTGACTTCCTTCTTTGTATAAACACGCATTAGGGAACACACCTTGTGAAGTAAAAAATTCTTAAAGTACTATAAAACAGCTGATTCAATACCTTGCCAAGAGTCCTGTCAAATTCCATCCTCATCTCGTAAGCTTATGATAAAGTTGTTTATGTTTCTATTTGACGCTCTTTTATGAAACCACTTCAAATTTCGGTCCCCTTCCTTCAACTACATAGCCAGTGATCTTTGTCTCGAATAGGTTTCTTCCTAAGTGATTAAGCAATCCCACATTTCCATTAGATCCTTCATCTGCAAAATAACCTTCTCCGTGTAGGGCTTAAAAATCCCCAACTTATCCCTTACGACTCCAATCTCTTTCTTTGTATTACCAAAAGTACTCTGTTGCCAATCAAACAGTGCCAGACTAGTTGCTTTGATTTTGGAATATACCTAGAAGAATTTTACCCCCCAACCTCACAGCTCTATCCTTCATTTACCACATCATCACACCCTTCTCTATGCAAGCACGTTTCCTCGAAACAGAAACATTTAGTCCTCCTACGTACCATAGAATTTAGTGTAGGAATCTCAACCAAGATTGTTAGATGGTCCAACTTAGAGAGGTTCAAATAATCCACGCAAGAGCAAGGGAATAAGTCTCCCTAATCTCGCATGGCAAATCCTCTATCCAAAAGACATTTCACGTCATTTTCGCTATTTTCCCCCCAAGTGATGGAGCCGAGATCCACCAAATTGCATGAATTCACCGCCTCCCTAAATATAGCCATACGTCTCTCCCCATGCATTATGGTCATTGAAAATATCTAACATGAATTTTAGGAAAACCTAATTGGCAAAAAACAAATTGAGCCTTTGGATCTGTAGAAGAACCTCCTTCACGAACCTTTAGTTCCTTAGCGCCAGGCTAGAGCATGCTGATAACGTGTTGTAAGTCTATCTGACTAAATAATTATAGGGCAGAGAATAAGGGGTGTGGCAAAAAAAAAAGAGATGATGTAATTCTAAGGTGTGTTTGATCTCAACTCATCATGCCTTTATTTATAGTAGTAGGAAGGTAAATTATTTATCTCAATAGGATTACAACTCTAATAAAATAATATCTAAAGAAAAGATATGGTAGAATTCATAAGGATTTCCTAGAATTTATACGATCACATTTCTAAATAATTAGGACAACAACATGATCAATCACAAAGCAATATTATTTGATTAATGTACATTTTTTAGACATCATGAATGTCACACCCCGATCCTAGAATCAAGGCGTGCTGGCCGTCACGTGGGCGTGACGTAACCAAAAGTGCAACGTGGAAGCAATAAGATAAGAGAAATACGAAGGAATAAAAACCAACTACTAGCAATAATAACCAACTAACATGCTAGAGTGAGTTTAAGTGTGAAACACACATATTCAGAGCGTAAGTACTAAGTGCAGTCAAGTAGGACTATAACTAAATTACAACACCCAAAGGTGAGTCATACATTTATGTAGTTTGTCAGTATGCCGTGGGAATCCTCGTGGGCCGCCAACGCTGCTAACTAGAACCTGGAGGGGCGCAAAACAAGATTGAGTGGGTCAGTAAAACAAAACTTTTTGAAAACATTTCATTTAATAACATTTCTAACCCCTCGCTGTAAAACCTGTATACTTTCCCAGAAAATAACATAATATGCATATAAATCTTCAAATATCTTAATTCACCAATCTTTATCAAAAACTAGAAAGTATGCCATGCCATAAACGTCAACAACATAATAAGAATGCATCAATATAACAGGTGGAATAGTAAATCAACCGGAGACCCTGCAGCTGTCATGTACGGTTAATTCTATAGCTTAATATCCAATCCAACCAGAGTCACCACTGTGACCTGTACGGCGCTACTCTGCACATAAATCGGAACTACCTGAAGTAGTATGTACGAAAAGAAAGATGTAAGAATACGTTCTAGTGCTTCTCTCATCAACAATTGTATAATAATCTAAAATCACCTATAAGTCGGAACCACCTCTAATGGTCTGTACGACATGTCGGAACCCTCTAATGGTCTGTACGACATGCACCTACTTGGATCTAAGGTGAACGTGTGGTGCAGGGTGAATAATATAAGCACTAACACCAGGGGTGCAGGTTATGAGCTCTCAACACAATTCACATCATCAATGAACCATACGAATAACATAAAACTCACTTGATACTCACCTGTGCATCCATAGCACCATTTCACATATGTGCATCAAATACTAATTCATATATTTCAGATAATATGCATGCATGGCATTTTAAAACATACTTTCATTTATATTCGATTTCTGGAAAAAATCAATAGTATATAAGTAAATACAGAAATATTGCCCACTCACTGGTAAGTCGAAGGGTCGTAACCCCCGTGATGCCCTTGAACGGGCTCGTCCTCGGGATAGGTCTCACCCATATGCGAAACAACTATAAAAACATTATTTAAAGCATACAACCAACAATACGTAATAACTTCTCATACGATGCTCAATTTGGGTATATGAATATACCACAGTGATCTACACAACCTCAGGATCATCACCTAATTTTTAGAAATTTTTTTGGACTTGCCACGCGCTCTCACACGCTAGGAATGGTACGGACCTACGCGTCCCCACGCGCGTCGTCCCCTACCTCCAGCCGCCAGACTGGTTTCGCCGATGCCGGAAAACTAGAGATTTTCCAATCTCCTTGTTCTCCGTCAATTCTCAACCATTTTTTACGCATTTTATATCAAAATGAAGCCCTAAGCATGTAGAATCACATTATACTACTTTAAGGCTAAAAAACATACAAAATCTCACCGAAGAAAATTCAAGAAAACCGGCCAACTTCGAACCCTACGATCCCGACGTCCAAAACCTTCAAACTAAGTACTCCGAGCTTCCTTGGGACCTCACTAAGCTCCCTGTAAGCTTAGAATTCCTTGGAAATCAACAATTCACGTGTGCATGAATAGTGACATCAAACTGGGGTTTGGATTTCACGTGATTTCGAGGGTTTCCAGTTTTAAAACTAGTACCAATCGACTCAGGAGGTTGCAAGGATGAAGGAACTCACCTTTTTGACGTCGATCCGTGATGTTTTGAAGGATTTTGGTGCTCGTCCGTACAATTCGAAGGGAGAGAGAGAGAGAGAGAAACTAAAAGGGAAGAGAGAGAGGGCACGATGAGGTGTTTGTCCCGTGTGTGTGTGTGTGGTCCACCAAAAAAAAACCATACTTTAATTCCCTAACCACACAATTTGTATACCATTTAATCTACTTAATTAAATTTTCCAAGAACTTAGGAGAGTATACATTTATTTGAATAACATGCCACACGTACCTTAATAGCCTTTAAGGGCAATTTCATCATTTCACATCCAAGATAAATAAATTTCGGGACGGGCTGTGACAATCTCCCATCCTTAAAGAATTTCATCCTCAAAATTCATACAACACCCAATCCACTAATAGTCATAAAATAACCTTGGATACATCTATCTCATTCGATCTTCCGTCTCCCAAGTAGCTTTTTCCACTGAGTGGTTCCTCCACAATACTTTTACTAAGCTCACTGTCTTATTCCTTAGAACTTTGTCTTTCCAATCCAAGATAGTCACTGGTTCCTCATCATACGTCAAATCCAGATTAATCTCCAAAGGTTGAGGAGGAATCACATGTGAAGGATCTGAGACGTAATGTCGAAGCATCGAGACATGAAACAAATTATGTACCTAAGATAACTCTGGAGGCAACTCCAATCTGTAAGCAACTTCACCAATCCTCAGTGATCTTATAAGGTCCTATGTACCTAGGACTTAGCTTGCCTTTTTTTCCAAACCGCACTACACCTCTCTAAGGTGACAATTTCAAGAATACCAAATTACCCACATCATATACTCGATCAGTAGCATGTCTATCTGCTAAACTCTTTTGTCAATCCTGGGCCGCTTTCAGGTTAGACTTAATCACCTGAACATTTTGAGTAGTTTCATCCACAATCTCTGGACCCTCTAGTACTCTTTCGCCAACCTCTGACCAACACAATGACGTACGACAAGCTCTACCATAAAGTGCCTCAAATGGTGACATACCAATGCTCGATTGAAAACTATTATTGTAGGCAAATTCCATCAAGTCTAGGCGATCATGCCAAGAATCCCCAAATTGTAACACTGAAGATCTTAGCATATCCTCTAACGTCTGAATAGTCCTCTCTGATTGTCCATCTGTTTGAGGATGATAAGCAGTGCTGTAAAGCAATTTCATACCAAGAGCTTCCTGAAAAGCTATCCAAAACTTAGAAGTAAATCTTAGATCTCGATCAGAAATAATATTCACTGGAACTCCATGATACTTCACAATCTTCGTGATGAACAACTTAGCCAATTTATTTAGGGGATACTTTTCCCTCTCTGGAATGAAGTGTGCTGACTTGGTAAGTCGATCTACAACCACCCAAACGCCATCAAATCCATTCTATGTACGTGGAAGCTTATACACAAAATCCATAGTTATATTTTCCCATTTCCACTGAGGAACAAGAAGTGGTTGCATCCGTCCAAAAGGCTTCTTTCTTTCTGCTTTGACTTGCTGGCAAACAATACACCTACTTACATATTCTACAATTTCCCTTTTCATACTCAGTGCATCAGCTACCACATTTGCACGACCTGGATGATACTCAATCGTGCAGTCATAATCACTTAGTAACTCCATCCACCTTCACTGACGAAGATTAAGATCATGCTGAGTAAAAAGATACTGAAGACTCTTATGATCTGTGAAGATCTTACATTTCTCGCCATATAGATAATGTCTCTAAATCTTCAAAGCAAAGACAATGGCTGCCAACTCAAGATCGTGAGTAGGATAATTCCTTTCATGAATATTCAACTGCCGAGAAGCATAGGCGATCACTCTATTATGTTGCATCAAAACACATCCCAAACCATTCAAGGAAGCATCACTATAAATCTCAAAGTTACCGCTATCATCAGGAAGTACCAATACTGGAGCATGGGTGAGGCAATATTTCAGCTGCTGGAAACTTTGCTCACAATTCTCGTCCCACTCGAATTTAACATCCTTCCTGGTTAACTTCGTTAGTGGTAAAGCAATCATAGAAATTTTTTGAACAAACCGTCGATAATAACTTGTTAGACCAAGAAAACTCCGCACCTCAGTGACGGTTCGTGGTTGTTCCCAATTCTCCACTGCTGCAATCTTGTGAGGATCTACTTGAATTCCTTGTGCCGATACTACATGTCCCAAAAATGCCACTTGATTCAACCAGAACTGGCATTTGCTAAATTTGGCATACAACTGATGCTCCCTCAATTTCTTTAATACAAAGTTAAGATGTCGAATATGATCTGTTTTCGACTTAGAGTATACCAGAATATCATCGATAAAAACAATGACAAACCTATCAAGATATTGTTGGAATACTTCGTTCATTAGCCTCATGAAAGCTGTTGGTGCATTAGTCAATCCAAATGGCATCACCAAAAAATCATAATGTCCATAACGGGTCCTGAAAGCCATTTTAGGTACTTCATCATCTTTAATCTTCAACTGATAATAGCCAGATCTCAAATCAATCTTAAAGAACACACATGCACCCTTGAGCTGATCAAACAAATCATCGATACGAGGCAATGGATAACGGTTTTTAATCGTTACCGATTCAATTGCCTGTAATCAATACACAATCTCAAGGTTTTATCTTTCTTTCTTACAAACAACACTGGAGCTCCCCAAGGTGAAGTATTAGGTTGAATGAAAGGTGAAGTACTAGGTTGAATGAAAGGTGAAGTACTAGGTTGAATGAAACCTTTATCAATTAATTCTTGTAACTGAATTTTCAATTCTCTCAATTCAGCTAGAGCCATTCTATATGGAGTCAAAGATATAGGATCCGTACCTAGAAACAAATCAATTGAAAATTCCATATCTCTGTCTGGCGGCAATCCAGGCAAATCATCTGGGAATACATCAGGATAGTGCCTGACTACTCCAACTTCCTCCACACTGCTAGGAACAACATCATTTAACAGCATATGTGCTAAGTATCCTTGACAACCTTTCAATAAGAACTTATTTGCTCTCATGGTAGAAATAACACCATGTCTCACCCCACTTCTTTCACCCACAAAAGTAACTTCTGGTAGTCTAGGACGATGAAAGGTAACCGATTTCCCGTAACAATCTATATGGGCATGATTATAATGCAACCAATCTGCCCCTAAAATCACATAAAAATGCACAATATCTAACGGGATAAGATTAGCTGGCATAACTACACCATCTACCATCACTGGACACCCTGGATAAACACTATCAACATAACATTTGTCCCCTCTAGGCTTAGCAAACTCTAAATCAAATCCTAGAGGTGTAGGGTGAGGTTGTGTCATTTGAGCAAATGTATGAGAAATCACAGAATGTGTAGTACCACAATCAATCAAAACTCTAGCAAAGTGACCAAGGATATTTAATGTACCCATAATCAAATCTGGATGGTTCTGAGCATCTTACAGTGAGATGTGATTAACACGTCCCTGAGCTTGCTGTCGTCTTCCACGACCTCTATTACCTTGATTACCTCGTCCTTGAGAAGTACGTCCCTATCCTGTCTGACTAGGTTGCCTAGACGGTCATGCACTACTAGCAGCAACCTCTCCCTGTCGGGGCTGGCCTCCCTGATACCATTGAGATCCACTAGCTGGCATGGAAGGATATGAAGTATAACCTCCAGGATCATGGGAACAGTTTGAAAATAAGGATCCTGGGAATACTGATTCTGTCCGAAAGCATAGGGAGCAGCATCACCCTGATAGTGGTAAGCACCACCACGACCCCTCTGACCATAACTGCCTGATCCAAAGTTCTGCTGAATCGGCGCTGAAGGTGGCATAGCAGACTGCTGATACCTCTGCTGACTCTTGGGACACTGAACAGCTCTATGTCCCATCTGTCCACAAGTGTAACAACCACCACCATTTCTCCTACACTCTCCATGATGTCTGAAATTACAACGGCGGCACAACGGAGCACCTGAACCACCAACACCACCAACACCACCAAAGTTTCTCTGCCTCTGAAACCTGGGTCCACCAGTAAATCTTCCATCTCTCCTTGGGCCTGTAACACTAAATCCTCCACTGGAAGAACTTGAGCTCTCTCCACTTCTCTTAAAATTCTGTGTCTTGCGGGGTTCCTGAGTGGAGATACCTTTACCCCTGTCATCTCTCCTCTGATTATCATTCTTATCTTCATCTTCCTCACTATTACTAGGAAGGTTTTTGGAATCCTCCATCCGAACCAAAATCTCAGAAAACTCATGATAAGTGGTACAAGGAATCGCACTAGCAAAAGTCCACCGTTTCCTCTTAGTTCCCTACTTAAAACGGCGAAGCATCTCTACCTGATTACCAGTTGTATCAGGATCATAGTGAGATAAGTCTGTGAACTTCTTGTAATACTCATGCGCCGACATATTCTTTTGCTTCAATTGAGTGAACTCCTGCTTCTTACGATCAATGTACTCCGGGGGAACAAATCTTTTCTTAAAATTCTCTTTGAGTACTTCCCAATCCGATGCCATCTCAGGTGACATAAACTGAGTTTGATTTACCCACCAAGCTGCTAGCTCTCGTCCTAAAAACCAAGTAGTGGTCTCAACCCATCTACTAGCAGGAAGATTCTCTTGACTCTGCATCACCTGAAAGGTCTTCTCAATATGGTCTAACCACTTTTCTACCCCTTTATGACCCTCATTACCCATAAAGCGGTCTAATTTCAGATTGTACATAGTCTTCAGGGGTGTTCTCTGAGGAGGAGGAGGACGGATTACATTCTGAAAGGCATGGGCCATCGCTTCCCCTAATTGAGTTATATCAGGGAAATTAGGCTCAGAAGCCCGACGTGATTGCCTACGAGGCGGTATAGTTCTGACAGAACACACCAAAAGATCATTAGAGCATTAACAATTTATACAAGACTGTAAACCTATGCTCTGATACCAAACTGACACATCCCGATCCTAGAATCAAGGCGTGCTGGCCGTCACGTGAGTGTGACGTAACCAAAAGTGAGATGCAGAAGCAATAAGATAAGAGAAATACGAAGGAATAAAAACCAACTATTAGCAATAACAACCAACTAACATGCTAGAGTGAGTTTAAGTGTGAAACACACATATTCAGAGCGTAAGTACTAAGTGCAGTCAAGTAGGACTATAACTAAATTACAACACCCGAAGGTGAGTCCTACATTTATGTAGTCTGTCAGTACGTCGTGAGAATCCTCGTGGGCTGCCAACGCTACTAACTAGAACTTGGAGGGGCGCAAAACAAGATTGAGTGGGTCAGTAAAACAAAACTTTTCGAAAACATTTCATTTAATAACATTTCTAATCCCTCGCTGTAAAACCTGTATACTTTCCCAGAAAATAACATAATATGCATATAAATCTTCAAATATCTCAATTCACCAATCTTTATCAAAAACCAGAAAGTATGCCATGCTATAAACGTCAACAACAGAATAAGAATGCATTAATATAACAGGTGGAATAATGAATCAACCGAAGACCCTGTAGTTGTCCTGTACGGTTAAATCTATAGCTCAATATCCAATCCAACCTGAGTCACCACTGTGACCTGTACGGCGCTACTCTGCACATAAATCGGAACTACCTGAAGTAGTCTGTACGATAAGAAAGGTGTAAGAATACGCTCTAGTGCTTCTCTCATCAACAGCTGTATAATAATCTAAAATCACCTACAAGTCGGAACCACCTCTAATGGTCTGTACGACATGTCAGAACCTTCTAATAGTCTGTATGACATACACCTACTTGGATCCAAGGTAAGCTTATGGTGTGGGGTGAATAATATAAGCATTAACACCAGGGGTGCAGATTATGAGCTCTCAACACAATTCACATCATCAATGAACCATATGAATAACATAAAACTCACATGATACTCACATGTGCGTCCACAACACCATTTCACATATATGCATCAAATACTAATTCATATATTTCAGATAATATGCATGCATGGCATTTTAAAACATACTTTCATTTATATTCGATTTCTTGGAAAAATCAATAGTATATATGTAAATACAGAAATACTGCCCACTCACTGTTAAGTCGAAGGGTCGTAACCCCTGTGACGCCCTTGAACGCGCTCGTCCTCGGGATAGGTCTCACCCATATGCGAAACAACTATAAAAACGTTATTTAAAGCATACAACCAACAATACGTAATAACTTCTCATACGATGCTCAATTTGGGTATATGAATATACCACATTGATCTACACAACCTCAGGATCATCACCCAATTTTTAGAAAAAATTTTGGACTTGCCATGCGCCCTCACGCACCAGGAATGGTACGGACCTATGCGTCCCCACGCGCGTCGTCCCCTACCTCCAGTCGCCAGACTGGTTTCGCCGGCGTCGGAAAACTGGAGATTTTTCAATCTCCTTGTTCTCCATCAATTCTCAACCATTTTTTATGCATTTTATATCAAAATGAAGCCCTAAGCATGTAGAATCACGTTATACTACTTTAAGGCTAAAAAACATACGAAATCTCACCGGAGAAAATTCAAGAAAACCGGCCAACTTCGAACCCTACGATCCCGACGTCCAAAACCTTCAAACTAAGTACTCCGAGCTTCCTTGGGACCTCACTAAGCTCCCTGTAAGCTTAGAATTCCTTGGAAATCAACAATTCACGTGTGCATGAACAGTGACATCAAACTGGGGTTCGGATTTCACGTGATTTCGAGGGTTTCTAGTTTTAAAACTAGTACCAATCGACTCAAGAGGTTGCAAGGATGAAGGAACTCACCTTTTTGACGTTGATCTGTGATGTTTTGAAGGATTTTGGTGCTCGTCCGTACAATTCGAAGGGAGAGAGAGAGGGCATGGGGAGGTGCTTGTCCCGTGTGTGTGTGTGTGGTCCACCCAAAACAAACCATACTTTAATTCCCTAACCACACAATTTGTATACCATTTAATCTACTTAATTAAATTTTCCAAGAACTTAGGAGAGTATACATTTATTCGAATAACATGCCACACGTACCTTAATAGCCTTTAAGGGCAATTCCGTCATTTCACATCCACGATAAATTAATTTCGGGACGGGTTGTGACAATGATTATTGTGTTGAGTTTTTTTTTATACATCGATATATTTACACTAAGAGGGTGAGTGAAAAAATTAGTTGCAAATTCATCAATTTTGAAATTCGAATTAAGACCTCTAGTTAGAATTTTATATTATAATATGTATTAGATATTATAATATTTAATTTCAAAATTGAATGAAAAAATATATGCTAGTTGAGGAACAAAGTGCATATAATTAGGTTTCTTAAGAGTATCTCCAAACAATATGTCAAAATGTACAAATCAACATTAATATTCAAAAAAAGGCAGCAACAATGTTTTCCAATCGATAAGTCAAATCTAATGTGGCGTGACATGTAATGGCAGTTCTCCCTCTTATTGTCAAATTTGACAATACCTTCAAATAATTTTTAATTTATTATTAAAATACTTTTTACCAATTTTTTATTGTTTTAAAACATTTATAATAATTAATTGTTGATAATGATCGAGAGTCAGTCTCAGCCGATGAAGATGAATTGGAACTACAAAGCTTGGCCTCAGCTGATGCCTCAATTTGCCACCCAAAAGTCGACGCCGTCGAATCTTAGCCTCGTTGGTTTCGCCTGTGGGGTGACTCCGGCTGTACTGCCCATGCCCATGTTCCCACCTTCGAGGGAGGTCTTGGGAGATAAGGTGAAAAATATGTCAAAATTTTAAAAGATGTCAAAATCTGTCAAGTTTAAATTTAGAGATGATCTAATAAAACCAAATAATGCAGTAGTATCATTATGCAAAAGACATAACTTTTGTAATGGTATATGAATTAGATGAAAAGATAGCATCAATAGTGAACAGCCACTACAATCATTCCTAGAAGTCACTTAGGCTCTTTATAATCGTTAATCACAGTTGTGTAAAAGTACAACAATTAGAGTTAATTTTTATTCTTGAAAAATAGGGTTTCATCCCTCTCTTTTTCTAATTCATCGTTTGTCGCCGAATTGTGTCTTGAAAGTACGGGATATGTTAGGTTGTCAAAGTCCGAAGATTGCGATGCTTCTACTTCGGATTATTGATTGTTGAATCTTAGGAGATGAACGCCTACCGAACTATAAGCACAAGAGTAAGGATGAAATTCTGTCTTTAGTCATTGCATTTATGCAAGTCTCACTTTTCAAGTTTGTCAGTTTTTCTTACCTTCTCTTTACTTTTATATTGATTTTGTACATAAATGATGTTGTGATTTTCCTTATAATTATTAGGATTTTTATCACAAATGGTCCTTGAAATTGAAAATCGATCAATGTAATCCCTGAAAATTGGCATTGCAAATCAATGTGATCATTCCGTCACAACTCCGTTAAAAATTATGTTATCTGCTGATATGACACATAACTAAGTCCCACAAGTCTAATTAAATATTATTATGTGATTTTAAAAATATTTAAATATTAAAAAAATATTTTGGTATAATTAAATATCAGTGTTCTTTTTTCCATCGCCTTCAATTACACCGACGTCGACAAACCCAAACAGAGGAAGCTGAAGACAACGAGTCAAACGACAGCCAACCACGACAATTGGAATCGCGTGGCGGTGAATCGGTGTCGAATTCACTTGCAGTGTCCGATTTGTCGTTCAAGACCTCGCCCAATCGAGAAGAGAGAGAAGAAAAATGAGAGATGGGGAAAATCTGAGAAGTGGAAAGGAGGACTGGGTGGTGGGCCGTGGGCGATGTCGCCGCCGACATCGTTGTTGGCTTCTAGCTGCTACGGTCGAGGAGAAAGGGGAAGAGAACAGAAAATTTTTGGTATAAAATTAAATCTCCCAGTTTAGTTTCTAGCTACGGATGTGGCCGCGACATCATTGTTGGTTTCATACCTCAATCTCCCAGTTTGGTTTGGTGAATTTGGGAGATAAGAGAGGAGCTTGGGTGGGGAATGAGTTGTATTGGCGTCGAGGAGAGTGGGGAAGAGAGTAGTGAGAGATTTTTTTCCTCAATTTTTAATTATTATTATTTTTAATTAACTTTAATATTTATTTAATTAGTTAATCCACATTACAATATTTAAATAAATTTGAGGGACCCAGTTATATGCCACATCAGCACATAACATAATTTTTAACTAAAAGACTATATTGATTTGCGATATCAATTTTCAAGGAATACATTGATCGATTTTCAAATTCAAGAACCATCTTAATGTGGTGGGTCAATTTCAGAAACTATTTGTGACAAAAACCCTAATTATTATCATTGGAATTCTTGTGAGTAATTCTCACATTTTCTAATATTGCTCCAACACCTTCTATTTACAAGTGAAGAAGAATTCTACTTGATAGTAATACTAAGTAACATCTTACGAGTCAATACAATTTTAATTTTATGAATTAAAAAGCCATGATTCGAAGTTGAAACCTCTTATGTGTTGAGTAAAAAAATACAATAAGTTATAGTTGGTTAGTACCGTATAACTTAGTGAGTTGATATTAGTCGCTTGAAGTATCATAATATGATTGAAGGCTCTTGTATGAAATAATGATTCTTGTGGGGATGGAATTGAAATTTTATTTGATCATTGAGAAGCCACAATTATTTGGAAGGTAGGTTTTGGATGTGTTTAGGAGATGGGGCATATGAGTGTTATTTTCTTTGTTCGTTTGTGCCAATAAAAGTCACATTCCTATTCTATTCATTGTTGTTCATGTGGTGATAGAAATGGGTTTGGTGAACTTTCAACACAGTTTTCATATAAATAATATGTGCTCGGTTATGTGAAAGATACTTTTCTTTGAGTCCATTAATTTGATGCCTAATTATGTCTTTTGTTGTAAAATCGATGGTGGGTGCAATAGAATTAATAAACAAGACACAAAATTTACGAGGTTCTCTACAGTCAGTGTTACTGGAGTACATTCTCGGGTCAGCAGTGGTGCTTTCATTATAATTTAGAATAATAGGGGTACAAAAATAACTCTCTCTATTATCTCCTCTCCTCTTTCTCTCTTTTCTCTCTTCCTCTTCCATGAACTTTTTGGCTTTTATGTATTTTCTCTCATCCTCAACATTCCCTTTTATAGGCACAGATGATAGTGCTTGCTGCCTTGCTGCCAATTAAGCTACAGTGCTCTAAAGTGGTTGATATAGTCATCCATTACATCATCTAGTGGTTAGCCACCAATGTTTACAACACTCCCCCTTGGATGACCACAAATCTTCGATTGACTCGTTAAAATTTTGATTTGTTTTTTTATGCTCCCTCTAATGAGTAGTACCATACATGTTGTGCTTATTGACTTTCACACGGGCTTGTTATTGAACTGGGCTGGAGGGCATTCTACTAGACTTCCTCCAAAGGTCTGAATTTTACTCCTTTTATCTTAAGCGAAATTTGATTCAAGGGTGGTGGATACTTGATCTTGAATCGGACTTATGATTTCTTCAAGGACTTCGAGGCTTGATCTTAAATGAAATTGGACCATGTGGAGCTTCACGTGGCAAATGATCTTCGGCTTTGTCGGGGATGAATCAGCACGTGTTTGTTGCGCTTGTCTCTACATGCTTCAATATATCATTTTCACTTACCTTACTTGTTCCCCTTGTATAAGTGGTATTTTCCCTGCTTTTCCCCCATGCATGTGTGACATCTTCTCTTCTAGGATTTGTCCACTGATGCAGGAGTGGAATGCAACTTGCATTTGGATGGTTCATCACTTCTTGGTGATTGGAGACCCAGCTCCAACAATAGTTGAAGATGACTACTCGAGAGAAATACTAGGTAAGCAATCAGGAAAGGTTCTAGCCAGTCGGTTCCTTATCGGGAGTTTGAGTGGATGTTTTGACATATTGCTTTCTTTATCCTTGTCTTTGCAGGTAAGAACAAGGACAAAGGAAAGGACAAGGAGATTGCATGATATGAGATACTCTTGCTCTTGTCCCTGATGATATGAGATACTCTTGCTCTGGTATAACTTGTTTTTGAAGAGGTATTCTTGGAGAGAAAGAAAACTGAGTATGTTGAGAGGTTTGGTTGCAGATGCATTTTCAGCAATAAGAGAGAGAGAGAGTTAGGATTTTTGGATGTGTGCCTTTCCATGGAGGATAAAGGTCGACATATATAGGGATTTCCCCAATAGCAAGTAATGGTGTGGATGTGGCTTTGTCATCCACACTTGTAAGCAACAATGTTGTAGTTGGAATAGTGAAATTCACGCGTTTTCAACTTTATCAAAGATCTTTGACAAAGTTGCATGTGATATCCAGAAGCTGAGATTGCGTCTGAGAAATGTTGACGACTTTCTCCTGAAAATCTAGCTTTTGAAATTTGATAGCCTGCCGCTTCGATCTCTGAACAAGTGGCTTTGTTGCCTCTTTTTTTATAGAGACATCAATTGTGTTCAAGAATATGCTCATAAAGTTACTGCCTGTAGAAATTTTCCCCTTCTTTCACTTTTGAGATTTTATTTGACCCATTTTTCCTTCATCATTTCTGAAAAATGGCTTGCCCATCTAACATTTGCTTAGATTTGAGTCTTAGGACTAATACAGGCGAGTTGCATCAGGATAATATATGGCACCCGTCTTTCTTATCTTTAAATGGTCCTCTTACGGTTGGGGACTCTGTGATGAAGAATGACCTAACCGCTACAGTGGTAGCCAGGAATCTTCTCACTCCCAAGGATAACAGAATCTTTTCAAACCGATCTGATAAGTCAGCCGTTCAAGACTCATTGGCTCTCAGTATTCAATGTGCAAACTCTGTATCCAATATGGGCCAACGCCTACTTACTCAAACTCACCAAGTTGAATCATTAATGGCTGAGGTGACAAGTCTTAAACAAGAGATTAAAGGGCTCAAGCACGAGAATAGAGTGTTACACGTGCTTGCAAATATTACTCGATGAGTATGAAAAGAAAGCTCGACTAGCTACTAGAATCTGAGGTCGGACTCAAAGTGACAATCAGGGGTTCAAGTCTTCATTCCAAAGACACCCATTGTCTCAACCGTTTGGAGTTTCACCCAGTACTGAGGCTTCACATGAGCAACCTTTGTGAAGGCTCCCTCATGTTTTCATGTGTATGTAAATGTCTGTAATTTCTCAGAGATATCAATAGATAAGCTTTATTTCATTCAATGTATTGTGTCAAATGCAATAAAGCATATACTTCACTAAGATGCAGTACTTTTGGACCAAGTATCAATTTATCTTCTCCTTCACGAGGATGAATGATTTTTCTTAGTGTCTAAATATTAATAACCACTTGAGTGTTCAACTCATGATCTTCAATCCATATGATTCTTTAATATCATAAACATCATGGATAAGATTCGTGTTGGTAGATTGTTCGATCTGCAACTCGAGACAATATTTCTCTCAACACCTTATAATCTTTCTTGACTCTTCAGGAGTCTCAATTTAATATCATCAATTCTTCAGGAGTTCTAATTTAATATCATCAACTCTTGCAAGGTATTTTAGTATGTTGCAACAATATCATAATAATAGTACTCACTACGGCAATTTATACCATCCATTGGTATTAAGTACATAATTTATGCTTTACCCTTCCGGGGCTTACTTCAAGCAATTTGAATCCTTCAGGGATTTTCTACACTTCATGACACATTTTCCCTTGGAATTTATACAAAGCAACTTGCTCCCATGTATAATTGAGGGATTTACTTATGGAGATATTATGTGGGCGACTCACAACCCTTCATATATAATTCTCCATTCATATGAACTCGTTTACAACCTTGTGTCATATCATGTAAGTGTATTTCACTGTATTACAAATGCCCAATGTAACCTCCTTGGTTCAACATCTTTTGGCTATTTGTATTATATTCAAATATATAGGTCCATTTTTCCACGTTCTTACAAAATTGTAATGGAATTGCCTTTCTCCATTTTGGCCAATTATTTTTGTTGACGAAAAAGAACGAGACTCAATATCAACACATCTCATAGATGAATTTAGTAGCTACTTGTAAAAACCAAAATTACCATTGGTTATCATCAATCTATGATCCCATATTCTCAGGTTCATGCGCATGCATAAAAGCTTTTTATTTCTTTTGATATCCATTGCCTCTTCAAGGGTATTACACTATCTCTTCCAGGATAATCGTAATTTAGAAAATGCGGATCATAACCTCTTCTTGAACGTTATAGAGCTTGGATTTTAATCTCCACTTCCGGGAGTTGAGTCATTTGGAACTTATACGTCTATCATGCTTCATGCATGAGGCATCAATATTCCCATGTCCGTGGATTGTCCTTTCTGTGATGTGTATCCATGCGGCGACTGTCATGCTTCCGGCATGCAACAGTAATGCTTCGGGAATGCAATAGTTTCGGAGTGCCATATTCTTCCTCTTTCAAATGACTAAACGTTTTGAGTCTAAAGGTCTGCCACGCTTCAGACGTGCAACAGAGAAATCATTTACTGCCTCACTATATTGTCCAACAGGAACATTAATTCTTGTAGGCACATTTGCAGCAAGTATATGTGATTTCATCACTTTCGTTGCATCATTGAATTATTTTGTCTTCATTTTCATGTTGATTGCTTTGTGAATCAAAATAAGACAAATTCTCTTCGTTCTTCTGGAACGGTCCTTTCTCATCATTCTTCTGGAATGATATTTCCTCATCATTCTTTTGGAACGATGTTATTTTCTCCCCCTAACGGCGGGAAAATTGTCTTATCAAAATGACAGTCTGCAAACTATTTGGTAAACATATCCCCAGTAAAGGGTTCTAAATATTGAATGATAGATGATGAATCAAATCCAACATAAATTCTCAATTTGTATTGATGCCTTATTTTAGTACGTTATGACAGTGTAATAGGCACTTAGATAACATAACCAAAAACTCATGAATGTGTACTGTTTGGTTAGTGCCCAAACACGAGTTGTACTGAGAAATATTGATGGTTGGCAACTGGTCTCAACCGAACTTAATAATGCATCATGTAAAATGACATGTCCCCATGTAGAAAACTAGCAATTTCGTTTTCATAAGCAGAGCACGGGTAATCAATTTCATCCGCTTAATAAATGCTTCTGCTAAACCATTTTGAGTATGGACATAAGGAACTTCTAGTCCTTATTTAATAGTCTGTAGACTGAGACTCTGGCTTTTATTACAATTAAGTTGAGGTACTGCGGCACTTCAAACTTATGGTACTTATCAAGGAACTTTATGTCTTGATCTTGAAGATCAAAGGACTTCATGCTCGATCTTTTTGTATGATAGAACTTCGGGTTCAATCATTTTTATATGATGAGGATCAAGAAACTACAGGTTCTAATCTAATCAAGGAACTTCGGGTCCTTGTTATACTCATCGTAACAAAAGATAAGTATAATAAATAAATTAAAGCAATAGGCGGTAATTCCAGCCATAGTAAATAAATTGCATTTAAGTAAATAAAGCTTGTGACAAGGGCTTTAATTCAGCACCATTCATATAAATCAAAACTTAAAACAGTAGGTGGTAAAACCGTCCATGATAAATAAATTGCTTTAAAGTAAATAGAACTTGTGAAAGGGTTTTAAACCAACACTAATTCACATAAATAACAAGAAGTATCATACCCCCTTTTGTTTATTATTTTTCCTTCTTTTGTCAACACTTATTCAAACCTTTATTTTTTTTTTCTTTCCTTCTGCAGCATGGTGCCATGCACCAAATCCCTTTATATTTTATTTTCACATGTGCCTTACTATTCCATCAATCCCCTTTTTCTATTATTTTTCTTCCTTTTCTGTCTCTACCAATCAGGGCCAGCTGGGTTGTTGTGGAGGTTGCCCAAATTCAATTCAATCCAAAAGGGCTACCAAAGATTGGCGTTGTTTTTGCATGACCCAAAAAACATGGCATCGCGAAGCAAGAACCTCTATACAAAGAGATAAATGATATTGGGGTTGATGGAGGCACAAGAGAGGGAGGCTTGTGTGGAGCCAGTCCTGCCATCACCATCTCAGACAACCGAGTATTCATGGGAGTTCTCGAGATCCGTCGAAAACGACGCGATATGGGTTTCCAAGTCTGATGAGATTCTTCTAGATCTCTGGAAACCAGTTGTCAAGTACGAGTTTTCTCATCTCGTGATGACTGCAGGTCTTTGTAAATTTCAATTCTCATTGGAATTCGGTAGGGCGCTTCAGGCGCGGTGGGAGAGACAGAAAATGGACATACCTTTTATTCTGTGAGATTTTGACTAGCAGAAGTGAAAAGTAAGTAATGCTTCACTGGATTTATGGCGTTGTGCTTTCCACTGACATGAGAGCTTCTCGTATGGATAACGTGTTGTAAAATCGATGGTGTGTGCAGTGGAATAAATAAACAAGACACAAAATTTACAAGGTTCCTCTACAATTAGTGTGACTGGAGTACGTCATCGGGGCAGCAGTGGTGCTTTCATTATAATTTAGAATAATAGGGGTATAGAAATAACCCTCTCTCTATTATCTCCTCTCCTCTTCCTCTCTTTTCTCTCTTCCTCTTCTGTGAACTTTTTGGCTTCTATGTATTTTCTCTCATCCTCAACATTCCCTTTTATAGGCACAGATGATAGTGATTGCTGCCTTGCTGCCAATTAAGCTACAGTGCTCTAAAGTGGTTGAAATAGTCATCCATTACATCATCTAGTGGTTAGCCACCAATGTTTACAACATCTTTAGCTTTATTGAAGATTGGATATTTGCCTAACAAAAATGACACTTCTATTGACCCTTGGGACTTTGGACCACAAAATTGGTTTCAACTTCCTCTTATTCTTTTTACAATGTTGATTTTTTTTATGCACTGATGTGACAGAACTAACCATAACTAAATATCTTATATGGTTTCGTTACCTACGTAATCAACTTGAATCAAACTCAAAGCCTCAACCAAATGGAGAAATATACCACCTAAACCAATGACTAGTTGGTATTTATGTTGTATGAAGTATTCTTTCTCATTAGACTTTTTTGTTTTTTTCAAAACATAACCTTTCACTCTCAAAGTGCTAGTATTAAATTTCACATGTGATTTTTTTCCCTTCCTTTCTTCTATTTTGCCACATGTGAAAGCAATTTTCTCCTCAAAAGCTTGAACAAAATGGAATTGATGTTATGGATTAAGAGGGTAATGTGCCCATACATGAAACTAAGTTACGAGATTTAAATTGATAGAAAATTGTACATAATAGCTTTGAATATAATAGTAAGGACTGACACATTAATGAGTGCATGGACCAAATTAGCAATTGGTTCTTTTATAATTTATGTTTTAATTTCTTAGTGTTGGGAGACTTTTAGCTCAATGTGAACTTAGGCTTTGAGAATGTCCTCTTGTCTCCCTTGGTTTGGATTTGGTCCAAGTCCTGAAATACCTTGAAAGAATCAGCACCTCTTACGAAATATCCGGGTTAGACCAATAACTCGAAGATACCATGATTAAGCAAACAACGGCTTGCTCAAGTGAGGCATGGTGTGGAAGCTAGAAGTTTATCAATTTAGTATGAGAGAGAGAGAGAGAGAGAGAGAGAGAGAGAGAGAGAGCTTGCATGGTTGTATGGTGTTCCAGGTTGGATAATATGAGTTTCCTAGGGTGGTAACAAGGCTTTAGATGGCTGGGATATTCAAAGGAAAGCCATGGAAAACACTCAAGTTGCAGGGGTGATATTCCTTGAGGTTTCAATGATGTTTGCACTTAGGGAGAGACTTCCCTAGCTTGGTGTAACACAACCTTCTCACGTCTCCCTTTTTTTTTTTTACTAAGTTATCAAATATCCTCAATGGCTTATGACTTACCTTTTGTAGATGAATGACTCCCTTTTAGGTATCTTAAGGAATCTCTAAATGTGGCTTGGTTTTCTCTCCTTTTTCCCCTTAGTCCTTCTGCTATTTCCATTTTGGTGTAAGACAAATAGACGTTGTAGGCCTCGTGAAGCCTGCACTAGGCTTTCTTCTCGAGGCGCTGCTTTCCCAAGTCAACTTTCTCAGGCGTTACTTCTGGTAACAGGTATTTTAGCTTTTGTGCATTGTTCTTCTATGTGTGCTGGGAAGGGAAAGTCAACTTTTCTCCTTATTAAATGCATGCTCTGCTAGGGTTTCACGTGACCTTAAAGTTTAGGGTTTGGTTTCTTCCTAACTAAGTTGGTTAACTGGCTAGGGAAATAAAGAAACTAAGTCAGCTCTCTCTCAAACTTACCCACGTGGATTTCAAAGGTTATGGGCTTGGATCTTTGGGCTCCCAAACAGCCTAAAGTCTTTCATAATCTTGATTCCGCATAGGCCCGATAAACTTCCGTAACCATCCACACCACAATTCACTTGGCAAGCCTAGGGCATGTGAATTGGGCTTACTTTAGTGTGAATAGTGATTAACATGATAAGGCTTGGCATGACATATATGCATGGATTTGCGTCGGCATAGCCGAATTTATATAAATGTTCGACTTAACAACGGTAGTGTGGCATGATTGTAAATATTTTTCTTTCTTGATTTAGCACCTTTGTATGTGTTTGAAGCTCATATAGCAATTAGGCTTTGAGACTTGACCGGGTTTGCATGTCATATTTTTAGGCCTCAACACCTAGCAAATACATATACCAAATTATATGTATAATTCCCAATGATCCCTTTTATAAACATGCACCAAACTGGCATGTGCATATTTTCCAATGATCCTTAATTAATTAAAAAGAGAAAAGTGAGTGAGGTGTTTGTCTTTGTTTATATATAATTTAGAAATGTATCAAGAAACGTGAAAAGCAGTCATTCATTAGCTAGGTAGTGGCATTCCCCCCCTCAACGTGCTGCCCTTTTGCTTTGCATACTCAAGACTCTCAGGCTTTCACCGTACTCTGAGCGAAATTAGCCATTAATTTAAGCGATAATTTACACTAGTTTACACTAAGGGAATGGGAAAAAGTTTGAATGTGAGATGCAGTGAGTTAAAAAGATCCTAACCATTAGGCCAATCCACCACTTGTAGCAATGTCATATATTTAAAACTTATAGAATGATACTAGGAGTGTCAACAAGTTAATTTTAACTCCTAATCATATTGATAATTTTCTCCTCACTTGGCAGTACTACATAGTAGGTCACACTTGCAGCCAATTCAACACAGTTGAGTAAAAATGGCCATTAACATTCATGTGCAAGGCAACTTAGATAACATACTCCACTTGAATCCAAATAAGGAAATTGGTGTAATCAATTTATGAATTTTGACTTTTTGTCCAAATTTTAAGTTTTTCTCTCATTCAAGGGTAAAATTTCATAAAAATGACTATATTTCATCCTGCTAAAAGTATCCTAATATACTCCGCTTGAATTTTCAAGGTACAATTACTAAAAGCATATAACTTACCCTAAAATACGATAAATGTATCATTGTATCATCATACAGACATAAAAAAGAAGTGAGGCTTACTTGGACACATTATCAATCAATAGATTGTTTGTGTCATATTAACAAGAGAACTACATTGACAAATTCTTAAAATATAAGAGTATAGTAAATTTACCATTTAAGTTTAGTAGTATTCTTGTCACACTCCGGACCCAGGGTTGGCGGAAAAATGAAACCCCACGCCCGCCACGCGAGCTAAAAATAAAATAAAATAAAAGGAGAAGTGAAAGTGGGTGGAAAATATAAATTTCCTCTTATAAAAGAAACTCAATAATTCTTTACAAGGCCAAAATGAATAAATTGTTGGAAAAAGTTATGGAAAAATTGCTATATATTTTATTATAAATTATTAAATAATACACAATAAAATCTCTACAAATGCAAGAAGAACAAGGAATAGAAGAACCTTAAGAGATCGAGGCTAGAATTTAATTCTATAGCCTTAAGACAAGTTTGCCCCTCAGTGGTGCCTCAAGGTTTGCGTTGACAAATGTCTCCCAGGATACAACGATCTTTCTCTTTGCGAAAGTAGCACTCCAATCCATAAAGAATAGCGAACCAAAAGTGTTTAAAACTCTCTCTTTGTTGAACACTAAACTACTCTAATTTCTATATGATTTATGAATGCAGAGTATTTCTAAAATGCTTGACTTGGTGGTCTATTTATAGGCATTGACATGCCCCATTTTCAAAGATTGTGTCTGCTTTCCAAAAGACAAAGGATGCAACCTTTGTTTAAAGTTGCATTTGTTTCCAGAGATTGCGTCTGCTTCCAGGTCAAGAGATGCAATCTTTATTCAAAATTGCATCAGTTTCCAAATGACAAAAAGTTGCAGCCATGCAGCCCTTTCAAACATACACAACCCTTAAAATATGCTGGTCAAACCTTTCCATGACCACTTTAATTTTTCATTCACTTGAATATTTAATATTTAAATATTAATAATACTAATATTTAAATATTAAATTTCTAACAATCCCCACTTGAATGAAAATTAACAAAATTTAATGCAAATGAAGATGCAAACACTTAGAGAGAGTTTAATTGGACAAATACCGTATAGGGAGAGGTAGCTTTTGGCTTTGAACCTTCCTTAGTGAAATATTATCAGATTTACTAGCTAATCAGTGAACGCGATGTCTTGAACTGCTCAGCCGTTGATGTAAACCAAGACAATAATATTCACACGGTATTCCTCTGAACACATATGGTTCTACGGTTGTGTTCATTTTGGCCCTGAACAATTCCCGGTAATCCTGAGTGCTTTAGAGAATTCAGCCTTATAATTCTCATAGAAACGGCCACTTTTCACACTCATGTAGGTGATATCCCATTAAGAGTATTCTGCACAATACCCCACTTGTTCTTTCCAAGTATAGGAATCATTAAAAGCAAAGCTTATCCTAAACACGCTGCAGATAGCACTATTTCATCATAGGACATGGGTAGGAGATTATCTCCGCAGTGCTCCCACTGAATCATCCACAATTCAGTTGTCCCTTTGAACCTAGATCTTGGGATCTCCAGTCAGTTTGGTTGGGTTGCCATTATGGCGATTATTAAGACATAGGCTTTAAACCCATTTCCCTCGATGATTTATAAACTTGCTCTCTAGTCAAACCTTTAGTAAACGGATCCGCTATATTTTCTTTTGACCTTATGTAATCAATGGTAATTATACCACTTGAGAGAAGTTGCCTAACGGTATTATGTCTACGACATATGTGTGGAGACTTACCGTTGTACATATGATTTTGTGCCCTTCCAATCGCTGATTGGCTATCACAATGTATACATATGGCGGGAACCGGCTTCAGCCAATTGGGAATATCCTCTAAGAAATTACGAGGCCATTCAGCTTCTTCCCCTGCTTTGTCTAAAGCAATGAACTCAGATTCCATAGTAGATCTAGCTATACACGTTTGTTTAGAGGATTTCCATGAGATGGCTCCACCTCTCAGAGTAAACACATATCCACTCGTGGACTTCGAGTATTGTGTATCAGATATCCAGTTAGCATCACAATAGCCTTCAAGTACTGCTGGATATCTTGTGAAGTGCAATCCATAGTTCTGCGTAAATTTCAAATAACCAAGAACCCTTGCAATTGCTTTCCAATGATCCTTTCCAGGATTACTCATGTATCTACTCAATCTGTTAACTGAATATGCAATGTCCGGACGTGTACAATTTGTAATGTACATTAGACTACCAATTATTCGTGCATATTCACTTTGAGATATACATTGACCAATATTCTTTGATAAATGCAAATTGACATCATATGGTGTTTTTGCAGGACTACTTACATAATTATTAAATTTTGTACGTATTTTCTCAATATAATGTGATTGAGATAAAATTAGTCATTCAGACGTTCTATAAATCTTGATTCCTAGTATAACATCTGCAACTCCCATATCTTTCATATCAAACTTATTAGCCAACATTCTTTTGGTAGATTTAATAATCTCATGATTGCTACCAATAATTAGCATATCATCGACATATAGACACACAATGACATATCCCTCTTGTGTGCTTTTAGTGTAAACACATTTGTCACACTCATTTATTTTAAATCCATTTGACAACATTGTAGTGTCAAACTTATGGTGCCATTGCTTAGGTGCTTGTTTTAAACCATAAAGTGATTTAACAAGTCTACATACCTTTCTCTTTTGGCCATGCACTATGAAACCTTCAGGTTGTTCCATATAAATTTCCTCGTCCAAATCACCTTTTAGAAAAGCAGTATTGACATCCATTTGATGAATCTCAAGATTATGAATTGCTGCAACATACGGATGGATGTTATCCTCGTGACTGGCGAATATGTATCAAAATAGTCTAAGACTTCTCTTTGCTTATAACCTTTGGTGACAAGTCTTGCCTTGTACTTGTCAATAGATCCATCTGCTTTCATCTTCCTTTTGAAAATCCATTTATAACCTAAAGGTTTGTTTCCAGGAGGAAGATCCACCAATTCCCATGTATGATTTTGCATGATGGATTCAATTTCAGCATTAATAGTCTCTTTCCAAAATGGAGCTTATGGAGATGATATAACTTCCTTATACGTTTGAGGCTCATTTTCTAATAAGTAAGTAAGAAAATCAGGTCCAAAAGACGTTGATGTCTTAGCCCTCTTACTACGTCTTGGTTCAATATCTTGTACATGTTCTCGGTCTACAGAATTACATTACTTTCTTTATGACTGCTATTAAAGTCATCATAAATTCTTTTCAAAGAACTTTGTTCTTGTGCAATTTTCCATGGAAATACGTTTTCAAAGAATGTAGCATTCCTTGATTCAAATATTGTATTAACATGTACTTCGGGATTATCCGATTTATGTACAAGAAATTGATGCGAAATATATAAGCACACAAATTAAACCCTCTTTTTATCAATTGTAGCAAAGTATGTAAGTAGGGATCGTTCTAGGCCGGGGATTAGGAGGGATTGCTCAATCACTTGAAAACTGACTCAAAACGTAAAAACAAAGTTTAAAACACTAAACTGGACTCAAAGAATGCAAAACTAAACTCTAAAACACTAAAACAAACCAAAAGACTCAAAACAGCCAAAAAACACTCCAAACTGCCTTAAAAACACAATCTGAGCAGTTTTGAACACAAAACACAATTTGGACGAAAATAGGCTATAACTTGACTCAAGACACTTAAAAACACAAACTAAATTGATTTCTAACTAATCTAACACTTCAAAATAAATGGGGATTTGGTTTTGACGAAATTAAAAACAAAACAGAAACTTTGTAACTTAAACAGATTTTAAAAACGAATTTGGTTAAAGTGAATGGATGGAAAGCTAGCTAAGGAGTTCTTCTCCACACATGTCACATTTGCATACAAAACGATTTCCAATTGCTTCTCAATAAACCATGAATTCCCAACGCCCCAGATTAACCGTGAATTGCACTAATTAACCCTCAAATTTTCCTAAAGTTATCGAATTGGATGAACTGCATACGACAACCCAAAGCATTCCTCACAAGTTCCCTGCATGAATTGCATAACAAAGATACAAGCAGAGATCATTAAGTTCTATGAAAATCATAAGCATTGGCGAGGCACTTGTTACTATGAATTGCATGAAACTTATGCCAAGAATTTACTTAACACGATTGTGATCAACAACCTTTACTACTTTTGAATATAAGTTCATAACGATTAGGTGAAATTCCCTTATATCCTAGCATCAAACTTATGCATGAAAATTAAGCGTGCACTCTCAACCAACACACACAAATCAGTTTTAATTCATATAGATAAGTAAATTGAATTCACAACTTGTGAAATGCAATTAGAAGTAATCAAATCATATAGCAAGCATAAACATGGTTTCGAATCCCCCCTAGCCAAGGGGGGTTTAGTTCCTCATACGCACAAAGCAAAGATAAATAAATTTAAACATTGAAATCCAAGGAAAGAGAACACCTAGACACTCCAACTTGGACAGCAGGTGCATCCACGATTCCTCCTTCATCCTTGCTGCGACACAGAGATTTTGGACAGGTATTTGGGGTTATGAATGGTGTGGAATGGATGGGGGATGTATGGTGGTGTTTAGGATGGATGGGTGGTGCGGCAAGGGGTGGTTTTTGGCAGGAATTATGGAGTATGGTGGTGGAAGGCTGCGGCAAAGAGAGGATTTATGTTTCTGGCATGAATGATGTATATGGGAGGTGGTAATTCGGCCAAGGGTTGAAATATGAG
Source organism: Malus domestica (assembly GCF_042453785.1). Classification (NCBI taxonomy): domain Eukaryota; kingdom Viridiplantae; phylum Streptophyta; class Magnoliopsida; order Rosales; family Rosaceae; genus Malus; species Malus domestica. Next base: position 37,448,395 of record NC_091675.1, on the reverse strand, counting down.
TATATATAGGCACTTAAAACCCTAGGGTAATCAGATATGGACTTGGATAACCCAAATCCACAAGGAAAAAGGCTTAGAAATCAGAATCCACAAGGGAAAAAGTCCACAAGGTGCGGCAAGTTTGGATAGGGTAAGATAAGGCTTCTAGAAAGCCTTGCAAGGCAAGGAAAAGGGTTCTAGAAAGGGATAGGTGCGGCAAGGATTAGGGGAAAAAGGATAGGGCTTCTAGAAACCTAAAACCAAAAGGAAATAGAACCTAACCCACGACAAGGATAAGGAAATGCTCTAAAACCTTTCTTTGTGTCTTCCAACGCTTAGGAACCTTCTAATGTTGCTGAAACTTAAGGCCATTTAGGTTTAGGAAAGTTCAACCCAAAATAGCAACTTTTAGGCTTAACTTTCCTACTTCAAGTAGGAAACCTTGTTTGAGTAGGAATCTTCATTCTTCTAGGAATCCATCTTCAACTAGGAATCCCTCGTTGATTAGGAATCCTTCTTCAATTAGGACTCCTTCTTGGACTAGGACTCCTTCTTGGACTAGGAATCCTCAAATCTTCAAATCTTCAATTTCGTCCAACCCTTTTGTTCCAAGCATGTGCTATTCAATCCAAGCTCACTTTTGCTCCAAAAAGCTCCAATTTGCATTGTTTTGTATAATATGCCCTTAAAACCTGAAAACACATGAAAATAGCTTAAGAGACTACTTTAACTAAGAAAACATAACGAAAATGCATAAGAACTAGCTAACTAAGGCACATAAATATGCTCCTATCAGAAATCGATATGCACCACTATTTATGGCATAACCAATGAAAACACAATCAATGGTTTTAGGTCCTATTTTAATCTTCTTAGGATCAGGGACCATTGCCTTAGCTAAACACCCCCAAACTTTGAGAAATTTATAAGAAGGCTTTCTGCCTTTCCATAATTCATAAGGTGTTTTATCTAACTTCTTGTGAAGTAATTTGTTGAGAATGTGGTTTGCAGAAAGCAATGCTTCTCCCCACAAATTCTTAGCTGCCCCAAAACTTATCAACATAGTATTCATCATTTCTTTCAATGTACGATTTTTGCGTTTAGCAACTCCATTTTGTTAAGGTGAATAAAGAGCAGTAGTTTGGTGCATAATCTCATGCTGAATACAAAATTCAGAAAATGGTGCAACATATTCACCTCCCCTATCGCTTCTTATAACCTTTATCTTTTTGCTAAGTTGATTCTCAACTTCGTTCTTATAATTTGTGAACGCTTCTAAGGCTTCATCTTTGCTTCCTAGCAAATACACATAGCAGTACCTTGTGCAATCATCTATGAAAGTAATAAAATATTTCTTGCCTCCTCTAATTTGCACAAACTTTAGATCACATATATCATCATGAATTAATTCTAGAGGTTCAGTACTCCTTTCAACGGAGTGAAATGGTGCTTTAGTTGACTTTGCTTCCACACAAGTTTCACATTTATGACTTATATCAATATGAAACTTAGGTAATAGGTTCATGTTAATTAGCCTACGTATAGTATCATAATTCACATGCCCTAACCTCCCATGCCATATATTTGGCGATTCCACAATATAAGCAAAAGAATTAACTTTATTGATAATTTTGGGTACAACAGTCATTACATTCAATTTGAAAAGACCATCACTGAGATATCCTTTCCCAACATACATTCCACTCTTTGTTAATACAAACTTAGCAGACTCAAAAACCAAACGGAAACCATTTTTTCTCAACAATGGTCCGGAGACTAAGTTCTTTATGATATCAAGCACATAAAGCACATCGTTAAGAGTAAGTTCCTTTCTAGAAGTCATCTTTAGAATTATCTTTCCTAGGCCTTGAACCTTGGATGTAGAAGAATTCCCTATGAACAGTTGCTCTCCATGATTAACTTCTTGGTAGGTGGTAAACATTTTTCTATCAGAGCAAATGTGGCCAGTAGCCCGAGTGTCAACCCACCATTCCTTAGTGTTTCCCACCATGTTGACTTCAGATACCACGGCCGCAAGATTTATGTTAGATATTTCTTAGGACAACCTTTCTTCCTCGGTTATGTGTACCTCATTATTCTTCCTTTTCGAATTGTCTTGTCCTTTGCGGTTTCGACATTCGCTAGCACGGTGTCCTATCTTGTTGCAAACAAAGCACTTGCCTTTGAACTTCTTAGAATTCCCTTGGCTTGAACTTTCACCAGAATGCTTCCTCTTTTTGTTATTCTTTGACCCACCCTCCACAATGTGTTCCTTGGCTTGCATAAGTTGACTGTTAGACTTCTTTTCAAAGCAACGATTATCCTCCTTAATCCTTAATCTTACGATTAAATCCTCAAGTCCCATCTCTTTGCGCTTATGCTTGATATAATTTTTGAAATCTTTCCAAGCAGGAGGTAAATTTTCAATTACTGCAGCCACTTGAAAGGTCACACTTAGCGACATCCCTTCCAGATGTATTTCATGAAGAATAAGTTGTAGCTCTTGGACTTGATTGATAACCTTCTTGGAATCTGTCATCTTGTAGTCAAGAAATCGACCGACCACGAATTTCTTCATGCCAGCATCTTCAGTTTTATATTTCTTGTCAAGAGAGTTCCATAAGGCTTTTGCATTTTTAATTGGACTATACACATTGTGTAGTGCATTATCTAATGCATTGAGGATGTAATTCTTGCAAAGAAAATCAGAATGGTTCTATGCATCTACTGCAGCCACTTCTTCTGCGGTAGTTCTAGACACAAGCGCATCTTCAGTCAGAAACTTTGCCAAGTTCAGAGTGGTGAGGTAAAATAACATTTTCTGTTGCCACCTCTTGAAGTCTGTCCCATTGAACTTCTCAGGCTTCTCACCATGATTGGTGGAAGTTGGGATCACCACGATCACAACACTCGCAATTCACATGCTGCCCAATTTACTAGAATTACTAGCATCATCCATTTTCCCTTAAGAGAAAGATCATACCAGATAAATATATTGTAATTAAAGAAACAAACAGACTTTAGTTTCTTAACACCGTAACCCACAAGATTATTTAATTATACTTGGCTAATAAAATATAACAATTTAACAAAACCGGAAGATATTGTTTGAAAAATTAAGGTTTAATTGCTATATCTAAAATTGGTTTGTCAAGTAATTAATTTAAGAGCATGCATCGAAATTACTATCATAATCATGAATCATGCTTCATATATAAAATGTAAATACCAATCAGTACTATAATGCCAATGACGCAAGAAAGAACATACAAAATTCAATCTTGTCTTAAGTTGTTGGAAAAAGTTATGGAAAAATTGCTATATATTTTATTATAAATTATTAAATAATACACAATAAAATCTCTACAAATGCAAGAAGAACAAGGAATAGAAGAACCTTAAGAGATCGATGAAGGGAAAACTATGAGATTCATGTGGGATTTCTAGTGACTAGCATGCATATACAATTCAAATTTTATATACGAAAGCAACGGAAGCATTTCAACATATATTATCAAAGCTTTAGTCATGTAAATCCCCTTCAAGATGCATAGGTTTATGTAAGATGCATAAAAAACAAATTTATATAAGAACAAAGTTTAGGTGTAGTTTTATACCTCTTGATGTAGATCTTAGACCAATGATGGACCACCTCCAAGGCCTTTGCTCCTTGAACTCCTTGAGCCTAGCCTCCTTCCGTGCCTCCTCCACTTTGTTTAGTATGAGTGCTCCTAGGTTCTCTTCAAGTTTCCAAAATTGAAAACCTCTAAAGATCCTCACCCACTAGTGTAGTGAGAATGATGAAGGAATAACCAAAGGGGTGAAAAGATGATTAGCCAAATCCCCCTATGGTGGCCGGCCCTTTGAGTGTTAGAGAGATATTTTTCTTTTTCTCTTTTGTTCTTTTAACACTTCAAAAAACCCTAATGAAACATTTGCTATAAAGTTCCTTTTATAGCCAAAAAGAAACAAGTCAACATTTGACCTTTCTCTCCCTCCTTTGGCCGGCCCCCTTTGTGTTGTTTGGGCTTTGGGCTTTTATTTATTTCAAGTCATCCAATGCTTGAATAAAAGCCCAATGGGTTTAGGCCCAATGGGCCCAATTAAACCCGAACGTTTCTTTAAGCCCAAAACGATCTTATATCGCTTTTATGATTTCTTTAGACTTTCTAATTAATCACAACACTTAATTAATCCAATTAATTATTTCCATCATGCATTAATTACTCACTACAATAGTGTATTGGTGAACAATCGTTTTAGGTTCTAATTAGCAAGGTAGTGAGGTGATTGGCACCAATCCAATTGATTATATTTAATCCAATCACTTAGTGAATTAAAACTTACTTTAAATTCACCTTCTTCTTTGACGACTACATTTAATCATCTAGAAGAACTCACAAGCCATGAGTGACATCTAACCATATATCATGGCTACCCAAGCTAATGTAGAAGTTGTTAGGAGAACCTATTCAGTTGGAATTACAATGCAATTCGATCCTTCTCTAAAACAATACTCTCAATCACATCACTAGGGTATGGATATATTATGTCAAACCCCTAATGTGATTATTCCTTCTTATATGATTCAATTGAGTCGTATAGGAACGCTTTCCTTTATTACGCTCGATACTTCGGCCGAAGATTCCAGAATCATATCTTAGAGTATTCATCCTCTCTTAACGAGGATTAGAGATTCCTTGTTGCGCATTCACTTGCCTTCATGACTAAGTGGCTTAACCCCGACTATGCCGTGGACACCCGCGGATGGAGTGACTTTGACATAATCAAAGATCAAGTACTTAACCACAAGACAACGATGATGCCTTAGGTCAAAGGACTACTTACATTATTCCAACTATTAGAGTTACTTGCTTGACATGTGAGTAGACCTCCATGCAAGTACTCTCGTTCGATTGTGTTCAGTGAACTCATTCCTTTAATGAGCACCTACATACTTGTCTTAGTGTCACTACACGAATGGGATGAGACTTTCCATCCTTCTAATTGAAGCAGACATAGTATGTACCGCTCTATGCATTGTCAGTATCCCTCCGACAATCCTATGACCAGGAACCTTTTGGACATGATGGTTATGTGAAGAAGGTCTCTGTAGTCTAACTTCATTAGATTACTTCTTCAATCGATCCATTGTCCATGGATTCACCATTTAGGACATATATCATTTATAGATATAGTCCTAAATAGTATCTTTGCCATTTGATGTATAAGAGTCATCTATACATCCATTTATTGTCCCGAAAGGTTTCTTCCAAAGATTGACTTTCAGGGCATATTTCCAACAATCTCCCACTTGCACTAAAGTCAATCACTAGTGTATCTTATACATGCTAGTTGAGAGAGCTTATGCTCGTAGGTTAACTTGGTTATGTATTAATCCTTTTTATTTAAAAGGGATTCACTTATCAAATGTTTCCAAAACATTTGATGATGTCTCTTTCTTGTGTTCGAATACTTTGATGAGACCTTGATTCCATGGCTTGAGCTATAGCCCCATTACATCGTAGTGTCCTACTAACGACCTATGGTTTGGATTCAATCATTGGTTCTAAAAGAACCCCTTCCATTCAAAACACCTTTTGAAGCAGTTTCTAAAACAATATATCGTCATATATTTCGTTTGTATACTTTATACAAACTTTGCTCCAACCTTGAGACCATTGTAGTACAATACTTACAATACATTCATATGATTAGTACTTCATCCATTATGAAGTTCCATTTGTTAAAATGGCTTATTTTCACTTTGGTTTATAACCTAAGTGAACGCACGCTTCCAGAGTCCCACTCTGATGTTCCTTTCTTAAAGGCAATAATACTCTATTAGTTGCTTTGGTTCTGATCTTGGGATATAGTAATATCTTAAAGTGACAACCCCTGTGGTTCTTCACTTTTGGATATCTACTCACAAGTCCATACATGTGTCCCTTTTGTGATTTTGTGACACATTCATTGTAAGGGTTACGAAAGTGATTTGCTATCATATAGGAAAATGCTTTCTTAAATCTTCAACATTTGAGATTTAATTTCCCCAAATAACATCCTTGAGATAGCCTTGCTATATCAATAAGTCCAATTTCAAGTCTATACTTTAAAATTGACCGTGTCACGTTTTGTCATTTTTCGAGTAACATCTATGTTTTATCAAGTCTATCAAATAGACTTCATTCATATCTTGTTGCTCAAATTATGACATCACTCCCACTGGCCTTGTTGTAACTTAGCATTCATTCAAAAATTTAACACTTACATTTTCTTGATTTGAATGCATATTGCTCCCACTAACTTGTCTTGGATCTATTGACAATCATTGAGATCCATTAGCTTATTTGATGATGTCTCAACAATTTTGAGACTATCAACAACGCTAGCTAACACAAGTTATTTTAAACGAACATACACAAAAGAATTGCTTCTAAAGTAATTCCATTTGAAATGTGTGACTTGCTTTATCAAGTCCATTCATTTAAATTATATGGTGTCATACACCATACTACAAGTTTTAGTCATACTAAGACCTTTAATGTAGTCATATAAGAATTATCCAAGTCTTTAGTGGAAGCATGGCTCCTACTAAGGATATAGAAACTCAACCATTCCTTCTAGGTGGTTGATATAATTCTTTATCAAAACTACATAGGGCGTTATTGTTACATAAGATGTCGAATTTGGATTGTCTTGTTGTTAAACTATATGTTGTGACTCATTTTGAAACAATTCCCTTTTGTTTCATCAAATTTGTCCATGGGCTTTGTTATTAGCTTGTTCTCATAAAAGAGAATGATGGACAACTCCCAACATATAACCATTTTATGTTAGGTTGACGAAACCAACATTCAAAGACTATTCTTTAGAATGTTACACAACATAGAATTTTAACGTTTGAAGAGCTTGAGTCCATTAACAATTAAAATTACAAACTCTTAATAATAGTCAAGTACTATTATTCTTTAGACAACTATAAACCAATCATATTTAAGTTTATATCCATTTTCACACCTCCCACTATTTCTCATGACTTTAATGAGAAATCACTTCATACATTCAAAATGTATAAACGTGGAGTATACGGGTAGAGGACATTGTGTAGTAGCCTTAAAACCTTTCAAGCTCGTCTGTTTCAATCTTCACTAAGTTAATGTCTCGTTATTAAGTGAATAAAGTCTTTAAACATTTTATAGATTTAGACACTTCTTTTTTGGTTTAATCACTAACACAATTGACATTTTAAAACAATTTAAAGAATGCCCAATTAGTTGTTCAAAACTACTAATTGAATCAAGAGTGATCTTGATTATTGTGGTTTAAGTGATAATCATATAAGAAACGTTTTTCTTATTACTTATATCATTATAATGTGATCTTCCTTTTCATTAAGAAAGGAATCTCTAGACCTTTGTCAATTCATATAGAACTCATAGGTAGACAATTGGAACCAAATCTAAAGATTCATTGTATCCTTTTATGTCCTACATGTGAGATCTATCCATAATTGATAAGTCTAAAGTTTGGTTATCACATTACAATAAGTGATATAAATCTTGTATCTCAACTAGGATACAACAAGACAATATTCAATTCATAACACTACTTTAAGGAAATAATATATTAGAAGGCATTCATCACATTACATTGATATGATAATTCAAACATTCATAATGTTTAATACAAAAAGAATTAGCTCTATACATTTAGAGACTAATTATATACCTTCATGTAGGCACCAATAGTGGTCTTCCATCATATGAAGCCACATTATAAGTTCTTAACAAAATAAGAAAGTTTAAAGACTATCTTTAAATGCCTAATAAACTTCCTAAGTAGTAAGCAAAAAAAAAAAAAACATAGTGGCCGAACCCTTCTCCACATTTTTCCTTGCTTGTTCCTCTTCTACTTGGCTCCTCCACCTATATACAAATATACAAGTGATTAGCCTTTTATATCAAATATAAATATTTAGAAGATCTAACGATTAGAATTGAAGATAAGAACATAAACCATACCTTGTGGCTTGTCCTTAAAAGTTGCAAGGTATAACCTGTAATTCCTCTTCCAATGCCCCTCCTTTCCACAGTGGTGGCAAGTCCCCTTGGGCTCCTTTGCCTTCTTTTTCCTCACTCCTCCTTGCGGCTTAGGAGTGGGTGACTTCTTCTCCTTCCCTTTGCCTTTGCCTTGTGGCTTAGGCTTGGAAAAGGATGGCTTGTTGTAGGCTACTGCAGCAGTCCCTACAACGTTCTCTTTCTTCATAGTCTTCTCGGCAGTTACTAACATGTTTAGTAACTCAGAGAGAGTACTATCCATCTTATTCATATTGTAATTCATAACGAACTGCGAGAATGAATTAGAAAGAGAAGCCAAAATGAAGTCCTGGGCCAATTCCCCGTCAAGTGGAGTCCCTAGGTTCTCCAATTGTTCAATGAGTCCTATCATCTTCATTACATGTTGATGCACTGGAGCCCCTTTGACCATCTTGGTCTTTACAAGTTCACTAACAATGCTAAAGCGACGGTTGCACGTCCCTTCACCATATAACTCGGTAAGATGGAGTATTATGGAAGATGCATTGTCCATGCCCTCGTGCTGTCTCTGTAGCTCCTCATTCATGGAAGCCAACAGATAGCACTTGGCTTGTGTGTCATCCTCAACGTGCTTGTCATACTTAGCACGTTCATCCTCAGTGGCCTCAGGGCCGAGAGGTATGTGAGGTGGGGCCTTGTCTAGCACGTAAACAATCTTCTCCAATATTAGGAGAATCTTGACATTACAATACCATGATAGGAAATTGTGCCCCTCTAGGCAATATGTGTCGAGTATTTTCGCGAGTGTGCTTCCAACCATATCTAAATACATAAACAATAAAATAATTAGTTTGATTGTTGATTAAGTCAAACGATTTGGGTCTTTAAACCGAGTGACACCACCCACCATTTTTGGCAAATTCCATCCCTCAAGATGGAATCCAGGAGATTTCAATGAAAGCTCCTAGCGGGTTATGGGAGGCTCACTATTACCAAGCCCACCTCACGATGATACGATGTTGGCTAGCAAAAATAATAATGAGAGGGTATTACTACCCATTCACAACAACCTCTTGTGATTACCCATCTTTTTGGCCTCTAGAGAACAATGCCTCACAATGATATGATGTTGGCACCATTTCTCTTAGTTAAGTTTTGTCCCACCATGCCGGTTTAGATAGGGGTTCAAGTATGACCTCACGATGATACGATGTTGGCCACACTCGTTGCCTATCTTAACCACATCAAATGTTTTAAATAAACTCCTCCTGAGTATAAGCATGCACTTTGCACTCCCCCATGATAGGGTGAAGGCGGTGTACAAGTCATAAACGATTGGAGCCTACCACGGTGGAAGGCCACGAAAAAGTGTTCAAAGCACTCTTACGCTTTCAACTTAATATTGTATGTTGGTTGAGGGATTTTAAGGTCTCATCAATTTTATTTATTTAATCACATTCAAATAAATGGTGTCCTATTATAACTACTAGTCCAAAGTTAATGAAATTAGTAGCATATGATATCCCCACTATTCGTTTTCAAAAAACAAATCAATATTAAAACATTTTTCAAAATATTGGAGATATATATAACTACTAATTGTATTCATTATAGTTTAGTAGCGTATGATACTCCCACTATTTGTTTTAAGAAAAACAAATCAATATCAAAAACGAATTTTTCAAATATTGGAAGTAACTACTACTACTACGGTTTTTGCATTCCTTTGAATTTGGACTTTATAGTTATCTTAGGCTCTTGGATGACCATGGACTTATTAGGTTATTGCAACAACGAGCCAACATTGTTGAATAAGAACTCGGGGAGGTTGTGTCAATTTAATTACGTGCTTTTCAATCCAATTAAAACATTTTCATTGAGCCATTAGAAATGAAAGACGATCATTCATTGCTAATTAGGGCGTTGGACCCATTTAATCTTTAATCTCATGTCAAAACCCTCTTTTAGTTATGTCTCCTTACCAATAGTTAAAGAAACTCTAGTCTAGCACTAGAGGGAATCAACTAACTAAAAGAGATTAAGAAGTAATAAGAATTACAAACCGATTTGTACAAATTCCTACAAATTACACATACTAAGAGGGAGAGATAGATTAATGTCCAACGTGACAAGATCCAATTGAAACAGTAATTAAAACACATTCCCAAGGTTCAAACAATTTGAGTTTAGCGCCTTATCTCATAGCTCAATTATCGTTTAAGGCATAAGTCCATAGTCACCCATTTTTCTTACTACTTAATCACATTAAATAATCAATGGGAATGCAACATAAACAATTAGATTTAGTGCATATGGGCATAATAATATTATGAGTTTAATCAACTAACAAAATTAAAATCAAATATTTTAACTTTTTAGATAGATGGGGCCTATTATGCAAATATGAAAAGTTAGGGGTCAAACCGTAAATACTTGAAAGTAAATATCAACTTTTCAAAAATTACAAAATAGCCCCACAAGTGGGTAATCCACTAGGGTGACCGGCCACATTAAGGTGAGATGGGAAGTCTCACCCATCTTGCATTGAACCAACATAAAGTAAAAAAAATAATTAAATTTTGCTTGTCACTTGGTTTTGCTTTAAGGACTTTAGTGAAAAGGGTGATGGAAATTTAACTAGACAAGTCTAGGTTTGAATAAATTTTGAGATGGCTATGGATGGTATGTACATCATCCAAAACCACAAAACAATGCATGAAATACAAATAAAACCATTTTCACCAAAAACCAAACCATGAACACCAAGAACAAAACCATGAACACATTTTCAAGATTTGTATATTCTTGGTGATTTTTCAAACCCAAAAACAAAAGTGACAAGATTTCTACTTTCTAGCTTTAAAGTGTGTGTGTGTGATTCAAAATAAAAACACAAACACTTAGCCAAAAAAACCCCTTTTTGCCGTGCCCTCCCTATGACTCAAAACCCCAAAATTTGTTCTAAACTCATTCTTCATTCATGCATCCAAAACACTTTTTGCATACATATCTTTCTCAACTATTGATTTACATTTTTCAACAATTGAAAAACAAAAGATAAACATACTTTGAATGAAGCAATAATATGTCATACATAAAATTAAAACCCATATGCATAAAATCCAAAAGGACACATCATACATAAACCTTTGGCTCTGATACCACTTGAAGGGAAAACTATGAGATTCATGTGGGATTTCTAGTGACTAGCATGCATATACAATTCAAATTTTATATACGAAAGCAACGGAAGCATTTCAACATATATTATCAAAGCTTTAGTCATGTAAATCCCCTTCAAGATGCATAGGTTTATGTAAGATGCATCAACAACAAATTTATATAAGAACAAAGTTTAGGAGTAGTTTTATACCTCTTGATGTAGATCTTAGACCAAGGATGGACCACCTCCAAGCCCTTTGCTCCTTGAACTCCTTGAGCCTAGCCTCCTTCCTTGCCTCCTCCACTTTGTTTAGTATGAGTGCTCCTAGGTTCTCTTTAAGTTTCCAAAATTGAAAACCTCTAAAGATCCTCACCCACTAGTGTAGTGAGAAGGATGAAGGAATAACCAAAGGGGTGAAAAGATGATTAGCTAAATCCCCCTATGGTGGCTGGCCCTTTGAGTGTTAGAGAGATATTTTTCTTTTTCTCTTTTGTTCTTTTAACACTTCAAAAAACCCTAATGAAACATTTGCTATAAAGTTCCTTTTATAGCCAAAAAGAAACAAGTCAACATTTGACCTTTCTCTCCCTCCTTTGGCCGGCCCCCTTTGTGTTGTTTGGGCTTTGGGCTTTTATTTATTTTAAGTCATCCAGTGCTTGAATAAAAGCCCAATGGGTTTAGGCCCAATGGGCCCAATTAAACCCGAACGTTTCTTTAAGCCCAAAACGATCTTATATCGCTTTTATGATTTCTTTAGACTTTCTAATTAATCACAACACTTAATTAATCCAATTAATTATTTCCATCATCCATTAATTACTCACTACAATAGTGTATTGGTGAACAATCGTTTTAGGTTCTAATTAGCAAGGTAGTGAGGTGATTGGCACCAATCCAATTGATTATATTTAATCCAATCACTTAGTGAATTAAAACATACTTTTAATTCACCTTCTTCTTTGACGACTACATTTAATCATCTAGAAGAACTCACAAGCCATGAGTGACATCTAACCATATATCATGGCTACCCAAGCTAATGTAGAAGTTGTTAGGAGAACCTATTCAGTTGGAATTACAATGCAATTCGATCATTCTCTAAAACAATACTCTCAATCACATCACTAGGGTATGGATATATTATGTCAAATCCCTAATGTGATTATTCCTTCTTATATGATTCAATTGAGTCGTATAGGAACGCTTTCCTTTATTACGCTCGATACTTCAGCTGAAGATTCCAGAATCATATCTTAGAGTATTCATCCTCTCTTAGCGAGGATTAGAGATTCCTTGTTGCGCATGCACTTGCCTTCATGACTAAGTGGCTTAACCCCGACTATGCCGTGGACACCCGCGGATGGAGTGACTTTGACATAATCAAGGATCAAGTACTTAACCACAAGACAACGATGATGTCTCAGGTCAAAGGACTACTTACATTATTCCAACTATTAGAGTTACTTGCTTGACATGTGAGTAGACCTCCAAGCAAGTACTCTCGTTCGATTGTGTTCAGTGAACTCATTTCTTTAATGAGCACCTACATACTTGTCTTAGCGTCACTACACGAATGGGATGAGACTTTCCATCCTTCTAATTGAAGTGGACATAGTATGTACCGCTCTATGCATTGTCAGTATCCCTCCGACAATCCTATGACCATGAACCTTTTGGACATGATGGTTATGTGAAGAAGGTCTCTGTAGTCTAACTTCATTAGATTACTTCTTCAATCGATCCATTGTCCATGGATTCACCATTTAGGACATATATCGTTTATAGAGATAGTCCTAAATAGTATCTTTGCCATTTGATGTATAAGAGTCGTCTATACATCCATTTATTGTCCCGAAAGGTTTCTTCCAAAGATTGACTTTCAGGGCATATTTCCAACAATCGAGGCTAGAATTTGATTCTATAGCCTTAAGACAAGATTGCCCTTCAGTGGTGCCTCAAGGTTTGCATTGGCAAATGTCTCCCAGGATACAACGATCTTTCTCTTTGCGGAAGTAGCACTCCAATCCACAAAAAACAGCGAACCAAAAGTGTTTAAAACTCTCTCTTTGTTGAACACTAAACTACTCTAATTTCTATATGATTTATGAATGCAAAGTATTTCTAAAATGCTTGACTTGGTGGTCTATTTATAGACATTGACATGCCCCATTTTCAAAGATTGTGTCTGCTTTCCAAAAGATAAAGGATGCAACCTTTGTTTAAAGTTGCATTTGTTTCCAGAGATTGCGGCTGCTTCCAGGTCAAGAGATGCAATCTTTATTCAAAATTGCATCAGTTTCCAAATGACAAAAAGCTGCAGCCATGCAGCCCTTTCAAACATACACAACCCTTAAAATATGCTGGTCAAACCTTTCCATGACCACTTTAATTTTTCATTCACTTGAATATTTAATATTTAAATATTAATAATACTAATATTTAAATATTAAATTTCTAACATAAATTCTCTATCCTCACATCTAATCTGGTCTCATCCTGCCTACCATTTCGATTGTTTAGCTCGTAAACCTGCATAACAATAAAGGAGTGAGCTTCAAAAGCTCAGTACGGACATAACCTTATCACAGTAAATTGACAATACTAATTAAGTGTCCTAAAATCATGTAACCAAATATCAAATTACTATCGGTAACAATGCATGAGTGCAATGCTCATCTCTACCCATTAATTAATATAATAAAACACGCTGACCTGCACGACCCATACCATGCATTTTACCTTTGCAACGGTGGTTTGAGTGTTCTATTATACAAATTAACCCCCTTGTAACTCAATCATCCCAATTTTCCCTTTTGTTAATCATCTTGCCTAAACTCTTCATCACCAGTTCTGAATTACCCTTAAAGAATCTATGCACTATGGGCTTGCTTGAGACCCGGTACCTACTAAGAGTTTGGCTCAACTACACAAAAGATCATTTCCAACTACCCTTATTTCTAATTCCTTTCTCAACATCGAAGTTGTAACCACTTCACACACATGAATGATGCACAATTAACATCAGTTCATCTTTCATATGTCACAATATATCTCAACTATAACATTCCAGTAGTAATAATAGGTAAACAACCAACTGAAGCAATAATCCAAATAACACCCAACCACATTACTCAAACAACACGAATATAGTACTTCACGATTTAATAAAATCAATCCATGTAAAGGTTTGTTGTATTTCTCCTACCTAAATTCCAAAACATTGCTCCAACTTTGTAATAGTTCACCACCTTGATAAAATCCTATTCACATATATGAGCAAATTACCAAATGCATGACATGAACCCTAATCCTAATTAACATATTTAAGTATACCGATTCCGCAATACTAATTTACAAGTTATTATATGTTGATCAACGCTAAACACATGCTATACTTGATACAGTTGAAACTATATCTATGAACATATGCAGACAGTTCCATGCCGAGAAAGCTAGCTTGGTTTACTCAGGCTCGTGCAAAGTTATATGCATGAATACCAGCATATACATATATAGTTTCTCTTAAAACCAATAAGAAGGATATATGTTCGAATTAATTACCATGCTTGAGTCTTCTTCTATACAACAACCTATAATAAAGATAAGAGATAATATTTAGCATGTGATAATTATATATAGGTTCTGTCCTATCACTTTTGTGTAGGTAAGATGATCTCCAATTGTAAGGTCTGATAGCCATACGTCTACGCAGATATACATACATGTATAATACAAACCAACAGATATGAAACACGATATAGAGGTAAATTAGGTTGTCCATTATATGACTTAGCCGAACTCCGTCCTCCCCCTAGTGTAAAATATATTGTTTTTCAAAAAAAAAAAAAAATCTCTCACTTTCAAATGAAGAGGAATATCACCAAACCATAGTACTGAACCATTACAAAATTAAAATGAATAATATAAAAATATAGCTTTTAAGTCAAATACTACCGTAAAAGTCTATTAGACTTATTTGATTAAAATAAGTATCTCTTTATATATATAAAATATAGGTCTTCACAATTCTTCTTCATTTATAAGTAGAGAGAAAGACTTACATGACACAAGTACACCGTCACAGTGGCGTCTTATGCTAATGAAATAAAGACGTGTGTAAGTTTTTTTATCCATGTGTTCTTGTTTCATTGACATAGAACATTATGTGAAGATGTACTCGTACTATGTAATTTGCTTCGCAAGTGAGAGATGATATGTATGACTCCCATAAAACTGAAAACTAATGTTTTATTTTTCCTTTCAAATAGAGCCTTTAAAACCCAAAATAGAAATGAAAGCTACACCACTTTAGCTAAAAGGTCCAACATGAAAAGCTCAATTAGGCCTACTTAAGAGCATGTCCACAAGTTTGTTAAGAAGGCAGGAATCCCCAAAAACCCACATCCACTGACCTAAAAATGGAGGGAGGGGGTGGCCGATTGCTGGACTCCACCACTACTATTGGGCTGCTCAGTCAATTATGCCAGGGCGACGTCAGCCAACAGGGCCCCGTGCAATGCACTGAGCCTGCAGCATCTCT
The DNA here is from genome assembly GCF_042453785.1 of Malus domestica. NCBI lineage: Eukaryota > Viridiplantae > Streptophyta > Magnoliopsida > Rosales > Rosaceae > Malus > Malus domestica. Next base: position 37,432,674 of record NC_091675.1, on the reverse strand, counting down.
CTCAACTGTTGATTTTCAACGGTCCTCTCAACTGAGGTCATTGAATTTCCAACAACATTGTTCTAAAACTCCTTGTCTAGCGACGCCTAAGCGTAGGCTGCTGACCATCGTTCCGATTAATGCTTAGGCGTTTGAAAATTAAGAAAGGGTGCCTAGACCTGTTTAGGCGCCCGCCTAGACTGCCTATACATTCGTTTAGCCTAACTAACCCACCCAGACCCTCCTAGACACATGCCTAGGTTGCAACTCATTTAGATAGAAAATAAATAACTTTCCTTTTACATTTTATTATTTTCAATAAACTGTAAGAGACTTATTGAACACTTAAATAAACATACATTATATGTTTGCTCTCTATGCTTCCATTATGTCCAATATTTCATAATATATATGTCATTCTATTTTATAGTTTATGATGAAATTATATATATTTGAAGTATAAACAGACACTTATTTACATGAAATACAATAGATTTACTTAAATTCGCTTAGTCCGCCTAGGCGCTAGGCCTCAGCACACCGCCTGACTAGCGTCTAGCGTCTTTTAGAACCTTGTCCAACAGTAAAAAAAATTGGATTTTATAAGTTGTGTTACTTGGCATCATCTGTTGTATCTAATTTCATAAAATTTTGGAATTCAACAATCAGGATTAATTCAACAGTAAAAATAAAAATACAAAATACAAAATACAAAAAATATTTTTTATTATGTTTTACCTCACCATCTTATTCATTCTTCACACAACACCACACCACAACTCAATATTTATTTTTATTACACTCTTCTTAAACACACTTAAACAAACTTACAAAGTTCAACACACCTACAAGTAACACAATTACACATAACACACTTACAAACAAGTATCTTTGTCATTTATTGAAAATCTCATAAAAAATTTAGGTGATAATGACATGTGGAAGATAAGGCCAATAAAACATAAAAAGAATAACAATATATATATATTTTTTTTTTGTGAATAGCCATCGCCCTTGCCATCATCCTTTCCTTTTCGAAAGGGTTGAGTTGCACAAAGGTAACTACTGTTTAAAGTAAATAGTAAGGGTAATTCAAGTGTCTTGCCCTTACCCTTACTCTCCTACAACGGGTAGACCTTGCTCTAACACAAACAAACCCCCCCCATAATATTTGAGGGGGAGTGCTTTAAATTTAAATTTAGATCATTGGATCAACCAAATGTTACAACCGTTTGATTAAATAAAAAGGGATAAATTACACAAAACTACCTTAATTATGGGTTGAACCCTAATCTCATACCTCATGTTTTAAACATTGTAATGTCATACTTCAACTTATGAATTCGTGGCAATGTTATACCTCCGTTAAGTTTTCGTCAATTTGACTATTAAATTATAAAATTTTATTAATAATAAATAAATAAATTATTAATTAATTAATTAATTTTTTATTCTAGTTAGCGAAGGAGTGGGCCCTGCTCTTGCCACATTATCAGTTAACAGTCAAATTAACAAAAAGCTTAACGTAGATGTGATATTGCAACGAATTCATAAATTAAGGTATGACATTACAATTTTTAAAACATAATGTACTAGATTGTGGTCCGATCCATACTTAAAGGTAGTTTTTTTGTACTACTCAAAAAAGAGCCTTTGAGCTTGTTGCAAGTGGTAGACACACACGTCAGCGTGGAACCCAGCAGCTGATGCTTTTGTCGCGTGGCATGCGTAGCACACGTCGGTAGGCTGCGGATGGGGGAAAAACGGGGCGTGCTTATCCCAGAATTTTTTTTTTTAAACAAACGATATTATCGACACTAAGGGGACGAGGTGAACTTAACCTCACAATGGGTTAGCAATAATATGATTTAAATTCACATTTGACGAGAATTGAACTAAGACCTCTTTGCAAGTAAAGAGAAATACCACTATACCGTTGTACTAAGTGGCTTATTCCAAAATTAAACTTTGGGAATCAGGCCCAAAATCATTTTTTCTCCGAGACCTATTTTAGCCCAATTTTCAGCTTTTATCCTCTCCCATCAATTGCATTTGGTCTAAGTCGGCTGTATGTATAAGTGGAGACCCACTCAAACTCAAACAGAGCTTTGTAAATTCCAGATTCATTCCCGCCAATCTCTCTCTCTCTCCCCCTCTTCCTATTAAGGTACGATTCTCTCTCTTCTAAATTATGGTAAAGTGATTCGACCCAAGAGCTATATATGTTTACAGATTCAATTGTGTTTTTTTATTCTTTATTGTTTGGGTCTCCATTACGAGAAATTAGGGCACACTATTTTCATTCAGAATCGTTTAATTTACTTTCGTTTGTTTATATGGGTATTCATCGAAACCCTAGCTCCTGTAGTTACTGGGATTCCGTGTGTGTGTGTGTGTATAATTCTGGCAAGGGGTTGATCTTCAAACTTTAAATTAAATCTCAAATTCGTTTAATTTAATACGGAGAATTCTCAAATTTTCGAATTTGGAGTGTCAATTTGGAAGAGTTGAACTTGGACTGACGAGAGCACGGGATCGTTACAGTGCAGAATTTTAATTGGCTGGTCATTTGTGCTTCGGGTTTTGTTTCGCGCAGGTTATTATGAAATCTATGTTTTGGGTAGAAAATTGCAGGAAACAATTAGGATAATATGTGTGAGACAGGGCAGCGTAGCTTTCGTGCCATTCAAACGATATAGGCTCTGGTTTCATATAGAAGAAAACGAGAAACAGAAATTTAAACAAAAATGGAACACTCTTGGTGTACACCAATTAATTAGTTCTTTCTTGATATCCAATTTCGTTGAAGCCTGCAAAAAATGCAGTATTGTCTTACTTAGGAGAAGGACTGCGTGACAGTAGGCTAAAGATCGGTGAAGCCAAACCAGCATGAAAGTTTGTAGAGAAACAAACAGGAAGGTGATCAAGGTTCCTATAGAAAGCAGAGCAGGTATGGGAAGTAGCATGAGAGAACAGAAACAAGGGAGAACTACCCGAGTCTGCCCCAAAGCAACAGGTAGGAAATCTCATCTGAGTAATGCTTGAATGCTTTTAACTCAACTGGTCATTCTTGTACTTTCTTGCATGTAGAAGGTTTTCCACAAAATATTACAAATAATTCTAGACCAATGTCCTTTGATTTGATTAGCCTGTCCATGCTCTGAGATGTTATGCATATTGAATTTTCAATTGCGCCTATCTTGGGCATTCCTTTAATTAGTTGCATCTTATCCTTCTTAGGGAAAGGTGGGCGTGCTGATGGCATGTGTTTGGAGCTTCCTGACAAAGGTGGGCCCTTTTCAGGAATAACAAAGGGACCACCTGATCTTGAGTGTTGTCAAGGGAAAATACTTCTTCCGCAGTCAAAGATCAAGTTGCAGCTTTTCCCTGTAAATGAAGTCACTCGCATACGATTGGAAAAGGTTGATCATAAATCATGAAGATATGAAAAATTAGAACAGCACTATGTATCTGCAAGCTAAAAGATTTTGTCACTTTAATTTCTAAGTTTGTTTTCCTTTTATTTCATTTTCAGGATGGACATCATCCATATTTAGAACTCATTCTTAGACCACAGAAGAAGATTACTTCTGTGCTAAAGCACCTTAATGACAAGTGGGGGAATTCAAGCGTTGCTCTTAATGAGCCGGTTCTATTCCCATATAAGATGCATGACAGTATGTCTAGTAACAGAAGATGGACACTGAATGATGGAGACATTAGTGCCGGAGCTGTCTATGCAGCTATTGGATGCCCTGCAGTTTTTCGCTTAAGGTATAAGTCTTTACTCAATTTTGTTAGTTAACGTATATTATTTAATTTTTCTGACTTGATATGCTTCTTAAGGTATGGCTGGCTCTCTTCTGAACCTAAAGGTGCTGATCAACCTTCAACATCAGCTAATGACTTACAATCTGAGGTCGAACAGAGATGTAGAAGCGCCGCCACAGAGAATGTATATGATGAATTAGGGAAACACACTGTGTTAGCAACAAAAGATTTCAGATCAATCAATGCAAGAGAAACAATAAATGCAGATACTGAGAATATTTCTACTGGAGTTGTTGATCTCAAGGTAAAATTTTCCGCTTAATCTTTCACTGTTTGATTGTTTGTTCTTTTATTCATGTGTGTGCGATCACATACCTTAAATGGGTTAACCTTAAAAATATCACTATACTACAACAACAACAACAACAAAGCCTTATCCCACTAAGTGGGATCGGCTGTATGAATCCTAGAACGCCACTGCCCTTAGTTTTGCGCCAAGTCTTCCGTTAGCTCCAAGTACTCCATGTCTTTTCTTAGAGTCTCTTTCCAAGTCTTCCTAGGTCTTCCTCTAACCATTTTTGAGCCTCTGTCTCATAATTGCATCTTCTAATCGGAGCCTCTGTAGGTCTTCGGTTCACATGTCAAAACCACCTTAACTGATTTTCTCTCATCTTATCTTCAAACGCGGCTACTCCTACTTTACCTCGGATATTTTGGTTCTTAATCTCTTAAAATATTACTATGAGTTTGAATTCTGATTGTTTCTGGTGATTATGAATGAAATGCATTAAGCTGGAAATGCAAACCGGAATGCAATATATAGATGTGATGAAATGTTGGGTTGAGAATACAAGTCTTGATAATTATTCTGTCCCTTTGTTCAAAATTTAAAATCCCAGATGGAAAATTTGTTGGGTAGAGCTATAGGTTTTACTTTTATGCAACATGTTTCTTTGATGTATTTTTAATGATTGTCTGAAGTTTTTTCTCTTATTATAATTAGGATGATATTCGGAGGAGTATGGGTAACCATACTCAGGAACCACTTTTGCTTGATAGTTTAACTAATATAAGCATTGGAGGCCTACTTTCTGAAGCATCTTTACAGGCCAAGTGCAATAACAGTGAAGAAAAACAAATTGGGAAAAATGAAGGCTTTCATCCTACTGAAACAAAAAATGATTCAAAGTCATTTGCATTGTGGGATTGTCCTTCTATAAGCATTGGTGGCCTCTTGTCTGAAGCATCCATGCAGGGCAAGCTCGATCAATTTTATGCACAACCAGTTGAGAGCAATGCAGGCTTGCCACATCCGCAAGGTCAAAGGCCATCCACTCATGACTCATGCTTATCTATTTTTGATGCTGAAGAAACTTGCCATGCATTTCCTTCTCAAAAATTATCTTTGTCGGGAAAAGATGTTCTGGGGTTTGGTGGAAGTCGTGGAGGTTTCAACCAGAATCCTGGTTCTAAACTATTCAAGTTCCCTAATGCAGCAAAGGTTAGCTGAGTTCTATTCATGCATTTCATTCTGTTATTGCAACTGAGCTATTTTTATGTTGTTTAAATCTGTGTTTCATGTTTTGTGGCTTCGGTCTCATTTAAATTAACTATGCTTCGAACACTACTTTGTTGGATTGGTATGATAAATTCCATAGATCTTCCTACTCCATAAATATATTTGGATTTTTCATCAACCTGAAATTGTTTCAACTGGTAATCAGAACTTGTCTTGAAATGGGGCATGGTGAATATTTAGTATATTGAAGTCAAGTTTCGGAATGTCTTGACATTGAAGGGTGTTATAACCTTTGATTTGGTTAAATGAGATATCAAATTTGTCTGTCGTTTACTTTTTTATATTGTTAAGACTTAAAAGAACCTGATTGATCAGTCACTTCTGGTATATCTTATCCATTGATGTATTCATCATCTGTTTGGTTTTGTACACCTTTCAAAAGTTTACTTGATCAGGATAGGACGACAACGTCAATACATTGCTTTGTTTTTTTAACGTCCTGCGTAAGTCTCTTTAAGCACCTTTAACAAGCAAGTAGCTAGCTTCCACCTTACTTAACAGCAAGGCACGAAAGCCTTCGCCTATAGCGTGTAATATCATATGGCGAGGCTATTTTTAGGCTATTTAATTCTCACTAGTATCATCCCAAAGTCACTGGGATAAAGGCTTTGTCAAGATTTGAAACAGCATGGTGTTCCTTGTCAGGGGTATGAACTCACTTGGGCCATTCAAGCCTTTGAAAACCTGAAGTAAAATGAGAATATCTTATGTTGGATGTCTATTGCAGTCTAACAATGTAGATGGGCTGCCGCAAGACCAGCGTGCTTGTCAGGAATCGAATACAGCTCTCATGATTTGTTCGCGAGTGAACAACGATGACAGAAGTCTTGGGCTGTCAGGCATCAAATGGGTATTTGAATATCTTATCGAAAGTGATTTGATTGTTTTGAAGTTTCTGAAATTGTAAATTGCTAATGGTTTTAATTTACTGCTTGGACACACACAGACCGACTCCTTGGGGCCGTTTGATCTTGGCCTCCCCGTTTCCCAGAAGCTCATCACTGGAGAGAGTACAAGCAGCATCGGTGGATTTGTTAAGTAGCCGAATACTCAGATCAATGCTTGGTACAGTTGTGGAAGTTTGCCAAATTTATTTGAGCTGGACTTGCCAAAATGAATATTAGATGAATTGATGTGTTACTAAAAGCGCTCATATAACCAAATGTGCTTCTGACAACGTTAAAGACTTTTTTTTTTTTTTGGGAAAAGGGGGAAAAGGTTGAAAGTTTTTCTTCCAGCAAGCATTTAGATTATTGTTAAAATTTTGTACCGTTTGGATTGGAAGTACTTGATCAAGCACTTTCGCTCGTAAGAGCTTTGACTTGAAGTGCGTGTCCAAAATTTTAATAAAAACCGAAATGCTTTTACAACCAACACTTATAACTTTTGTGCCAAATATTATTAGAAGCGTTTGTGGTTATGCGGAATATTGTGTGCATTCTAACGATGGGGATTTTTGTGCTCTCCCGTTTGCAAAATTTGTTTTCCTTTTAATTTTTGGGTAAATGAAAAAGGGTAGAAGGAAGTGGATGTAAATTGTAATGATGAAGAAAATGGGACTGATTATGAACTCTGGGGATGTGGTGTGCTGGCCCTTTCAATTTTCTTGAGAACACCGTACCAAGTCCTTTTACAAAGCAATATATAAATACCATATACACACAAAATTGAGACTGTTTATTTTGTAAGTTTCGATTTATAGATTATTTTTGCAAAAATTCAATTCAATCCGAAATCATTTATCTATTTAATTATCACAATGAAATTTCAATGTATTTTAGAGAACATATTCGTCAATTTCTTTGAACTTAATTAGATGCCTCAAATATTTCCGATGTGGCTAATATTTTGCAAGAATGATCTGTGAAGTATAATTTGAAAAATAAACAGTTTGGATCGTTAAAGTTTGATTTGGTGTGGGCCCAACAACTAATCCCCATTTTTATGAAAAAAAATAGAGATCTCTTTCCTTAAAGGCTTCCTCGAAATATGAAATATGTGTGTGTACACACACACACGTTGCAGTCATATTTAGAATAAGAATGTGATTGTGTAAATCCTAGTAGATATAGGGATATCTCTTATATTCCTATTAGGAGTTGATTACCTATTAAGAGTTGTAATCCTAAAAGAGTAAGGTTTTTACCTATCCTACTACTATAAATAAAAGCACAATGAGGGTGATACAACACACACCTCACAATTAAATCTCTCTCTTTCCTCTTGCTACCGCCGGCTCTCTTTCTCTAATCCCTTAGATTAATTCAATCAAATAGGCATACAACACGTTATCAGCATGCTCTTGACTGAAGCTGAGGAATTGACGGATCCTAGGAGGAGGCTATCTTCCACAAAATTCAAAGGCTCTTCTTTGTTTTCTGCCAATTAGGTACGCTTAAACTAAAGGAAGATATTTGAAACGTCCACGAATCATGAAAACATTCCCCATGATGCATGAATCCCTCTATGTTTATATTTTCCTTTCGATAATATATATATATATATATATATATATATTGTATATGTTCATATATTTGTCAATATATATATATATATATTTGTTTCATGCATTATGTAATTAAATTGCTATGTGGAATTTGTGAGTCAAAGCATATAAATAAATTAGAAGCAATTCTAGGGTTTTTTCAAACCCTAACCATGTCGAAAAAAAAAAATATATATATATATATATATATATGGCATTGGGCACTGTGCGATACCACCACCACACCACCACAGCAGCAGCCCTCTAGGCCTTGCTGCAACCACACGGACACCCCCAAGCCTTCGGCCTGGTTGACCTACATGGGCCTAAAGTCCCAGCCTGCTCTTTAAGGAAACCCGCGGCCTTCCTAGACTTGTCCTTGTGAACCCGGCTTGCATTGCCAGCAACATTAGGCTGCTGGGCTTTACCCTGCACCCTGGCCCGCTTCCCGCAGCTTTGTTTGATGGGTTGCACTTGCCCCGACCCAGACACAAGGCTAGCATTCTGCTAGGCCTGACTGTACCCTCTATTCAGCCCAAACGCCAGCAGCTTGCTGCTGGGCTCCTTGTCTCGGCCCGTGGCCTATAGCCACTTATGAGTTGCTATTGCAGCCACACCCAAGCCCCCTACTCACAGCCACTAGCCGAACTTTTTGGGCTATGTTTTTTCGACCCAATGCTATTATTTTTGGCATTATTTTGCTTCCACGATCGACCCTGTTTGGTCACAATCTATTAAATTAATTAAAAGTAACCTGCAATCCATTAATCTTATAATGAATCCAAAATTATTGACCTGAATATCACTTTTAGACATTAACGATTCAATAATTTATTTTTATACTTTGAACCGTTGACATACTTTCGTAGTAACGAAGCTCTCACACTTGAGTTCCCGAAGAAACTTAAATCCACTACACTTAAATCAGCATATTACATTCTGTGTTTCTTACATGAACCTCTCCTTTATGAACTAATCATTCATAAAAACTAAATTGAACCTCTAGTTTCATATTTAGTGCCTTTGAAACTTGAAGTTTTCATTCAAAACTTATCATGTCTATAGAACCTGAATGTTCTACGATATATGTCTATGGATCACCATATGACTAATCACCTCTGTTTTAGGGACATGTCAAACTTAAACAAGCTCGATTTCACTGCTCCGGAAGTGTCCGGAAAAAAACTATCTAAAGTGGGTTTAAAACGTGAAGCTCCATGTTACTGTAAAGGGTATTAGAGCCACCATCGAGGCATCCACCGACGACAACCCTGTCGACGAAGACACATCCATGATGCCCTGCAGACCGAGTACCTCACTGAGGAGGACCCACGCACCTTCTGGCTTGCTTTGGCCCACCGGTTCGATCACCAGAAAGACATATACTTGCCTGAAGCAAGACACGACTGACAACATCTTCGCTTCCAAGACTTTAAGTATGTGAATGAATACAACTCTAAAGTTTGTAGAATCATATCACTGCTGAAGTTCTGTAAAGTGGAACTAATCGAATCAGATCTCCTGGAGAATACCTTTTCGACCTTCCGTGCCACCAATAGTCCTGTAGCAATAATATAGGGCATAGAAATTCACCAAATTTTTGGATTTGATCTCTATCCCACTTTTCATTGAAAAGCAAAACCAGCTTTTGATAAAGAATCATCAAGCCCAACCGACTGGATCGAACGCCGCGCCTGAAGTGCACCCGACCAATTCTAGTAGCCACAAACGACGAAAGTAGGGGTGGGCAAGAGCTGTGTTGCGAAATTAAAACTAACCGAAATTAGTCCAACTTAGTACCAAATTTTATGCTCGCAAGCGTACGAATCGTTTGATAGTATAGAAAGCAAGCACTTAATATCGTCCCTTAGAAAATGATTTAATTCCTATCAACTAACTTAAATCCAATTGCACGAAGTAAAACTAGCAGAGATTGATGAAAGATGGTTTTGAGAATTGAAACTAGTAGTAAAAACAAATAAAAACAAGAAAGTTTGATCACAATGCAAAAAGTGGCAGCCAAGAACACAAATTGTAATTCAGTCGAGCAAAACGCTAGAGCATCCGACTCACCATAACCAATTCAACTTATTTTCTGCAGTGAATTATTAACGAGTACTCAATCTCATTGATAGTCAAATTTCCCTAGCACATGTAATATCTATGGCATCTAGACTATTACGTATATTCCAATATGCAACCATCCATGGCATTTGGAATAGTTTAACATAATGCAACTCATTACGATCAGTGGAAATTTATATAAAGACTACACAAATCCTAGAGTATGGCATCTACTACTCGGCAGTTCATGGTATCTATTTGCAAGAAGCTATCACTCAAGTTGAAAACATGGCATCTGCACAACTTGCATCAAATTTACCAAGTAAAATTCAAGATGGTAGCTAATCACCAAGACTAAAACCAAGCATATAAACACAGCAAACGATACTCAATGAAATTGAAAACTTGAAATAATTCACTTCAGAAATTAAGCATTCATAGTCATGGCTACATCGTAGCCCTAGCTAAGGAAAATTAGTTCCGAAACATAACTGGAAATATCCTTGAATTCATAATAAAATTAAAAGAAAAACTAAGTTTAGAAAAGCCTGAAATCCCCGTGTGCTCTGCTGCTTTTTGTCTTGCCGTCTGTCCCCTTGTCTCTGATTCCAGAAGAAGAAAATTCTCTAGTTCTTTTCCTTCTTTTCCCCTTTTACGTTTCCGTAACCGACGAAAGATTAACCCCAATTGATTGCTGACAATAAAAAAGAAGAAACGGTAGAAGTCTTCAAAGATGTGCTGGCCACTCTTTGGTACATTAAAGCACCCAAATGAATTTTTCATCTATTAACAGTAAGCTCGTGCCTTTGATCTCCTTGCTGCTGCTTCCACTTTGTTTCAATAATTCTTTCATTGCCATCAATAAATCCATTTATGTAACAGCCAAGTCTCTCTTATTTTGTAAAGCAAAAATTCCCTTCACGCCAAAACCCATAAGCATCGACATCCTCATTCCAAAATATATTCACTTTGAATTATAACACCCTGGAATCTATGAACCGAGGACCTCTGTTTCCTTCCTTTCATTCTCCACCGATTTCGCAGCTGCAATTTCACCCACTCAATCACTGCCTCTTTGATGCGATCTCCCATATTTCTGATTTTGTAGCAGTCAATTCCCCACTTTTCCATGAGATAGTGAGTCGGTTCCTCCTGGAAAATGGTAAAAGTCGCAAGCCTTTCAATCATCTTTTGAGACAGATCACAATGAAGTTTGATGCCCTTTAGGTATTGAAGTGGCCACGTGGAAGCAAAACAGAATCGTCCATCTTGTATCCAAGGGATAGAAATATTGCCAGTTTTTTTCTATGTAGACCCTACATATAAATTATGAGAATAAGATGAATTTAAATAAACCTGCACATGAATCCAAAAGAGCAAAAGCTCCAGTAATTTCCCCCTTGACTAGAAATTAAACAAAAATTTTAGGAATGTTGCCTTATTATTAATCTAGTCATAAATGCACCAATCTCTGAAATTCCTTTCATTTTCGTCCAACTTATCACAAGAAAATGTAACTTTTGGAGTAAATAAATAGTAAAATATGCGATCATCAAATACCCCCAAACTTACATTTTGCTAGTCCTCGAGCAAAAGAACAAAACATAAGAACAAGTAATAACATGAAAAACGTTAGCTTTCCCTAGGTGACCCTCATCGAATCTTTTGCAAGATGCATCATAATCAAGTCCATAGTAAGCACAAAGCAAGTGAATCAACCACATTCCAATTCTTAGCAAAAACCTTTCAATCATCCTTGAAGTGTAGTGTGTGGATTAACCATGCCAATGCAATTCTAAGCGTCTTAAAATCATCATATGCGAACAAGTGACATCCTCACCGGGCATACACACATTCACTCATATTTTTGGATAGTGTGTTTCACTCAAGTGATCTCAATCAAACATGCCGCCATATGCTTGCTTGTCAACCTACCTCGCTATCAATATCATGTAATTACTTGAATCTATAGGACTTTAGTTGGGTTGTAATGGGGCTAAGGGTGATAGGCTAGTGAAAGATAAGATATGGAAACCAAAAATTTTGAGAAAGTACACATTAGTAGTTTTCCAACACCAATATCACACCACTCAAATTGAAAACAAACAACATAACCCGTAGCACTTGCTGCTCCCCCATCTCATCTTCATATGGAAATTAATACTCTGCATCCAAACACTAGGCCTCTAAAATATACAACTGCATTCTCAAGCTTTACTTTTGATAACATTGACATTTAAGAATAAAAGTAAGCTTGTGCATAACACATTTTCAACTTCTCAGCACTTTTTTTTTTTTTTTTTACTCAATGAAAACTTGATACTACCACAATAATGACAGTAGCCTGCAGATTTTTAACCCTTTTTTTTTAATCATGCTCAAATCTGCAAAGCTACATCACCCCTCAAATTCACATTTCATTGTAATACACATACTCCATTCATTTTTTTTTCTATATAAACACAACCCCAAAAGCACAACCTATGTAATACTTTCTCAAAACAATAAGGAATGGGTATATGTATATGGGCTCAACTCCAATATCAGAGCATGGTAAAGAGATGTGGCTAACAAAGAAATGGCTTAGTTAAAGGCTCAACAGGCTACTAAGGATACAATTAGCATATAAGGTAGGCATGAAAGGCTCAAACGATCCAAAAATAGCCTATATCACTTCCAAGTTATTACTTGAATTGATGAATGAATTGAGAGGTATAAAGCAAGTTCTAGAGATACATGTAAGAATGAGATCATACGCACAAGAACAAATGTGATTGATGCATGATAGTTCAATCATATAATAGGCTCAAAATCTCACAAGGATTACAATAAGTCACTGTATTCACATATGAAGTGTTAAACCATGCTTTAGTTTCACATCAACAAGGCTATGTGCATTTGGTCTTTTCAAGGATGATCGAACGTGTATAAAGCTAACAAAAAGAATAAAGAGATTCACCTAAAACATGCTTACAACTTTCTCAATAACCATAGTTCGAATTCAATTCAATTTCATCATTGGGTCAGGAAGCTAACAAAAAACTAAATGAAAACAAGAATTAAAAACAAATTTTTTTTTATTTTTTATTTTTTTTTTATTTTTCAAAGTTTCTAATTTTTATAGATTTTTCTTCTTTTTTTTTTTTAACCAAAGACAAAGAAACGATGAATTCAAAGCCAAAGACAACTAACTATAGTAATTGACTAAGTGGAGGACCTGGCAACATGAAATCAGCTCATGCATTTTAAATAACACACTAAAACCAAACAAAACCATGCTTTAAAATGACTAATTCAACTTTCAATCAGGGCTCAAAAATCTCACTCCTACCCCCAAACTTAGATGAGACATTGTCCTCAATGTCTAGAAATAAAGTACTTAAAAAGAAGAAAGGGAGGATGAATGAGTAATAGCATTTGGACAGAGAAACTCCCCTGGTTTATGCTTCACATGGCAGCTATGGTGTTCAATGCAGTAGCCACCCCCAAACTTAAACATTCGTGGACTGCCATCATTGTTATGTGACAGCTAGACATCCCTACACCAACAGAAATCAGTCAGCAAGTAGCAGAACAGAGAAGGCAGAAAACAACCATCAAAACTGAATTAAATGAAACAAATAAAAAAAAATAATAAAAGCCTGGGTTGCCTCCCATGGAGCGCTAAATTTATAGTCTTCAGCCGGACTATATGCGGTTTATTCTGGATCTCGAAGTGAGGTCACCGTCTTCATGGTATCAAAATTTGTTTCCACATACGGCTTCAATCTTTGACCATTAACCTTGAATATGCTTCCCGACTCCAAATTCTGAATTGCCACCGTGCCATATGGATAAACTTGCACCACCATGAAAGGACCATACCACCGAGAACGAAGCTTTCCAGGAAACAATTTTAATCTTGAATTGTACAGCAACACCTTCTGTCCAACATGAAATTCTTTCCGCAGAATGTTCCGATCATGCCACTTCTTAGTTCGTTCTTTATAGATCTTGGCATTTTCATATGCATCGTTCCGGAATTCCTCCATCTCACTGAGTTGTAACAATCTTTTCTCCCCAGCTGTTTCCATGTCAAAATTCAGTGTCTTGATTGCCCAGAAAGCCTTGTGTTCTAGCTCAACCGGCAAGTGACATGCTTTACCGAAAACAAGCCGATATGGAGACATGCCAATTGGAGTTTTGAAAGCAGTGCGATATGCCCATAAAGCATCGTCTAACTTCTTCGACCAATCTTTTCTCGAAGCACTCACAGTCTTCTCCAGAATCTTCTTGATTTCCCGATTTGAAATTTCCACTTGTCCACTTGTCTGAGGGTGATAAGGTGTAGCAACCTTATGTGTGATTCCATACTTTGCCAAGAGAGCTTCAAATTGCTTGTTACAAAAGTGAGTTCCTCCGTCACTAATAATAGCACGAGGGGTCCCAAAACGGGTGAATATATTTGCCTTCAAAAATCGGAGAACAACTCGGGCATCATTTGTAGGAACGGCAACAGCTTCCACCCATTTTGACACATAATCAACTGCTACCAATATATACTTGTTCGAGAAAGAAGAAGGAAATGGCCCCATAAAGTCAATTCCCCACACATCGAAGAGTTCAACTTCCAGAATATTATTAAGAGGCATCTGATTTCTACGAGATATATTTCCGGTCCTTTGACAGCGATCACAAGATGCAACAAAAGCATGTGAATCCTTGAATAAAGAGGGCCAAAAGAACCCAGATTGGAGAACCTTTGCTGCTGTTTTTGAGGCACCAAAATGTCCCCCACACGCAAGAGAGTGGCAATGATTGAGAATGCTGATTTGCTCATCTTCGGGTACACATCGGCGAATCACTTGATCTGGACAATGTTTATACAAGTACGGATCATCCCAGAAATAGTGTTTGACCATGGAGAGAAATTTCTTCTTTTGTTGAAAACTCATATCGTTCGGAATCACACCACTAGCCAAGTAATTTACAAAATCGGCAAACCATGGGACTTTTCCATGTTGGGCAGCAAACAAGTGTTCATCTGGAAAAGTTTCATTGAGCGGTACAGTTGATTCCGCCTCACCATCTTGAATAAGCCTTGACAAGTGGTCTGCCACCACATTTTCGGACCCCTTTTTGTCTCGAATCTCGATATCAAACTCTTGAAAGAGAAGAACCCATCTGATCAACCTTGGTTTTGCATCTTTTTTAGACATTAAGTACCTCAAGGCCGCATGATCTGTGTATATAATAACCTTCGAACAAATAAGATACGACCGAAATTTATCAAGTGCAAATACTACAGCAAGCATCTCATTCTCTGTGGTGGAATAATTGAGCTGTGCATCGTTTAAAGTGCGGCTTGCGTAGTAAATAACATGAGGAAGTTTGTCCTTTCGCTGCCCCAAAACAGCTCCTATGGCATAATCGCTTGCATCGCACATCAGTTCAAATGGGAGACTCCAATCGGGTGTTGTCATAATTGGGGCTGAAGTGAGCAGATTCTTCAAGGTGTTAAAAGCTGATAAGCATTCAGAATCGAACTCAAAAACAACATTTTTCTGAAGAAGATCACTAAGAGGCTTGGCTGTTTTTGAGAAATCCTTGATAAATCTTCGATAGAACCCCGCATGACCAAGGAAACTTCGAACTCCTTTCATTGAAGTTGGTGGTAGAAGCTTTACAATCAAATCAACCTTCGCTCTATCAACCTCGATACCCTTCGCTGAAATTTTATGCCCCAAGACTATGCCTTCTTGCACCATGAAGTGGCATTTTTCCCAATTCAACACCAAATTAGTCTCTTGGCATCTTTTCAGTACTAGGACCAAGTTGTGAAGACAATTATCAAACGAAGACCCAAGAACAGAGAAGTCATCCATGAATACTTCTATAAAACGCTCCACCATATCAGAAAATATACTCATCATACACCTTTGAAAAGTAGCCGGTGCATTACATAATCCGAACGGCATCCTCCTATACGCAAAAGTACCAAAGGGGCAGGTAAATGTGGTCTTTTCTTGGTCTTCGGGAGCAATAGCAATCTGATTATATCCCGAGTATCCATCAAGAAAGCAATAAAACGCATGGCCAGCAAGTCGTTCCAGCATCTGATCAATGAACGGAAGTGGAAAATGATCTTTCCGTGTGGAATCATTTATCTTTCGGTAATCTGTGCAGACTCTCCACTTCGTTTTCTGCCTTGTGGGCAGCAGCTCATTAGTATCACTTTTGACCACAGTTGTGCCTTCTTTCTTCGGAACAACGTGAAGTGGACTTACCCATCTGCTATCGGATATTGGGTAGATGACCCCAACATCCAAAAGCTTAAGAACTTCTTCACGAACAACTTCCTTCATAAGAGGATTGAGTCTCATTTGAGCTTCAATGGTAGGCTTGCTGTTTTCTTCAAGAAATATTCTATGCATGCAAACCGTTGGACTGATTCCCTTTATATCAGCTATAGTCCATCCCAACGCCATTTTATACTCTCTCAGTACCCTAAGTAATTTTTCTTCTTCAAGTGGACTCAAACTTGCAGCAATTATGACAGGTAGGGTCTCGGCAGTCCCTAAATAAGCATACTTCAGATTTTCTGGCAATTGTTTCAACTCTAACTTAGGTGCAACCTCAATAGATGGCTGAATTTTCTTTGGAGCTGGTCCCAAAGCCTCAAAATAATGTCTCCGATGCTGATTGTGTACAGGGGCAGAATCTAACATTGCTGAAATAGCAACTACATCTTCCCTCGTTTCACTACTCAATTCAGAATGAACCAAGCATGCTTCCAAAGGATCATCTGGATGTTGCTCTATATATTTCAGATTCACTAGCTCTTCCAACGCCTCAACTCGAAAGCATCTTTCAAAATCACTTGGATATTTCATAGCCTCAAAGACCTTGAACACCACTTCCTTGCCTTGAACTCTCAAAGTGAGGAGACCTTTTTGGACGTCAATAAGAGTTCCAGCGGTAGCCATAAATGGACGGCCCAAAATGATTGGAATTTCTCGATCCTCCTCCATGTCAAGTACCAAGAAATCAGCCGGTAGAATGAATTGATCAACTCGAACTAGAACATCTTCAATGATTCCTCTTGGATATGTAACCGAACGATCAGCAAGTTGTAAAGATACCGAAGTTGATTTCATTTCTCCAAGACCAAGCTGTTTAAAAATAGTAAATGGCATCAAATTAACACTGGCTCCTAAATCAAACAAAGCTTTTTCAAAGGAAAATTTGCCAATTGTACAAGGAATAGTAAAACTCCCTGGATCTTTTAACTTTGGGGGCAGCTTTTGTTGCAAAACGGCACTGCACTCTTCAGACAACATCACTTTTTCGTGTTCCACAAACCTCTTCTTGTTGGTGCAGATGTCCTTCAAGAATTTTGCATAACTCGGAATTTGTTTCACTGCATCAAGCAAAGGAATGTTAATATGTACCTTTTTAAATAAATCTAAAATTTCAGAAAAGTTCTTGTCTTTCTTAGCCCTTTGCAAACGCTGAGGAAATGGAACAGGTGGTGAATAAATCTTTTCTTGTGCTAACTCCTCATCTAGCAATGTGAATGAATCATTCTCAGTTCTTCAGGCTTCTTTTCTTCCTTTGCACCCTCGGTTTCTATGGTCTTGCCACTCCTTAATGTAATAGCTTTAATGTGCTCTTGGTTCTTCGGATTCACTTCCGGCTGACTTGGAAATCTCCCGATCTCTCTTTCATTCAACGCACTAGCAATCTGACCAACTTGAACTTCCAGCTTCCCAATTGAAGCTTGCTGATTTTGGAGTGTTGTCTGAGTTGCTTGAATGAAGTTATTTGTGTTTGTAGCAAGTTGAGCTATCAAGTCTTCCACTGGTGTCTTCTTTTCTTGTGGTTGGAAAGTCGTAGGAGGCGGCCTAGCTGGAGGATTCATAACATTCGGATTGTTATTCCATTGAAGATTTGGATGAAAACGCCAACCAGGATTGTAAGTGTTCGAATATGGGTTATTCCGTTGACGAGAAAAATCATTCACTTGATTTGCTTGCTCTTGCATATACTCCGGAAATGAACCAATGTTCGGGCACTCGGTACTTGCATGTATACCTGCACATATTTCACAAACCACATCAAAAGACTTCATAGATTTAACATTCATCAAATTATCAAACTTTTTGTTTAGGTTAGAAATCTGTGCAGCCATGGTAGACATGGCGTCAATCTCGTGCACTCCAGCACGTTTGGGTGGTCCTCTTTCCACTCCCCACTGTTGAGAATGAGTAGCTAATGTCTTGAAAAGGGCGGATGCCTCGGCAACTGTCTTTGTCATTAGAGCTCCTCCACTAGCAGCATCAATCATTCTCTTGTTTTCGGGAGTCAGTCCTTGATAAAATGATTGCAGCTGCAACCATTCCGGTAAGCCATGATGAGGACACTTCATCAATAAATCTCGGAACCTCTCCCAACTATCGTAAAAAGCTTCAGAATCAAATTGGGCAAAAGTCATGATTTCATTCCGCAACTTAGAAGTCTTCGAAGGAGGAAAGAATCTTTGAAGGAATTGATTTGCCAACTCATCCCAAGTTGTTATAGAATTAGCAGGCAGAGAGTTAAACCAAGACTTTCCCTTGTCCTTGAATGAAAACGGAAACAGCCGCAATCTAATAGCATCATTAGTTGCCCCTTGGATCTTCAAAGTTTCACATATCTCGACAAAGTCGCTAATATGTAAATTGGGATCTTCAGTAGTAAGACCATAAAATGATGGCAACATCTGGATGAAAGATGGCTTCAACTCAAACTGATTAGCCGTTATTTCTGGACGCACAATACAAGACGATGTGGCTCCAACAGTAGGAGCCGAATAATCCATAAGAGCACGATTTTCATTTGGGTCTTGAAGGGCCATCCTCTCCGTTGGTTCTTGCTTCTTTTGCTTCCTTAGTAGTTGTCGAAACGTCCTGTCAATTTCGGGATTATATGGCACAAGTTCAAGACTTCGAGAACGACGACCATGCATGAACTTCACAGGAACACCTGAAAACGAAAGAAAACAAAAATTAAAATAAGACAAAAACACGTAGCAATCAAAATAAGAAAGAGATAGAATTAAATTTCAATCCCGGGCTGCGGCGCCAAAAACTTGTTGCGAAATTAAAACTAACCGAAATTAGTCCAACTTAGTTCCAAATTTTATGCTCGCAAGCGTACGAATCGTTTGATAGTATAGAAAGCAAGCACTTAATATCGTCCCTTAGAAAATGATTTAATTCCTATCAACTAACTTAAATCCAATTGCACGAAGTAAAACTAGCAGAGATTGATGAAAGATGGTTTTGAGAATTGAAACTAGTAGTAAAAACAAATAAAAACAAGAAAGTTTGATCACAATGCAAAAAGTGGCAGCCAAGAACACAAATTGTAATTCAGTCGAGCAAAACGCTAGAGCATCCGACTCACCATAACCAATTCAACTTATTTTCTGCAGTGAATTATTAACGAGTACTCAATCTCATTGATAGTCAAATTTCCCTAGCACATGTAATATCTATGGCATCTAGACTATTACGTATATTCCAATATGCAACCATCCATGGCATTTGGAATAGTTTAACATAATGCAACTCATTACGATCAGTGGAAATTTATATAAAGACTACACAAATCCTAGAGTATGGCATCTACTACTCGGCAGTTCATGGTATCTATTTGCAAGAAGCTATCACTCAAGTTGAAAACATGGCATCTGCACAACTTGCATCAAATTTACCAAGTAAAATTCAAGATGGTAGCTAATCACCAAGACTAAAACCAAGCATATAAACACAGCAAACGATACTCAATGAAATTGAAAACTTGAAATAATTCACTTCAGAAATTAAGCATTCATAGTCATGGCTACATCGTAGCCCTAGCTAAGGAAAATTAGTTCCGAAACATAACTGGAAATATCCTTGAATTCATAATAAAATTAAAAGAAAAACTAAGTTTAGAAAAGCCTGAAATCCCCGTGTGCTCTGCTGCTTTTTGTCTTGCCGTCTGTCCCCTTGTCTCTGATTCCAGAAGAAGAAAATTCTCTAGTTCTTTTCCTTCTTTTCCCCTTTTACGTTTCCGTAACCGACGAAAGATTAACCCCAATTGATTGCTGACAATAAAAAAGAAGAAACGGTAGAAGTCTTCAAAGATGTGCTGGCCACTCTTTGGTACATTAAAGCACCCAAATGAATTTTTCATCTATTAACAGTAAGCTCGTGCCTTTGATCTCCTTGCTGCTGCTTCCACTTTGTTTCAATAATTCTTTCATTGCCATCAATAAATCCATTTATGTAACAGCCAAGTCTCTCTTATTTTGTAAAGCAAAAATTCCCTTCACGCCAAAACCCATAAGCATCGACATCCTCATTCCAAAATATATTCACTTTGAATTATAACACCCTGGAATCTATGAACCGAGGACCTCTGTTTCCTTCCTTTCATTCTCCACCGATTTCGCAGCTGCAATTTCACCCACTCAATCACTGCCTCTTTGATGCGATCTCCCATATTTCTGATTTTGTAGCAGTCAATTCCCCACTTTTCCATGAGATAGTGAGTCGGTTCCTCCTGGAAAATGGTAAAAGTCGCAAGCCTTTCAATCATCTTTTGAGACAGATCACAATGAAGTTTGATGCCCTTTAGGTATTGAAGTGGCCACGTGGAAGCAAAACAGAATCGTCCATCTTGTATCCAAGGGATAGAAATATTGCCAGTTTTTTTCTATGTAGACCCTACATATAAATTATGAGAATAAGATGAATTTAAATAAACCTGCACATGAATCCAAAAGAGCAAAAGCTCCAGTAATTTCCCCCTTGACTAGAAATTAAACAAAAATTTTAGGAATGTTGCCTTATTATTAATCTAGTCATAAATGCACCAATCTCTGAAATTCCTTTCATTTTCGTCCAACTTATCACAAGAAAATGTAACTTTTGGAGTAAATAAATAGTAAAATATGCGATCATCAAGCTGCCTCAAGCTTCAAGCTTTTGCATGCTATTCCAAATCCAAAAAAACATAAACATTAAAATTGAAATAACATCCACATTAACATCTGCAATAACATTAAACGTCCAACATTACTCCATCTTCAAGAGTGCAAGACAATTGCACAGCAACTGCACATATTGCACATCATTTATGTGTAGTTGCACATATCACACAGCAACTGCACAGATTACACAAATTGAACACATAGATCACCTAGCCTATTCCTATATCCTTGAACGGATTAATTAAATAGAACAGTAAGCATAGAATCATTTCTATCTATAACTTATGCTTCAAAGAAGCTGCTGCATATTCCTGCTGGTTCTTAGGAACGAGATCTTTCCCGGGGTGGGGGTGAACGACTGAATATCAACAATACAAATATACATAGAAGAGTGCTAGTATGTGTAATACGTTCACATATAAATACAACTTTGACAAATCATGCAAACCAAAATAAATCACGCTAAAAGAGATGAACTACGTCGGTGGCCTCTAGCATTTAAACTCCCACTTGAACATAATTTCATTAACACATTAGAACACCCCTACACCTCTAAAAAATCAAAGATCATAAAATTGACCATGAAAGAAACAAGTACTAAAGTAACTAAACTCTTGATGCTTTCTAAAACTATGGTTAATTAATCCTCATCTAATTTCAGAAAGTAATTAATTCACCCAAAAAAAGGAAAAAAAATACAATAACCCCAAAATTGAATACATGAACCAAAAGGTTGATAAGATCTTAGGGTTTCAAATCCAAAAATATTTCATCTAACCACCCTAAATTATTATTCTAAATCCAAAATATTATTCAAAAAATGAAACTAAAATCATCAAAATTGATTAAAACAAGAAAACCCACTACAAATCAAAGATAAGATCAGCTAACCACTACAAAGAGGCTGCAATAACTATTAGTAAAGGTTGAAGGCATTGATGCGTGAGAGATGGAGGAGAGGGAAAGAGATGGAGCGAGAAGGAAAGAGATGAGCGAGAGAGAGGGATAGAGAGGCATCTGTGATTCTGGAACCTTGGCTTGGACTCGTGTAGAACCTAGGGTAGAAACTAAAGGTTGAGATTGGATGATAGGTTATAAGTCAATCTCAGCCGTTCATTATAATTAGAAACGGGTCGGTCTGGGTACCCCTTTATTATAAGTATCTGGACTCAGCCCACCCCGTAAATGAAAAGGACCTGGCCCGACCCACCTCGTTTGTTCTCTAAAATATTAGGAACCGGCCTGTACCCGTCCCAAACCGTGATTACTTGCCCCGACCCGCAATTCCTATACTCGTTTGCCTACCTTTAGATGAAAGAATCGTCGTGGCCGTGGTAATGGACGGCAAGCCCCACCATGGGCCCAAGATCCACAAAGTGCCGGCACCAAGGGAGGAAATGTGACCCAGTAGTGTCCACCCCTTGCCCCTAAAGCCCTAAACTTCAAGAATAAGGGCAAAGTTCCTGTTCAGTCAACTTCCACTGAAATGAATATGTGCTATCGTTGTGGATCAAAAGATCATGGTAGACCCATTGGTTCAAATGATTCACAACCCCGGAAGAGGAAAACGGCACCAACTAGTGACCCTAGTTTGAATCCTACCATCGCTCACGCGTCCATTCCAACGCATAAGGTTATTCTAGATTATGGTGATGTCTTAGATGAGATAACCCAGCCTCTTGAGAATTGCAAGATTTCGAACCACTACGCAGTATTGGATTAGGTTTGGAATAGGAATGAGATGATTGTCGACGATGTATTTGCGTACACAGTAGCTATTGACATCATGCTTAGCGATGACATTGAATGATTGAACCACGTTCTGTTAATAAATGCCAACATAGAACCGATTGGTCAAACTGGAAACAAGCAATCTAGGTCGAACTCGATTCGCTTGCGAAACGTAAAGTGTTTGGACCTATTGTATCTACACCATCACATGTGAAGCTTGTTGGCTACAAGTGGCTTTTCGTGAGGACACGTAATGAGAAGAATGAAATAGTGTGTACAAGGCACGCCTCATAGTGCAAGGCTTCTCTCAGGGCCCTGGGATTGATTACGAAGAGACGTATTCCCCTGTAATGGACGTTATAATGTTTCGCTACCTAATCAATTTGGTAGTTTCTGAAAAACCTGAATATGCAGCTTATGGATGTGGTAACTGCGTATCTCTATGGGGATCTAGATACGGAAATATATGTGAAAGTTCCAGAATGACTTCCATTGACTAGTTCAAATAGTTCTAGACCACGGAACACTCTCTCAATTATATTGACGAGGTCACTCTACAAATTAAAACAATCCGGGTGGATGTGGTATAACTATCTGAGTGAATATTTGACAAGTCAGGGTTATGTGAACAATGAATTATACCCGTAGCGTGTTCATAAAGAAGTTATATTCCGGATTTGCAATTGTTACAGTTTATGTCGACGACATGAACCTCATTGGAACTCCCGTAAAGCTTGAGGAAATTGATGCACACTTGAAATCGGAATTTCAGATGAAAGATCTTGAGAAAAATTGATATTGTCTCAGCTTAGAGATCGAGCATTGTTCGGATGGAATCCTAGTACATAAATCGAACTACAACTAAAAGGTGTTGCAACGTTTTAATGAGGATAAAGCGAAGCCTTCGAGTACATCTATGGTCGTTCGTACTCTAAATGCTAAACGAGATCCCTTCCGTCCAAAGGAGGATGAGAAAGAGATTTTGAAACCCGAAATTCCATACTTAAGTGCAATTGGTGCTTTATTATACTTGGCTCAATGCACTAGACCGTACATCTCCTTTGCTGTTAGTCTTTTCGCTAGATACAGCAATGCGCCCACACGCAGGCACTGGAATGGTGTTAAAGACATTTTATGCTACCTCAACGGTATGACAGATTTGGGCTTGTTCTATACCCATGAATCTTAGAATGTTGCCACCCCTTATGATTCTCGAATTGATTCTCGCCTTGTTGATTACGCATAGGTTGGATATCTATTTGGCCCACATAGGGCACGTTCTCAAACAGGCTATGTCTTTACTGTTGGAGACACCGCTATATCTTGGAGGTCTACCAAGTAAACACTAATTGCAACTTCTTCGAACCATGCTGAGATTCTCGCCCTGCATGAATCATCACATGAGTGCTTTTGGTTGAGAGCAGTTATGAAACATATTCGAAGCACTAGTAGTTTTACTTTTGTTGTTGACCTTCCTACGACGATCTTTGAAGACAAGGCAACATGTATCAAGCAGTTAAAGAAGGGATACATCAAGGGAGATGATAGGGTTTTTACCACCTGCAAAAGTAGGGATAAAAACACTATAAATACTTGCAAGAGTACAAGGTAATTGTAGTATAGTCGGCTCTAGCAAGGTTGTTCTCCTCAGGGATTGAATGAATAATTTGTAACAAATCAAATCTTAATTAATTACTTAAAACAAAGTTTTGAAAAAAAAGGTTGATTTTGTGATTTCAAATAATAAAAACGAATTTAATAGAAAATAATTAAATAAAGTGACAAAATAAAATAAACTAAAAGAAAACGGTTTTTGAAAAGTAAATTGTAAAAGCCTAGGGTTCCGCCGTCACCTTAACAATCATATGTAGTTCTTCCAATTACTTATGAATTACACATACATGTTTTGAAGGTTAGTTTTCCTAATTTATATTCTAATTGAACGTTCGGATCAAATCTGAACATGAAAGACTCATTTTGCTTTATGAAAATCCTTTGAAAAACCATGCAAGCCTTAAGATGTGGTATTCATCTTAAGTGAAATTACAATTATTAACCACAAGAAGCCAGCGCCAATTTCAGGGAATATTCCGACCAAAATTGCATCAAATTACTTTTCTAAAAATCCTAATGGTGGCGAATCATCAAGACAATTAGATAGTTTAAAACAATAATTAATAATTCAAAACATGCATGCATAATATCATAAGTAAATTGAAAAGAAACTACATATTCTTGCTAAGGATCAAGGCATTGCCCTAGCAAATGAAACTAGTTATGAACAATCATAAAATAAAATATTATTATTAACATGGATAGAAAACACCTTGAAAATAAACTTGAATCCTCAAAAGCTCTCTAAAGCCAAAATGCGTTCTCCCCTAATGTTTCGTAAAAAAAACCCTAATGGCTAACAAGCCTTATTTATACTACTCTAATTAAAATCCTCCTAGTAAAAGGTTTTAGAATAAAACTAGGAAACATAATTAAATGATAAAACAGAAAATAAAAGGTTTCCTATTTGAACTAGAATTCGGAATTCTCAGAAAATTAGTCTTTTAACCGACCAAATCAACTCCGATTTGATCCCAAAATGTCTTGTTTGAAATCTGAAGAAGTCCCCTACAAATCCTCAGAAGGAACATTCCTCAAAATATGCCATCTTGACCTCCAAAATACCTAAAATGTCCAGAAATGTCAATCTGGGAAAGCTGCACGTTGGGCCTTAATTTCATCACCACGGTCAAACGGCTCGGTAGAAAAATCTGGAATTTTGATACAATCATCTTGAAAGGCACACGAATATCCTCCAATTGGAATCACTTCAAAATTCATCTGTTTGAATACTTTTTGCTCTAGAGGAAGTTAAATATCCTACATTAAGAATATAAATCAAAGTATCAAAATTCTATCAAAATAACAAATAAATTGATACTAAGAATAGGGTAAAATATATAGTAAAATATCGACTCATCAGGAGATAACACCAAGCACATAGCGTCGATGTTCTTTTACTCACACCAGCAATAACAACATCAGAACATTGAAGTCAAGCAAATTCATTCCTAGGACAACCTGGCCGATCTCTTCACCAAGTCATTGCCCAAGTCTACTTTTCAGAAGCTCGTCCAAGGAATCGGAATGTGTAAATTATCTAGATCGAATCGCCTGTAGTTCTCTTATTTTTAAGTTATGTCTAACTCAGGGGGAGTATCTTGAAGCATACTCAATTGATCTTAATATACTTTTTTTCCTACGATTAAGAGCATTTTTCCCACTGGGTTTTTGCCACCTAACGCGATTTTGATGAGGCACCCATCCTGGGATGATCAGACTCCATTAAGTTCACTACTTTCGTCCTATCTGACGTTTCTTTTAGACATTATAAATACTTCTCACTTTTCTCCTTAGTCTATGGGTTTTCCCCATGCCTTAGGTTTTACCATAGCAAGGTTTTGTGCGTTGTACTACCAATATATACTTTCTTTAAATTTGAGACTCGCATTCACCCGTTGTGCAGATAATTTCATCAACTATTCTACCTTATATGTTGAAGATCTAATGCGATGGTTTATTGAGTATTTACACACTCAAGGGGGAGTGTTGCAGTCATATTTAGAATATGAATGTGATCGTGTAAATCCTAGTAGATATAGGGATATCTCTTATATTCATATTAGGAGTTGATTACCTATTAAGAGTTGTAATCCTAAAAGGATAAGGTTTTTACATATTCTACTACAATAAATAAAGGCACAATGGGGGTGATATAACATACACCTCACAATTAAATTTCTCTCTTCCATCTTGCTACCGCCAGCCCCCTCTCTCTCTAATCCCTTAGATTAATTCAATTAAATAGACCTACAACAATATATATATTTTTAACAAAATATATATATATATACACACACACACACACAGATCCTTTAACAAGAGGGATCCTCACTTTTCATAAAAAAAATGGGGACATCCTCTTTACTGTTAGATTTGACTTTAATAAAATTATGTGGTTGAGATTGTGTGGCCTGTGATTGAATTTCAACCACATAATTTCATTAAAACCAATCCAATGATCATGAGAGTGTCCCCATTTTTTTTTAAATGGGGATCCCTCTATTTAAAGGCTCTATGTATATATATAGGGAATTATTATTAGCACTCCAAATATCTCATTCTACACTTCAAACTTTCTATATTAGGAAAGAAAAATACACTTGTGAGGAGTGTAGAATGAGATTTTTGGAGGCCAATAACACTTCCCTACATATATATATATTTGAATGTTGATTTCTATGAAGGCGGAGAAAGAGGAGCCGACTACAAAGACAATGTAATGGTTGGTATAATTCCGAGGCAATGCCGGCCAAGAAACGCCAGTGTCACTCGCTCTTGTTTCCATTTCGCATTTTCTGAAAAATTTGTACCAATTACCAACTATCTCTTCATTAATTGGAATCACTGGATTTACCGTGCTGTCATTGCTCACCACCACCACCATTGCTGCCACCGCCTAGGTGATATCGTCCACTCCAAAGTCGGTCAGAGACTTAATGGGTTGTGTTCAGACGAAAACTAACTCCCCAAGTCATGACCTTCAAGTCCTTGACAAGTTGAAATGGGACAATGGCTATGTCAAGGGGAGCACTGGAGGAAGACCCGTTACCCAAAAACACTCGAGGAAGGAGA
Organism: Malus domestica; assembly: GCF_042453785.1. Classification (NCBI taxonomy): domain Eukaryota; kingdom Viridiplantae; phylum Streptophyta; class Magnoliopsida; order Rosales; family Rosaceae; genus Malus; species Malus domestica. Next base: position 37,405,377 of record NC_091675.1, on the reverse strand, counting down.
TTAAGCCGGTGTTCAATGGGGAGGATAAGATTGCTGATGGTGGTAGAACCGGTGGAGCAGGAGGAGGAGGAGGAGGAGGAGGAGGAGAAGGTTTGGTTGTTCGAGAGAAAGAGAGAGGTAAGAACGGTGGGAATGTTTCGGGAAGGATGACGTTGGAGAAGATTGGAGGAGATGATGATATTGTGAATGGCTGGCCAAAGTGGTTGGTTGAGAATGTGCCTCAAGATGTCTTGGCTGGTTTCGTTCCAAAGACTGCAGACTCCTATGATAAACTTGCTAAGGTAACTTATTACTCCTCTAGACAGACTCCACTTACTAATTTGTTTGAATAAGGATGTTGGGATTTCTTGGTGGACAAGCAACCTGAATCTGGGTTTTGATATTTTGTTTGTTTTGTTGTAGATAGGGCAGGGAACCTACAGCAATGTGTACAAAGCTCGTGACAGGGACACCAAAAAGATTGTCGCTTTGAAAAAAGTCCGGTTTGACACATCAGAGCCAGAGAGTGTCAAGTTTATGGCGAGGGAGATAACGATGCTACAGAAGCTAGATCATCCCAATATCATCAAGCTTGAAGGGGTAGCTACATCAAGAATGCAGTATAGTCTATATCTCGTCTTTGATGTCATGCAGTCCGACTTGACTAGAGTAATCTCACGTCCTGGAAAGAGGCTCACTGAACCCCAGGTTGGCATTTTTCCTCGTCATCTATCCCTACACCTAAAAATTTGTTTCATCTATATATGTTATGTAGCTTTTGGGCTTATATTTGCGCGTAAGTACAGATGAACTAAGAGTGTAACGGAAATGGTGTGGAATTCATAGTAATAAATGATCAGACAGACAGATTTAGGAAGTTTTTTTTTTTTCTTTCCTTTTTATCTTTCATACAGGTCAAGTGCTATATGCAGCAGCTTCTTGCTGGTCTCCAGCACTGCCATGAAAACGGGATTTTACACCGAGACATTAAAGCTTCCAACTTGCTAATAGACAGAAATGGGATGTTGAAAATTGCAGATTTTGGGCTTGCAAATTTTTTCCCTCCTAAGAAACGTCCTCTTACAAGCCGAGTTGTGACACTCTGGTACAGAGCGCCAGAGCTCTTGTTAGGTTCTACAGATTATGGAGTTGGTATTGATCTTTGGAGTGCAGGATGCCTGTTGGCAGAGATGTTTGTTGGGAGGCCAGTTATGCCTGGGAGGACCGAGGTAAAATGATTTTATCCTAAACTTCGTTTTCAACACCAGAAACTTCAATTATATTCACACAAGGAATCATCGATTGATCCCACCATCATTTTTGAGAACTTACATAGGCAGAGACATTAATTTGCGTATTCAGGTTGAGCAACTTCATAAGATCTTCAAGCTTTGTGGTTTACCCGGAGAGGATTACTGGAAGAAAATGAAGTTACCAACAAGCTTCCGACCACCACAACATTACAAACCTAGTTATGAAGAATTCTTCAGGGACTTCTCAAGATCATCATTTGATCTCTTAACAACACTTCTTGCTCTGGACCCGGCATCTCGTGGCAGTGCTGCTTCTGCTCTCCAAAGTCAAGTGAGTACAATCAGAAGCTCTTTCTTCGTGTCATCAATATTTTCCGTTACTTCTTTTTGGTCCCTAGCTTCCCTTTTAGTATCCCCTCAACATGTATTTACAAATTGTAAATTCTTTCTGGTTTCAGTTTTTTAGTTCGAGTCCGTTGGCATGTGACCTTTCAGCTCTACCAGTAATGTATAAAGAGGAGGACGAACGCACTCACGCCAAGGATCGGAAGAAGTATGCTATTTCACATTTCAATTATACGTTGCAATTTACTTTCGTTCACTATTTTGATTAATTTAGGCATTACAATAGACTGAAAGAAGGAAAGATGACCCATACTAGAATTTATAATTTGTTTTTATGAAGTTTTTAACGTTTGATCAAATCTTACTTTACATAACGCAAATTGGGATAATCTACCCCTTCAAGCTGATGATATCGGGATGATCTAATCTCGCTTTACATAATATTAACATTTGATCAATACATCCTTCGAGTGTACAATTTTACAAATTCATTAGCGTATCAATTGCATTTTTCCATCATTCATTACATGCTAGATTTGCTGTTTCTGTTTTTTGGGTGGTTAAGAAGGCATATTCCGATGTTTGATTGACATTAGACATGGTGCATTATGTTCATAGCAAAATGGTTTTCTGTAATGAAGAGTTACAGAAACGGAACCCTCACAACGACCGTCTTGAATCTTGTAAAAATCTTCAAGAAATTATGAAATCTAGCGAGGGCTTTTATTTAAATGCCACCAAAACACAATTGCTAATTAGTGTGCTTTTCCATCTTAATTATGTACAAGCAGGACTTCCAAACCAAAGCAACTGTCTCAAACAAATCGCGGACTGGTTCAGAGAAAGGTTCAAGAGGTCGGTGGAGGATTTGAATCTTCTAATGAAGTAAATTCTGCACCTTCATAAATCTCTGATCTTAAATCAATATTTTCATTTGAATTATCCATTAATTAATCCTTTTCTTAGTTCCACTTAATTGGGTAATTCAGTTAAACTGTTAAGTGTTTCACAAGTTTCTTGGCGGTGTCTCCCTAATTTAGTAGTTTTGAGAAGAGAAATGAAATGTGAACATTATTTTAATCGATCCAAATGTTAGAATTAAACATGGTGTGCATACGGTGAAAAACGGTATGTGAATACCGTCGCCTTACATAATAAATGAAACTATCATTATCCTTAGAAAATTCTTTGAAGAAACCTGTAAAATTAGAGAATTTTCCGATCTGTATTCTCTGACTAGATAAGGTAACTATTGAATTACTATCGCCTCTTATTTATAAATGGAGTCGTAATATTGTACTGCATATGCATGTGATTGATATACATATACGCATAGCTCATGACGATCGATGTACAAATATGGTTTTTGTACTTGTTTAGTTTTCGCAGCTGGAAAAGAAGGCGGAACCAAACATGTACCGGCAAGTAATGGGAAGTTGGCACAGCCAGGATATGGGAAGCATCCATAGTGAAACGGGAAGCATGCATAGCCAAGACCAAGAGACAGGCAACAGTGCAAGCAGCAGCACTTCCTCCTATACTTTCAACACAAGCAGAAGAAGCAACAGCATATATGGCAACTTGCATGCATCTCTTTCTCCAATAATTCGGTCTCACCAAAAACGGTTCCCAACCACCGAAGGTCATCCTAATGCTTTGAAGAACATCAACAACTTCGCGCTCTTGCAGGCCTCGATAAAAGATATCATCAACCATACTGAAGGCAGTGCACTGTCTCAGTTCCGCAGATCTCATTCAACATTGGACTTCCGAAACATTGATATGGACAAGATTTGATAACTAGTACAGTGTGGATCGGACTGGACTAAGATTGAATAGACAAACGGAACACATATTTATCAGGCCAATTAAGCTGTTATATTCTTCCATGCGCGCTATTTACAAGCTTATAATTCTTTTTTCCTCCATTTTCGGCTTCTGTTTAGGGAACTGAGTTTGTGCTATAAATAAATCTTTGTATGGATCCTTTCTTTACTCGATTATTTATGCTAAATTTTCTTGGGAATAAATAATTTACAATGACAGAAAAGTAGTAATTTTTATGATTCTCTTTGATTTAATATTTACTTGTTTGACAAGCAATTGTTTTGCGGAAGCTCCAACCAATAGTTTTCCAAAAGGTGGTTTTCTTATTGTTTTTCTTGAAACTACCCTGGTTTTTATGGTTTTAACAATTTGTTGCTCTGTTACTAGGTTTGTTGCAACTAAAGCACTTGCCCTTGAATTCATTATTTTTCTTTGAATTCCCTTGGCTTTATGCTTCCTTTTTTTCTTGTTTCTTGACCCATGGAGTTTCCACCAGTTTTTTTTTTTCTTTAGAATCACGGTTGTCTTACTCAATTCTTTAGCCTGACAATCAAATCCTCAAGTCTCATCTCTTTGCGCTTGTGCCTGAGATAAGTCTTGAAATCTTTCCAAGAATGTGATAATTTTTCAATTGTAGCAGCCACTTGGGATGATTCACTCAACTACATCTTTTATGCATGAATTTCATGCAAAAGAAGTTGGAGTTCTTGGACTTAACTGATGACTATTTTGAAGTCCACCATAATGTAGTCAAGAAAACGACCCGTAATGAATTTCTTCATTCTAGCATCTTCGGTGCGATGTTTCTTGTCTAATGACTCCCACAGAGCCCTAGCAGTCTTAAATGAGCTTGTAAACACGAATATTCCTGCAATGAGTGAGACAAGAACACGTGTGCAAAATAATATTTGTATTAATGATTTAGGGGTTACAATTTCTTCTACAAATTTAGCCTCTGATTCGATCTTCGTAATGCGTAAATTTGTGGATTGTGCTGTTGATCCAAGGGTTGTTGGGGCTTGATCTTGAAGGTTGACAAACGGATCTTCAAGGGGCTTTTGGGCTTGATTTTGAAGAACGGTTATGCGGAATTCTTCAAGGGCTTTTGGACTTAATCTTGAAGGTTGATGGGTGAACGAATCTTCAAGGGCTTTTAGACTTAATCTTGAAGAACGGTTGCATGTGTGGATTTGTTGATGTTGTTGATCCAAAGGGCTGTTGGGGCTTGATCTTAGGATGAACGGACAATGAACGATGAACACTTTCTTCAAGGGCCGTCGGGGCTTGATCTTGAATTGGTGGAAGTTCTTCAAGGGCCGTTGGGGCTTGATCTTGAATTGGTGGAAGTTCTTTAAGAGCCGTTGGGGCTTGATCTTGAAGGAGGATTTGACGAAGAACGAAGAGAGATTTCTTGATCCTTCGGGATTGGCTTGGGAGCTTTAGAGTTTCAAAGCTTCAAGGTTTTGGTGTGATGTGAATTGGTTATGAATTGGTGTTCTAAAATGAATGAAATGGCCTTGTATTTATAGAATTTTTTCAAGGCCTAATTTTGAATATAATATTCAGATGAAATAAATCATTTCTGCCAGGTGTTGACACGTGTCCTTATTTGATGACTTTTTCGATTTATTTTGATTTTTCATTTAGTCACATGCTACGTGTAAAAATTTATATGACATGTGAGCGTTGAAATTGTAATTATTGGTCAACATTTATTTCATTGAAATTTCGAAGTCTACAAATGCCCCCACTTCAAGGCGCGTTGTATACATGTGCTTGTCACGTGTAGGAGATGTGTTTTGAAGTCCCTTAATGTAAATGTTGATCCAAGGGCCATCGAGACTTGATCTTGAATTAGGCTGGAGATTTCTTCAAGGGTCGTTGAGGCTTGTTCTTGAACTTTGTTTGAAATTTCTTCAAGGGCCGTCGAGGCTGATCTTGAATTAAATTGGACCACAAGGAGCTTCACGTGGTAGGTGATCTTTGGCTTTGGTAGTGCATGAATCGGCACGTATTTTGTTGCGTTTGTTGACTTTCCACAGCTTTGATCTTGAACTAGGTTGGAGGATTTTCTGGTTTCCTCCAATTGTTGACTTTCCACAAGCTTATTCTTGAACTGGGTTAGGGTTTTCTTCTGCTAGACTTGCATCAAAATGTCTAGATTTACTCCTTTTATCTGGAGCTGAATTTGGTTCAAGGAGGGTGGATACTTGATCTTGAATCGGACGTGATTTCTTCAAGTTGGTGACTTGATCTTTAAGGATTTGATTCAAAGGTGGTGAATTGGCATGTGTAGCTCATAACGCCTAGCGAGTCAACTCAAGAATTTGAGGGTCAAAACAAGTCCGCCAAATCTAGATCACTTGCAACCCTGATGATATGAGATATTTTTGCTTTTGAAGAAGTAGCAAATGAATCGGCATGTGTTTTGCTTTGCTTGTCTCCACATGCTTCAATGTATCATTTTCACTTTCCTTATCTGTTCTTCAGGCAGATGTGGTATCTTCTGATGCCTTGTCTATTTCCCTGGTAGAGTGATGCTAGGTAAGCAATCATGGAAGGGTTCCAGGCAGTCGGTTCTTGACTGGGAGTTTGACTTCAAGTTCCGACTGATTGCTCTCTTTCTTATTGTCCTGCAGGTAAGAACAATGACAAAGAAAATGATAGGGAGAAAGCATGATATGAGATACTCTTGCTTTCGAAGGAATGGTGGCGATTTGATTGTGTTGCACAGCGAGGTTTTGATCTTCGGTAATGGTGCTAGCGAAAGGCTATTGAAGCTTCTCGAGTTCTTTGATTAGGGCAACGATGCCGAGTTTGGATTTGATTTAGACTCCTCCATTTGGGTTATGCGGTTCTGCAAGAAAGGGTGTCGTGCTATAGTGATCTGTTCCAGCTCATCATTGATCATTCTGCTTCGATCTCTTGCAGTATTTGCCCCTGATGCAAGAGTGGAATGCAACCTTTGCATTTAAATGGTCCTTCAGAGTTTACTTCTCAGTGATGATGAATACCCAAGAGCAATGCAAGGTAAGCAACCAGGCAAAGGTTCCGGGCAATCATTTCCAGATCGGAAGTTTGATTTCAGGTTCCGACTGATTGCCTTCTTTCTCCTTGTCTTGCAGGTAAGAGCAAGGGTAAAGGAAAAGACAGGGAAAAAGCATGATATGAGATACTCTTGCTTTCTACCCTGATGATATGAGATACTTTTTCTTTGGTGTCATTTGTTTACAGAGGTATTCCTGGAGAGGAAGAAAACTGAGTATTTCGAGAGGCTCTGCTGGGAGTGTACTCTCGAAGGTGAGGAAGAGTTGGGCATTTTTGCAAGTTTGCTTTGCTATGGAGGATGAAGGTCGACATATATAGGAATTTCCCGATAGCCAGTAGTGGTACTATTCTTTTACTCTTGTCAACAACCATTGGGTAATTAAAACAGTAAGATTCAAGCGTTTTGGAATTTGTCATAAATCTTTGACAAAGTTGCCCGTGCTTTCTGCAAACTAAGGTTACGTGTGGAAGGTGCTGACAAATCCAAAAAAGCCGGTCCTTTTGAAATTAGGAAAGCGGTGCCTCTTCGATCTCTGAACGGCCATGTTGCCTCTTTTTTTTTTATAGAGGCATTAATCGTGTTCGAAAACACACTTAGAGAGTTGCCGCATGTAGGAATTTCCCTGTTTTTTTTGTATTTCTGAGAATTCGATTTACCCGACCTATATGTCTTCTCTAGACAACGTATGGCATCCATCATTCTTATCCTCCACCGGTCCTCTTACAGTTGGGGACTCTGTGATGAAGAATGACATAACCGTTACGGTGGTAACTAGAAATCTTCTCACCCCCAAGGACAACAGGATCCTTTCCAGGCGGTCTGATAAGCTGGCTGTTCAAGACTCTCTGGCTTTCAGTGTTCAGTGTGCGAGCTCCGTATCAAATATGGGCCAACGCATTCTTGCTCGAACTCGTCAAGTTGAGTCACTGAGGACTGAGGTGGCGAGTCTTAAGCAAGAGATGAGAGGGCTTAAGCATGAAAACAGAGAGTTGCACATGCTTACCAATAGTTACTCGACGAGCATGAAGAGAAAACTTGACTAGCTTCAAGAATCCGAAAGGATTCAGAGTGACCATAAGATGTTTGTGGCTTTACTCCAGATGCACCTATTGCCTTCGTCCTCTAGAGTTTTACCGAGTGTTAAGGCTCCAAACAATCAACCTCTAGCGTCACCTGATCAACCTTTGTGAAGGCTCCTTTTTTTTTTTTTTTTTTTTTTTTTACTCATGTAAAATGTACATTTATGTAAATTTTTAAAGAAATCAATAAATGAGTTTCGTTTCATTCAATGTATTTTTTTACTTTATTATATATTTTTATTTATTTTTTATTTTTTGTTTCATACGAATCCATCTTTCAAAGCAATGATGGCCATCATTGCCTTTTTTTATTTATTATTTTACACTTCTTTTTTATTTATTTTTTGATGTGTGAATCTGTTTCCTCATATTGTGATATTGTGATCATCTAATTGCTTTATTCAAGCAATGTTGATCCCATAAATTGGCCATAAACCAAATAGGACGGCCATAACTTCCTTCTGCTATGGACGTTCTTCTTTGCTCTACTGCTTGCACTGCATCTTGCTGTTTGTCTCCATGCTCTTGCTTTCGGTGCTAAGACTCCTTTTTTTTTTTTGTTATCCGTCGAATTACACTCAGCAAATTACAAAACAATTAAAATAACTTTTGCTTTCTTAAAAGGGAAGAAAAGGCATCATCATTGCATTGTATCTTGTTGTCTGTCTCCATGCTCTTGCTTTTGGTGCTAAGACTCCTCCTTTTTTTTGTTATTCGTCCAATTGCACTCAACAAATTACAAAACAATTAAAATAACTTTTGCTTTCTCAAAATGGAAGAAAAGGCATCATCATTGCATTGTATCTTGTTGTCTGTATCCATGCTCTTGCTTTTGGTGCTAAGACTTTTTTTTTTTTGTTATCCATCCAATTGCACTTAGCAAATTACAAAACAATTAAAATAACTTTTGCTTTCTCAAAAGGGAAGAAAAGGCATCATCATTGCATTGTATCTTGTTGTCTGTCTCCATGCTCTTGCTTTTGGTGCTAAGACTCCTCCTTTTTTTGTTATCCGTCCAATTGCACTCAACAAATTACAAAACAATTAAAATAACTTTTGCTTTCTCAAAATGGAAGAAAAGACATCATCATTGCATCGTATCTTGCTGTATATCTCCATGCTCTTGCTTTTGGTGCTAAGACTCCTCCTTTTTTTTGTTATCCGTCCAATTGCACTTAGCAAATTACAAAACAATTAAAATAACTTTTGCTTTCCCAAAAGGGAAGAAAAGGCATCATCATTGCATTGCATCCATTCGTCCAATTGCACTTAGCAAATTACAAAATAATTAAAATAACTTTTGTTTGTACCATACTTAGGGCCTCCGTATTTAGATCTTGTATAAATACTCAGAGGACTCAAATGTAATTATGTAATAAATGAAGGGGCAAATATGTAATAAGGGGATGAGCCCTTAGTCTATAAAAGGGCATCCTTATCCTCACAATCCTCAAGCTCTCATCCTCACAAACAGAGAGCTCTCCCAAACTCTCTCTTTTTATGAGAGGCTCTCACCCTCACAATCCTTTCACAAACAGAGAAATACAATATCAGTGTGGACGTAACCTAAACATTGGGGGTGAACCACGATACATTTTGTGTTCTTTACTTTCTTGCATATTCACGATCGGATTTACGTTGTTCCAAGACCTCCGGTTTTGTGCATCAACATTTGGCACCGTCTGTGGGAAACGACATGAAAAGTTATGTCAGTTTTCTTTCATTTTTTCATCTCACCACCGTGAATTTGCAAAGAAAACCCAAGAACCAAACAACCCAACACCCACACTCAGAGACACACCCATTCAATTTATAGAGAGAAAAAGAAACTTAAGCATAAAAAAGAGCCCCAAAGAGCCCCAAAGATTCTTTCTTTTTTACAGCAAGTTCGCACTGCTCTCTGACTCTTACTGTCCTCCTCCACTCAGACCTCACGGCAACGCCTAGTTAAAACCGAAGCAAAAGCGAAACTGTTTCGAAGGAACACACGTGACGGGTGATGAATCTCTCCCATGGCAGAGGAAAGAAAGCCAGATGCCCAACTGTTTCAGCTTTTCTCTTGTCTCCTCCAACAGGTGGAAGCATTGACCAATGAAGAAGAAGTTTAATTGCGTCCAAAAATCGAAGCCCTTGGATTGGAGGTTACAAAACCTCCGTCGAAGTCAACGCAGCATCTGGACGAGCTGGAAATAGCCAAGGAGTTGGATAAATTATCGGCATAGTTGGATGATGTAGATAAGATGATTTCTTCAGCGATGGCTGTAGATCCTCAGGTGAAGTCACTGTTGAGTGGTACTGCTGATGTATGGATGCCAGTTATTACTTCCACTGTTGATGAACGACACAATTTTACAACTTTAGCAGCAGATGATAGCCCAGAAGCAAAAAAGAGAAGTTCCAGTTAGCTGTTGACACCTTCCAACATCGGGAAGAAAAGTACCACTAGAGATCAATAGCTAGCTGGGTGGTTTGGGTTTGACAGAGAGTGGAGTGTGGGAAAAGCTGAGGTGGACAATAAGGGAGCGAGTTGAGCTATGCTGTGGTGACTCCGTGAGCCTTTTTCAAAAAATGGTAGTGGCTCGATGAACTCAAAGATGTTCTGTATACTGCAGACGACCTATTAAATGAGATCAAGACTGAAGCTCTGCGGCGAAAGCTCTAAGGCGATGAATCCGAAAGCAGCAGCAGCAACAAAAGTGCAGAGGAAAGGCAAAAGCAATCAAGTGAGCTACAACACAAAAGCAAAAGAAAAAGGCGCAGTGGGAAACAAAAGCAAAAGCAAAGTAGAAAAAAAAAGAAAAGAACAAACAGAAACAAAAGCAAAAGCAAAGTAGAAAGCAAAATAAGATAAAAAGAAGGAGACATAATTGCGGTGGTGATGGCATGCAGAAAATGAAATTATAGGCATGACCCATTGAACAGAGGGTCAGATTTATTTTTTGAATGATGTAATTTATTTTTCTTATATTTCAGAGATATCTGTATAACCCCATCAGAGGGTAATCATATAAAAAAAAACGGCAAGCCCAAAATAATGGGCTGGAATGTTATGTGGAGGGCGAATGCCCATATGCCCAAAAGAGTCAGCCCTCTATCATCACTAACCAGGTGATCAAAAGTACATCCAGTACTAAAAAAAATTATTCGGCAGCCTACCGCTATTATCACGAACCAGGTGATCAAAAGTATGTCCAGTACTCCAAAATTATTCGGCAGCCTACCGCTGTTATCACCAACCAGGTGATCAAAAGTATGTCCAGTACTTCAAAATTATTCAGTAGCCTGCCGCTATTATCACCAACTAGGTGATCAAAAGTACGTCCAGTACTCCAAAATTATACATGAGCATCACTCATGTCAATCATACATAAACATTCATGACCATCACTCATGTCAATCATACATAAACATTCATGACCATCACTCATATCAACATTCATGAGCATCATTCATGTCAACATTCATGAGCATCACTCATGTCAACATCCATGAGCATCACTCATGTCAATCAACATAAACATTCATGAGCATCATTCATGTCAATTAGCTTCGAAAGCTTCATTTACAGAGCTCCAGTTTTAAAAGCTTCATTTACAAAAGCTCCAGCTTCAAAGCTTCACCTACAAAGCTTCAGTGCATGGTATACAAAGACCGCCTCCGAACAAACCGCCATTTCGGCCCATACATGGATTGAATTTGAAGTCTCCAGCCAACAGACTCTATTGACTGAAGACTTGGGGGACTACACTATGTACCATATATTGGGCTTTCACAACTGGGCCTCATGAAAAATACTTGGAGGACTTAGCCTATTATTTATGTATTGAGGAGCGAGACCTTATTCTATAAAAGGGACTCCTTCACTTTCATTAGAGAGCACCCATTACTTATGTATTAAGGAGCAACCCCTTATTTTATAAAAGGGACTTCCTCACCTTCATTACAGAGCATCGCCGACAGCTGAGCAACCGTCTCGCCGCGAGCATCACTCCTAACCCATCACTTATGTATTGAAGAGCAAGCCCTTATTCGATGAAAGGGACTCCCTCACCATCATTAGAGAGCATCGTCGCCTACTGAGCAATTGCCTTGCCGCGAGCATCAACTCTAGCCCATCATTTATGTATTAAGGAGCGAGCCCTATTCTATAAAAAGAACTCCCTCACCTTCAACACCACAAGCCGAGCCAACCAAGGTAACATAAGCCACAAGCTGAGCAGCCTCGCAACATGTTCTACTTCTAGTTGAGCATCATTTCACATTGAGCACCGCATCATATCGAGTATTCAGTTCTAGACGACATCTAGTTACTTCGGCCTACACATGGACTGAATTTCAAGTCTCCAGCCAAAAGACTTTCTTGACTGAAGACTTGGGGGACTACTGTTTGTACCATACTTAGGGCCTCCGTATTTAAATCTCGTATATATACTCGGGGGACTCAAATGTAATTATGTAATAAATGAATGGGCAAATATGTAAAAAGCGGAGGAGCCCTTAGTCTATAAAAGGGCCTCCTTACCCTCACAATCCTCAAGCTCTCATCTTCACAAACAGAGAGCTCTCTTAAACTTTCTCTTTTTCTGAGAGGCTCTCACCCTCACAATCCTCTCAAAAACAGAGAAATACAATATCAGTGTGGACGTAGCCTAAACATTGGGGTGAACCACGATACATTTTGTGTTCTTTACTTTCTTGCAGATTCACAGTCGGATTTACGTTGTTCCAAGACATCTGGTTTTGTGCATCAACAACTTTTACTATCCCAAAAGGGAAGAAAAAGGCATCATCATTGCATTGCATCTGTTCTGCAATGTCGATCAAGTTTCTTAAATCCAGTCGTATATAAATAAACCCTCATGTAAGGCTTTAGACAGGTATCTGATCCCCATCCAATTTCCTTTAAGTTGTAGAGTGCTTGGGCTGTGCCACGACTACCACTGATCACCTCTCGTTGTGCTTTATTTATTACGCTTGTTGCCACAGGTTCAGGTCTTGCTGTGATTTTTATTTTCTGCTGGGCACCGAAAGGATGTCGTATATATATATATATATATATATATATATATATATATATATATATAAACACACATACACATGGTTCATTGTGCTTTTGATTTTGACTAGCATGTATGTGTATATATATATATATATATATGCACACATACACACACACACACATATGCACACACACGGTTGGTGGGTTTTGACTTTCATGCGACCTTTTTTTTTTGACTTTTTTTTTCTTTTTTTAAGGTACACAGTGTATATTGGTGAATTTCCTTGCTTGTTTCGACGGAGGTTCTTTTGCCCGCGCTTGGAACTTGTTGCAGTGCATCACTTTTACCGTGCGGGGTTGTGCAAAAGACTGCAGCGAGTTTATGCTATGCAGTACTTTTTGGTCATGACTTTCCTCGAAGGTGACTTCGTCATACCTCTTGCCGCCGCTCAGAAAGACTATCTTATAGCTACCCTCTTTGCCGTGCTGCTCAAGTTTTGTGGCTGATTTTTTTTTTTTTTTTTTGAGGTCATGGTATTTTTCAAGTGCTTTAAGAGCAGCACCATCACCATTCTTGTGAAGGAAGGTGATTCGCAAGACAAGGGAACAACGTTGAAGCTTTATGCGCCACTTACTGGTCCTAAAGCGCTTGCTCTTCCCGCAAAAGACAACTCCATGCATATTAAGTCGTGGTTTTATGAAGTATCTTGGGAATTCTGTTCAACCAGATACAAAAAAGAAGGCATGCACCTCGAGGATTCTTATCTTGAACTCTTCGTACCATGTTCGTGACAATCATCTGACCTCGTCTGAGCTTCTTGGTGATCATATTCGTAGCGGAGCTATGGCTTGGAGCAGCACCTTGTCGACTACTAGAGAAGCTACCTTTGTTGAGTTTTACTGGGAATGGCTCTTGAGCCGTTCCAAAGATGTGCTTACCAACATGGGCCTTTATCATGCTATGTATGCATCTTTGTTCAGTTATGATTGTCATCCTTCCGTCCTTCGTGCATTCTTTGAGCATTGGTGTTCAACAACCAACACACTTCACACGGCTTAAGGGGAGATGTCAATTTCACTTAGGGATATTCACAAGATAGGAGGCTTGCTAATCCAAGGAAAATTTTATGACGAGGTTGTTCCTAGTGTGGAGGAGTTTTCTTATTGCAACAGTCGAGGATTGCCTGCAAGTTGCTGCTATTTGTTTTGGGCGTACCATAAGCTTTCCCAAGAGGCCCCGGGTAACTCAGGCGTGAAGATTTCTTCATGGATCCAGTTTTGGTATTGGGATGTCATGAAGTACCAAAAGTGTTTGAAGAAAAGTGGTCGTAACAAGACAACCAGGCCTAAGGGAGACTCAGATCCGTTAGGTGTCAATGGTCAAGCTGGGCGCCATACCCCTACCGAGTTGAAGGCATTTGAGGATCTTGGCATGGTGTCAGAGCACTTGGAAGAATCTTATCTAGCCGCTTTCTTAGCTTGTTGGCTTTGTAAGTTCGTTTTCCCTAAAGACGACATCAATTTCGTCCTTCCCGGAGTCTTCAAAGTTGCTAGCAAGATGGCCTCAGGCGAATCTTTTAGCCTTGCTATTTCGGTCTTAGCCAACATTTACAATGGCTTGGGTGTTGTTTCAAACTTGGTCAACACTAAAGATTGTGCTACAGTACTTCCCTACCACTACTTGTATGGTTGGTCGGGTGAGTACTTTGGCACTCATTTTTCTTCGTCAACTTTAGACAAGTTAAGGTCTTCTTCATCGACTTCAGTTAAGCTAGAGCCTTTGATGACGAAGTATTCTAGTGTGTTTTCTGTGAAGGGCCTTGATGATTTGCAGGCACAAACACTGTTTAGAAGTTATGAAGGCTTGAGGATGGATCAGCTGGCAAGAGTGGGCTCGGTGCGATGAGGTATCATGGATGATTCGCATCTTTACTTCTCAGACTTGTCTTATTTTATAAGTCTTCGTTCGGGGTATGTTTCTTTGCGGCAAGAAGACCGATGCATCGTTCAGCTGTATAGTCCTTACCATTTTAGCAGGTAATTTAGTTTTGTCCAAAATGTGCCTGGCAAGCTAAAGGAAAAAGCCCGATTGGAATCCTTGCAAGCCGTGTATATGCATTGGGAGTCTTATACCCATGCATGTACAAATGCTTCTATCACCCTGCCGGCCAAAGATGAGTTCAAGAACAATCTGGTGACTCGTGCTTACGTAAATTGGTGGTTAAAGGTACATTATGAAAACTTGAAGACGGCAAGTGGTACCAATTCTTCTTGCTTACATAATGATGCACCAAGAGAAGGTTGTTCTATGATTCATACGCAGCTGGTACCGCTTGATTGTGCGAGTGCAGCTCCTTTGCAAGATGGACCTGTGGTTTTAGTTCCTCAACGCCTGTGCTTGTCTCCTCAACATCCGAATCCTTATGAAGAGGCGGATGATGAGGTTGATTCGTGCAAAAATGGATTTGTTTAGCAACAGCGTCAACAAATTATAAACAAGCGACCACTTGAAGGTGCTCAGGCTGATAGCGACGTCAATTTTCGTCATAAGAAGAAAGAAGCGTTTAGGCCTTCTTAATTTGGTGGTCATGTGTCACTTGATAAAGATGTACATATTCATTTCTTTCTTGTGACTTACTTTGCTTTCATTGTTTTAGCTTTGATTTCTAACATCTTTCTTTGTCTTGTTTAAGTTGGGCCTTCTTGTTCTTTTGATTTGGCGAACACAGGCATTCATTCTTATATGGAGATTCTATTTTAAGGTAATTTACCTACAGACAAGGAGATTGGGAATCCTCCTGGTGCAGAGCCCGTTTCGAATCCGCCAAGTTGCCCTAGTTTGCCACATGTAGGTGAGGGTATGCAAAGGCCCGTCATGCGTCCAACACCTTTGCTAGCTAGCTCTGAGGTCTCTTTAAGAGGGCCGAACCTTTGTGGTATTGAGCATCTTATCCATCGCATCAGACTTAATGTCGCCATGGATGTCAAAAGCCATATTGAGGAGAGGATTTCAAAATGCCCATGGGAAGACCTTACGTTGCTTAAGGAGGATTTGTCGAAACTTGTTTTTGCAATTGACAACCTTAACGTTGATTCCTCGCCCTTGAGGGTCCAGATTGCCGAACTTATGGCCACCTCGACTGAGTATTCTTCCTTGTGTGCTATTTCCTCGAAGAAGTTAAGTCCAGATGTTAGAGCTCAACAACTTGCGGTAATGGATTTATCAATTGCCCAAGTCTGGTCTTCTCAACAAGCTGTTTTGGAAGATTATCAAGTTACAGGGACCTCTTTAGCTTCCGTCCGAGTGCGTCTACAAGAGTTGGAGCGGGAGCGAGAGCAGTTGGGAATCAAAGAATCATGACTTGAAGGTGTTCTCTCGAAGCAGGAAGCTACAATTTCTCAATACCAGAATGAAATGTCATGCCTAAAGCAAGAGAAAGGCATGGCTATGAAGTTGCCTACCTTGTCTCTCACCGATGTGGAGACTTTGAAGACTTTGGAAGGCCTGCTTGAGGATCGTTTTTGTAGTTTTAGAGACATAGTTCTCTAGTAATGTCTTCCTTAAGCCTTGTTTGTTGTTGATCATTGTAATAAAGTTTTGTAGCCAAATCCTTCATTTTAAAGAAATAAAGTATTCACATTTTGAATTTGCTCTTGATTCTTTAAAGTGTTTGCGTTTTTATTGATGATGTGACTGTACTTGAAGTTTTGAAGTTTCAAGTTGCCTGCATACCCTCGGTTGAGGAGGGATCAAGTCATGACGTAGTTCAAATACATTTGTTTTTTTGGATTTTTTTTGTGTGCCGTGCGCAGTTTATGCTTTTGTGAGCCAGGAGCATGGTCCATTTGTTTTAGGGGTAGTATCACTTCAAGAATCTGCCATTGATGGGGCTGATCTTCAAGCCGTCTTCTGCCATGATTAAGTATGTGCCATTAGTGTAGACTTCTTGTATTACATAAGGTCCATCCCACTTTGATGTGAACTTGCTTTTTGTTTTGTGAGTTGTGATGATAGACCTACGCAATGCAAGGACGAGATCTTCCATTTGAAAAGAACGAGGGTGAACTTTCTTGTTGAAGGCCTTGGAGAGTCGTGCTTGATAACACTCCAAATGTTGTTGAGCTTCGAGCCTTCTATCATCTAGCGCTTCCAGCTCTTGAAAGCGTAACTTTGCATTTTCTTCATCAGTCAAGCCTTCTTGTATGGCTATCTTTAGTGAGGGGATTTGACTCCCGAGCAGTAGAACAGCTTCCACGCCATATACGAAAGAACAAGGCGTAGCTCGGGTAAGAGTCCTATGTGTTCTCCTATATGCCCAAAGTGTTTCGCTTCTTCTTTCGTGACAATCTCTCTTTGTTCGGCTGCGTATGAAGTTGGCGTGGAATTGGCAAGCTTGGCACCTTTTGGCATGTTCCAGGTAATCTTTCACCATGCTTGGCCAATAGTAACCCATCCTTTTGAGCTGGAAATGTAGGAAATGTATCTTTGGTCCAGACTAATGCGTTCCGCATACACCTGAGTGTGCTTCTTCCATGGCTTGATTGGCTTCTTCCTCGCCTAGGCATCTCAGAAGTACTCCTTCAAAAGAGCGTCGGTAGAGTGTTTCTTTGTAGTAGAGGAAGCGAGGTGCTCGTTGATGTATTTCAGAGCGATGTCTAAGATCATTTGGAAGTTTTCCATGCTTCAAGTAGTCGATCAGCGGCTGTCTCCACTTTTCAACATCGACTGGAAGTACCGAGATGACGTTTGTATCATCCAATATCATTTCAGTAACGAGCGAGATCAGGTATCTTTGGCAAACTGGCACGTCTGCAGCTTCGTCTTCTCCTAGTGTCATACTCGAGGCTAGGGTGGCGAGAGCTTTTGCCATTTGATTTTCTTTTCTTGGCACATGTTCTAGTGTCACGGCCTCGAACTTTTGTAGCAACTAAGTTGCCAGCCAGAAGTATGGGACGAGATTATATTTCCTCACCTCATATTCGGTTAAGAGTTGATTGATTATGAGCTTGGAGTCGCCATATACCTCAAGGGCTATGATTTCCATGTTGATCGCCTTTGGGAGCCCGATGATCAGTGCTTGGTACTCAGCAACGTTATTGGAGCATAGTTCACTTCGTTCGAATGAGTAAGGTAGTATTTGCCTTTGTGGCAACATGAATACCACTCCTACCCCCGCTCCGTCTGCTCGTGCGAATCCGTCGAAGAACATTGTCCATGTCAAGAAGATGTCGATGTCGAACACCTCCTAGTCATGCAAGTTGTCTGAGATTTTCCAATCGGCTGGGATTGGATGATCAGCGAGGAAGTCTGCTAGCGCTTGTCCCTTGACGGCTTTAGCTGGGATGTAGTTGATCTCGTATTGATTAAGAAGCAACGCCTATTTAGCTAGTCACCCTGTCAAAACTGGTTTGGATATGACGTATTTGAGACCAAGTCAACCTTAGCAACCAAGTGGATGGTGTAAGCATCCATGTAATGCCTGAGCTTTTGGATGGCAAACACCAAGGCGAGGCACATCTTTTCTATTGGGGAGTAGTTCAACTCGGCACTTGTGAGAGTTCGGCTGAGGTAGTAAAGCGCTCATTCTTTTTGGGATTCATTCTCTTGTGCCAAGAGTGCTCAAACTGAACTTTCCTTAGAGGCGATGTACAATATGAGCGGTTTTCCGGGCACATGTGCCCTCAAGACAAGTGTACTTGATAAATACTTTTTTATGCTTTCAAAAGCATTGCGGCATGCTTCGTCCCATACGAACGGAACGCCCTGCAAGGTTGAAGATGAAACGCCTGATGAAGGTTAGTCATCCTTGTAGACTCTTCAGCTCATGCAAGTTTCTTGGTTCAGACATGCTTTGAATGGCCTTGATATTTGATTGGTCCACTTCAATGCCACGATGCTTGACAATGAAGCCGAGGAACTTTCTAGAGGTGACGCCAAATGCGCACGTTAACGGGTTCATCTAAAGGTTGTAGTTTCGCAACCTTTCGAACACTATTCGTAAATCCTTCAAGTGATCTGATCTTTTCTTTGTCTTGACCACCACATCGTCTACGTAACATTCTATATTTTTGTGTAGTATGTCGTTGAAGATTTTCTGCATTGCGCGTTGATATGTGGCTCCAGCGTTTTTTAGACTAAAGAGCATCACCTTGTAGCAGTAGATACATTTTGAAGTGCAGAAAGCTGTTAGTTCCTCGTATTCGAGAGCCATGCGAATTTGATTGTATCCAGAAAAGCTGTCCATGAATGACAGTGTTTCATGGCCAGTGGTTGCATCCACCATGATTTCGATGATTGGCAAGGGGAAATCGTCCTTCGGGCAAGCATTGTTGAGGTCCCGGAAGTATACGCAAACACGTATTTGTCCAGATTTCTTAAGAACGATGACGATGTTGGAAATCCACTTGGGGTATTGCACCTCTCGAATGAAGCCTGCTTCGATTAGCTTGTCAATCTCAACCTCAATTTGTGAGATGATCTCCGATCGATATCGTCTTTGAGTTTGCTTTATCGGTCGCATTCCAGGCTTAACTGCAAGATGATGCACAGCGATGACAGGGTCAAGGCCGAGCATTTCCTTGTAGGTCTAAGCAAAGATGTCTTTGTACTTTAGTAGCAGTTGGTAATACTCATTTGTCTCATCTGCACTTAGCAGCGCACTTACAAAGATAGGCTTCGACTTCTCTTTTGTGCCTAAGTTGAGCTCATTGAGATCATCAAACGTGGCTTACCCCCTATCCTCTAGTTGTGGTGGTGCGGCAATGACGTCTTCATCTGGGATTTCATCTTCTTTACCTTCTTGGATCGTGACGTGGAGACGTCTTGAACTTCCTCTTCAGTGTCATCTTTTCGGGCTTGTTGGTGTGAAGATTAGCCGGTGTAAATGATGGTGTGCCTTCTCATTTTCAGTGATCCAATTGTGTCAACCTTCAAGATTGCTTGGTGTTTCATCCTTGAAGGAATAGAGCTTCGAACATCATATTTTCTTGCCAGACCGTCGAGTTTTTCTTCCTTTGGCGTCATTTCCCTATTTCTAGAAGGCTTCTTGTTGTCTTCAAGTTTTTCCAAAGCTGACCATCGCAGAGGAAAGTTAGCCATGTTGCTTCGTTGATTGGGTTTTGACAACCTTTAAAAAACAGAGCATTAGGATGTTTGTGTGTTAAGCCTCTTGAAAACGGAGGTTTGGTCTTGACGACCAATGCGATCAAGTGCCGAAATTCTAGGCCTTGAACGATTCATCCTATCGATGACTGACGTCCGATGAGCTAATGTGTTTAGTGCTAGCATTTTTCGCTATGCTTGAAATCTTCACGGGTGCATTTGGTGTGAAGCCGAGCCCAACTTTGTTGTTGTCAACTCCATAACCATGCTCCTTCAACTTCTTTTGAGTCTTGGTGAGGTTATGTTCTTTGTCGTTGACAGTGTTTGAAACCTTCTCTCCAAGATTCGAAGAGGAAGCGAAGTCATACCCAGCTTTCAACTTGAGCTTGTAGGCGTTTGGATCAAAACCTTCTTTGGTCCTCTTGGTTGGAAGAAAGCTTGGTTCCACCCCCTTTGGCAGAGCTTTTATGAAGCCTTGTGGTAGTCTTGCAACCTTAGCATTGCCTAGCTGTGTCAGTGGAAAAACTGCATTCATCTTGGGCAACTTCACATTATCCTTGTGCCACTATGTCGACTTTACTTGCTCTGGTTTCAAACGAGGATTGACCATTCTTTGTTCTTGACATCAGGATATATCGGAATATGGGTGTGTTCGATCCTTCTGAAGGCGTCCTACTCTCTTTGGTTGTTGCAGGTTTAACAAGCTTGTCATCATTTTTGCCTAAAAATGGCACGGCTTGCCATTCTTGCTTTTTAGGTGTTGCTTTGCCCGTGGGTTTGATCTCTTCTGGAAGAGCTTCAGGCACTATGTCTTCATCCATGTAGAACTTGGTGTCTGCGAAGTGTGATTCCGCTTCGGTGAATGGCTTGGTATCACCTTGGATCACCTTTACCTCTTCCTGGTAGAATTTTAAGCATTGGTGGAGGGTGGATGGTACTACTCCATTTTTGTGGATCCAATGCCTTCCTAGGAGCAGGCTGTAGGAAGTTCTTGCATCAATCACATGGAATATCGTGCTTGATTTAAGTTCACCAATGGTCATCTCTACTCGAATCATGCCCATCGCTCTTTGTCTTCCTTGATTAAAACCTTGGATTAGTAGATGGCTTAAGGATAATTCATCCACCTTGATGCCGATTGTGGTCATTGTTGACTTCGGCATGATGTTTATGGCCGATCCACCATCCACAAGCATGCGGCTGACTTTATACTCCCTTACGTACCCAGAGACGAAGAGATGATGGTTATGAGGCTTGGATCCTAGCAGCAAGTCTTCATCAATGAAGTGGATTGTGTCATGGGTAGCACAGCAAGTGGCATACTCATGTGGTCAAAGTTTCAAGCCTTCGTCCTTACTTTCTTGCACTTCGTGGTCGTCGGGACTCGCCAAGACCGCTGCTAGTGCTCTTTGCATCTTCTTTGGGAATCGTAGCATTTCCTCGATGCTAAAGTGTGTTGGCATGCCTTCTTTGGATGTGAGGGTAATTTCTCCCTCGATGGCAATGACTTTGCCTTTTGAAAGTTCTTCCGTTTCTATTTCAACCATGTGACATGTAGCGATAGTGCACTGTTGGAAGAAGTCATTCGGGAAGTATTCGTGCAAGGAAACAAGAATACGTGGCTCTTGCTCCACAGGTTCCCCAGTGTATGTTGGCTTAGCAGCTTTTACATTTCTTTTGGGCTTCCTATTATTGCAACGATGGTGCTTTCTCCCTTATTCCACCTTTGGCCTTGTGGCTTGTGGTTTTGGTTTCCTTGTCTTTTTGTAGGTCACCAATGTCCATTCTTCTTCGTCATCGGTATGTGCATCTTGGTCGCTTGCCCCCAGTGATGTTTGTGCAGAAAGTGTCATGCAGCTTGAGCATTGACGGGAATGGTCGAGTGTCACTTGGAGAGGCACGGGATCGAATGATCCAAATGCAATTGTAGTAGTATGAGTTGCGGCCGTGTCTTCAAGGTCGAGCTCGATTTGCCTTTGTTGTGCTAGCTTTATGATGAGTTCTTTGAGGATGAAGCATTTGCCAACAGGATGGCTCACGATACGATGGTACTTGCAGTACTTAGGATTGTTTACGCGATTCATCTCTTTAAAGCGCTTGCATTCCGGTAACTTAATCACCTTCTTTTCCAGCAAGTCGTCTAACATTGCATCCATGTCTGATTCAGGAAAAGGGTACGACTTTTCCTCCAGCTCCCTCAAGGTGTTTTTATACTTGTCTTGGGTGCGAGAAGGCTCACCTCTCTTTATCTCATTTGCTTTGGTATTGGAGGAGATCTTGATAGGCGCGGAGGATGTCTTGATAGGCACGAGAGAGGTCTTGATGGGTGTGGTGTTGACAGTAAAAGCTTCATTTGAGGGTTTTTTTCCAGTCTTGTCTACATTTGAGGACAACACTTTATCCTTCTTGAAGTCGGTGATCGGCTCCTTCTTCCCATGATTGGCAATACTCAGCTCCATGTCATGGGATCGAGTTGCCAGCTCCTCAAATGTTCTCGATTTTATACCTTGAAGGATGTAATGTAACCCCCAGTGCATGCCTTGAACACACATCTCAATGGCAGATGTTTCAAAAAGCTGATTTTGCAATGTAGACTTAATGAACGCCATCTATTGATGTAGTCGACGACAGGTTTATCCTTCCACTGTTTTGTATTGGTCAGCTCCAACATGCTTATAGTGCGGCGAGTGCTATAGAAGCGGTTGAGGAATTCCCTTTCTAGCGGATCTCAACTGTTGACAAACTCGGGCTCAAGGTTCTGTGTACCAGTAAAAGGTGTTGCCTTTCAGCGAGCGCACAAACTACTTGACGAGGTAGTCTCCCTCTATTCCAGCATTGTTGCAGGTTTTAATGAAATGGGCGACATGTTGCTTTGGGTTTCCCTTTCCATCAAACTGCATGAACTTTGGCGGTTGATAACCTCTCAGCATCTTTAAAACGTCAATCTTCTTGGAGTAGGGCTTTGAGTATAGTACGGAGTCATGCGAGCTTCCTTCGTACTGCGCCTTGATGGTGCTGGCGATTATCTCCTGTAGCTGTTGGATAGAAAGAGATCCCATGAATGCCATTGCTTGGTCTGGCTCCGGCTTTTCTTCGACTTTCTCCATTGGAGGCTCCTCTTCTACATCGACTTCTTTCTTTAATGGATTAACCATTGGGTCGACTTTCACGTCGGGCTTTGCATCTAGTTAGTTGACAAGTGCATCAATTTGCAAGTCTTTTTCCTCCACAGTCCGTGTAAGTTTTACGATCGCTTCATTCATTTGAGCTAACTGCTCCTCAATTGAAGTTGCTCTGGTAGCCATGATTTGCATGGCTGTGCTGTCGCTCGAGTCGGCATCGGAAAACAAGGACTCGGAGTACTTCCTAGAGCTTTCCTCCCTTGGCGCCCTTAGCAAGGCCAAGGTGATCACAGGCTTGTGCCTTGGGTGCTTTTGTTCCTTCGGCAGAGTTGATGCAGGGGTGGAAGAGACTGCAGAAAGAGCTCTTGCCTTGCTTCGAATTGTGATGCCCAAAGTGACACCGCCTGCGACGAGGACGCTCTTGTTCTTCGCGTTAGTTACGGGAACAACTTGAGCCTTCCTTGATGCTATTTATGCTTTTTACGGATTTGCAGATAGAGATGAGAGGTAAAGATTGTCCCACCGGGCGTGCAAAATTTGTAAACACGAATATTTCTGCAATGAATGAGATAAGAATACGTGTACAAAATAATATTTGTATTAATGATTTAGGGGTTACAATCTCTTCTACAAATTTAGCCTCTGATTCGATCTTCATAATGCGTAAATTTATGGATTGTGCTATTGATCCAAGGGCCGTTGGGGCTTAATCTTGAAGGTTGACGAACGGATCTTCAAGGGGCTTTTGGGCTTGATTTTGAAGAACAGTTGTGTGGATTTCTTCAAGGGCTTTTGGGCTTAATCTTGAATGTTGATGGGTGAACGGATCTTCAAGGGCTTTTAGACTTGATCTTGAAGAACGGTTGGATGTGTGGATTTGTTGATGTTGTTGATCCAAAGGGTCGTTGCGGCTTAATCTTAGGATGAACGGATGATGAACAATGAACACTTTCTTCAAAGGCCGTCGGGGCTTGATCTTGAAGAGGATTTGACGAAGAACGAAGAGAGCTTTCTCGATCCTTCGGGATTGGCTTGGGAGCTTTAAAGTTTCAAAGCTTCAAGGTTTTGGTGTGATGTGTATTGGTTATGAATTGGTGTCCTAAAATGAATGAAATGGCCTTGTATTTATAGAATTTTTTTCAAGGCCTAATTTTGAATATAATATTCAGATGAAATAAATCATTTCTGCCAGGTGTTGACACGTGTCCTTATTTGATGACTTTTCCGATTTATTTTGATTTTTGGTTTAGTCACACTCTACGTGTAAAAATTTATATGACACGTGAGCGTTGAAATTGTAATTATTGGTCAATAATTATTTCACCAAAATTTCGATGTCTATAGAGCTATACACATTGTATAATGCATCACTTAAGCCATTGCGAATATAATTCCTACAAAAGAAATCTAATTGGTGCCAATTCTTAGCAGCAACCACAAATTCAGTTGTCCTATCAGGGGCTAGACGTTCTGGTTTTAGAATATAGGCCAAATTGAGAGTGGTTAAATAAAATAACATCTTTTGTTGCCACTTCTTGAAATATGTTCTATTAAACTTTTCAGATCTCACTCGAAGCATGGATCACCACAGGTAGAGCATGAGCCACACATTTTCCCTTATCGTTACTAATGCCATCATCTTTAGTAATACCACTAATTTTCCTTCACAAATATGAAAATTCCACAATTTAATAAAAAAATAAATAACAAATTTTTAAGAAATCTAACTAATAAATACAACAATTATCACTAAGCAAAAACAATATTGATTTCGTCTTAAGATTGTTAGTAAACATGTAGTAATAATTAGGGGTGGGTTCAAAAAACCAAAAACCGAAAACCAAACCGAATCTGGTTGGTTCGGTTTCGGTTTTTGAGGTCCATAAATCAAACCGGACCGAACCGAACCCAATATATATATATATATATATATATATATATATATATATATATAAATACTCAAAAACATGTTGGCACTTCTTGAAATATGTTCTATTAAACCTTTCAGATCTCACTCGAAGCATGGATCACCACAGGTAGACCATGAGCCACACATTTTCCCTTATCGTTACTAATGCCATCATCTTTAGTAATACCACTCATTTTCCTTCACATATATGAAAATTCCACAATTTAATAAAAAATAAATAACAAATTTTTAAGAAATCTAACTAATAAATACAACAATTAGCACTGAGCAAAAACAATATTGATTTTGTCTTAAGATTGTTAGTAAACATGTAGTGATAATTGGGGGTGGGTTCAAAAAACCAAAAACCGAAAACCAAACCGAATCTGGCTGGTTCGGTTTCGGTTTTTGAGGTCCGAAAATCAAACCAGACCGAACCGAACCCAAAAAAAAAAAAAATATATATATATATATATATATATATATATATATATATAAATACTCAAAAACATGTTGGCATGAGGGCTTGAACCCTTTCCCTCTAGGTTGGTATAATTACATCAAGCTAACTTGACTGCAAGCTTTGTGACACTATAGTTGTACTAGTAAAATATTTATAGGTTTCTAATATTTAAATATTTATAGGTTTCTAATATTTAATGCTTTATAAAATTTCTTAAGTTTACAAACCCTAGCTGTCACTCATTCCCATTTCAGTTTTCATGTTTTCTCAAACACTCTCTCTCCCCTCCGCTGTTTTCTTCCTCTCTCTACTTCCTCAGTCTCTCTATCTCTTTCATCTCTTCCTCCAAGTCACTCTCTCTCCTTCATATCTTCCTCCAATTCACTCTCTCCAATCTTCTCCTGTCCTCCCCACAGAATCCTTCTTCAAACCATAATTTTCCTTCGCTCCTTTCAAATCTGAAGCAAAGGAGGAGGGCAAAGGGAGTTCGATTACTTCAACTGACACTAGCGCAAAGAGAGTTCGATCTCTTCCTTATTTTAACTATTAATTTAAAAAAAGATTGGTTTTTTTTCATTTTGATTGACTTTAATTTGGTAAATTAGGTTGAGTTTTCTGTTTTGGTTTCTGAATTAGTTTTTCTACGGTTGGGTCTTTCTTGTTTTAGCTCAAATGCTCCAACCGTGTTTACTACTGTTGGTTTTTGAACTCATTTTGGTTGATTTTAATTTGGTAAGTATTAAGCTTTTGTATAATATTATGTAATGCAGAGATGAAATAGAAAAGCATGAGTTAAGTTGACTTCTCGGTTAAAGTTCAAATATGTTGATTAGGGCATGTTGTAGGTTGATTTCTCACTGACGAATGAGGATGCTCAAGGCAAGGAAGCATGTGATTCAAGCTCCATATATATATAATCATGGAAAAAACTGAACCAGACCGAAACCGAACCGAAAAAAACCAAAATAAAAAAAAACCGAAAAAAATTGAACCAAACCGAAATTTCAGTTCAGTTTCGAATTTGGTAAAAAACCGAACCATTTCGAACCCAACCCAACCCTAGTGATAATTGCTATATTTATAAAACTTTGAAAACAAAATACAAAATAAATTCGAAATTGTATAAAGAAAATGACAACATAAAAGTAAGATAAACTTTATGGATGATCGAGTTTAGAATGGGGTTCTGTCTCCTTAAGACAAAATAGCCTCTTCACAGGTGCTTAAGGATTTGCTTGACAAACATCTCCCAGGATATAACGATTGACTTCTTGTGGAAGTAGCACTTCAATCTCCAAAAAATCCGAACTCAAAATTGTGTTTGAACTCTTCCTTGAAAAATCCTAAAACTATTGTATGCATGCTATATAGAACTAGAAATCTGGATGAATTGAATGAATGAATATGGCAGATGGATTCTTTATTTATAGGCATTAATACCTCTAATCGGAAAAGGCACACCCAATAAGGGAAATGAATCATCTCCATATCCTTTCCTCCTAATTTATAAAGTTCGGGGATCCAGGTCATTGAAATTTGATCCAACAGCTCACTTTAAAAGTTATAATAACTTTAGCCGTTTGATCAAATTTCAATAGTTTGGATCCTCAGACTTGATGAATTAGGAGGAAGGGATCCTCCCCCTATAAGGTTGTCTTTTCAAAACCAATCGTTGCTTCTTTTCACTTTAGACAGTTTCAACCTGGAAATGGATTCTCTCCTGAGCATATGCTCAGGATCCTGCTGAGCAGGATACGAGGACCGTTGGATGAAAATCCAAAGGTTACAAACAGAGGGATATCTTTAAAGTTATAATAATTGTAGCCGTTGGATTTTCATCCAACGGTCATTGTGTCCTGCTCAGCAGGATCCTGAGCATATGCTCAGGAGAGAATCCATTTCCTTTCAACCTTTCACGTTGAACAGATACCATACTTTTTACATGTGTGTCCAATGCATCTTTTCAAATATAATATATTAAAATAAACTTGAATTGGTAGCCTTTCAAAATCAAAGGATTTTTTCTGGCAGCCAAGATGCTTTTGGTACTGCAAACTGCAAAGGTTGCATTTTTGAACGGGTAAAATTTGGGTACTCATTGTGAGTACTGATTATACTTATTGTGTATGCGGTCCAATAATGTAATAATATGTCATTATATAACAATCTCATAACTAGGGATGGCAACAATTATGGTGGATAGGTAACCGTGATTATTTACTCATAACCATTTAAGCTTTTATCCCATAACCGTTTACCTGTTGAGTATTTGTATAAACGGGTATATACATACCTATAACCGTTTATAAACGATTAAACATACTCGTAACCGCATACCCATTTAACCATAACCACGTACCCGTTTATCCGTTTTTAACCCGTTTACTGTGTTTTTTACTCGTCTACCTTTTTTTTTTTAACAACTTGAAAATTACAAAAGAAATTTGTCATAATTTTTTTTTTCTAACAATTAAACACCATTATAAGGGCATTTAACATGCATTTTCGTATTAACAGCAATATTATTTATGAATGAGTAATGCTATTTTTACCATGTAATTGTACCAAATCATCTTAGGTGGCATCTAATATGGACATACACATCATTTAAATTAATCAGTTTATTCAATTAAAATCAATTCAAAAAACTAACAATTAAATGACTAATTTAAAAAACAATCAAAGTGAAGGAGAAGGAAGTCGTGAAAAAGAAGGGGAAGGAAGGAGTAGACTCCTCGGAACTCCAACCGATGGGCTATCTGGGTTGTGCTCCTCCTCCAATCTTTGACCCTCTCGCCCTCCTCCGTTCAATTTGTGATCCGCCTGAGAACCCCCGAGAAACTCCACCAGTCTCTCTCTCTCTCTCTCTCTCTCTCATATTGTTGTTCATTTAATTGCTTAGTGTTGTTAGCTAGAAAGAATTAAGCTATTTCGATTTAATTTCTACGTCCTTGATCGCCATGTGTGAGAATTTTGTTATTTGCACTACATCTACTGAAATTGTTTTGTGCAAAAAAATCATGAATCTTTCACTTTAAAGACTATAACTTTACTTTAATTAGCTTCTATAATCACTACCCAAGTTCTAAAATCTGAGTACCCATGCTTACATTCGGTCTAATTGTTCATGAGATTCAAAGAAACAATTGGGTCTGTTGTAATATAAAATTTGAAACAAAGTGGAATTTTGTTATGTTAGAGATTGTAGTAAGTTACAACTATCGGATCAAATTTTGGTGTTGAAATTTCAGAAGTGCAAGCAGCTGAAAAAACTACACATGAAATTTTCCATCATTTAAAAAACCAAGTTGATTTAGAATGTGGTGGTGAAGAATTGAAAGCAGACTCCTCGTAAAACCCATAGGAGTCATGGAACCAAACTCCTCGTAAACTCCAGTCATAATTTAAGCAGTTTTTTTTTTTTAATTACTGGTTTTTAAATTGATTTTAACTGAATAAAAGTTCTGATTAATTGAAATGACGTGGACAACAACATTAGATACCACTTAAGGTGATATATAATTGTGGTACAATTACATAGTAAGAATAGCATTATTGTTCATTCATTCAATTCATCCAGATTTCTTCTACATAGCATGCATACAATAGTTTTAGGATTTTTCAAGAAAGAGTTCAAACACAATTTTGAGTTCGGTTTTTTTTGGAGATTGAAGTGCTACTTCCACAAAAAGTCGATCGTTATATCTTGGGAGATGTTTGTCAAGCAAATCCTTGAGCACATGTGAAGAGGCAATTTTGTCTTAACGAGATAGAACCTCGTTCTAAACTCGATCATCCGTAAAGTTTATCTTACTTTTATGTTGTCATTTTCTTTATACAATTTCGAATTTATTTTGTATTTTGTTCTCAAAGTTCTATAAATATAGCAATTATAATTACATGTTTACTAACAATCTTAAGACAAAATCAATATTGTTTTTACTTAGTGATAATTGTTGTATTTATTAGTTAGATTTCTTAAAAAGTTGTTATTTACTTTTTATCAAATTGTGGAATTTTCATATATGTGAAGGACTTACTAAAGATGATGGCATTAACGATAAGGGAAAATGTGTGGCTCATACTCTATCTATGGTGATCCCTCCTTCGAGAGAAATCCGAAAGGTTTAATAGAACTGATTTCAAAAGATGGCAACAAAAGATGTTATTTTATTTGACCACTCTCAATTGGCCCATATTCTAAAACCATCTAGCCCCTGACAGGACAACCAAATTTGTGGTTGTTGCTGAGACTTGGCACCAATTACATTTCTTGTGTAGGAATTATATTCTCAATGGCTTAAGTGATGTATTATACAATGTGTATAGCTTATTTAAGACTGCTAGGGCTCTGTGGGAGTCATTAGACAAGAAATATCGCACTGAAGATGATGAAATGAAGAAATTCATTACCGGTCGTTTTCTTGACTACGTTATGGTGGACTTCAAAACACTCATCAGTCAAGTCCAAGAACTCCAACTTATTTTGCATGAAATTCATGCAAAAAAGATGTAGTTGAGTGAATCATCTCAAATGGCTGCTATAATTGAAAAATTACCACCTTCTTGGAAAGATTTCAAGACTTGTCTCAAGCACAAGCGTAAACAGATGAGACTTGAGGATTTGATTGTCAGGCTAAGAATCGAGGACGACAACCGTGATTCTGAAGAAAAAAAATAACTGGTGGAAACTCCATGGGTCAAGAAACATGAAAAAAAGGAAGCATAAAGCCAAGGGAATTCAAAGAAAAATAGTGAATTCAAGGGCAAGTCCTTTAGTTGCAACAAACCTAGTAACAGAGCAACAGATTGTTAAAAACATAAAAACCAGGGAAGTTTCAAGAAAAACAATAGGAAAACCAACTTTTGGAAAGCTATTGGTTGGAGCTTCCGCAAAACAATTGCTTGTCATACAAGTAAATATTAAATCAAAGAGAATCATAAAAATTACTACTTTTTTGTCATTGTATATTATTTATTCCCAAGAGAATTTAGCATAAATAATCGTGTATAGAAGGGGTCCATACAAAGATTTATTTATAGCACAAACTCAGTTCCCTAAACAGAAACCGAAAAATGGAGGAAAAAGAAATATGAACTTGTAAATAGCGCGCATGGAAGAATATAACAGCTTAATTGGCCTGATAAATCCGTTTGTCTATTCAATCTTGGTCCAGTCCGATCCACACTGTACTAGTTATCACATCTTGTCCAAATCAATGTTTCGGAAGTCCAATGTTGAATGAGATCTGCGGAACTGAGACAGTGCACTGCCTTCAGTATGGTTGATGATATCTTTTATCGAGGCCTACAAGAGCGCGAAGTTGTTGATGTTCTTAAGAATATCGGGATTGATGTTCTTCAAAGCATTAGGATGACCTTCGGTGGTTGGGAATCGTTTTTGGTGAGGCCGAATTATTGGAGAAAGAGATGCATGCAAGTTGTCATATATGTTGTTGCTTCTTCTGCTTGTGTTGAAAGTGTAGGAGGAAGTTCTGCTGCTTGCACTGTTTCCTGTCTCTGGGTCTTGATTTTAATTGAATAAAAGTTCTGATTAATTGAAATGACGTGAATAGCCACATCAGATGATACCTAAGCTGGTATATAATGTTGGTTATTTAATTTATTTTCTTAAAGATTCAAAACTTTATTTATTATTATTTTAAATAAAAAATATGAAGAGTCATATTCATTAGAGAAGTCATGTCCTTTATTAAGGGGGTATGTAGAGTTTTATAAAGGGGTGTGATATCAACACACCCAATTTTACTTCTCACACACCTTTTTAATTTTCGGCTGTCGAATCAGATGAATTAAAGAAGATCAACGGATATAAATTATCAAGGGTGTGTGAGAAGTAAAATGGGGTGTGTGAATAGCACACCCCTTTATAAATAGCGAACTCCCCAAACAAAACAAAAAAGTTAACATAAATTCCAATGTCTTTCTTCTCTCCCTACTACAGTACTCATATATAATCCTTATTATTTTCCTACTCATCTTGATCATCAATGGGCAATTGATCACTACTTGGCACCCTGTCTACTGTAATCGTGCTTATGGATTTGATACTATGTGAGATTCAAGGGTTGTATCTTGGAGTTGTAGATAGCCGTTATAACCGGCACGTAGGGAGGCGTCTACGGCTTTAGGACAGTGACAACACGCCTCTCTTGATATCACAGTCTAGATCATTCTTTACCTTTTCCTTTTTACTGTTTTATTTATTGATATATGTGTTTGATGCATTTGGGTATTATCTAATTGATTGAACTTACATGTGAATTAGGATCATAATCATTTATATTATCCAACAACTAAAGCCATGTATTGCATCTCTGCTGTTGTGGAAAACCCTATGAAATTATATGTGTTGTTATTTTGGTTGTGTGATCAATTATCGCAATTTATTAATTTCAAAATTTAACGAAAAGGTGTTTGCATGTATATGCATCGATTATCCATAATACGTATCTCTATGGTGTTTTGTGATTGAGTAAGGCGGGTGATGATTAAAACATATTTTCCCTACATTGCTTGATTATCTCATATTATTGAGATAGTGTAAACTGTATCTAAGACTTCTGAGGCCGTCCTTCTCTTACTAGGAAGAACAAGCTTTATTTTTTATGTTATTTTAATATTTAGGTAAAATGATCGAAACTTGTATTACAATACAGACCATGTCTTTTTCATACAGATTTTCTATTCGTTTTATAGGAATACAGTTTACATAGAAATATTTTAAATTAGGGTTCTTACAGGTTGAATCTAAATTCAATATTCTTTGCGCTTTCTTGCTTGTGTAATTATTTTCTTGGTACCTCCGATGACTTAGCATTGTGGTTTAAACGATTGAGATTAGGGGTTTGCATCTAGAATTACTTGAAAGAAAAAAAATCCCTCTTAACTCGTCACTTTTCTTGCTTGGTAAATATTCGTACAGGCATCGAATGCCAACAAGAATTATGTAGTCTTGCAGATCCTTCCTAGTTCTATAAAATCCATATATTATTTGCTAAATTTCGTTGTGAATTGATTGAGTTATGATCATTTTAAACAATGACTTAGAATCTGAAAATTCTGGACGAAAACATGTTAATTTGGGTTTCAGATTCTATGTCGTCAAAAGGGAAAAGTAATGCTCTATGTAGTTACATATATATATATATATATCATACTAAGAAATAAGTGAAATTGGTTTTCTGGAACGAGTCATTGGAACAGTTAATTTTATATACAATTATTCCTACATGCTTCTTGTTCTTGAAACTGCATAACTGTTTGGTAATAATTAATTTGACCAAAGGGGGCAGGTATTATAGTTTGATTGCATCTTTACATGGTACACAACTTGGAAATGCAGTTATATGGCATCTCTTTGATATTAGACACTTGCCTCTGATCATGTTTTTCGCAAACTTGCATGGTTGCAGTTAAAAAAATAAGGGAGATCGTATAAAAGAAATATAGTGTGACTTAAACATAGTAAAAGTTATTTTAATTGGGTGGTAAACTAAATCATTGAACATGAATTTATTGAGTTTTCATGGCTCTTTGATTTTTGTATGTTAGACACCTCGCTATGTCTTAAAATTCATTCATTGTGTATTATATTATATTGTCATCCTCATATATAGTAACCTGCAAAAAAGATTTGCAGTATGTACTTTCATAAGTTTTACTTGCACTGTTAACTTCTTATGTTACTAATATTGTCAATTATTATATATATGAGTGATTATATATTGACTATAGAGAAGTGTAATTTAAGATGGACTGCTGACTTTGTATGTAACATCCCACATCATCCAGGGGAGTGGATCCTGTAAGTCTTATATGTATATTCTCATCTCTACCTAACACGAGGCCTTCTGCGCTCACTAGCTTCAGGTTCAATTAGAACTCCGAAGTTAAGCGAGTTCGCGCGAGAGCAATCCTATGATGGGTGACCCACTGGGAAGTTCTCGTGTGAGTTCCCAGAAACAAAACTGTGAGGGCGTGGTCGAGGCCCAAAGCAGGCAATATCATGCTACGGTGAAGTCGAGCCCGAGATGTGGTGGGGGCCCTGGGATTGCTCTCGCGGGAACTCGCTTAACTTCGGAGTTCCAATGGAACCTGAAACCAGTGAGCTCCCTAAATGCCTCGTGATAGGTAGAGATAGTAATATACATATAAGACTTACAGGACCCACTCTCCTGGGCGATGTGGGATGTTACATTGGATCCCTTAGTTCTTTCAATGCATTTGATGATAAAATAGGGTTTAGGCGATGTGGGATGTTACATTGTATCCCTTAGTTCTTTCAATGCATTTGATGATAAAATAATTTAATAAAATCAAAAGTGAATATATAAGTCGTGCCGTGTCACTATGGGATTTAGTCAAAACAATATATTTGTTGATCATCTTGGTTTATACTTCTAGAAAAAAAAAAAAAAACTTGGGATAGTATATTTGGCTTTTACTTTTCCATCTCTTAATCAGATGTTACAAATTGTGAATTGTGTGTTGATTGAGTTTTGCTTTGTTGAGCTTTGGTATCACAATGAGAATAAGGTCACAATAATAGATTAATATTTTGTCTTCATTGCAAGACATGTAAGTTACTCTTTGAGAACAAACAAATAATATTAAACTTTTCTTCAAGGTGCATGTAATTTACTCTTACTTTGGATATCTTATATATACTGAAATTGATTTGAGATTTTCATGAAATTAATTTTCTAATAAGTGCCATAATGTGGGGGTATGTTTCACTGCTTGTACCCATGTTTATTCTAGTGAAGCTATGAATAATTAATTATGCATCTTAAACAACTTATATGTGAAATTATGACTAAAATATTTTTTAGCTTGCAGATTAGTTATAACGTGCAGGTTTAAGAGCGCCGACGAGCAAATATATGACCAGAAAACTTATATATGCCTTGTGAAGGTAATCATAATTAGTAAAATGACCTGTTAGTCATTTATCTGCATGCCATGGGGAGGCTAAATGCAAAATTGTCTGATAAGCTCATATTTATATATATTTTACATAAAATTCATTTGCCTTTTCTTAGTTAGTTCCTTATATTTTTGATCTATTTACTATGTTTTTGTGTTTTGTGTGATTTATCAAGCAAAGAAAAGAAAAGTAGCACAAGTGAGATATTATGTAACAAATTCGTCAAAACTGCCTGTGCAGATTAGCTGACTTTGGAAGCATGTTACGAATAGCTTAGAATGAATGAGAGAATGAACCTTATATGCTTGGAAAGCTACAGATGTATATTTTCTGGAGCAATTTACAGATTGTTAATATCATTTTTCTAGAAGAAGTTATGGGCATTGTAACACTGAAAGGTTCAGAAAAGGGCTAAGCAGATTTGGCTAATAAAATGAGAAAGTAAAGGCACTTGTTTTGTGTTTTGCTTTGTAACACTCAGCAGCAAATGGGGTTATGATTGCACTCATTTGGCTTTGGAGCAAGTGGAAATGCACAGCTAGAAAGAGAAGGCACGGCACATGCAAAAGAGAAACATGGACAGCTACACACATGCAAACTGCACAGGTTGGAGGGCATATACACACTCTACATGGACAGCACACACACAACAAGAAAGGCACGGCATGGAGGGCTTGGCATGGGCAGAAAATAGGTGGATTGTTGGCTGAAATAATGAAGAACATGTGTGTGCAAATGCAAAGGAAAAACACACACACATAGGCAAAGGAAACACACACACATGGGCAAAGGAAAGACACACACATGGGCAGAAAATGGGTTGATTTGTGGCTGAAATGATGAAGAACATGTGTGTAAATGTAAAGGAGAAACATGGCAGAAAATGTGTTTGTTTTGTGGCTGAAATGATGGAGATCATGTGTGTGCAAATGTAAAGGGAAACATGGACATCACACACCCATACAAACTGCACATGCAAGGAATTGAAGTGGTCCTCTCCCTAGCCTATAAATACATCCACCCTTCACCATAAATACATCCACCCTATCATATGCAGACTTAGCTTTGCAGAAATCACGGGCAGTTTGTCGAAGTGCCGATTCCAGATATCGAAGAGGCACTTACTTTGCCAGACCTGTCACATGCACACTCAGCCTTGCGGAAATTACGAGCAATCTGTCGAAGATCTCTTGTGAAGTAGAAAGCACGTGAAGTTTACTATTAAATCATCCAACGGTTGCTGACAAGAGTGAAAGAATAGTACCGGTTATTAATTCCTATAAATGTCACCCTTCACCCTTCATTGTAAGGCAGACATACATAACCCTTCTTCTTCATCGAGAATGCCTTTCCAACAAACCCTCTCGAGTCACTCAGTGTTCCTTATTCCCTGGGGTACCTCTGCAAACAACTCATCCAAAG
Source organism: Malus domestica (assembly GCF_042453785.1). Taxonomy (NCBI): domain Eukaryota; kingdom Viridiplantae; phylum Streptophyta; class Magnoliopsida; order Rosales; family Rosaceae; genus Malus; species Malus domestica. Next base: position 37,369,878 of record NC_091675.1, on the reverse strand, counting down.
CAAAAGTATTTCATATCATGAAGGTTGAAAGCAAGAGTATCTCATATCATGCTTTCTCTCTGTCCTTCTCCTTGTCGTTGTTTTGGGACAAGGAGAAAGAGAGCAATCAGCCAGCACTTGGTACCAATCTTCCGATCTGGAACCGACTGCCTGGAACCCCTTCCTGATTGCTTACCTAGCCTTGCTCTCGAGTACTCATCTTCATCATTTTATGCTTCCTCTTCGTCTACCACATCTGCCTAGGGAACAGATAAGGGAAGTGAAAATGATACCTCGAAGCATATGGAGACAATTTGACAATTCATCATCAGCTAGGGACAAGGAGAAAGAAAGCAAGAGGTGGGCACTTGGAAAGATTGAAGAAAGAAACAGATCAACACCTCTACCTCGTGTCTGCTCGCCGTGCAGAAGAAACAAGCAGAGAAGAATGCAGACTGCACAATCAAATCAACCCAGCAAAATGAGTCTGATTTGAAACCAAGGAACTCTCATATTCCTCGCTCAGAATTCCAAACCAGTTCGAGATCAAAGTTGTGGAAAGATAACAAGATCATCTATCTCCAAAACCAGATTTGCGTTCTTAAACTTTACTCTGTCTAATTTTTACTTTGCCATACTTGTCATCTTTATTCGTTTTTTGTTTGTGTGAGTTTATACTTGAAACATTGAGGACAATGTTTGATTTAAGTGTGGGGGGGTAACCATTGTTTTACATAAAATTCTTTGCATGAAATTCGTAGGAGTTTATCACCCATTACTTCTAGTGTTGTTCCATACTGTTTTAAGTGTTTTTAAGCTGTTTTGGAGTGTTTCAGTGTGTTTTGACATAAAAATCCGAAAATCTCATAAAAATTTGAAAAACCCAAAAAGAGTTGTTTTTGTATGTTTATTTGTGTCTTAGGGTACCTTCCAACTCAATGATGAGGATTTGGTTTTTAATTGCATGACTGTTAAAGAGAGTTATAAACATGGATGAAAATTTGATTTACTCTTTGGTGTATGCTTGGTTGTGGTTATAATTTATAAATTCACATGCAATCATAAAGGAAAAATCCGTTTTGTAACATACTTGAAAGAAGGAACTCAAATGTACGCTACAACCTTGTGAGACTTGAGCCTAAACGTTTATTTGGAGAGTGAATAATCTGTGCATCATTATTTTCTAAAGTCGTTGCATGATCTCATTATTCTTTGCTTGGTTGCTACTTAGAAGACGTTTCATCAGTTAGTTCCAAATGCTAGAACTCATGCCTATTTCATTCAAAGCATGTTATTGATTTGCATAATACATATTCAAGATGAAGTTGTGTAGTGACCACCACAGCCAAATTGTCGTGCCCTATTTCATTATGTGTTTAAGTTTAACCCCGTTGAGCCTTGTGTAGCCTATGTTCTTTGTTAACCCACACTATCCTCACCTAGCCTAGATTAGGACCATCCATACCCTTGTTCTTGAAGCATAGTAAAACATAATTTAGAAGGAATTCCTTTTGTTGAACTTTTGTAGAAAAAACAAGTGTGGGGGAAGTGATTCTTGTGTGTGTGTGTGACAAAGTCCTTAATAAGGCACGGGTAGAAAAGAAAAAAGAAAAAAAAAACATTTGTGGAAAATAGAATGAAAAGAAGAAAAGTTGTGAAAAGGAGCCCTAAGTGTTGCATAAATCTTCCCTTTGTGTTTAAAAGTTAATTTCTGCATTATTAAGTGAATTCCAAGCGTCTATTTCATTACTTTGCTTACTATTGCTTTCAGAACGTTTGTTATCCCTATCCTTTCTTTGTTAGCCATTACCCTTAAACCCTGTTACAACCCCTAACTTCATCTTGAGTGTCATGCGTTTCAATATGTGGAGTTTGGAATTGGTATGAGCATATGGTGTCACTGGTTCTTGCATCTAAGTAGTAGCATTCCATTCATGAGATCATATCTAAACATGCTTAATAACTCTAGAAAATCGCTTTCTTTGTTATACATATATGTGAGTGTTCGTTTTCATGTTTACATCAATCTTCTCACATATAACTAGTGTAGAGTGTGTAGTCAGAAAATGTGTGAAAATAGAGAGTATCTTGTAAGGAATTGAGCAAATTCTCTAAGGCATGTTACTACATTCAAAACATCGTTGTAATTGGTTAAATGTGAACTAGTAAGTGTTGACTGTGATTAAGCATGTGCTCTAATGTGAAGATAACTAAAATCTGTGGGAATAATGATTTTTAACATGTCATGTGCGTTGGAAATCCCTGAGGCAAACGTTGGAAGGTTTAGGTTGTGTTTTGTTTTCTTTATTTTGCTTGAGGACTAGCAAAAGCTAAGTGTGGGGGTATTTGATAAGCTCATATTTATATATATTTTACATAAAATTCACTTGCCTTTTCTTAGTTAGTTCCTTATATTTTTGAGCTATTTACTATATTTTTGTGTTTTGTGTGATTTATCAAGCAAAGAAAAGAAAAGTAGCACAAGTGAGATATTATGTAACAAATTCGTCAAAACTGCATGTGCAGATTAGCTGACTTTGGAAGCATGTTACGAACAGCTCAGAATGAATGAGAAAATGAGCCTTATATTCTTGGAAAGCTACGGATGTCTATTTTCTGGAGAAATTTACAGATTGTTAATATCATTTTCCTAGAAGAAGTTATGGGCATTGTAACACTGAAAGGTTCAGAAAAGGGCTAAGCAGATTTGGCTAATAAAATGAGAAAGTAAAGGCACTTGTTTTGTGTTTTGCTTTGTCATCAACACTCAGCAGCAAATCGGGTTATGATTGCACTCATTTGGCTTTGGAGCAAGTGGAAATGCACAACTAGAAAGAGAAGGCACGGCACATGCAAAAGAGAAACATGGACAGTTACACACATGCAAACTGCACAGGTTGGAGGGCATACACACACTCTACATGGACAGCACAAACACAACAAAGGAAAGACACACACATGGGTAGAAAATGGGTTGATTTGTGGCTGAAATGATGAAGAACATGTGTGTAAATGTAAAGGAGAAACATGGCAGAAAATGGGTTGATTTGTGGCTGAAATGATGGAGGTCATGTGTGTGCAAATGTAAAGGGAAACATGGACATCACACACCCATACAAACTGCACATGCAAGGAATTGAAGTGGTCCTCTCCTTAACCTATAAATACATCCACCATTCCTCTTCCTAAGGACAATCTTGATCCATCAAAAGAGCTTCATTCACAAACCCAATTTCCTTGCCGTGACCTCCATCCATTCATCTAGCCATACTACATCTCACCAGTCCATACATTTTCATCTCTTAGCCGTGAAAATCCATTCCATCCATATATCCATACACATACTAGACACTTGTGCTACAACAAGGTGGTGAAAACAAAGGTCCTTGGCGTTTCAAGCTTGGAACTTTGGAGCGTTTTAGGTGTACTTCGTTCTTGCTTTCAATGTCTACTTTGTTATTTTCTAATTTTGTTGCAATTAAGAGTGGCTAAACCCCTATTTAGTTAGGGGGAAGTTTGAAGCCATGAACATGCTTGAGATTTGAATTGATTTCTTCCAATTGTGATTTGATAAGTTGTGATTGCAATTCAATTATCTATTTTATTCATAACTGATTCTTGTATGTTTATTAAGGATGCATACTTAGTTTTCATGCATGAATTAGATGCTAGAATATAAATGAGTTTCACCTAATCGTTACAAGTTTATATTCATGAGTAGTGAAGGTTGTTGATCACAATCGCGTTAATTGAATTCTTGGCAATTGTATCATGCATTCATAGTTATAATTGTCTCGTCAACACTTATGATTTTCATTGAACGTAATGATCTCTGATTGTATCTCTATTATGCATTCATATAGGGGACTTTTAGAGAATGATTTGGGTTGTCGCATGCATCCATCCAATTTAATGAGTAAAGGAAAATTTGAGGGTTAATTTGTGCATCACGGTTAATCTGGGGTGTTGAGCATCATAGTTTATTGAAAAGCAATTGGAAATCAATTCATGTACAAGTGTGTCATGTGCGAAGAACGGACCTCTAACTAATCCATCCATCATCTCATTTCTTAAATTCGCTTTACAATCTGTCTAATTTTATAAGTTGTTTGTTTGTTTCGAATTCATCAAAACCAAAATACCCCTTTTACTTTGTTGTTTCAAAGTGTTAAATTTCTATTTCGTTAGTGTTTTTTAGTGTTTTGATTCAAGTCAAAACCCAAATTTCGTCCAAAGTTGTGTTAGAGTCAAATCTGCCCAATAAGTGTTTTTATGCAATTTTGAGTGTTTTTAAGTTGTTTTGCGTCTTTAGAATCTGTTTTGAGTCCTTTGAGTCTATTCAAACGTTTTTAACTTTGTTTTTATGTCTTTGAGTTAGTTTAGAGGTTTTAGCAAGCCCTCCTAATCCCCGGTTTAGAACGATCTCTACTTGCATTTATACTACAATTTGACAACAAGAGGGTTTAATTTGAGTGCTTAACTTTCATCGCATCATTGTCGAGGGGGATGTGCTTAAGCCCGTAAGGGAGTCACCTAAGGAATAAACCGAACTTCTGTGATTGGAGATCCCATGAAGGAAGTTCAATGTGGTAGAAACAATCCATATTGCGTGACTCATTATAGCACTCATATTATAATGAAGATATCCATGAGATATTCTTTCGCTCATCCCTAGGACTTTAGTGCTATTTTATGTGACGTTAGGAAGGGTATTAACCCTGGATGAGTTTCGAGGCGGGCAATCTCCCGCAGGGTACATGTCACATGTACTCTTGGAGAACTCACCTAAGTGAGAGTAGTTGTGAGGCTGCAACTGTGAGGATTGGGCTGTTCTCTAATAACTCTCATGAGAATCAAGATTAAGCACATGACCATAAATAGTGCTAACCCGCACCAAGTTTTTTATCAATACCATGTGTGTTACAATTAGTATTATGGTCAAAAGGAGTTTAGTTCAAGACATAGTTCACTATGATTCCTTCAGATGAAAGTTGTGAACACTAAGTGTAGGTTCAAGTCCAAAAGACACCTACACCTATTGCATGGTATACAAGTTGCCCAAATTTCTTCCATTCATATCTATATATTTACTTCTTCTACATTTCTATGGAGTTTTGAATCTTGTGGGGGATTGTTGGTTATTTAATTTATTTTCTTAAAGATTCAAAACTTTATTTATTAATATTTTAAATAAAAAATATGAAGAGTCATATTCATTAGAGAAGTCATATCTTTGATCAAGGGGTATGTAGAGTTTTATAAATAGCGAACTCCTCAAACAGAACAAAGAAGTTAACATAGATTCAAATGTCTTCCTTCTCTCCCTACTACAGTACTCATATATAATCCTTATTATTTTCTTACTCATCTTGATCATCAATGGGCAATTGATCACTACTTGGCACCCCGTCTATTGTAATCGTGCTTATGGATTAGACACTCTGTGAGATTCAAAGGTTGTATCTTGGAGTTGTAGATAGCCATTATAACTGGCACGTAAGGAGACATCTACGACTTTAGGACAATGACAACACGCATCTCTTGATATCACAGTCTAGATCATTCTTTACCTTTTCCTTTTTACTATTTTATTTATTGATATATATGTTTGGTGCATTTGGGTATTATCTAATTGATTGAACTTACATGTGAATTAGGATCATAATCATTTATATTATCCAACATATAATTGTGGTACAATTACATGATAAGAATAGCATTATTGTTTATGAATATATGTGATGTCTCCCAATTATTTGATGGTCAATCTATTACAAGAATCATGCATGGTTGTAGGTTAATTAATATTCTTCTATATATAGAACTACACATCAGTCTGCTAATAAGCTAACTTGATAAATATTTGGATTTCTATTTAGAAAGATATGTTCATCAATCCAGGCCCTTTAATCGATTTCTAATTTCTGGGTCAAATATTTATTGAAAACTCAAGATCAATTCAATTAATATATATAGGTATGCATTAGCCGGCAATAACATGCTTTTAAAGGCTCAAGGTAATCATTATCTTGAATACTAGATGATTCAAAGCTCCAAAATACTCTAAAACAAAACTTTCGAACACTCAAATGCTTTAGCACGTTCAATCACATTTATTAAACATAGGCCTATTTATATCAACTATATTTTCTCTCAAGTGAGGCATATATAGATAGATAGAGATATATATTATACATGGCCCGTTCATAATCATTTATGTCTCTAGATACTAACTTAGCTAGATGCTAATGTTTTTTTTTAATCTTACATATATTAAAATAAAGGGAATTTTAACAAAACACTTCTGGTACTGTTCATTTTAAATGAAAATGACATTTTTACTTTAAAAAGTTACTCCTGGTACTATTCACTTACAACACATTTTTACGTTAAATGGGTACCTGTTTATAACCGTGAGTTATACTCATAATCGTCCATTTAAATTTCACGGGTAAATGGTTATATCCATAACTGTTTATTTATCTAAACGGTTACTCATAACCATAACCGTGAGTTTTAAATAGACGGTAACCACAGTTACCCATAACCGTGGGTATTTTACCCATCCCTACTCATAACCCTCTAACCAACACAACGGTTCTACTATTCCACCAACAAAACACCCTTCTTCTTCTTCCTCACAATGTCCATCAGCTTTTATTCAAACCAAGAGAAAGAAGCAGACCTTCACTACGGAGACTTGTGAGTCTGGTCTAATCGTGACAGAAAAATCAAATCTCTGCCACCAAAGCCATGGCTTGGTATCTCAGGTCGTGGTCTTCATCTACCGTCAATGACCAGGACAATGACGATCTAGAATTCTGATTCGATTTCGCCGCCTCATACGCTTCTTGCCGAAGAAGAGGACTCGTGCCATTGGGGTCGCCGGATAAGAGAAGCCATGGTTGCCATTGCATGGAAGATGCTCAGATTTGTTGGAGAAAAGACGAAAGGGTTTGTTTGGTCACGTGATTAATAAGAGAAGAGTATGTTTGGGTACTTGATTATAAAACTTAAACATCAACATTTATCTTAATTTTAGGGGTGTGCTATCCACACACCCTGTTATACTTCTCACATACCCTTAATAATTTTTGTCCGTTGATTTTCTTCAATTTATCCGATCCGACAGCGAAAAATTAAAAATGTGTGTGAGAAATAAAATAGGGTGTGTGGATATCACATCCCTAATTTTATTGGAGTGGGCCACATTGTTTGGTGAGCAAAATGGGTACCGACTAATCAATACCTAAGTATTATCCTTTTTGAAAAGTTGCAGTTCTCCAAGTCAGGTTGTGTCTGACAACCATTGCATTTCTCAAAGCTAGGTTGCGTCTAACAACCACGATTGGCTTACAAAGGTTGCGAACCAGAATCCATATGTCAAAAGATGGTTCAAATAGAATCCTATAATTTCCATTCACTTATTAGAAATTAAACTTTTAATATTTAATTTTCTCAAACAATTTCAAGTTCTAAAGACTTTTGAACTTTTTGACTCGTGGTGGAGATCACTTTCTGGACGAATTTGGTGCATGTTTGCGTTTGTATTTTTTGTATCCCACTTTGAAGTTTGTATTGATTTGAAAGTTTACTAATTTCTCGCCGATGTGGAGATTGTTGTGATTTGCATCAAAATTAGGATGATACAGAAATTGGGTTTGTGTCACCCATTTTGTTTTGGTATCTTATTTGGATTTGGATTTGACTTCGTAGTTGTATTCTTTGCTTGGTGGTGAGATTTTGTTAATTACCTATTTGATTAGTATTTGGATTACTTCCAACTAGGATTAGAATTCTCATGGTAACCTAAGCCATATGCACTATAAATAAGACCTTAGGGTTAGTTTATTTTGTGTGTCGTCACCATTGGTTTAGAGAGTTTTCTCTAATTGGGTTTTAGGGTGGAGCTCACCTTTTGGAGTCATGAGTGTGTGGCAAACTCATGACTCATTCTTTTGGAAATTTGGTGAGAATCCATTTGTGAGTTAGAGAATAATTTAGAAGAATCTTCTTCGTTTATTATGGGTTCTCTACTTGTTTGGTTTAAGGTTTGTAATTTGTGAGAATTGAGTTTTGAGAGTTAAACACTATTTTGTAAACTCCATTTGTTTAGTGAAAATCCTCGTCGTGCTTCGCCCGTCGCCCGTGGACGTTGGCTTATGTTGAACCACGTAAATCTCTTGTGTTATTTTGAGATTGTTTGTTCTAACTTTCGTCTACAATGTTGATATTTGGTATTTTATTAGAATTCGCTGTCATTTGCGCATAAAAGTACAACAAAGTTTCCACCATAAAATCAATTGGCAATATGGGAAATAATTCATCTTACTTGTATAAGTTCATGCAAGGTCACTCCTCTCATCAATATGAAATTCATTCTCAACACACCCCTCACATATAGTGATTTCAAGCCATCACGTGAACAACACAATAAGGTGACATAGAGCGCGTGTGGTTGTTTGACTTCACACATACTCTAATACTATGAAGAAAGTTGGGGTTCCACCTAGGGGTGGGCACTTGGAACCGAAATTTAGGAACTCTAACATTGCAAAGAATTTGTAAATTAAGGTATGACATTGTAAAGTTTAAAACATGACATATGAGATGTCATGTTTTAATTAATTGTTTGTTAAAGTCCATATAGACGCAACCACACAAGAATTTCATCTTTTTCTAGTCTTGGACATAATATCAAATTTCAATATCATTACTCCTCTCTCTCGATGACCTCAGTGCTCTCGATGCTCACATCGCCTCTCGGTCTCAGCAGAAACTTTGCAAATCCTTCCCCTTCACAGAAGCTCTACACATCAGTCGGCCTCAGGCCCTCACCCTCAACTCTGCAAATCGTTCCCCTCCGGTTCGTTCCAACTATATTTGGTTAGAATATACATATGTTCCCCATGCCAACAACCCAAAAGCTCTAGACACATTCATGATAGATTATGACAATGGCCCCCGTCACAATATCCCAATATGTATGTAGGAGCACTACTAGAAGAGGAATTTTGTAGTGAATTAGCATAGAGGAAATTCTTTAAACACTATGGCTCATCACGTCTCTAACTTTACCAGAAACTGTTTGAAATTGTCTTATTCATCGATAGGTGTAAATTTAAAACTGTATATTTTTTTCTTAAGAACCATACCGAAATCGTTTGAAACCACTTCAAACTGAACCAAACAGTTTGCTTTCATTTCGGTTTTGGCCAGTGTTCTAAAAAACGGTTGAGGCGGCCACCTCAGCGGCGGCTGGGCGCTAGGTTATTAGGCGGCTGGGCGCTAGGTTATTAGGCGGCAAGAAGAGGCGCAAAAATGGATCTGCAATTGCAGAAATGGTTGAATGGTTGAATGGTTGACGGCGATAGCTTTTAGAAGCTTTATCAAGCTTTAGACTTTATTTAGGGTTTGTATTAAGCAAGTAACAAACTGACAAAAACAAGAATAAAGGCCCATCTTTCTATTAATGATAATAATAGGCCCAACAAAACTTATGGGCTTAGAAAATGATACAAAACTAACATAAGGTGTCTAAAATTTTAGATATATACTTACCTATATATATTCTTGTTTAAAATAACATTTTATTCAAGGTTTATTTATATATTATATAGTAAATTTAGTTAATTTTATATGATATACCTAAATCCGCCTAGGCCCCGCCTAGGTGCTAGGCCTCTACCCACCGTCTGACTAGCGCCTAGATTTTTTTAGAACCTTGGTTTTGGCTTCAAACCTGACTGAAACGAACCACAAAAAATTTAGTTTCGGTTTCACTCAAAATTGCACCAAATCGAACTGTGCCTACCCCTAGTTCTACCATAAAACTAATTTGACAATACATGGAGTAGCTAGCTTACTTATAAGCCATGAAATGTCTCTCCTTCTATCAATGTAGGGTTCATTCTCAATAATAGTAATTGACTGAGTGCTTTTCCACCCTGTAAATGAATTGTCTGCACAATTGGTATTAAAAATTTATTTTTTAAAATTAATAGAAAGATAATATCATTTTAAATTTCAAGTATTTATAGGAAAATTTTTAATTTTTTAATTTTTCTATATTTTTAATATTTTTGCAATCCAACAACCCAGGTTGTGCCTCCTAGGCATAGCACATCCGTGGAACTTTTTATGATTTGTTTTTTTAAATTTAACCCTAAAAGGAGGGATTAATATGGACAATTGGATAATATGTCCATTATAAATCCAACGGCCCACAACATGCCAGTGTAATAGTAGTTGGTTTTGAATCCAAATTTTTTTAGCGTTGTAAATCTAACAGTCCAAATCTTTTACTGTTGGAAATCCAACACATAGAAATAGGCACATTGCCCCTGTGATTGCAAGAATGGCCCCAAAAAAAATACATATATAATTAAACATAAAACATCATGATGACATCAGATTTAGATCCACTCAGAATTGACTGGGTGGCTAGTTTGGCAAAATTGGGCCCACCAATTGCCTTAATTTTAGAGCTGGGCTGATGCTTGCTTTTCTAAATTTGAGCAATATTGCCCAATTGCCTATAGAGGTGGAACTGCTCTTAAGCAATTAGGGTTTTAGTTAAAAAAAAAAAAAGTAAAATTTTGAAAACTCATGTATACAATTGAGTTATAAAATTGTTAAAATGAGGAAATAAAAAATAGTAAAATAATAAAAATTTCACTAATTTACCTTACCCCTTTTGAGTGAAACTTTTAGCAAGGCAAATCCTGATGGCAAATTGATACATCAACCATCGAAGTACAAATTTACCTTAAATAATTTGCCTAGTACCTTGGAGATGTTCGGTAGAGAATACTTGTATTGGTATGTTCAATCTCTAATAGAAAAACGGTAGAATATAGTAAAAAAGAAAAGCAAAAGCACAATGTTTATATACAAAAAAGAAAATTTGATACATAGAAAACAAAGCAATCTCATCTGCACGAACAGCTTAATATGATCACTGGATTCAATCCCTAGAAAATCGTCCATTACAATTAACTAGGCCTTGCTCTTGACACAAACTATACGGTAAATGGAACCTTACTTGACCTTCACAAAGTAAAAAATCGAACAAAAAAAAGGGAGGAAAAGGATTTGGTTTAGTTGATTACTCATCGTAGAAGGTGTCAACAAACTTGCTCTTGATCCATTTAAAACTGTTGCGGAACGACGACTTGAACTTACCTTCTGTGGCATACATGTTGTAAGATGCCACCCTCTTCCTTCTCTCCAGCTCTGGATTGCCAGATGTTGAAGACAAGTCGTCAGCCTTGCCGTAGCTGACAGGACCATTGAAGCTATATGATTTCGACCGGTCCTCAAATCCAAGTTGGACCTCCTTGTAGTTGCTCGAGTAGCACCCGGAAAATGATTTGCTCTTCTCCATTAAAGAACGGACTTGCTCAGGGAGAGGGAGATCTTACAAGAGTACCTTTTCAAGTTCCAAATACATATGCAGCATGAGAAACTCAATATATATAACAGCCAAGTGTGGTATGTATGGGCTATGACATGCCTTACTTGATAATTAAAGAATTGAATATTGTGCGCAGGACAAAATATGGTGGCAGACAATTAAGAATATTACAGGAGCTAATTGCTTACATAATATATTACGGAATATTCCATAATATTACAAGCATCGAGCATTATACATCCACAAAGAAAAACGAAATTTGGATGCCTTAACTTGTATATTGCTTCCGATAAGAAAAAAATTATAGATTCTGTGTTTGTACTGTGCATATAGCTATTCGAAAATCGAAGGTTGCAATTAATAATTCACAAAAAGAAAGCAACAATTATTCTTAGTGGAGAAGTTTGGCGATACCATAGTTGGAGTAGGTACTCTGATCTGCTCTGCTCATGGAGTGAAATGGAATCATGAGAGAGGGCACACTGGTGGACCTCCTCCTACTATTCAATAGATTAAAGCCACTTGTGATGTGTCATTTGGGTATCAATTAATGGTGGGGACAAACAAGTGTGATTGTGGCCTGGTGGAGGTTGAACCCACAAGACTTTTGGAAAGAAGCTCAATGGCACCATAATTTTCGTAGAGGTGGAGAAGCCCACACGGGCCATTTGCATTTTAGAATATTCTCAATTTACTTGGGGTTAAAAAAACACTTTCGATCCTCAAAGGTCGCATGGTCAGAACAACGAAGTAAATAGCCGCATTTCAATTTTGAGTTTGACTTGAATGGTTTTCTAGAGTTGGTACTAAATTAAACTGACTGGTAAATACAGTATGCAACTTGTAATTGATCCAAAAAGAACATTTTGCTAAAAGATATGGCTCCGCTGCAGAATAAATTGTAGATAAAGAGGCATATATGCGTACCTTATTTTGTCCAGATAAATGATATTCAACACCGGAAAAAATCAGCACCATCCTCAATATCATCAGTTTTGATGCACCCACTTTGTGCCATAAGTATTCTGTACACTCTCTTGGAACAAACGTCACCTAATCTTCTGTCATCACCAAGTAAACCTTCTGTTGTCAAGTCCTTGAGCAGAAATTCCTTTTCATGAACCTATACATAGAAGTAATTAGAACTGAAAATATTCATTGTTCGACGTAGGGAGTACACTGAGTCAACAAGCTGAAAGGCCACACTCAGGAAAAAATACAAGACAAAACAATGTTGAGTTCTGCCTTGATATTAGCTATGTGCGTACTGAATTGCTGATAGATGTAAGCATGCCTTGTGAAGCATGGGATATATCATATATGTAAACAAATATCAATCTTGTAATGATAACAATTAACATTGCATACTTAACCTCCAAGTTGTTGTCTCTACAAACTCTATCAAAGCCATTTTTTTCCATTTTTGTTTTAAGAGACAACAAAGAAAATGATTTTCACAATGACATAGAAATGACCATTCAATAATCGAAAGGGCTTTCCATATGTAAGCCTATGATAAAATTATATTGTATATTGAATGGTTGTATTACAGTTAATTCTCAAGCAAATATATATCACAATGAAAAAACATATTGCTCCGTTGTCATATTGCTCCGTTGTCATATTGCAGGCTCTCAAGGAAACATAATAATCATTCATTTTATTAGAAATACATGCTTGGCTTAAGTGTAGCAATGGCCCCTGAACTTCTAGACGAGTTACATTTTAGTTCCTCAACTAGCTCCTGGAGTCCTACTACTCTGCCTAATGACATATAACTCCTTCTGTTAATCCTTCTGTTTTTCTCGTAAAATATGGGGACAAATGAGTAATTTCACCTTACATTGTAAACCAATCGATACACTCAAGAGAAAAATCAGTCAACCCTTAGCTCGAACTTTTCCCTTCCCCATCCCAATCAAGAATAATTATTCTAAAAGGAATTTTCCTGGAATGCTTTGACAAATGATGTACAAAGAGAAGCAAGTAGTCTAACTCTATGGCAAAATTTTCCCTCCATCCTCCTTACCCAAACTCTCTCACCTAGTTAAACCTAAAGTTAGCCCAAATCCTTTTAAATCTGTTTGGTAAATGAGAGGATGGTGACTTTTAGTTCCTTTACACAATGTTTTGATTAGGGATTTCCATTTGGATGAGGGAAATAAACATGGAATCTCGACAAAACTCAAAATAATTAAGAGACATACCCATTTCCCTCTTTTGATTCATAATCAGATAGATTTAGAAGTTTTGTGTGGAAAGAAAAAAAGAAACTTGGAATTTGAAAGTAATAAATCTCAACTTTAAGATCCATATAAACAATTGTCATTTATAATTCCACAAGGTTAGAGAACCCATACATGCCCACCACCACTGCTGCAGCCACCAACCCTGCAACTATCATCACCGTCTCGGTGCCCACCACCACCTCTACTACCTCCAAACTTCCGTGACCATCATCTGCACTCCCAGCAATGCTGCCACCACCACTAGTCCATGACCATCACCTACACTCCCACCCCACTCGTTGGCACCACCACCTCTTGTTTTCCTACTACCACCATTACCTGCACTACCACCACTAAACCCACCAGCACATTTTCCAACTACCACCTCTCTTTTATTAATTGGCATATTAAATTTTGTATTTAAGTAAGAAACTTTACCAATTCGAGGAAATTAAATGCCCTACAAGGACACTACCAATGAACTACTCAAGCACTACAAGCTACTACCAAAACATTAGAAATGCACCACTAAGATACTAAAAAAAGGATTTCCAAAAGGACACCTATCAAAGAGTCGCTCAAAAGTTCTCTCACATATATTACGTCTAGTCATTTTTATGTTGCTCTGTCTAATTTTGGTAGTGCATTCCTAACAAATTTAGCCTCAATTCTAAGAAACATTAAAGTACCTAATCCAAATCTAGGGTTTAGAAATTGGAAGTTTCATTATAATGTATTGCATTTGTTAATATCTCGGTTTCCAAACAGACTAGTGAAATGTAACCCAAGATTACAGATGTTATCTTCCAAACAAGCCCTTAGGGCTCCTATACAACGGAAAGGATGAGCAATGTTCAAACTTTAACTTGTTACTACTGTATTGATCTACAAATTTTTACAACTTTACTTCTCTATTAATAGGAAACAAAATTTCATTAAGAGAGCAATAGTGCAAACAATGGACAAGATGTCCACTGGAGCAAAGAACTAAATATTTCTAAAACAGCATCAAAATTTTAAAAACAACAGAGAACCAGTTAAGGAACCGAAAACTCTACAAACTCCATTCCAAGTTGGAAAAAAAAATGTTGTAAAGAAATAAGTATCCTTACACTCCAAAGAGACTGAAGCAAATACATCAAAACACTTAAAGAGAAAGAGGCATATTTCACTTACTGATATATTTGGGTCCATGTAAACACTCAAAAGAGATTTCATGGTAGGGTACTTCTTCCATATAGCAATAGCAAATCGCGGTTGTACCTTAGGGATAGCTACCAAAGCTTTTAACCTGGACGAATAAAATAATTAGTAACAAAAATAAAATGCTCACAAATAAAATTGATACAAATATGAAAAACATACAAATCAAACTTATCTGTACAGAGAAGGTTTGGTTGATAACTAATAGAAGAAAAAGATTACGTGAAACTATTTCAAACTGGTGTTTGAGATCTTTATTTAAATAAGACTTATTCATAAGCATAAATTCCAGAAATCTGGTTTTAGTTTGGAAGTTCATGGTCCAGTTCTGTGGGGCAATTGTTGGAGGGCTTGAAGGAAGGCAGATTGTCCCAACCAACTAGACAATTAGGTTGCAGGTCTTTCTGTATTCTCTCCACTTTAATCGTGCATGGTTCTTGTTGCCCCTTCTGTCCTAGAGTGCTGGGAACAATAATGAAAGGTCTATTTGACGGTGCTTTTAGAAGCACCAAATGCATCTTTGGCAGCGTTTGATAGAACAGTTAATAAGTGCTTTCAACTACTCCTTGAGGAAGCGATTGAATTTTCAAAATAATAATAATAATTAACAAATCTCTTATGAGCATAAGTGTTTTGTGTAGAAGTACTCCAAAACAGGCCCTACACAGTTCAGAGTTCAGACCCCTAAAAATAAGCTTCATCTTATCACTGGTTACTACTTTCATCATATGAAGCCGCAGCTTATTATTTCTTTTCACAATCCATCCTTCTCTGAATCTGCTATCTTTTTATATTCTAATTCTAGTATAATGATCAGTCTGTTAATATCATGTTACTCACCATGGGCTCTTTTTAATTGAAGTTCGGTCAATGCAGTCCTTAGGGATAAGGGATCCATTAGCATTTACATCAAGTCTCGTTAACTTCTTTCTGTAAATTCAAACAAGATGCAGAATCAGAATATTGATAAGTTAAAATGTGAAAATGCAAAGGGAAAGCGAATTTTAACAAGGAAATGGAAACTGCGTCAAGTGATAATACAATCATTTTCTACGTAATTAAGGGCTCATTTGGATGGTGGTTTAAGAGAGTTGAAGCGCTTCCTAATGAGTAAAAGCACTTCCATTTCGAAATTGATATCGTGGAATTAATCCTCAACAATTAGTACGAATTCATTGACAAAATCCACTTGCAAAAGTTCCATAGAAATTAATATTTCAATGGAATTGAAGAAGGCCACATGAAAAATGGAAAACCATTAGAAGAAATTGAAGAAAGATTGCCTAGATTCACTATGGGTGGTGCGAGACTGGTTATTGGGGAGAAGAGGAAGATATATGTTTATTTGGTTTTTGATGAATTGTATATATTTTAAGTATATTTATTGGACAAGAAATTACATTGCAATTTGCGGCAGCAAATTTGGAAGGGGAGGAAAAAATTGGATCCGTTGCTTTAGTTTTCTGCTGGAGGTTGGTGTTCAAAGTTCAAACAGAGACAGGTTATAAAAAACTTGCACACTAAATCAGAAACCTTGATTTTTCAAAAAAAAATCAGAAACCTTGATGATTTACATCAACCTTTCTCATGTTTTTCAAATGAACAGTGCATATCATGATGATATGAGATGAAGTTGATGCATATCTGGTACAAAGAAAGAGAGAGGAGCTCCTTGGAAAATAATGTCCTTAACTTATCACCATACTTTAATATCAAAAGCACTTTTGTGCAATGTAGAAGCACCTATTTAGTTGCTTGCCAAACAACACACTGCTTTTTTGTAGCCTACAAAAAAGTGCTACTGACAAAAAGCGCTAGTGAGAAAAAGCACTTTTTAGAGTGGCACATCCAAACAAGCCCTAAAAATAGAGCGAAAAACAAGTGATAAGTTGGAACATGAGTGAAGCTCTGTGATCCTTGGACAGAATTTTTTAGAGGAGATGAGTGTGTATAATTAATGTATAATGCATTTAGAAAATCTTGAGGCCAGAAAACTTGTATTTGGTGGGAAATAGATTTTAACAGCACACTTAAACTGTAACAAGGTTCTGAGTTCAGTAGAAAAGTAAAAGCATCAAATACCTAAATTGGCAAGATGACAGGCTGCATGTTAAACCAACAACATGTTCAGCAAGTTCAGCCTCATCTGCGCACTGCCTGGAGTGTACTTTATAAAAATTAGTGGTCAATTTTGCCAGCACCTGTTAGAAAGGAAAAGAGGTCAAAATACTATGAATTTAAAGATTCACTGTCAGAAAGTATTAATGTCTTATAAACCCAAGTGTTAGTATTCCAACCTCCTCAACAGGTGGGCGTCTCCAGCTATTATGAATTGTTGGGTTCTTGTACAGTTCTTGTTCCCTAACATTGTAAAAAAGGAAAAAACTCAATGTGATGCAGCATTACACCCTCCGTATGCACGAATCCAAGAAGTAAAAATTATTGTAAGGTGGAGAATAGCTATTGCAACTGCCATGCCATCACAAACAGTAAATTTTATAGATCACAATTAAAAAACAGTAAATTTTATAGATCAAAAATAAAAAAAGACATAAGATCTTACAAAATATTGTTGCATGCTTCTCACAAACACATTTTAAGAATTTCTATGGATAACACAAATGAAGACATGTTAATAAAGCTAAACATTCTATAATTTGTTTAAAAAGTACACCAATCTGAATGGAAACACAATAAAATAGAGTAACTTTTTTTAACATCACAGGTTGTTTTGTTGATGTGATATTTAACGGGTAATCATAATAAAATGATGATACCCAACAAGGATATAAATTCTCTCCAGTTGAAATGAAGAAAATAAAGCGTATCCTTTCTGATAATCTGTTCTTTTACTTATCAATTGCTCCTATTTGAATAGAATGCCAATTACTTACTGAAGGGGATAAGAACACTTCAGACGCATAATCAACTATGTTGAGCTACCATCCAAATGATTAGTGAACTCAAGTTTATCACTTTTGTGTTTCTTCTCTTACAAAAATAAAACAAAAACAGTCCATGTCTGTAACCTTTCATTTCATACGATGTAGAAATCAGCGTCCAAGTTATAATATAGTTTCTGTACTCCACTGAATTTCGCATGTTCTAATGAATTAACTAAATAGATAATGAGAAAGAAAAACAAATAAGTATGCTCACAGGGCAGGGCACTGGCCAAGGGAAAGCAACAGTATATAACATTAGTAAATCATCCATAGACTAATTATCTAAATCATGTTCACCGTTCATTTTTATTTTCATTTTTCGATACTTGAAAATTTCAGTGCAATATCTTTAGCTAGGTAAAATTCTAATACAAGATACAGTACATATTATTAGCAATCTCTCACCTTTTCTTAATGTATGCCATCAACCTGTTTGTAAGACAACACACTGTATAAGATGGATATCGACTTCGAACACTAAGAACATGATCCAAAAGAGATTCATTGATGACAACATTACAAAATTCTTCAGCTTCATACACAAGCAACATGTATTGAATTTCTGTTTCTTTGGGCGAAAGCTGCAATTAGATATTCAGGTTAATAGATGTATAATATTATGCTAATACATGGACGAAGTGGATGCATAAAAAAATAAATTCTAATTCCTTTATTTAGCGCAAAAAATAATATTTTGTCATAAACTTTAACAAGAAGTGTAAAGGCATCCTCTGAATAATTAATCTGAGAGGCAGGAAGCTCATGAAATCCTTAAAGAATGATCTTGACCTAGCCACTCACATAACCCATGAAGATGCAACACAACAGTAGTCAATCATTATATCATAGACCTTTGGTAGCGACTCGTGAGTCTTCCAGCAATACACAATATAACACCCACAATTATCCTTTAATGATGTGGTTTCTATTTTTATACAATAATTGAATTGGCCTAATTTTATGATCCATTAAGCTACAAAGGCTAATAATGTTGAACCACACAGAAGTTATTTGAAGAAAAATTCCAGCTAGTTTTGCTTTTATGAATCCCACTAGAGTCCGAGGTGATATGATAACACTACAACTAATTATTACCTGTGAAAGATGTTCTGGAACAGTCATGGTCCAGACAATTGATCTTTCAATTGGATTTGATGTTATACGATATGTTAACCCTTTTTCAGCAAACCTTGTAAGCAAATTTCCTACAAAAAAGTTTAAAAAGGTATCAGCTACCAGATATAAAAGCACATGCAAAGTACTTCAGCAGAAACGAGGAATGACACCAGACCTCCAACTGACCCCAACTCCACAACTTTAGAATCAATCTCAGCCACAATGGATTTTAAGGCAAACTTCCCTTTTTCCCACTTTTGCTTTTCTTTTTGGATTTTTTTCATCTCTGCTGCTTCAGCTTTCAGAGCTTCTTTCTGCAACTTCTCTTCCTGTTTTTCATGGATATCCATCAGCTTATTGTTCTGTTAGAAAAAATAAAGTTCAAATCATAATAACAACTTACTAGCTTCTTGAGCTTCTTTTCCTCCATTAAGCGTGTCCGTTCCTCTTTTGCCAGCTTCTTTCTTTCTGTTGCTTCTTTTGTTGTATTTTCATTATCAGTAACAACTTTAGTTTTTCTTCTCGGTTTTGTAATGTTGCCCATCTGATCCATTATATTTTCTTTCTCAGGATAATCAAGTACCTAATCTCGGCATGTCATTACATTGAGGATAAATACCCAATTGAAGGTGTGAAATAGCAGCAAAGAAGTGAAACAGCTTCATATAAAATAAGAAATTCAAAAAAGTGAACCTTTTGTTAGGTTTTGGCTCGTCAATTAGTGTCCTTTTCTGTTTAGGATTGTTTTAGGGAAAAAAAAAGGTGCACCTATTCTTCTCCTAAAAGGGCTTGGAAAGAATCTTAGTTTCCTTATCCAATTTAGATTAGACATCCTAGAAGTCTATTTGGAATTGGAAAGGAAGTCTAATTTCCTATTCCACTTAGAATAGGAATTATAATCTGTAAAGGACATGTAAACTGCACCCTATGCCTATAAATAGGGTGCGGCAAGGCTTAAGAGAAAAACTGTGACAGCCGAGACAAGTGAGAGAGACTAGTTCTAGGGTTTGCAAAAGTTCTGTAATCTCTATTATTAATCAAAGGAGCGGTGATTTCTCTACCTAGAGAAATCACAACTGGACGTAGGCAAAAGTTCTGCCAAACCAGTATAAGTCTTGTGTGTTTTCTAGTTTTCTCTATTTTGCTCAGTTTTAGTCTATTGCCGTTGGTTACATTAAAGAACAAGGTCTAGTGGGCATTTTCAATACCTTTATGGCTGGTCATGGAGATTCTACACACATAATAATTGGATTCAAAGAGCAAGGCCCACTCAAAAGAAGAGATTTGAAACACATCCAGTTTCTGATTAGAAGATAACTGGACTAATATCTTCTAATGTGAATTGTCATCCATTGGAAACTGCAGGATGAAACTTTCACCATTCCTATCTGAAATGTCTTCCTCAATCAGTTTTTTATCCAAATCAGAAAGAATCTGAAATTCATCAAGTTTCTGATTGAAAGATAAATAACTACTCGAGTAATGTCTCATGTTTATTATTAGGTGTTACTTCATAGAACTTTTCCTCATCTTTCCTAACATGGGACTTTACTCACTTCACTTCTTACAAGCTTTGTACCATTTGGAACCATGTATTGTCTAAATTCTTGAAAATATAATGCCTCACACAGAGATTATACCCCAAAAAAAAAAAAAAAAAAAAAAAAACATGAGTAACAAGAGGCAAGTCTCCGACCAAACAAACATAATTATTAAACAAGAAAGGTGAGGCTGTCAATTGCACAAACAGAAATTATAACATCTGACCTTAATTAGGAACACGAGCCAAAGGTGTTGCTTACTCCACAACCGTTCAATAATCTTTAGGGGATAAAAGTTACCACAATGAATCAGGTCAAAATACCTGATCAATATCATCTTGCAAAGTTGGTTGTGAAGAATTCCCCTCAGACATATGTGCTAGATCATCTCCTGATAAGAATGTAAATAGGTGTCCATATTAGAAGGAAAGCATCTTCCAGAGAGTGGAATCATTTTGTTGAATATTTTCACACTCAAAACCAATAAATAAAGGTCATCCCTCAACCCTGATCAAAGGAACTCCAGATACAACATTAACATACCAAGAGGACATGTGGACTCGACAAAACTAAACCTCCAATCTAAGTCCTCCACCACACCAAAGCCACTAGTGATCGATTCATTCTCTTTCTCCTTTTGCTTTCCACGACCACTTTCAGGTTCATTATCAGATTCCAAACATATCAATCCATTAACACCTGAATATAAACAAAAGACCAGTGAAGTCAATGTGTATCGGTACGAAAAGGAAAAGTCTAATATTGACAAGTAAATAAAGATTTCAACATTAATACTCAAACCTTCAGCAACCAAAGTGAGGAATCACAAAACAAGTGACATATTTCACATAATCCATAAAACCCTTTCAACATTAATCCTCACGCAGTTCCTCCAAACTGCCAAAACCCTTTCTCTCTGACACGAAATCCCTAAAATCCAAGTCCACTTGGTCATAAGCTTTTCTGGCCAAAACACTTTTTTCTAACCATCTTTGGAAACAGTTTTATATTGTGCTAAAACTCGAGGATTCACCATCTTTTAATTCCAGCATTTTCAGAGAAACAGAAATCAAAACTAATTCCACTTGATCCGAACAGAACAGTAAAACGCACCAATTACTTGAAGCAAAACAGTAAAAAAACTAATTCAAAAGTAAAATTATCACAAGAAGCAATGGATAAGGAATTATATTAAACAAAAAGCAAAGTAAGCATTTCCAATAGCAATGAAATCAACCAACCAGGGAAGTTGTGATCGGAGTCTGAAACCCTAGATTGGAAGTCAGAAGGGGCTTTCGTGCATTTCACAATTGCGAGATCAGACATGGGGGTCTCCGGGACGACGATAGGTGTGGAGGTGGGGCGGGGCTTCTGTGGGGTAGGGTCGTCGTCGAGGACGAGAACCGTAGGGTTTGGGTTCGGGTTCGGGTTTGGGTTTGGATTTAGGTCTGGTTCAGTTCGGCGTTTCTTACAGTGGAACAGTTGGAATGGGGATGAATCTTCTTCGTCGGAGAGGACGATTGGCTCCGACATGGTGATCGGAAATGAACGAAGTACGGAAACCCAGGCGGAGTCGACTCCCTGAGGTCGGGTTTTGGTTACGCCGCCTCTGCTTTGAATAAGCGCGGGATTGTGTTCCTGAAATCAACACGGTTCTTTTTCTACTTTTTTTTTTTTTTTTTTTGGAGCAAGTCTCAAAATTTGGGTTCTATTCCACCCCCAAAACACCAACTCTTGGGTCAAAATGAGGTTTATGTGTTTACAATTTATAAATTGGACAAATTTCGACTAGGATTTGGGCTTAAGATTAGTGGTGTGGGCTACATGTGAGAGTGAAAATCCAGCGTTGAAGCTCAAACGTCCAGCATTTACTCGCGCACGTGCCAAGAGCTGCAGCAGGCCAACCCCACCCACATGGGCTTGTCGCCCACTTGTCTGTTGTAATAATGATCCCAACGGCTCTTTTTTCTAATCCTACGACCATAATTTAAATGGGTCATTGGTTAGCCAGCGTTGAAGCCCAAATATCCACACAAATATCACTTTTCTCCTACAATTCTTCATATTTTTCTTTCTACCATCTTCCAAAACCATTTCTTCCCATTTCCAAATTTTTCAAGATAACAAAAGATCATATTAGAGGTTGTAATTGGTCATATGAGGAAGATGTTGCTTTGTGCTTGGCATGGATTTGTATTAGCGAAGATGGTATCGTTGGCATGAATCAAAATAAAAAGATTTTGTGGGCTAAAATCGTTGATAAGTTTAATGAAAATTCCAAAATCGCCCAAAGGGAAGTTGGTAGTATTTACAATTAGTGGAAGGTTATCAACAAAGCGTGCCCTTTATGGAAGGGAAGCTTGGAGAGAGACGGGGTTAACATGGCTAGTGGAAAGAGCGTCGTAGAAGTGATGAGTGTCTTTGTTGATATTTTATTTTGTCATGTACATAATCTTATTTTGCAACTAATTGTATTTATGTATTCCTTGCATAGGGTGAGAAAGAAATGGTGATTTACAAGACAAGAACTACGCCCAAAAATCAAGCTTTTAAGTTTCACCATGCTTGGGACGTCCTCAAGGATTGTCCAAGGTGGGGAACCAATGCAGACCAACAATGGGGAAAATTATTTGGTAGTGAAGCCGGAAGCACAAATGTTATCATTGAATGTGTTTAGTGACCCCAACTTCTTCTTTTGCAAGACCCCCGGGAAGAGATAAGCAAAAACAAGCAAAGAGAAAAGGGAAGATGTAAGATCGGGTTAGTGCAACGATTTCTTCTGGATTTGCAAAATTGACCGAAAGCCATAGCTTTTGGGAGGAAAAACTGACCAAATGCTCTTGGCATTTGAGAAGCAAGTAGAAATGGAGCAAGAAATGTTCAATTTTGATATGATGAGGGAGGACCTCAACAAATACACTACAAATAGGAAGAAGTTCTTCCATGATAAGCAAAAGGAAATTATGCAAAAGAATACCACAAGGACTATTTTTCAAGATGATGATTTATCTCAAGCCTATATTCAAAGTCAACCACAAAATCCACAACCAAGTCAAAGTGGTGAATATTATTATGATCACTAATTGTTGTATTAATTTTTATGTAGTTTAATAATTATTATTTATATTAATTTTATGTAATTTATTAATTATCATTGTATTAATATTATATAATTTATTCTTTTAATTAGGTGTTATTAACTATTGCTTCTATTACTTATAGTTTATTCTTTCAAGATCCGATTTGTGCTATTAATTGTGCTAATTGCTAATTATTGTCTTTATTAATTATGCATTTTTTTATGGTTTATTCTAGATCTGGTTTTATGACTTATTAATATAACAATACTTTTTTTTTGCTTATTCTAGATGTCTTAAATAATTGTTGGACACATTGCTACACACATTGTTGTACACTAGATGCCTTCAATAATTCAAGGGTGCCATCAATAATTATTAACAATGTACTAGACAAAAGACTTGATGTCATATTGTTGTACACTTGTATTCATTTAAAAATATTGCCAATGTACTAGCACCCATTGGCTAGCATCCGAAATACAGATATGAGCTTCTAATGAGGTGATAGACTTTGTCGGCCTACGACATCTATCTTCCTTGCAAAGTAGTGGTCATGATGGACAACTGTGTTCAAGATGCTTTCAAAAAGTTCTCTTCTCATCCGATACCTCCTTCGAAAATCATGAGAAGTATATCTCGGACGTTCGATGAAATAGTCTTTCATTATCCGATCATGATACTCTTCTCTATCATGCTGCACAAATGGCCGACCTATGACAGAACCACGGTAACTAGATTTAGCATGGTGCCCATATTGCATAAGTGAGTTTGCAAGTTCGACTTCTTCATTATTCATTTCTGCTTCCCCAGCTACAACATTTACTTGGTATTGTGTCATCTGCATTGACAAGTTACGCCTTCCTGTGTCACCTATTGACAAGAAATTGATGATTTTGAGAAACAAAAACACTATGAAAGTTGGATGATTTTAAGGAAACATAAACATTATGAAAGATGGATGATTGGTGAATATGTTGTGTGATGGTTAGATATTAAACCTATGCTTGTACAGAGGATGGTTGAAGGTTGTGTTTCATGTGTTTCATATGTATTTGGTATGTGTTGCGTGTGTTTCATGTGTTTGGTGTATTATGCATCTCTATTATGTGTTTTATATGTGTATCATGTGTTTCATATGTGTTCGTGGGGTTTTGTGTGTTTCGTGTCTTTCATATGTGTTTCGTGTGTTTATATATGTTTCAATTGAATGGAAAACTTAATAGAGTTAGGTGAAATAACAAATTAATAATTTCAAAAAATTCATATGACAAATTGCTTAAAATTTAATTCATATACAAATTTAAAAATATGTATAAATTTATATGACACTTCAAAAAAAATATCTTTATAAAAATATGAAAATACTAGAAAGATTGCATTTATGGCTAGTTTGGTATTGTTGTGCCTTTTAAAAAACTGCTTCTACTATTGTGGATGCAAATTTATACCTCCTTATTCTTGGACAAAATTGCACTTACAAAACAAATAACACCTTAGGTCAAGGCCAAAAGCCTCACGCGCCCACGATGAATTTGGGGGGAGGGGGCTTTGGCCGAAAAACCTCCGATGCCAAAGTTAGAATTTTGAGGGAAAAGTATTTGGAGAATTTTTTTAGTGTTTAGCAAGAGTGTAGACCTAACTTTTTAGAGAAAATGAGGTCAAATATATAATGCATGGCCGGTCCCTTTGGGAGAGAAGGTGACTGACCTCTTGTGTACTTTTTGGTTATGATTGGTAGTTTAATTAGGTAATAAATCTATTAATTAACTAATTAACATAATTTAAAAGGAATGTTTTGGAGGTTACCTTGTGGAGAAGATATGTTGAGGACGGATGAAATAGGTCTAAAAAATAAATACCTATTTGGGCACCTTTGACTTGATTGAGGGATGATTGTCCACTACTCGCGTGTAGGAATCCCGATGTGCCTCGAGGGTAATTTTGTCATTTTTACGCAAAAATCCACGTGTTGCCTTGTGATTATTTTTGGCTCCACAAACGCCCCCACACCTATTGGGCTGCTTGCAGTAAAGGGCAGCAGGTGTAGAGATCTTCTTGCTTGAGGAAACATAAGATTGTTTCCTATTTTGATGTTGATTCCTTCTTTAATAGGAAATTAGATCCTTATAGGAAAGGGAAATAAATTTCTCTCAAAGCACATTTAAGTCCACCTTAAGTGGGTTATTAAATCAACTTTGGAGAGCAATTTATTATACCCTACAAGAGAGAGAGAGCTTAGAGGATATTTGTTCCCCCTCCTCTAGCGATCTTCTACATCTTGCACGTCTAAAGGATCGTCTTTCGTTGCTTTCTTCGTCTTCTCCGCGCCGCACCGAGGCAAGAAAAATTTAATTTTCCTTGTCTTCTTACGTTGGGGTGGTGCGGCACGTCAGCTGGCAGGGGCCAGGAGTCAACTCGGCATAGGCCAATGAGGTGTTGTGGCAGGGACCATAGCTTGTGCTGCTTGGCTTGGCTAGAGCCAAAGGCAGCTTGCACGGCTAGGGTTGCGGATTGAGGCACTAGGGCGCAGTGCTAGGCAAGCAGCATGGTTCATGTCCTTTGGGCTCTTAGTCCTGAGGCGAAACAAGCCGGCGATTGAGAGAAATGAAAAGGTCGTGGGCCTCATGGGCTGTTAAAATGTTAGGCATGCAGGTCTCCTACCTGCTGGTCCAAGAAAAAAATGAGGGAAAAACCAATATGGGTTGAGCTCCTATGTTGAGTACCGTGAATGGCGTGGGATGCTTATTTTTCTTTGCAGAGAGAAAGATGGGTTGCTCCTGAGAGAGAAGGTAAAGAGGATCAAGGCGGATGCATTGGCTCGTCTGAACGCTGTCGTGGAGCCTATTATAAATAAAGGTGGAAATAAGAGATCTTCCCTGCCTGCTCAAGAAATGCTGGTTAAGAAAACTGAAGATTTTCTCCATTGCTTGTGAGGGTCTGCCTGCTGCCGAAAATCCTGTGATTAACATGACTTCTTCCAATAGGAAGAAAAATAAAGCTGCTAGATATGAGCATGTGGCGCCTGCCATGTCAAGATTGGTTTGTACGATTGCTGATAGGATTGTTCAGCGTAAAGGTCCTATCATGCCCTCAGTGTCGAGGTTTGTACCAAGTCGTCCTTTGGGAGCTAAGTCCGGTTCACATTTGGAGAGGCTTGTTATTATGAAGAGCGATAAAGTGGACTTTGTTGCTAAAGTGACACCAATGCCCACTCCCTCTGCTATTGAGACTGATTCACCTGCTGGGAAGGATGAGACTGCTCGCATGGGCAACTGTGAGAAATGTACTAAGCCTGCTTCTATAAAGGCTACTGAGATCTGTGTGCTCTTGAAACCAGATCTGCTTGAAGACATGGACGTTTGTGCCAAGTTTGTTGATGGCGTTAGAAAGGTTTGTTTGCCCAAGTTCCTTTACGAAGCATAGACATAATATAGAAGGATTAATTTGCTTGCTATGATGCAGATATAGCAAGGTTGCCAAAGAAGTTGCCAAAATTATGGCAGCTGAAGCTTATTTCTCGGCCGAGAAGATCAAAAGGTTGGATTCTGAGCTTGTTGCTTTGAAGGGGTCTAATACTTCTGCCTTCACTTCTCTACAGCTTGAGATCGCTCACCAAGAGATCATTGACTTGAAGACTAGGCTTGACGCGATCCAAGTTAAGTATGAAAGTGCAGAGAAAGATATTGGATGTTATATACCTCAGATTCAAGATCTTGAGTTTGCAGTTTTTTGAGCTTCGTTCCGCTGCTTATGCAAAGGATAAAGAGTTGATTGCTGCTTATAACCAAGTGATCCACTTCAAGAATGTTGTTGATAGGTTTGAACCCCAAGTGTTGGAACTCCAAGGTGCACTGAAGATCAACGAAAGTTTGAAGAAAGAAGTGGATGAGCTACATCGTGTCTATATTAGTCTACTCGATGAGATTAGGCAGCTGAAGGGTGAAAAGGATGGGCTCGAAGCTTCGCTTGTTCAGAGTCAGGCTGATTTCTACAAGCTGGGTTATATAGATAATCTCTTTGGTAGACCGTCTGCTTTCGAGTTTGCTGGGAGAGACTTCGAAACTTTCTCTATTTCTTATAAAACATTGGATGGTGCTGTTGCTAAGAATATTGCAACTGCTGAAGGTGTAGCGACCGAGTAGTCGTGGAATGTCCAAGCTACTGAAGATTAGTAGTTTTTAGGATTTTCTTTATTTCCCTCGTTTCTTTTTGCTTTGCTTGAACTCCTTCAATCTTTGCTAGTTGTTTATCAATTTAGCTAGAAAATTTAATAAACTTTCTTCATTTGCTTTTCTCCATCTTCGTTTCTTTCGTTCATGCCCTAACCTTTAGACTTTATAGATCAGTGGTAGGCGTGCTACTTTTCTATAAGTAAATAGGCCAGTGTAGCCGATGCAGCCGCAGGTGTCGGTGTAAAACTTTGCAAAGTTGTTAGCCATATGGTCGACAACCGAACGCCTTACTTACAGAAGCATACAAGTCTGCGAGACCACTAGGCTGTTAACTTTAGGACTTGGTGTAAGTCGTTTCGCACTTGGCAGAGGTGAAGCTTGTCAACTAAGTAGCATGTCGGTAGTGAATAAAGCTTCGTATATGCATGCTAGCTTGTTTAACCTTTCACAAGAATGTGTGGTTGTATAAGTCTAGCGTGGCTTTACTGCTCGAAGGGCAAACCGTAGGCAGTCTTCTGGAAACCGTAGGCTACCTTAGTGCACTCGATAGTAGCTTTAGGGCGTACTGCGTAATATGCCGCATTCGTCTCTAGGGCCCGGTTCCCCGTGGATTAGGCCAAAAGACCCAAAATCATTCAGTTAGCTAAGCCTTGAAAAAGACCATTGTGGCTACTTCGAGGAATCCCAACGTAGGCCATCGTGCATATAGTTATATTAGGGCAGCCAGGCTCATCCACGTCTGGATATTCGGAGTTGTAGAGTTTATCCTCTTGTCTTGGAGAGCTAACCTATGTGGGTGTAGGGGAATTGGTTTGCCCTCTTGCACTGGAGAGCAATTAGTTTACCCTCTGACACTAGAGAGCATGGTTAGTCCCTCGAGGGGCATAATTACTGCGATGAGTCCCTAAGAAGGACGTGGTCTTCTTTTGAAGTGCAAGAATAATCAGTTGTTGTAAACATACAGATGAGCCAAGTTGTGATTACTTATGAATTCCTCATTGAAAAATGAGTGAAACGAACGAAAACTTAGCTATAAGGTAGGAACTGCATAATAACTAGATAGTCCTCAACTTGTGAGATGGTGCCCGTCGAGCTACTTGAGTCTTCAGGTTTTGATGTAGTGGGAGTTCACGCATGGTACTTCCTCATATTGTAGGCATTCCACTATTTTTCGATATTTTTATCGTTTCTTGGTGGCAAGAGTGTAATTACTCTTGCCGCCTACTCTGCTGATCTTGTATGGACCTTCCCAGATGGGATCCATTTTTTTGGAGCCTTCTCTGCAGGTAGTGATGAAGGCTTTTCTTGGGACTAGATCTTCGGGATGGAATTGTCGGATCTTGGCCATTTTGTTGTAGCTGGAGATGAACTGCTGCTGGTAGGTTGCGATGCGGGTGATGGTCTACTTGCGCTTATCCTCTACCAGATCTAAGCTTGTGGCCATCTCCTTACTGTTCTACTCAATGCTTCGGCCCACCTATTGCCTTGAGGATATCTGTCACATCCCAGCCTAGTCCTCCACCACATCCTGGGCTCAACTCCACCGTATCATGATATTGTCCGCTTTGGGCCCCGATCACGCCCTCATGGTTTTATTTCTAGGAACTCACGCGAGTAGAACTTCTCAGTGGGTCACCTATCCTGGGAATGCTCTGGCCCATTTCTCGCTTAACTTCGGAGTTTCTATGGAACCCGAAGCCGGTGAGCTCCCAAAAGGCCTCATGTTGTATGGAGGTGAGCATGTACATATAAGGCATAAATGATCTACTCCCCTAGGCAATGTGGGATCTAACAATATCTTGGAGTGGACATGTGTTGCTTGATGCCATACTTTTGGAAGAACTTCGTCATATCTTTGCCCACGAATTGCGGGCCATTGTAGATGACGATAAACTGAATGATGCCAAATCGGCAAATGATGTTCCTCTATATAAAGTGCTTTATGTCTGTTTAAGTCTTGGTCATCTTGGGCTCTACTTCTACCTATTTGGTGAAGTAATCGGTTGCACGATCATTATGCCTCTGCCTGTAGTAGCAGGCGGCATAGGTCATACCAGATCGATTGCCCACTGCATGAATGACCAATGATTCGTCTGCCGGTGTAGCTGGCTGGCGGGCAGTAATGGTACCGACTTGTAGCATTGGTAACATTCACACTTTTGTACTAACTTATTAGTATCTCGGTGCATGATAGGCCAGCAGTAGCATGCGTTAAGAGCCTTTTGTGCTAAGGATTGGCCTCTATAGTGGTTTCCATAAACGTCTTCGTGGATTAAGCTTAGAACCTTTAGGTCGTCAAGAGGCGCTAGGCAGCGGAAATTTCGTCCAATGTAAGATATTTGGATGAAAATGCTGTTCCACATGTAGTAGTGTGATGCCTTTATTTGGAGCTTCTAGACTCCAACCTTTCCATGGAGAATGTGTCATTGACCAGGTAATCTATAATAAAACTTTGGCAGTTTGGAGTTGTATTAACCTGTGACACTTAAGTTGCTGGCTCCACCTCTATGCTTGGCATGTCTAGATACTTCACCGGAATATAGCGTTTATGTTGGTGGTCGAGAGCGGAGCATAGGCCGACTAGTACGTCTGCGTGAGCTTTGTCTGCCCGCGAAACTTAAGTAAGGATGTAAGTCTGAAACACCTCAAGTAGTCTGGCTAGTGATTAGCTGGGAATCAGAATGAATTGCGAGCTTTTTCATCGTCAAGTATTTTGCCATTCGAAAGCCTGTTAGTAGGGTCACGTACTCTACTTTGTTGTTGGATGCTTTGAAGCCTAGAGTGATTACCTACTCGGGCATCGAACCGTCTGGGTGACAAGGACTACGCTTGCTCTCGAACCTTTGTAGTTAGATGCGCCGTCAACATGCAAATGCCAGAAGTCTCCATCGGGTGGAGTAGGCTTGGCTAAGGCATGCTCGGCTACCTTCGGGGCATCGTTGGGCCGTTCTGTTACCTCGTGAATGCGTGGTAGGGAGTCGTGGAGTTGGGGCCATGTTACAAGTAGCAGGAGATGCTCAAATGCCAGTATTGGACCACTCTAGAGCTAAATTATGGAGTAAAGGTAAGCTAGGGTCGTGTGATGCGCAACAGAAGGTGGTGCTCAACTGCCGGTGCATGTTGCTCCTATGTAGAATCTTTTGGGGCTATGAGGAAAAAACTTGCTTTCAAGTGTGCCCTTTCAGTGTTCGTCTACCCTTGGCATGTCTTTTGGGCCGAGTTGTTGCGTTCGTCAGAAAACTTTACATCCGCTAGGGTCTACGCCTTTAACATCACACGTCTGGATTAGGCAAAATAGTGCATCATGAAGATAATTATGTGCGTTTAAAGGCAAAACTTGAGCTTCCGGGTTGCAACAACCATCGCCAAAGTTAGCTTTTGAATTTCTAATAACATTGATGAGAGTTTTTGAACTATGGAATACAGATAGTCGGGCCCTCATCTCTTTTCGTATGATGGTAAAGCTTATTGTTGCTTTAGATACCATCATACATGCTAATAAGTCTTCCGCTGCTTTCGGTTTGGATAGTAGAGAGGTGATGTTGAGTACTTCTTTAAGTCCTTGAATGTGCATCAGCGAGCCTCATCCCAAAGTGCATACTTCTCTACTAGAACAAAAGAGTCTGCCAGAGTTAAATGATCAATTTTCCGAACAGCAGGTGGTCTGTTGGAAGTCATTTTTGGAAGGCTGCTATGCTCGATCTTATCCGTGAAGTGTGACCTGCTTGTGTTGGTCATGTCCTGTCATAGTGCCTTGTCGGTGACCTCGTTACGTTAGAAATTGCGTAATCGCTTAGCCAAGAGTCTATCTACTTCTTCCTGAATTTACCTTTGTTGGGGTAACGGAACTCTCGACTGCCCCCAGTCGTGACCTGCTAGTCAAGGTTGTTCTTCTATGTATTTGGCTCGTCTATGCCACGGTTGCAATGTACGTGGTATGTTCTTAGCAGAAGAGCAAATTTCTCGTAAACTACCGATTGAACTTGAGCCGGATTGAGTGACTACTTCTCTCCGTCTGTCGTGCTGCCTACTCCGATATGAGGTGGAAGATGCTCATTGAGGGCTTAACCGCGAATGAACACCTCACATGGAAGGTTGCTCAAGTTGACTATCGGAGTGTAACTCTAACAGTGAATGTATGCTCGTCCGTGGGCCTAGTCAAGAGTGC
Source organism: Malus domestica (assembly GCF_042453785.1). Lineage (NCBI taxonomy): Eukaryota > Viridiplantae > Streptophyta > Magnoliopsida > Rosales > Rosaceae > Malus > Malus domestica. The sequence goes on along the minus strand of NC_091675.1, from coordinate 37,338,030 downwards.
ATGCTCCTCCGCACGCTAAGACGGGAGTATATGCTATCTCGAGGACCCAGTCGAGAGTGTACATTACCCGAACCCTCGGTTCGTGGCTGGTCGAGTGGCTACCTGCCAGGACACTGCTGAAGAGGTTCTTTGTCTGCCATTGTTCTACTTCGGGACACCTTGTTTGGGGCACGTTGCATCTCGATGTGCTGTAAAAAGCTGGTTCACCAAGGTCGTCTACTATGCAAGGGTGCTCGTCAACTCTATGACTTGTCGAGACAAGTGTTGTTCTCCATTTGGGTTAGAAGAGCTTGGAAGGAATGTATCTCCTTGAGCAGTGGAAGTGTGGTAGACTTCGGGCGTGCGATTTGAGTTGGGAAATGTCAAATCCGTAAAAAAAATGTAGTGAAAATGCTCCCGATTTGATCGTCGGTCTGGAAATTTATAGCCGGGGTGGTTGAACTAATCTTGGACCGATTTGTGCTGCTTAGAAGGCCACAAGAGTAGGCTGGGCTGCGGGATCAGGCTGGGCCACGAGAGTGGGCTGCTCGGCTGGAGTATGTGAAGGATTATTTTGTGAAAACATGTTCATTTGAATTACATCTATAACATGCATTTAACAATTAAAAGGCGGAATCATGCTTGCATGCATTCAAAAACAAAACATTAACCATGAAATTCAAAGCCTAGTAGATTGGTGAACCAAGACTCAACTCAAATCAAAGTGAGTTGAGAAATTTATACCTTTGTAGATTCCTCTTTGCATAAGCAAAGGCTAATCACCCAAGGAGAGGGCCTTTATTCCTTGCTTCTTAGATCCATGGATTTGGATGGAAGAATATGGTTCTCCAAGTTCCCAAAATTGAGAACCTCTAAGTGTCTACACCAAGGTTAGATTGAAGAAGAAATGAGTGACCTTGGAGGAGTGGGATTGCTAGCTAATCCCTCCAAGGGGGCCGGCCTCCTAGAGAGAAAAGGGAGAGACATGTTCTCTCCAATTTTTCTCCAAAAGAACCCTTAATGAATTTTAGGCTATAAAGTTCTTTATATAGTCATTTCTTTAAATGACCTAAAGAACCAAAAACCCTAATTCAACACACATGGCCGGCCACATAAGGGATTTGGGCTTTTGGGTCTTTATGAATCTTTATTTATTAAATTGTCATACAACTTAAGTCAATGGGCTTGACGTTCGAAGCCCATTGGGCCTTAAGGTCCAAAACTATCCCGAGGTCTTTAACGAACTTATTCGTTTGATTAATTAACATATTAATTAATCCTTGCCATAAATAATTAAACCATTTAATTATTCTTACTCATCTCCATTGTTTCTTTAATCTCCACCTTACACGGTGTACGATCCATTAGGTTCCTTTTAGCGAGGCAGTGGGCGATTAAAACTCTTTCAAATCGATTGTGAATTGAAACTTACTTTCAATTCTCCCTTTAGTGTTTATACACGTTTAGGGCTTCCACAAACCAAGAGTGACACCTAGCAGCATATCATGGTTACCCAAGCTAATCAGAAGAGGTAGAGAACCTATTCAGTTTAGGATTACGAATGCAATACGGTCTTTCTCTAATACAATACTCTTGACCACATTGTTTGGTTTGATAGTTTATTCATGTCTACTATCCAATGTAATTCGTGTGCTCATACGATTACCTTGAATGTGATTTGGAACGACTTTCCTAAATCTCATTCATACTCCGGCCAGAGATTCTTAATCATATCAAAGAGTATTCTCCCTCAAACGGTTTGAAGGTTAGAGATCCCTTGTTGCGCATTCACTTGCCTCCATAGCTAAGTGGCTTAACCCCAACTATGCCGTGGACACCCTCCTGATGGAGTGACTTTGACATAATCAAAGATCAAGGACTGAACCACAAGACAACTATGATGCCTCAGGTCAAAGGACTACTTTGCATTATCCCAACCATGAGTTCTCATGTGACATGAATATGAGAACTCTTCGTTGATCGTGTTCAGTGAACTCATTCTCTATTGAGCACCTACGTACTTGTCTTGATGTCACACACACCAATGACTCGAGACTAGTCACTCTCCCTGAGAGAAGACACAGCACGTACTAATCTTAACGGACTGTCAATGCCCAATTGGCAATCCTATGATCAGGAACGTTTAGGATATGTCTACGAAAGAATGGTCTCATGAATCTAACTTCTTTAGATCGCATTCTCCCAATCACATATTCCTTGGACTTATCGTTTAAGCATATAACATTTATATGAGACGGCTCAAACAATAATCTTTGCCCTTGATATTAAACTAGATTAGTTTAACATGTGAAATGTCCGTAAAGTATCATCATATGATTGGTTTTAGGGCACATTTCCAACAGTATGCTCGGCCACGGAAGCAGGCTAGGTTATGGGAGCAAGCTGGGCTGCGAGAGTGGGCTGCTTGACGGAAGAAGGCTGGGCCATGCGAGTGGGCTATTCGGCGTGTGGCGCACGTGGGTGCGAGACTAGGGCTAAAATAATACTTCAGCTGCTGACAACTTTGATTACAATTTTCATCCCACTCAAACTTACCCTCTTTTTTGCCAACTTGAAAATGGCAAAGCAATGACTGAAAAATTCCTCAACAACCGTCTGTAGTAACCTGCGAAGCCAAGAAAGCTCCGTACCTCAGTCATGGTTCGTAGTTGATCCAAGTCATATATCGCTGCTATCTTTTACGAATCCACTTGAATACCTTGAGTGGATATCATATATCCCAAAAGTCACTTGATTCATCAAACCCATACAAGCAGCAGGCACATTCGTCATTCCGAATGGTGTCATTAAAAACTCATATAAACCACGACGAGTCCTGAGATTAATCTTAGGAACATCCTCACTGCTAAACTTCAACTGATAATATCCAAACCTCAAATAAATCTTGAAAACACACAGGCATTTCAAAGCTGATCAACAATCATCAACGCATGGTAACTGATAATGATTCTCAATCGTTACCCAATTCAGTAGCCTATAATCAATGCATAGCCTTAATGTCCCGTCTTTCTATCTCACAACAAAAACTGGGGCTCTGCAAGGTGATGCACTGGGTTAAATGGAACCTTTATCCACCAATTCCTGCAACTGCATTTTCAATTCCCTTAACTCTACATGAGCCATTTTTAATATACGATCTGCACTTGGAAATAAACCAATGGTGAACTCCACACCTTTGCCAGGCGGCGACCCAGGTAACTTATCCGAAATCTCAACAGGAAAATGTCTAACCACCTTTACATTTTCCACACTACTCAATGTAGCATCAATTAGCACCACATAAGCTAAGTATCCTTGGCAGCTTTTCGATAACAATCTCTTTGCTCTTACAACAGCATAATGGCATACCTCATTCCATTTTGCTCACCCATAACAGTAATCTCTGGTGATCCAAAATGATGGAAAGTAACTGAGTTCCTGTAGCAATCTATCTTTGGCATGATCATAAAGCAACCAATCTGTGCCTAGAATAACATCCAAATCCATCAGATCCAAAGGAATAGGATTCACAAGCATAACCACATATTTCACCGTCATCAGACACCCTGAAAATACAGTACTATCATATAATGACCCACCTGCTTACTTACTTAACGAATCCAACAAATAAATTATTAATATTACGGTTTGCAGCCTGCAATACTGATAACCTATTGTTATCTTGATAAGTAAGTAATAATTGCCGAGGGTGTAATATTACCATCTTGTCCTTCATGGGGAAATACATATGCATGCTTCGATCATGCTTATTCACTACTTTCTTTGACAGCATCTTCCAAACATAAGATTTCTGCATCACCACCAATGAACTTTGGCAAAGTGACCAAAATGTTTAACGTGCCCCTGATAAAATCCAAATGATTTTAAGCATCTTGTAGCGATATGTGATTAACACGTCCTTGGGCTTGTTGTCGTCCCCCACGACCTCTATTAGCTTGAATACCTCGCCCCAGCCTATCTGACCATAACTAATAGATTCAGGAATTTGCTGGATTGGTGCTAGTGGTGGCAAATAAGACTGTTGGGCATCTACTGATTTTTTGGGACAATTTGTAGCTCTATGTCCCATTCATCCACATGTAAAGCATCCACTGCTTCCTCACTTACACTCTCCAAAGTGACCATTATTGTACTTACGGCACAAAGCATATTTCCTTTACCAATATATCTTTGCCTCTGGAACCTGGGACCTCTATTGAATCTACCACCTCTTCTCAGACCAGTGGCACTAATACTTCTACTAGAAAAACTAGAATTAGCTTCACTTCTTTTGAAATTCCGAGTCTTTCGAGGTCTTGATCTTACTGACCTTTACCTTTGTCATCTTTCCTCTAATTCCCATTCTTTTCCTCTTCTTCATCACTAATGTTGAACATATTCTCAGAGTCTTCAACAAAATCTCGTAAACTCCGGGTAGAAACACAATGAGTAGTGGTCGCCAAGGGACACCGGATCTTCTTATTACCCAGCTTAGAGTGACGTAACATCTCAACCGGATTAGCAACAACATCTGAATGGTAACGAGACAAGTCCATAAACATTCTATAGTGCTTATTCGTCGACATCTTTCCTTGTCTCAAATTTGTAAACTCTTGCTTCTTATCATCCATACATGTTAGAGGAATAACTTTTCTTAAACAATTCCTTAAACAACTTTCAATCAGCAATTTCCTCTGGCGTCAATTGATAAGCCTCTTGTCTCCACCAAGATGCAGATTCAGTACTTAGAAACCAAGTAGTTATTGTAGACATCGAAATTTCGGTAAATAAATGTTGATCGATAAATCAAAGTTTCAACGCTCATGTATTATATAAATTTTACACGTAGCGTGTGACTCGACGAAAAAATTGAAATGAGTTGGAAAAGTCATCAAACAGGACACGTGTCAACACTTGGCAGAACGACTTATTTCATCTGGAATATTATATTCAAAATTAGGCCTTGGAAATTTCTATAAATAGAAGGCTAATTCATTCATTTGAAGGGAACCAATTCATATTACACCTTGAAGCTCTGAAGCTCTGAAACTCCGAAGCTTTCAAGCATCCAGGTTCCCGAAGAATCAAGAAAGCCTTCTTCGTTCTTCGTTCATCGTTCTTCCAAGATCAAGCCCCGACAGCCCTTGAAGAAAGTGTTCTTCGTTCCTCGTTCATCGTTCTTCCAAGATCAAGCCCCGACGGCCCTTGGATCAACAATCCACCAATTCAAGATCAAGCCCCGACGACCCTTGAGGAAAGTGTTCTTCGTTCTTCGTTCTTCGTTCATCGTTCTTCTAAGATCAAGCCCCGATGGCCCTTGGATCAACAACATCAACAGATCCACACATCCAACCGTTCTTTAAGATCAAGCCCAAAAGCCATTGAAGATCCGTTCATCACTGTTCTTCAAGATCAAGCCCAAAAGCCCTTGAAGATCCGTTCATCACTGTTCTTCAAGATCAAGCCCAAAAGCCTTTGAAGATCCGTTCATCACCATTATTCAAGATCAAGCCTCAACGGCCCTTGAAGAAACACTCATCCTCAAGATCAAGCCCCAACGGCTCCTTGAAGATACGCTCAAATCCACCTTCAAAGATCAAGCCCAAAAGCCCCTTGAAGATCCGTTCATCACTGTTCTTCAAGATCAAGCCCAAAAGCATTTGAAGATCCGTTCATCACCATTATTCAAGATCAAGCCTCAACGGCCCTTGAAGAAACACTCATCCTCAAGATCAAGCCCCAACGGCTCTTTGAAGATCCGCTCAAATCCACCTTCAAAGATCAAGCCCATGGCCCTTAAAGAACGTTCATCCAAGATCAAGCCTCGACGGCCCTTGGATCAATCACATATCCACAAATACACACCTTACGGAGATCGAATCAGATGATCAAATTTGAGAGAGATTGTAACCCAAAATCATCAAATACAAAATATTTGTTTGTGCACGTTGTTCTTGTCTCTTTTCTTTCAAGAATTTTCCGTGTTCACAAATTGGCACGCTCGGTGGGACAATCTCTACCTCTCATCTCTTTCTCCGTTCAAGAAATTCAAGCACACTTCCAAAATCAATGGCATCAAGCAAAGGACAAGCCGTTCTCATAAAGGGAAGAAACATGAGCACTTCTGCCATGAACGGAGCATCCATTGGTGCCACAACCGCTCCTCAACATTCCACTTCAAAGTTGGTGCCGCTAAAGGAGCAAGGGGAGTTTCAAAGGCGCGAGTCCGTCATCAACCTGACCTCGCTGGGGGCACCGAAGCATGATGCTGAGGCACACAAGATGACATCCCAAAGCAACCAACGACGTTCTTCATCAGCATCCTGGATGTCTAAAGGAAAGTCACGTCTATTGGTCGCACAAGTCATAACTATCGGCGTTACCTCCATCGAAGAACAACTGGCTCAAATGAATGAAGTGATTGCAAGGCTAACACAGACTGTGGAAGAAAAAGACTTGCAAATCGCTGCACTCGTCAGCCGACTGGAGCCACAGGACGGCGAGAACCCTAACCCAGAAGATGAGCCTATGGTGGAGAGAATCGATGTGAAGCCGGAGCCAGACCAAGTAGCGGCACTCATGGGATCTCTTTCTATCCAGCAACTGCAAGAGATGATCACCAACACCATCAAGGCACAGTACGAAGGGAGCTCAAATACCTCCGGGTTGTACTCGAAGCCGTATTCAAAGAAGATCGACGCCTTAAGGATGCCGAAGGGTTATCAACCGCCAAAGTTCATGCAATTTGATGGAAAGGGAAACCCGAAACAGCACATTGCCCACTTTGTTGAAACTTGCAACAACGCAGGGACCGAAGGGAACTACCTCGCCAAGCAGTTTGTGCGCTCGCTGAAAGGAAATGCCTTTGAGTGGTACACGGACCTAGAGCCTGAGTCCATCAACAGCTGGGAGCAATTGGAGCGGGAATTCCTCAACCGCTTCTACAGCACTCGCCGCACTGTGAGCATGCTAGAGCTAACAAGCACAAAGCAGTGGAAGGACGAGCCAGTTATTGACTACATCAACAGATGGCGCACACTAAGCCTCGACTGTAAAGACAGGCTCTCAGAAACCTCTTCAATCGAGATGTGCATCCAAGGCATGCAATGGGGTTTGCAATACATCCTTCAAGGCATTAAACCACGGACCTTCGAGGAATTGGCCACCCGCGCCCATGACATGGAGTTAAGCATCGCCCATCATGGGAAGAAGGAACCGATCGCCGACTACAAGAACGACAAAGTTCTTGAGATAAAGGTGGAGAAGGCTACGTGGAAATCCACCAAGGAAGCAATGATGGTCAACACATCTCCCGTCAAAATCTCCACACGAGGCAAGGCGATTCAAACCGAAGCTTTTCGTGATCAAGAGATGCGTAGACACACTTTGAATGAGCTTGAGGAGAAGATTTATCCATTCCCCGACTCTGATGTGGTTGCCATGCTGGATGACCTGTTGGACAAGAAGGTGATCAGTTTGCCTGAGTGCAGACGGCCGGAAGAGATGAGTCGTACCGACAGTCCAAGATACTGTAAATTCCACCGCTTCATCAGTCATCCGACAGAAAAGTGCTTCGTGCTGAAAGATCTCATCATAAAGCTGGCTCAGAAATGAATCATTGAGCTAGATCTTGAAGATGTGGTGAAGTCAAACTATACCACCGTCACTTCTGGCTCTTTCAATTCAAAATTTTCACCTCAACCGCTGGGGGCATGCTCCAAAACCACGTCAGTTAAGTTAAGTGAAGTTGAATGATGGACGCATGTTACTCCAAAGAAACTGCGCAAGAAGCATACGTCTCATCCACAAGTTTGCCAATTGGAAAGGGGGCAAAACAGCTCTCGCCAACCTGCAAAGCTACATGAAAGTGTTGAGGATGATGAAACTTCGACACGAAGATCATCTGTCCCAATCACAATGCGCGATTACTTGCCAGAAGACTTCTTCAATCACTTGGTCAAGGCTCCTTGCTATGAAGATTGTGAGGAACGCCTCTCCAAAATTGCTTGACAAATTCCCCAAAGCTCATCGCCTGCATGAGCCTAAATTGTACATGGCACCAATGCTCCTTGTTCGCACGAGCCTAAACTGCACGAACCAAAGCTCCTTGTCTGCACGAGCCTAAACTGTAGGACACGAGGCTCCTCGCCTGCTCGAGCCTAAACTGCATGGCACAACGCTCCTGATCCGCACGAGTATAAAAGGCGACATCAACGCTCCTGGTTCGCACGAGCATAAAAGGGGACACCAAAGCTCCTTGCTTGCACGAGCTGAAACTGCAAACAGCACAAAGCTCCTGGCCCGCAAGAGCATAAACTACGTACGGCACAAAAAAAATGTATTTGAACTACGTTTTGACTTGATCTCTTTCTTTGGAAGGGTACGTAGGCAGCTTGAATATTCAATTTCAAGTTCAGTCACATCAAAATAAAAAAAATAAATTTTTTATTAAATAGAGTCAATTTTATTACAAAAAGAAAAAAAATGAATACATATGTTATTATGTATTTACAAAAAAAAAAAAAAAAAAAAAAAAGGGAATACATTCGTTATTCCTTGTTTACAAAAAAAAATTAAAAAAATTAAAATAAATAAATAAATAATAAAAAAAAGAGGATTTCTTTCACATACATATACATACATATATGCATATATACATAAATATGTATGTATGTCTATCAGCAACAAGCCTCTCAAAAGGAAGCCATCCAGGCCCAAGCTCCAGCTTGTCGTCCCTCTCCCTCCAGGCCTAGGCCCAGACACGGTTCTCAAAGCCCAAATCCAGGCTCAGGCCCAACTCTCGAAGTCTCATCTCAAATGCTTGCAAAAGGTCTAGCCTCCAACCTCAGCCCAGGCCTAGTTCTCTCTGGAACCTTCGAACCCCAAAAGCATCGACACAAATGGGCCCAGCAACCACTAGACCCCCGAGTCCACTCCGAGTCCTCTGTCACCGAGTTTTGTCGCCAGATACATTGCCGCCGTCGGCCGAGACTTTAAGTTCTGGAACGCCCTCTCTGGATCCGACCACCTGATTGCCGAGCTCAGCCTCAACCTTGATCGAAAAATGCACCGAAGTTTGTCGGAAAATTGAGCAAGTTGAAAAGTGAGTTGGAAGCAAGGAAGACAAAGACTTTTTGCAGATTGAAGCTTTATAAAAAACAAAGCTTTCTGCAAATTTATCAAATTTCGTCACCATCTTCTCTGATCTGAAAAGCAGAGAGAAATGGTAGTGAAAGTTACTTCGACCTGCTTGCATTGGGCGCAGCCGATCATTCCTCACTCGACGCCGCCACCTCAAATTCCCAGCTCTCCCACATTTTCTCCTTGCTTTTGAAGTAGACCAAGTCACCATCTCCTCCATCGCCAAGATGTCATTGAATTCAACCCACAGCGCGATATTGTGGTCCGTGGATGGGATGACTGCAATGGTTGCTACGAAACTGGCCAGAGGAAGGAACTTTCCAATGGGGTCGCAGCACCGGAGAGGTCAGAACTTGAATTTGGCACCGAAAGACTCCGATGAAGGCGGCCTGGATCTCTTCTCGAAGAACCGCCAGACTCTCTCTGCAGCCTCCTCCTCCTCCGAAAGCAACCATGATTACAGATACTTCAGGATCGTCGACGCCGCCGTCTACACTAACTGCAGCTCCTCGGCGCCAAGTTCTTCTCTCGTTGCAGCCAGACCCGCCTTCTCCGACCTTGTTCATTCTCTCTCCCCATCCATATATATATATATATATATATATCAGAGTGGTTGGTGTGCTGTCATATTCTGTGGAGGCCAACTCCAACGCACTCCGCAGAAATAAATAAAAAAAAGAGGTTGTGGTGGACGGCTAAAAAAAAAAAATATATATATATATATATATAAAGAAGAAGAAGAAATCGTGGTGGACAGCACCATGTGTAAAAAAAAAGGAGAAATGATTTAAAAAATAAAGGGAGCAGCAATGGTGATGAGGGGAAGCATCTTTCAAAGGCAATCCCAGCTGCCAATTGTTTAAAGTAGCAGATTGGAGGGATAAGACGGGAAGTTGGCCAACAGCTTCATTTTTGGAGATTACCATTACTAGCGGAAAAGCAAGCATAAGGAAGCATTCAAGGGGAGAGCATTTGGCTCTCACATAAAAAAAAATACCCATTTACAAATTCCATGTTCATTTAACATAGTTGTGCAAAAAAAAAAATGCATTGAGAGAAATAAAGTCCATTTTATTTATTTTTTTGGAAATTTTACAGAAATATACATTTTTACATTAGTCAAAAAAAAAAAAGTCAAATCAAATTTACAGGAGGGGATTTTCAAGGACGATCAAGTGAAGCCTCACCACTCGGCGAAGCTCTAGGAAGAAGAGCCGCCGGAGGTTGGCTGTTTGGCGCCTTATCACTCGGCGAAACCCCAGGAGGAGGAGGCACCGAAGGTTGATCATTTGGAGCTTCATTACGCGGTACAGCCCCAGAAGACGAAGGCAAATGCTGTTGGAACAAACCCACAAACCTCTGATGATCAAGTAAAATCTGACCATCAGATTCCTGCATATGGTCAATCTTCCTCTTCATGTTTGTAGCATAGTCATGTGCGAGCCTGTGCAACTGTTTATTCTCATGCTTAAGCCATCTAATCTCCTGTTTGAGACCCATCACCTCAGCTGCCAATGATTCAACTTGACGGGTTCGAGCAAATAGGCGTTGGGCCATATTAGACACAGAACCTGCACACTGCACACTAAGAGCCAGAGAATCCTTAACAGCCAACTCATCAGACTGTTTTGAAAGTAGTCTGTTATCTTTGGGAGGGACAAGGTTCCGGGCCACCACCGCAGCGGTCATATCATTCTTCACCACTGAATCCCTAACTGTAAGAGGACCAGTAGGGGATATGAAGGATGGGCGCCATATGTTGTCTGGAGAAGAAGGGACTTCCTCTTCACCAAGGTTCAAATCAAAATGACGATCGGAGGGGCCAGACATTTTCAAAAGTATTGAAAGAAAGAAGAGATCGGACAAATCAAGATCTTAGAAGTGCAAGAAGGGAGTTTCTACAAGCGAAAATTCAAGTGTGCTTTGAAACGAACTGCGTGCCTCTATAAAAAATCAGCACTCGACGGGATTTCAGAGATCGAAGAGGCGAGCTCAGAATTCGAAGAGGCCAATTCAAAAATCGAAGAGGTGCTAACTTTCTCAAAAGCTGGGCTTGCTCAGAAACCACGGGAGATCTTCATTTCCAGACTTGTCCGCACTTGTCACATGCAACCTCTACACTCGACGAAGCTCAGAAATCGAAGAAGCCAATTTAAAAATCGAAGAGGCAAGCTCAGAGATAGGAGAGGCATCTTGCTTTTCCAGACGCATCAGCACCCATCACACGCAAACTCAGCTTTGCAGAAATCAGGGGTAATTTGTCGAAGCGCCGATCCCAGATATCTAAGAGGGGCCAGTCTTTTTCAGCCGCGTCAACACCTGTCACATGCACACTCAGCTTGGCGGAAATTACGGACAATTTGTCGAAGATTTCTGATGAAGAAGAAAGCGCGTGAAGCCATACTGATCAATCACTCAATAGTTGCCGACACGAGTGAAAGAATAGTACCTCTACAGGTATTAAAGAACTTCCTATAACTGTCCACCTTCACCTTCCATAGCAAGGCAGACATACAGAACCTTTCTTCATCTAAAAAAAAATGCTTTCCCAACGAAGCCTTTCAAGTCACTCAGTGTTCCTTATTCCTTGGGGTACCTCTGCAAGCAAATGACTCCAAAGCAAAAGTATCTCATATCACCAGGGTAGAAAGCAAGAGTATCTCATATCATGTTTTTTCCTTGTCCTTTCCTTTGTCCTTGTTCTTACCTACAAAGACAAGGATAAAGAAAACAATATGCCGGAACCTCCACTCAAACTCGGGTAAGGAACCGACTGCTTGGGACCCTTCCCTGATTGCCTACCTAGCACTGTTGCTGTACTTCCAAAGAAGCTGCCACATCTGCCTGAAGAACAGATAAGGCAAGTGAAAATGATACCTTGCAGCACGTGGAGACAACGTGCAGAAGAAACAAGCAGAGAAGAATGCAGCCGGCACAGTCAACTCAGCAGAAGGAGTCTGAGATGAGGAACTCGAGAAGATGCCACATCTGCCTGAGGAACAGATAAAGGAAATGAAAATGATACCTTGAAGCATGTGGAGACAAGTGCAACAAAGCACATGCTGATTCATCCGCTACTTCTTCAAAATCAAAAGTATCTCATATCATCAGGGTTGCAATCACTCTGGACGGTGGACTCGTTTTGACCCTCAAATTCTTGGGTCGACTTACTAGGCGTTGTGGGCTGCACATGCCGATTCACCACCTTTGAATCAAACCCTTAATGATCAAGTCACCAACTGGAAGAAGAGCCCATCAAACTTGAAGATCATACCGTTGACCAAACTGCTCAGGTGTGAATTAGAAAGATTGAACAAAGCAACAAGTCGTCACCTTCACCTCGTGCCTACTTGCCATGTGTTCGAGTCAACCTTCAAGAATCAAACCTTAACGGCCCTTGAAAAAGCTTCCAGCCAAATTCAAGATCAAGCCTCGACGGCCTTTAAGGAAATCACAAGTCCGATTCAAGATCAAGTGTCTACCACTCTTGAATCAAATCTAGTTCAAGAATAAGCTGTGGAAAGTCAACAATGGGAGGAAACCAGAAAATCCTCCAACCTAATTCAAGAATAAGCTGTGGAAAGTCAACGATTGGAGGAAACCAGAAAATCCTCCAACCTAGTTCAAGAATAAGCTGTGGAAAATCAACAATTGGAGGAATCCAGAAAATCCTCCAACCCAGTTCAAGATCAAAGCTGTGGAAAGTCAACAAAGCGCAAAAACAAATACGTGCCGATTCATCCACTACCAAAGCCAAAGATCATCTACCACATGAAGCTCCTTGTGGTCCAATTTCAACCTTCAAGATCAAGCCTCGACGGCCCTTGAAGAAATTTCGAACAAAAGTTCAAGAACAAGCCTCAACAGCCCTTGAAGAAATCTCCAGCCCAATTCAAGATTAAGCCTCGATGGCTCTTGGATCGACATCTACATTAAGGGACTTCAAAACGCATCTCCTACACGCGACAAGCACATGTATACGACGCGCCTTGAAGTGGGGGCATTTGTAGACATCGAAATTTCGGTAAATAAATGTTGATCGATAAATCAAAGTTTCAACGCTCATGTATTACATAAATTTTACACGTAGCGTGTGACTCGACGAAAAAATTGAAATGAGTTGGAAAAGTCATCAAACAGGACACGTGTCAACACCTGGCAGAAACGACTTATTTCATCTGGAATATTATATTCAAAATTAGGCCTTGGAAATTTCTATAAATAGAAGGCTAATTCATTCATTTGAAGGGAACCAATTCATATTACACCTTGAAGCTCTGAAGCTCTGAAACTCCGAAGCTCTCAAGCATCCAGGTTCCCGAAGAATCAAGAAAGCCTTCTTCGTTATTCGTTCATCGTTCTTCCAAGATCAAGCCCCGACGGCCCTTGAAGAAAGTGTTCTTCGTTCCTCGTTCATTGTTCTTCCAAGATCAAGCCCCGACGACCCTTGGATCAACAATCCACCAATTCAAGATCAAGCCCCGACAGCCCTTGAGGAAAGTGTTCTTCGTTCTTCGTTCATCGTTCTTCTAAGATCAAGCCCCGACGGCCCTTGGATCAACAACATCAATAGATCCACACATCAAACCGTTCTTTAAGATCAAGCCCAAAAGCCATTGAAGATCCGTTCATCACTGTTCTTCAAGATCAAGCCCAAAAGCCCTTAAAGATCCGTTCATCACTGTTCTTCAAGATCAAGCCCAAAAGCCTTTGAAGATCCGTTCATCACCATTATTCAAGATCAAGCCTCAACGGCCCTTGAAGAAACACTCATCCTCAAGATCAAGCCCCAACGGCTCCTTGAAGATCCGCTCAAATCCACCTTCAAAGATCAAGCCCAAAAGCCCCTTGAAGATCCGTTCATCACTGTTCTTCAAGATCAAGCCCAAAAGCCTTTGAAGATCCGTTCATCACCATTATTCAAGATCAAGCCTCAACGGCCCTTGAAGAAACACTCATCCTCAAGATCAAGCATCAACGGCTCCTTGAAGATCCGCTCAAATCCACCTTCAAAGATCAAGCCCATGGCCCTTAAAGAACGTTCATCCAAGATCAAGCCTCGACGGCCCTTGGATCAATCACACATCCACAAATACACACCTTACGAAGATCGAATCAGAGGATCAAATTTGAGAGAGATTGTAACCCAAAATCATCAAATACAAAATATTTGTTTGTGCACGTTGTTCTTGTCTCTTTCTTTTCAAGAATTTTCCGTGTTCACAGTTATCTCAATCGACTTTTCCCAAAAGAAGATTCCCTTGACTTTGCATAATGCGGAACGTCTTTTCCAATTGATTGAGTCATCGCTCTGCTCTCTCAGGTCCTTTAAATTTTCCATAAAGTGATTCAGTTTCAAATTATAACCATTCTCAAGATGAGTCATTTGGGAAGGACGGATAACAAACTGAATCACATTAGCAATAGCTTCCCCCTAACTGGGCTATATTAGGGAAACTAGGCTCATCTGAGCGATGTGGCTCTCTACGAGGCAGTATAGTTCTGACAGAAAACACTAAGAAAATCCTTAAGATATACAGGACTGCAACCTAAGCTCTGATACCAAACTGACACACTCCGACCGAAGTCGAGACGTGTTGGCCGTCACGTGAGGGCGACGTAGCCATGAGCACAAGGCAGAAGTGATAAAAAGTAAGAGAAAAACTAACAATTTAAAACCAATCAACTAACAATCCCAATAAGAAAGGATGCTAGTGAGGATTTAAGTGTATACATACACTTTCAGAGTAAGAAGAAAGTCTAGTTGCAGTCAATGGGACGATTGCTAAATACAACACCTGAAGGTGAATCCTACGCTTTCGAATTCTGTCAGAACACTGTTGGATTCCTCATGGCCACCAAACTCTACTATCTAATACCTGGAGGGGCGAAAAACAAAGTTAAGTGGGTCAGTAAGACACATTTACACGAAAACCTTATTTTCCTTTGAATATACTAACCCTTCGCCGTAAAACAAGTATATGATTATTTTCCCAGAAATTAGAATACATAAATAAGTATATAAATATATCATTTCAATTCAATTTATGCTTTACACATTCATAAACATATGCATGCCATGCCAATATATAACAAAGTACACAATTCAGGTAAGAATAATTTCATAGAAATATGATATGTTAGCCGGAACCCTTGAGGTGGTCTATACGGCTGAGTTTATAGCTCAATAGTCAATCTAGCCAGAGTCACTATAATGACTTATAGGCAATATACTGCACATAAGTCGGAACCACTAAAAATGGTCTGTACGACAAGGTTGGGTGTAATATAATTATGCTCAATTTTACTCTCTTAATGCTAGCTGTGCGATAATACTTTAGTCACCTACGAGTCGGAACCATTTATAGTGGTCTATACGACAAGACTGTGCACCTAATTGGATCCAATGTGAGCATATGGTGCGGGAGGTGACATAATATACAGGCATGTGCCAGCTCTCTCTGGCTAAATCGCAATCACCTTGGGTGCAAGTTTATGAGCTAATGCTTCTCAATCACATATCGAATCATCGATGATTTACATAACCAAACACAATTTACCTGTGCCTCCACAGCACCACATTTATATATATAAGGTATCACACATCAATTCATGTACGAAACATAATTGTATATGCATGGCATTTATGGCATGGCATTTAAATTGCATTTCCTTTAAATACGTTTTCTGGGAAAAACGTCAAGTATATATATATACTGAAAATAACTGCCCACTCACTGAGATGTCAATGGGTCGTAGCCCCCAAGCCTCGATTGATTACGCTCGTCCCGAGAATAGGCCTCACCTATAGGCGTAATAATCGAATAAATGTTATTTAACGCACATAACCAACAATAGGTAATAACTTCTCATATATTGCTCCAATTGCGTATATGAATATACCACCTTGACCTACACAACCTCAGGATCATCCCCAAATTTTTAGATAAATTTTTGGAAGCCTCACACGCCCCCACGCACCGACAATGACACTGCCAAACGCGCCCCCCACGCGCAGCCATGTGCCAGGCACACTGACGGCATCAGTTAACGCCGTCAGGAATATTCCAACAATATTCTGTTAAGCCCTAACAAAATCCATCCAAGCTAAATGACGGCGTCCGAATATTCCGTCAGACTTGGCGAGATATTCCGTCAGACTTGGCGGAATATTCCGTCGTCTCCTTCTTCAGAACTACGGCGACCGTCGTCGGCGCCGGAAAACTGGAAAACTTTCTAACTATGGTTTCTTCTTCATTTTTGCACCATTTTCTACGTACTGTATACCAAAATGAAGATCTCACAAAGATGAACACAACCGTACCTGGCTTGACCTTCGACTCGTCAGAAATTGGCCGGAAAAAGCCTTGATAATTCCGGCCAGATTTGAAACTCTCCGTTCTCACTATTCCGACGTCCAAAATCTTCAAACGAAGTACTCCGAGCTTCGTAAGGACCTCCTTAAGCTCCCTATGTCCTTTAATTCTCTAAAAATCAACATTTTACGTGAGCATGAATAGTACCTCAAATCGGGTTTTGTGATTCAATGTGAAATCGAAAGTAATCTTACCTATATTTGGTACCTTTGAACTCGTGAGAACCATAGGAACACAATGGTACCATTTTCTTCTTCTATCTGCCATGTTGCAAGGGCTTCTGGTTGTGTCCGTACAAGAAAGAAGAGAGATAGTGAGTCTGAGAGAGAGAGAGAGCACGAGAAAGAGAGAGAAAGAGAGTGGGTAGGTGGGTGTGTGTGTGGTCCAAAAGCCACCAACCAAAACTAAGAAAAATCTTAGTTCTAATTGGGTCACCAATCCCAAATACTTACACCAAAACATATCATACACATATCGTTCAACGTCCGAGGGTATTCCCGTCTTTTCACGTCAACAAGAATTATTTTCCGGGACGGACTGTGACACTTTTGCTTTTCTATGCTTTTCTAATTTCATTGACAATAATTTAAAAAAAAAACATTTTTTTTTGTTTTACCAAACATATTTAAATATTCCAAAGTTTTTAATAAGCTGTTATATATATATATATATATATATATAAGCACCACAATCCCAAACCAACCCTTAACCATCTCTCTAATAAAAGTAAGACATATTTGTAGTGTGGACCTTACTACTAGTGAAATGATGATTTAGATATGGTCTACAAAATGTAGTCTCTGAGCATTATATTTTTCAAATATTAGGTATTCAAATAGATCTTTTGGACTATCTCCAAAGAAGATGTCAAATTAAAAACTGGAGGTCTTGGGTTCGAAACCTGTTGCTGGTGTGGAAGCTAGACTTGTGGCCATGGGAAGGCTAAAATGCATTTATGAGTCTTCCCGGCCCTCGAAAGAGGTGGATAACCGTGATTTACCACCAATTGTCGCCTTTTAAGTATAAAATAAAAATAAAATAAAAAAGAAAGAAAGAAAAAGAAGTCAAATTTTAAACCCTAAATTTAAATTTGATGCCTTATGTGGCACTTAGATATTATTTTTAAATTCTGTTCTTTACCCGATGTGTCAAATTTAAACTATTATTTATTGCATTACTTTTTTTTTTATTTGTAATAAGTATTTTTAGAACAAAAGATAATACTTGGGTACTCACTGAGAAGTACCCAACTAATTGATCATATTATGTGGCCCAATAGAATCATAACACATGTTCATTTTACACTCCCTCAGACTATTGCAATCTTCGTAACCAAACACCAACTCTCACTTTTGAACATATAACCAAACACTCCTCTTTTTCTTCCCTTTTCCTATGCCATGGCAGAGGTGGCCACCCCATCCCCTCCTCCAACTTCTTCTGCATCGACCCTACCTACATCTCGCCTCCAATCTCTTAGTCGGCCCAACCCAAAATCCCTCATATTCTTTAATGTGGAAACCTACCCACATCCCTTTTCAATCTCTCGGTCAGCCTCACCCCAAATCCCTCATATTCTTTCTGTGGAATAAAGGAAATTTTGTGAAAAACATGTTCATTTGAGCAACATCTATAGCATGCAATTAACATTTAAAGGCGGAATCATGCTTGTATGCACTCAAAAACAAAACATTACCCATGAAATTCAAAGCCTAGTAGAAAGGTGAACCAAGACTTAACTCAAGAACAAAGTGAGTTGAGATATTTTATACCTTTGTTGATTCCTCTTTGCATAAGCAAAGGCTAATCACCCAAGGAGAGGGCCTTCATTCCTTGCTTCTTAGTTCCATCGATTTCTTGGAGGAGGATGGTAGAAAGGATTCTCCAAGTTCCCAAAATTGAGAACCTCTAATTTTTCACACCAAGGAGGGACTTGAAGAAGAGATGAGTGACCTTGGAGGATGAGAGATTGCTAGCTAATCTCCTCTAAAGGGGCCGGCCTCTTAGAGAGAAAAAGAGAGCATTGTGTTCTCATCCTTTCCCCAAAAAAAACCCTAAGGATGAAATGGCTATAAAGTTGCCTTTATACCACCTCACAATGGAGTGGCAAACTTGCAATTAAAGCAAGTTCACTACCCTCCTCTATATGGCCGGCCTTAAGGGTTTATTGGGCTTTCAAGCCCTTTGTTTATTCAAGTTGTCATACAAGTTGAGTTAATGGGCTTGACATTCAAATCCCATTGGGCCTTGCGGCCCAAACTAACCCGAGGTCTTTAACGAACTTTATTCGTTTGATTAATTAACATATTAATTAATCCTTACCATAAATAATTAAACCATTTAATTATCCTTACTCATCTCCGTTGTTTCTTCAATCTCTACCTTACACGGTGTATAGTCCATTAGGTTCTTTTTAGCGAGGCAGTGGGCGATTAGAACTCTTTCAAATCGATTGTGAATTGAAACTTACTTTCAATTCTCCCTTTAGTGATTATACACGTTTAGGGCTTCCACAAACCATGAGTGACACCTAGCAGTATGTCATGGTTACCCAAGTTAATCAGAAGAGGTGGAGAACCTATTCAGTTTAGGATTAGAATGTAATACGGTATTTCTCTAATACAATACTCTTGACCACATTGTTTGGTTTGATAGTTTAATCATGTTTACTATCCAATGTGATTCATTTACTTATATGATTACCTTGAATGTGATTTGGAACGACTTCCTAAATCTCATTCATACTCTGCCAGAGATTCTTAATCATATCATAGAGTATTCTCCCTCAAACGGTTTGAAGGTTAAAGATCCCTTGTTGCGCATTCACTTGCCTCCATGGCTAAGTGACTTAACCCCAACTATGCCGTGGACACCCTCTGACAGAGTGACTTTGACATAGTCAAAGATCAAGGACCTAACCAAAAGACAACTATGATGCCTCTGGTCAAATGACTACTTTGCATTATCCCAACCATGAGTTCTCATGTGACATAAGTATGAGAACTCCTCGTTGTTCATGTTCAGTGGACTCATTCTCTATTGAGCACCTACATGCTTATCTTGGTGTCAATCACACCAATGACTCGAGACCAGTCACTCTCCCTGAGAGAAGACACAGCACGTACTGATCTTAACGGACTGTCAATGCCCAATTGACAATCCTATGATCAGGAACGTTTAGGATATGTATACGAAAGAGAATGGTCTCATGAATTTAACTTCTTTAAATTACATTCTCCTAATTACATGTTCCTTGGACTTATCGTTTAAGCATATAACATTTATATGAGACGGCTTAAAACAATAATCTTTGCCCTTGATATTAAACTAGATTAGTTTAACATGTGAAATGTCCGTAAAGTATCATCATATGATTGGTTTTAGGGCACATTTCCAACATGGAAGCCATGGGAGCAACTTTGCACTTGCCCACTCACTGGTCGTGACTCGCCATCGCCTTCCTTTTCTTGCTGCCATGGTTGCATCTGGAAAAAAGAGGATGGATTGAAGGTGGGGTCGACTAGGTTGGTTAAAGGAGGAGAGGTAGGTGGAGTTGATAGAGAAGGGTGGTCGGAGGAGGATACGTGGATGTTGTTGCTGGAGGAGAGGAGTAGGAGCCGCCGACGACGACGAAGGAGGGCAAAGGTTGGTGAGAGAGAATGATGTTTGGATACTAGAATATTGATTGTTTGGCAACCAGTTTTAGTTAAGTTTAAGTAGGGCACGTGTCTTTATTTGATTGTTTCACATAGGATGGTCAGTATAAGGGGTCCTAAAGGGTGAGGATCCAAGTATTGTCCTAATAAAAATGGTAAAAAGCCTTTATTGGGGAGCATTTTTGCTCACCACTATCTCATCATCTGACAATAGGCCTTTCAACTAATTATGTTTAACTTTGATATTTTATTTTAGAACGACCGATATAATCTACACTATGGATAGGAGAGTTGGTTAACTTTAATATTAAATGCTCATTTCCTAATTTTGTAAAAAATTAACTATGCTTAAGTAAAATGACACATGTCAGATAATAAGCTGTATGGTGAACATTCTTTACATATAAAACCAACAACCCCTTTTGGGGTCACAAGTTTCACCAAACATTTTGGACAAAAATGCCCCCAATACTGAAAATTTCAAAAGAAACCCAAAATAATGCAAATAATGCAAGGGTATTTTCTTCATTTTAAAAGTATTGTTTTAATAATTAATTTTTTTTGTATAGTTTTTTTTTTAATTGTACCTCACAATAGGTTAACAATAATGTGATTCAATCAGTTATTCATTAGATATTATTTTCTCTATTCTTAAAAACGTTCAAAACATCTTAAGAGGCGTGTAATACCGGTTATAAAAAAAAATTCACACGCATATAATAATGTAATTAAATTAGTTGTCAAATGATTTTTTTTTTAACAAACGATATTATCTACACTAAGGGGAAGGGGGTGGGCTTAGCCTCACAATGGGTTAGCAATAATGTGATTCAATTAGTTGTTTATTAAATATTATTTTCTCTATTTTTAATGTAAATTCAATAGAATGTAGATGGAAATTGAAAGACCGATTTTATAATGTGAATTCAGCTGCTTTGATTGGTTTATGAGAGGTTTTTTCCACTGTTCTAAAAATCCTCGCCTATCGCCGCCTAGGCCCCGCCTAGGCGCTAGGCCCCAGCCCACCGCCTAGACCACCTAGGCCCCAGCCCACCGCCTAGACCACCTAGGCACCCCGCCTAGCCCGCCTAGGCATCCGCCTAGACCCGCCTAGGTTGCAACTCACTTAGACAGAAAATACATAACTTTCATTTTGCATTTTGTTTTTTTCCAATAAATTGTAAGAGACTTGTTGCATACTTGAATGAACAAACATTATGTCCTTGTTTCACATGTTTTCATTATGTTCCAATACTTCATGATATATATGCATTCTATTTTGTAGTTTATGATGAAATTATATATATTTCAAGTAGAAGTAGACACTTATTTACATGAAATATGATAGATTTACTTAAATCCGCCTAGACCGCCTAGGCGCCCGCCTAGCCGCCTAGGCGCTAGGCCCCAGCCCGCCGCCCGACTAGCGCCTAGCGACTTTTAGAACCTTGGTTTTTTCTATCATGATCTAAGATTATTCATTTACTTCAAATATTTGACTTTTCTTTTGTCAATTCATGCATATAAATACATTTGAAATGTGTAAGTCGAGCATAGCACGCTGTGATGGTGAGCAAAAATACACCCCATTTATTAATCAAAATTGATTTGAAGTTGCAAATATCTTCTATGTAAATCCGCATCATGCCACGTATAAATTGACATTTCGGTTAGAAGCACTAGAGCTCTTTTTGTTACTATTATTGCGAGTATGAATTTTTTTACTCTACTTTATTGTGAACTTTCCTAGTTTAAGTGTGATTGTGTAAATCCTAGATTAGATTTGATTCTAATTATTCTTTCCTATATGGACTTGTATTCCTTGGGGATGAAGGATTTCTTCTCTCCTTTTACTACTATAAATAAAGGCACTACGTAAGGGGGATAACATATCCTCAATACACAATTCCCCTACGATTCCACAAACACATCTCTCCTCTCTCTCTACACTTATCGACGGCCTCTTCTTATTGTCAAATAAAATAGGCTACAACATGTTATCAATATGCTCCTACTGCTGCGCTTAGGAATCTGAAGTTTTTTTTTGCATCAAACCAGTTATCCATATCATCACGTAATCAAGTTCTTTCAAAACAACGATTTTTATCTCGATATTTTTGCAGCCCTGATAGCATGAACATTCACCATAATGCATGACCCAATTTTATGTTTTTCAAATTTTAGATTCTACATAAATTATGTATGCATTATATTCATAAGAGGTGTGAATCCACACACCCCATTTTACTTCTCACACACCTTTTTAATTTTCGACCGTCGGATCGGATGAATTGAAGAAAATCAACAGACAGAAATTATTAAGGGGTGTGTGAGAAGTAAAATGGGGTGTGTGGATAGCACACCCCTATTCATAATTGTTGAATTATGTGAATTTGATATATGTCATCAATTACATCAAATATGTGTACATGCATTAAAATTATTGAATTGAATATGCTATGAATTGAGAAAAAAAGAAAAAAAAATTGAAATCGGAAAAGGCAACCTGGGTTCTTCTAACCCATGCCCTCGAGCCATTAAACCAAGCATGCAGCTTGGGAGGCTGAGCTGAGCCCAATATCGAGACCCAAGCCACAAGCCTTGAACCAAAAATAGTACATTTGATGCACCACTGTCTCGACCCATGGCCTGAAGCCCAGGTCCCCCACGTTGGTTTTTTCGGCGAAATACGACCAGCAGTCGTATAATTTGGACGAAACCCATCATTTTCACCAATGATTTTTCAAAATTCCAGAAGAATTTCATGGGTTCATTCGAACTCAATTGAATTCCTTCAGTTTTCTCTCTCCCGACGTTGAGATCTCACCTCCGTCAACAAACACTTGGTTCTTCGTTGAAACATGGCTTGCTCCGACCTTGGAAACGCCGCCTAAAACGGCACCGTCGATTGATCCAGGCGAATCCCCAAACCCAGCGACGCTAGGGTGGCCTGAATGTCCTAACCCAAGCCCTAACGGGCCTTGACTTCCAGTTGGACCATTCGCACAACACCCACAATGTTGGGCCTTGCATGTGTTGCTCGTTTTTCTATTTGCATCACCAGCCCGTTGGGCTTTGGTGATGATCTGGCTCGCAGACGTAGTCGAGCCCTTTGGGCTCCTATCGTCTCTTATATGTGCCGTATCGCAGCCAATCCTGACCTTTTATGGGCTCTCACTTTAGGCTTGCACATGCAGCCTCTGGACTTTATAATGCTAGGCCTGCATGGCTACTCAACCCAAGACCAAACCTGCCCAATTTTTTGGGCTTGGGCTACATGGTCTGACATTTTTTTTAGCCTACCCATTGGCTTAGGCCTTCTTTTGGGCCCCGAGTTTTCAATGCCTAATTATTTTAAGCCCAATGAGTTATATATTTTTTGCCCACATTTTTAATTTTGGCCCAAAGTCCAAATAATTAATTCAATTATAATTTTAGACCTGAAGTTATATTTGCATATTTTATTGTTGCATATTTTTGTGTATATATTCGCGCTTGTCTGCAGGAACATATGAACCTGAAGTTTTTCACCTAAAAACATCACCCATGAAAACCCGAAACTTTTCCATGCAAATATTAACCAATACACATCTATTAGAACATGAATGTTAT
Organism: Malus domestica; assembly: GCF_042453785.1. Taxonomy (NCBI): domain Eukaryota; kingdom Viridiplantae; phylum Streptophyta; class Magnoliopsida; order Rosales; family Rosaceae; genus Malus; species Malus domestica. The sequence continues at coordinate 37,314,266 of NC_091675.1, read as the reverse complement.
ACTCTTACGTGAATGGATTGATTTTTTTCTTTCTCCATTGCACTAATCACATCTTGCCCTTTATTTTGTGATAGGAACATGTCAAATTTGAACAAACTCGACTTCACCGCTTTGGAGGTCTCTGGAAGGAACTACCTTAAATGGGTCCAAGATGTGAAGCTCTACCTCACTGCAAAGAATTTGCGTCCCGCCATTGAAGATGAGACAGACAACCCTGTTGGCGAAACTAAGAAAGCCACCGCTATAATCTTCATTTGAAGACATATCTATGCCACCCTGCAAACTGAATATCTTACTAAGAAGGATCCACGAGCATTATGGATCACTTTGGCTGATCACTTTGATCACCAAAATGACATCTTCTTGCTTGAAGCAAAACATGACCGGCAGCATTTGCGCTTCCAAGACTTTAAGTCTGTGAATGAATATAATTCTGAAGTTTGTTGAATCTGATCACTTCTCAAGTTTTATAATGAAACTTTGACCGAAGAAGATCTTCTAGAGAAAACCTATTTGATCTTCTCTAATACTATATTGTCCTGCAGCAACAATAGAAAGCTTAGAAGTTCACTAAGTTCTCGGATTTGATCTCTGTTTTACTTATTACTGAAAAGCAGAACCAGTTGTTGATGAAAAATCATCAAGCTCGACCTACTGGCTGACTGTTGTGCCTGAAACACACTATAGCATGAACCAATGCCCGAAACACCAAAAGACGCGTGGTAAAGGTGACCAGAAACCACCTTGCCAAGATCAACAAAGTCAAGGCCCATCCAAGGGAGGAAACAAAGCCCAGAAGCGCCCTAACCTCGCCCTCAGGGCCCTAAACTTCAAGAATAAGAGCAAAGCACCTAAAACCATGGATGCGGATATATGTTATCGCTGTTGTTCAAATGACCATTGGTCCCGTATTTGCCAAGCTCCCCAAAAGGTTGTAGCTAAATATCATTCTCGTCGTAAGAAGTTTGAATCAAACTTTGTGCAAATTGACGATCCAGAAAGTACCAAGATGGAGGTTTCTGACTTTAAGGAGGTTATCACACCTATGGAAGATTAGAATCTTAGACATAGACTTATTTTTTTAGTTGAAATAAGACCATGGGGCCAAATTCCACAGTAATGGCCGAACCCCCCTCATTTTTTTGTTAATTTTGAACAATTTTCCTTTATGTTTAAATTATTTGTTGGTGATTTGTTTTTTGGATATTAAGTTTTAATTAATCTTCATCCTTGAATACTTAAAATTATTTGAATGGATATTTGTTTTTAGAACTTTTATGCATGTGACCGATTCAAATTAATTTTTCATTCTAGGTATGACCAGTGGGGAAGGTAGTTGTCTGGCAGATAGTGCAATCACGCACACATTTTTGCGTGAATGCACCTATTTCACTAACTTCATACCTAAGAATGCACCTCTCACACTCCTCTCAGGCCCATCCAACCTGATTGAAGGATACGGTAAGGCACGTATAATGTTGTCCAATTGTATAATCTTGACCATTGATGAGGCTCTTTATTCTCCACGTTCCGAAAGAACGTTGTTGAGCTTAAAGGCATTAGAGATAACAATTACCATGCTGAAACCCATGTAGAAAATAGACTTGAATTTATGTGTATAACTTCTTACGAATATAGCCAGAAACGTATTCTAGAGAAGATGGAGCGTATCTCGAGTGGTTTGTATACTACGACCATATGCCCCATAGAAAGCCACTATGCGGCTAGTCCTACCTCTGGGACCGTGCACGAAATTACACTTTGGCATGATCGTTTAAGACATCCTGGATGAATAGCGATGCATTGTATCCTCAAATCATCACACATGCATCCGTTAACCCAAAGTTTAGGTTTGATTCAAGGAATCGCATGTCAAACATGTTTTATGGGAAAACTTATTACTAAGCCTTCTTATGACAAGATTCGTTCGAATCCTCCCATTTTTCTACAACGGATTCAGGGAGACATTTATGGACCGATTCACCCTTCATGCGGACCATTTATATATTTTATGGTTTTGGTTGACGCTTCCACACGTTGGTCACACATGTACTTGTTGTACACAAAGAACGCTGCATTCTCCAAACTGTTGGCTCATATTATCAAGCTCAGAGCTTACAACCCTGATTATCTAATCAAATATATTTGATTGGATAATGCTGGAGAATTCACATATAAAAATTTTGATGACTATTGCATGTAGGTTGGGGTTAAAGTTGAACATCCAGTACCCCATGTTCATACCCAAAATGGCCTAGCAGAGGCATTCATTAAGCGCTTACAAATGATTGCTTGATCGTTGGTTATACATACCAAGCTCTCGATCGCTATTTAGGGCCATGCAATATTGCACGAAGCCATGTTAGTTCGCCCGAAGCATGTTGCAACCCAACCATATATCGCCTTTTAGTTGGTTACCGGATACGAACCCAACATATCGCATCTGCACGTTTTTTGTTGTGCAGTCTATGTGCCGATTTCACCGTCCTTATGTACAAAAATGGGGCCTCATCGAAGAATGGGAATCTATGTCGGATATGATTCTCTTTCGATTATTTGTTACTTAGAACCTTTGACAAGCAATTTGTTTACCGCTAGTTTCACGGATTGTCACTTCTATGAGACAGTCTTCCCGTCATTAGAGGGAGATAAGAACGTCAATGTTCCTGAAGAACGACGCAAATTATCGTGGACGACTCCCACTTTATCTCATTTAGATCCCCACACCGCTCAGTCTGAAACTGAAGTGCAGTGCATATTAGATCTCCAGAGCATAGCTTAAAGCATGCCAGATGTTTTCACTGAGCTAGCGCGTGTGACAAGATCACATATTCCAGTTGCAAATGCGCCTGCAAATATGGATGTACCAAATGTACGACAGACTTATTTCTTGGAGGCCCAGGGCGCCAATCTTGGTGATCCATGTACATTAGCAGCTAGCCAATCATCTATCTTTACACAGAAGCATGGGAAACCTCTTGGTTCAAAGGATTCACACCCTCGGAAGAGGAAACCCATGACACAATCACCTGAAGAGCCTACTGTGAATTCGACTGTTACTTACTCATTTTATCCAACTCATGAGGAAATTCTAGATAGGAGATAGAATCATGGCAATCAAGATTGTAATAGGACAAGAACTTATCAATGTGATTAGTGCGTACGCACCTCAAGTAGGGTTGGATACAAGTTCGAAGGAGAAATTTTGGGAAGACCTTGGAGACTTGGTGCAAGGAATTGCTCAGACAGAGAAGTTATTTATAGAAGGAGATTTAAATGGACACGTGGGCAGGGAGACAGGCAACTATGGAGGTTTTCATGGTGGCCATGGTTTTGGGGAGAGAAACGAGGATGGGGAAGCTATCTTGGATTTTGCAATGGCATATGATCTCTTCTTAGCCAACACCTTCTTTAAGAAGAGAGAAGAACATGTGATCACTGATGTGAGAATTACTTAACACACAAATTAAACCCTCTTGTTGACAATTGTAGTATATGTATAAGTAGGGATCGTTCTGGACCGGGGATTAGGAGGGCTTGCTAATAACCTCTCACTTGACTAAAAAATATAAGAAGAAACTTAAAAAACACAAAAGTAGGCTTTAAAACACTAAACTAGACTCAAAGAGTTCAAAACAAACTTAAGCACACTTTGATACAAGAAAATAAATGGGGGGTATTGGTTTTGGTTGTGATTGAGATAAAAAGTAAAACTAAATATATGGTTGATGGATTAGCTAGAGATCCATTCTTCACACATGACACACTTGTACATGAATTGATTTCCAATTGCTTTTCAATAGATTATGAAACTCAACACCCCAGATTAACCGTGATGCACTAATTAATCCTCAGATTTTCCTTGATTTATTGAATTGGATGAATGCATACGACAATCCAAATTATTCTCCAAAAGTCCTCTACATGAATGCATAATAGAGATACAATCAAAGATCATTACGTTCTATGAAAATCATAAGTGTTAACGAGGCATTCGTAACTATGAATGCATGATACGTTTGCCAAGAATTCAATTAACGCGATTGTGACTAGCAACCTTCACTACCAATGAATATAAACTTGTAACGATTAGGTGAAACTCATTTATATCCTAGCATCAAATTCATGCATGAAAACTAAATATGCATCCTTAATCAACATACAAGAATTAGTTTTGAAGAAAGTAGTTAATTGAATTGCATTCACAACTTATTAAATCACAATTGGAAGAAATCAATTCATATCTCAAGCATGTTCATGGCTTCGAACTTCCCCCTAGCTAAGTAAGGTTTAGCCACTCATACTTACAAAGCAAAGATAAACAAATTTAAACATTGAAAACAAAAGAAAGAAAACACCTAAAAACGCTCCAACAATCCAATTTGAATGGCAAGCACGTCCAAGATCCTTCTTCTTCTCTTTGTAGCGGCACAAGGTGTGGTTTGATGGATGAGTGGTAAATTATGGTGGTGGATGGATATAGGTGGGTTATGGTGAAGGGTGGATGGGTGGATTGTGTTCTCTTTGGTTTTCTTTTTTTGTTATGGTGAAGGGTGGATGTATTTATAGGCTAGGGAGATGACCACTCCATTTCCTTTGCATGTGAGCTTGTGTGGGTGTGTGTTGGCATGTTTCCTCTTTACATTTACACACACATGCTTCATCATTTCAACCACAAATCAACCCATTTTATGCCCATGTGTGTGTGTTTCCTTTGCCCATGTGTGTGTGTTTTTTCCTTGCATTTGTACACACATGTTCTTCATTATTTCAGCCAACAATCCACCCATTTTCTGCCCATGTCAAACCGTCCATGTCAAACCGTCCATGCCTTGCCTTTCTCTTTGTGTATGTGCTGTCCACGTTTCTGAACCTTTCAGTGTTACAATGCCCATAACTTCTTCTAGAAAAATGATATTAACAATCCGTAAATTGCTCCAGAAAGTAGACATCCGTAGCTTTCCACGAATATAAGGCTCATTTTCTAATTCATTCTGAGCTGTTCGTAACATGCTTCCAAAGTCAGCTAATCTGCACAGGCAGTTTTGACGAATTTGTTGGTTGTCCATGTTTCTCTTTTGCACATGCCTTTCTTGCTGTTTTCTTCTTTGCATGTGTGTGTTGTCATCTTTGTTTCTCCTTTTCACATGACATGTGCTGTCCATGTTTAGATCCCCTTTGCATTTACACACACATGCTTCATCATTTCAATCACAAAACACACACAATTCCTTCACCTTTGCCATGAGTTTTGTCTTCACTTTGCATGTGGGCTTCTTTGCATGTGTTTATCCTTGCAATTACACACACACACACTTGCACACACAAAAGCCCAAAACGTCCATCCTCATGTCTCCATGTTTGCACCATCCAATCTTAGCCCAAAAATGCTCCAAAATGCTCCAAAATGCATCTTCTTGCATCCTTGGCCCATAGAACCTACAAACACACAAAAATGGCTTAAACTACTAACATAACTAAGAACTAAGAACATAAATGCACGAAAACAAACATACTAAGTCGCATAAATATGCTCCTATCAAATTCCCCCACACTTAGCTTTTGCTAGTCCTCGAGCAAAACAAAGAAACAAAACATAAGAACAAAACAAAACCTAAACCTTCCAATATTTACCTTAGGGATTTTCAATGCAACATGACATGCAAAAGATCATCATAACCACATATTTTGGCCTGCCCTACCCTTGAGCACATACTTAATCATAGTCACCACATACTAGTTCACATATAACCAATTAAAACTATGTTTTGAATGTAGTAACATGCCTTAGAGAATCTGCTCAATTCCTTACAAGATACACTCTTATTTTCACTCCGATTTTCTGACTACACACCCTACACTAGGTGTATGTGAGAAGATTGATGTAAACATGAAAACGAACACTCACATATGTTTATAGCAAAGAAAGCAATTTCTGGAGTTATTAAGCATGTATAGATATGATCTCATGACTGGAATGCTACTACTTAGATGCGAGAACCAGGGACACCATATGCTCGTACCAATCCCAAACTCCACATATTGAAACGCATAACACTCAAGATTGAAGTTAAGGGTTGTAACGGGGTTAGGGGTGATTGGCTAACAATGAAAGGTAAGGAAACAAACGTTTTTAAAGCATAATAAGCAAAGTAATGAAATTGATGCTTAGAATTCCCTTTGAATGCAGCAACTAACTTTAAACACAATGGGGTTATTCATTCAACTTTTTAGGGCCGATTTCAACTATAAACAACACTTGTGAGTCTTTCCTCACTTATTTCAAACTCTTTTTCTTTTTTTTTTCTTTTTCTTTTCTAACCCGTGCCTTATTACTTTCTTTTGGCACACAAAACACAAAAATCTCATTCCCCCATACTTGTTTTCTGCATAAAAACAATCAAAAGGAATTCATTTTAAGTCATGCTTCATTATGCTTTAAAAACAAGGGTATGGATAGTCCTAATTTAGGCTAGGTAAGGGAAATGTGGTTTAACAAAGAAAACAGGCTAAACAAGGCTCAACGGGGTTAAACTTAAACAAATATGCACGGGATAAGCTTTTTGGCTCTAGTTCACTACACAACTTCATCTTGAATATGTGTTATGCAAATCAATGTCATGCTTTGAATGGAACGGGCATAAGTTCTAGTATTTGGAACTAAATGATGAAACGCCTTCTAAGTAGCAACCAAGCAAAGAATGATGAGATCATGCAACGACTTTAGAAAACAAAAATGCACAGATTAATAACTCTCCAAAGAACGTATTAGGCTCAAGTCTCTCAAGGTTGTAGTGTTAGTTTGAGTTCCTTCCTTCAAGCATGTTACAAAAACTGATTTTTTTTCTTTGTGATTACATGTGAATTCGTAAACTATAACTATAACCAAGCATAAATCAAGAGCATATCAAACTTCCATCCATGTTTATAACTTTCTTTAACAGTCATGCAATTAACAAACCAAATCCTCATTATTGTGTTGGAAGGTACCCTAAGACACAAACAAACACACAAAAACAACTCTTTTTGGCTTTTTCAAAACAATTTTTTTTCAAACTTTTGTCAAATTTTCGGATTTTTATGTCAAAACATACTAACATGCTTAAAAACACACTAAAAACACTTAAAACAGCAAGAAACAACATTGTAAGTGATAGGTGAATAAAATCCCACGAAAATCATGCAACAGCAACTTGTTTACCCCCCCCACACTTAAATCTAACATTGTCCTCAATGTTTCAAACATAAACTCACACAAAAGCAAACAAACAAACAACGAAGAAACATGATAAACATGGCAAAGTAAAAGCAACAGAGAGGAGGGTTAAAGAACGCAAACACCTGGTTTTGGAGTCGGAAATTCCTAGGTCTTCTTTATTTCCATGGGTTGCCTCCATCACTAATGAGAACTCTAGGCATGCCAAACCTAGCAAAGATATTAGTTTTCACAAAATCTGCAACAACCTTTGAATCGTTAGTCCGGGTGGCTTTGGCTTCCACCCATTTGGAAACATAATCAACAGCTAGCAAGATATAAGTGAAACCAAAAGATGGAGGGAAATGACCCATGAAATCTATACCCCAATGTCAGAAAACACTATAATAAAAATAAAATAAATAAATAATAAGAAACAAAATAAAGCAATTGGACTGAAAACTTCCCTAGTTGCAGTAAAACCAAGCGATGACCCCCAAGCTAAAATTCTGTAATCAACTTCAAGGGTGGAAATAACCAAAAGTTCCTGCAAAGAAAAGAAATAATTCAGTTAAGTAACGCAAGAATTGCAAACGAAAAATTGAAAATCACGATAAAAGACAATGAATAGAACTAATAAGTGATCATTGGTCGTGCTTGTTGACTTTCCACAGCTTTCTTCTTGAACTGGGTGACACTTAGCTTTTTACTTGCAAGTGATGATTTGATGATATTGTACGGCGAAGCTTTGCTCTTTGGTGATGTTGCAGTTCCTTATTTGTTCTCCAAGCAGATGTGGCAGCTTCTCTAGTTCCTCAGCTCGGACTCCTTCCGCTGGGATGATTGTGCAAGCTGCATTCTTCTCTGCTTGTTTCTTCTGTACGTTGTCTCCATATGCTGTTGGTATCATTTTCGCTTGCCTTATCTGTTCTTCAGGTAGATGTGGCAGCTTCTTTGGAAGTACATCAGCAGTGGAAGACGAGTACTCGAGAGCAATTTCTCCATGTCCTGCAGGTTAGAACAAAGACAAGGAAAAGGACATGGAGAATGCATGATATGAGATACTCTTGCTTTCAACCATTATGATATGAAATACTTTTGCTCTGGATGGGTTGTTTGCAGGGGTATCCCAGGGAATGAGGAATACAGAGTGACTCGAGAGGGTTATTTGGGAATGCATTCTCAGAGATGAAGAAGTGCTGAGAGGGTGTGCCTTTGCTGTGGAAGGCGAAGGTAAATACTTATAGGACTTTTCTTCACAACCGGAACTATTCTCTCACTCATTGTCGGCAGCCGGTGAATGGATGAATAGTACAAATTACGCGCTTTCTGACAAAGCTGCCCGTAATTTCCGCAAAGCAGATTCCTCATTGATATCTGGAATCGGCGCTTCGAGCTCTGAGCATCGTCGATTGTAGAGGTAGCATGTGACACGTGCGGATAAATCTGGAAAAGAAGATTTGCCCGTGGGTTGAAGCCCAGCTTTTGAGAAAGCTAGCGTGTCTTTGACTGTTGAATTTCCCTCTTCGATTTCTGAATTGGTGCTTCGACAAACTGCCCGAGATTTTCGCAAAGCAATTTGCGTGTGACAAGTGACGACACGTCTGGACAAATTGATCTTTTGAAATCCGGGGTTCGGCTCGTGGTTTCTGAGCAAGCCCAGCCTTTAAGAAATGAAACGCCTCTTTTGAGAAAAGAATCCGGCTTTTGAGAAAGGAGCCCCGACTCTTCGATTTGCGAGAGGACGCTTCTTTAATTTCTGAGGAGCGCCTCTTTGATTTCTTCTTTTTATAGAGGCGTTAATTTTGTTCCACAACACACTTGAGCTCCCTCCTGTAAACACTCCCTTCTTGCACTTGTTTAATCTTGATCTGTCCGACTCTCTTCTTTCTTCACCACCTTCAGAAAATGTCTGGCCCATCCGATCGTCGTTTTGACTTGAACATTGGTGAAGAGGCAGCTCCGCCTTCACCAGACAACATATGGCGCCCATCTTTCATATCCCCTACCGGTCCTCTTACCGTTGGGGATTCGGTGATGAAAAATGACATGACCGCTGCGGTGGTGGCCCGGAACCTTGTCACTCCCAGAGATAACAGACTGCTCGCTAGACGGTCTGATGAATTGGCGGTTAAGGAGTCTCTGGCTCTTAGCGTGCAGTGTGCCGGTTCCGTGTCCAACATGGCCCAACGCCTATTTGCCCGAACCCGTCATGTTGAATCGTTGGTGGCTGAAATACAGAGTCTCAAAGAGGAGATTAAAGGACTCAAGCATGAAAATAAACAATTGCACAAGCTCGCACACAGCTATGCCACCAGCATGAAGAGGAAGATTGACCAGATGCAGGACACCGATGGTCAAATTTTACTTGATCATCGGAGGTTTGTGGGTTTGTTCCAACAACATCTGCCTTCGTCTTCTGGAGCGGCACCGCGTAGTGAAGCTCCAACTGATCAACCTCTGCCGCCTCCTCCTTCTGTGGCCCCGCCGACTGCTGAAGCCCCGCCTACTACTGAAGCACCACCCGACCAATGAATACTATTAGTTTACATCATTGTAAAATATTTGTACTTTTTTTTTTTTTTTACTTTTTTTTTTATTTTATTTTATTTTATTTTTTTTTTATTTTTTTTATTTTTAATATGTAAATTAATGTAGAAAGACTTTGGTTAACCTTCCCCCACACTTAAACTAAATAACACAAACTCACAGAAATCAACCAAATAACACAACTAACTAAACAAAACAAAATGAAAGCAGTAAAGATAAGGGTATAAGAATGCAAATCTGATTGGGTTAGCGATTCCAAAGTCTTCCTTCGTTGAATGCTTGGGTTGCCTCCCAAGAAGCGCTTGATTTAACGTCTTTAGCCGGACGAAACTTTCCTTTAAACTCCCCTCGGCTCCAAAGCATGGAATTTATCTTTTAATGGGAGGTGATACTTGAAATGATTCGGCAATGGTTTAAATTCAAGAGTGGGTGCCTGAATCATCAAAATCAGAAAAATGTTAGTATAAATAAAAATTAAAATTGGAGAAGATGGCTTACTTTCTTTTTCCGACACAAACTCAATGACAAACACCACATTTTTGAACATTTCCGGGACTTTGAACTTGGCCAGGTTTACTATGATGGTTGTGGCTTGTCCCGTGTCATCAAACTCAACTGCTTTGGGCTTGATTGTCTCATGCACAGCTTCTTGGATGTATTCTTGATATGCTTCAACCACTTCATTTTCTTGAATCCCTTTTCTTGGTGTGCAAGGTTCTTTGAACATTTCAATACCATCGGGAACTTGTTTTGGTGCACCAAGAATTGGGATATCACTTTGCACCTTTGGAAGAGCTTCCACAATGTCTTTTTCACTCTCTTTGATATTTGGAATAAAAAACCTGCAAGGACAAAGGACATTCGGTGGAATAATGTTAGAATGAAGTGAATTTAGAACTTCCTCACCTGAGTTGGATGACATAGGGATTTGAGGAGCTTGCAGCAAAAATTCTTCTAAACTGCCCAGGTCGTCCTCCTCCTCTTCTGCTTGCAGCAGCAATTCATCCATGTTTGGGCTGTGTTTGGATGGTTCTGGGACAGCTTCATCCTTCATGTCACCTTCCAAAGTGATGGCTTCATCGATTTCAACTTCTGCCTTTGAATTTGCAATGTTTGAGTTGGAAAGTTCACTTTGATCTCGAATCTGTGCCATGAATTCCACAATCTGCCCAACTTGCATCTCCAATTCGTCCACTCTTTTGACTCGGTCTTGCATCTCCTGGTTTCGATTTTCTACTCCCTGATTCAAAGAGGTGAGTAACTTATTAAGTGTATCATTATCCAAGGACGTACCTGAATTGAATTGGGTTGATTGTTGTGGTGGCTGTGACGGTTCATATGGCCACTGATAGAACTCTTCTGATGGCGGCAATTGTTCTTCTTTTCGTAAACCCTGCGCTACAGAAATTAGTCCTTCAAGAATTTCATTATAATTCATGGGCATACTTTGATTTGATTGGAATTGTTGTGGGGAATGATGTGGTGGCTGCATAGGTCTTGAATAGAACTCGTCTTGCTGCCAATATCCACCTTGTTGAAATTGTTGAGGTTCATCCCACATATAATCTGAATTACCTCTCCAATCTGAATTGTAAGCGTTGGAAAAAATGTTGCCCCTCGATTGGTTATGGCCTTGATATCCCCAAACATCTTCATTTGCATAAAATTGAGGACTTTGATAACCTTGCCCATAGGGCACATCAAATGTAGGGACACTTGGCATTGTGGTCCGTTCGGCATTATGAGTCAATTTAGGAGTGAGCTGTGCCAATTGAGCTTGAATGGTCGCAAGTGCCATGTCTCGCTCCATTTGTACCTAAAATCAAAGAAAGAAAAATAAATCAAATATCAAAAGTAAAATACACAAACACCAATATAAACATAAACATAAACAAAAACAAAAATAAAGGGATTAGCAAAGTTGCTAATCCCCGGCAACGGCGCCAAAATTTGATGTGAGAATTACTTAACACACAAATTAAACCCTCTTGTTGACAATTGTAGTATATGTATAAGTAGGGATCGTTCTGGACCGGGGATTAGGAGGGCTTGCTAATAACCTCTCACTTGACTCAAAAATATAAGAAGAAACTTAAAAAACACAAAAGTAGGCTTTAAAACACTAAACTAGACTCAAAGAGTTCAAAACAAACTTAAGCACACTTTGATACAAGAAAATAAATGGGGGGTATTGGTTTTGGTTGTGATTGAGATAAAAAGTAAAACTAAATATATGGTTGATGGATTAGCTAGAGATCCATTCTTCACACATGACACACTTGTACATGAATTGATTTCCAATTGCTTTTCAATAGATTATGAAACTCAACACCCCAGATTAACCGTGATGCACTAATTAATCCTCAGATTTTCCTTGATTTATTGAATTGGATGAATGCATACGACAATCCAAATTATTCTCCAAAAGTCCTCTACATGAATGCATAATAGAGATACAATCAAAGATCATTACGTTCTATGAAAATCATAAGTGTTAACGAGGCATTCGTAACTATGAATGCATGATACGTTTGCCAAGAATTCAATTAACGCGATTGTGACTAGCAACCTTCACTACCAATGAATATAAACTTGTAACGATTAGGTGAAACTCATTTATATCCTAGCATCAAATTCATGCATGAAAACTAAATATGCATCCTTAATCAACATACAAGAATTAGTTTTGAAGAAAGTAGTTAATTGAATTGCATTCACAACTTATTAAATCACAATTGGAAGAAATCAATTCATATCTCAAGCATGTTCATGGCTTCGAACTTCCCCCTAGCTAAGTAAGGTTTAGCCACTCATACTTACAAAGCAAAGATAAACAAATTTAAACATTGAAAACAAAAGAAAGAAAACACCTAAAAACGCTCCAACAATCCAATTTGAATGGCAAGCACGTCCAAGATCCTTCTTCTTCTCTTTGTAGCGGCACAAGGTGTGGTTTGATGGATGAGTGGTAAATTATGGTGGTGGATGGATATAGGTGGGTTATGGTGAAGGGTGGATGGGTGGATTGTGTTCTCTTTGGTTTTCTTTTTTTGTTATGGTGAAGGGTGGATGTATTTATAGGCTAGGGAGATGACCACTCCATTTCCTTTGCATGTGAGCTTGTGTGGGTGTGTGTTGGCATGTTTCCTCTTTACATTTACACACACATGCTTCATCATTTCAACCACAAATCAACCCATTTTATGCCCATGTGTGTGTGTTTCCTTTGCCCATGTGTGTGTGTTTTTTCCTTGCATTTGTACACACATGTTCTTCATTATTTCAGCCAACAATCCACCCATTTTCTGCCCATGTCAAACCGTCCATGTCAAACCGTCCATGCCTTGCCTTTCTCTTTGTGTATGTGCTGTCCACGTTTCTGAACCTTTCAGTGTTACAATGCCCATAACTTCTTCTAGAAAAATGATATTAACAATCCGTAAATTGCTCCAGAAAGTAGACATCCGTAGCTTTCCACGAATATAAGGCTCATTTTCTAATTCATTCTGAGCTGTTCGTAACATGCTTCCAAAGTCAGCTAATCTGCACAGGCAGTTTTGACGAATTTGTTGGTTGTCCATGTTTCTCTTTTGCACATGCCTTTCTTGCTGTTTTCTTCTTTGCATGTGTGTGTTGTCATCTTTGTTTCTCCTTTTCACATGACATGTGCTGTCCATGTTTAGATCCCCTTTGCATTTACACACACATGCTTCATCATTTCAATCACAAAACACACACAATTCCTTCACCTTTGCCATGAGTTTTGTCTTCACTTTGCATGTGGGCTTCTTTGCATGTGTTTATCCTTGCAATTACACACACACACACTTGCACACACAAAAGCCCAAAACGTCCATCCTCATGTCTCCATGTTTGCACCATCCAATCTTAGCCCAAAAATGCTCCAAAATGCTCCAAAATGCATCTTCTTGCATCCTTGGCCCATAGAACCTACAAACACACAAAAATGGCTTAAACTACTAACATAACTAAGAACTAAGAACATAAATGCACGAAAACAAACATACTAAGTCGCATAAATATGCTCCTATCAATCACCTACAAGAGTGGGTCGTCAAAAACACAAATAGATTTTCTTCTAATGAGGAAAGGGGATCGTATAACTTGTAAGGATTGCAAAGTTATACCAGGAGAGAGCGTGGCTAATCAACATTGCTTGTTGGTGATGGATGTACATATCAAAAGAGTGAGAAAAAAGAACAAGACTTGGAAGTGCCCAAGGACTAGATGGTGGAATCTAAAAGAAGAAAAACAAGCCATTTTCAAAGAGAAAGTAATCACCCAGTGTGTGTGGGATAGAGAGGGGGAAGCTAACCAAATATGGGATTCCATGGCTAGTTGTATCCGAAAAGTAGCAAAAGAGGTATTAGGAGAGTCCAAGGGATTTGCCCCACACCAAAAGGAATCTTGGTGGTGGAATGAGGAGGTACAAACAAAGGTGAAGGCTAAGAAGGAATATTGTAAAGCCTTATACAAGGATAGGACCGATGAAAATGGTGAAAGGTATAGAAAAGCGAAGCAAGAGGCGAAGAAAGCTGTGAGAGAAGCTAAGTTAGCGGCTTATGACGATATGTATAAGCGACTAGATATCAAAGAAGGAGAGTTGGATATCTATAAACTAGCTAGAGCAAGGGAAAATAAGACAAGGGACCTAAACCAAGTGAGGTGCATCAAGGATGAGGATGGAAAGGTTCTTGCTACAGAGAACGCGGTTAAAGACAGATGGAAATGTTATTTTCATAATCTTTTCAATGAAGGACATGAAAGGAGTGCTTCTTTAGGGGAGTTGAGTAACTCAGAAGAGTGTAGAAATTACTCTTTTTATCGTAGAATCCGGAAGGAAGAAGTGGTTGTAGCTTTGAAGAAGATGAAGCATAGAAAAGCAGTAGGCCCAGACGATATACCAATCGAAGTGTGGAAAGTTTTGGGAGAAACAGGTATAACATGGCTCACTGACCTTTTCAATAGGATTTTGAAAACGAAGAAGATACCAAATGAGTGGCGAATGAGCACTTTGGTGCCTATCTACAAGAATAAGGGCGATGTACAAAATTGCATGAACTATAGGGGTATTAAGCTAATGAGTCATACAATGAAGCTCTGGGAGAGAGTCATTGAGCATAGATTGAGGCAAGAGACACAGGTTTCGGACAACCAATTCGGGTTCATGCCAGGGCGCTCAACCATGGAGGCAATCCATCTCTTACGAAGATTGATGGAAAGATATAGAGATGGGAAAAAGGATTTACACATGGTCTTTATAGATTTGGAAAAAGCGTATGATAGGGTACCAAGAGACATTCTTTGGAGGATTTTAGAGAAGAAAGGAGTACGAGTAGCATATATCCAAGCTATACATGATATGTATGAAGGAGCAAAGACTGCCGTAAGAACTCATGAAGGACAAACCGAAAGCTTTCCCATAACTGTAGGATTACATCAAGGCTCATCCTTAAGTCCTTACCTTTTTGCGTTGGTAATGGATGAGTTAACAGGACATATTCAAGATGATATTCCTTGGTAAATGCTTTTCGCAGACGATATAGTATTGATAGATGAAACTCAGGAAGGGGTAAATGCAAAGCTTAACCTTTGGAGAGAAGTGTTGGAATCTAAAGGTCTTCGCCTAAGCCGATCAAAGACAGAATATATGGAGTGCAAGTTCAGTGCAAATGGAGGCCAAAACGAGTTAGGGGTGAGGATCGGAGATCAAGAAATACCAAAGAGCGACCGTTTTCGTTACCTAGGATCTATCTTGCAAAAGAACGGAGAATTAAATGGAGATCTCAACCATAGAATACAAGCTGGATGGATGAAGTGGAAGAGTGCATCCGGCGTGTTGTGTGACCGCCGTATGCCACTGAAGCTCAAGGGAAAATTTTATAGGACGGTAATAAGGCCGGCGATGCTGTATGGCACAGAATGTTGGGCGGTGAAGCATCAACACGTACACAAAATGGGTGTAGCGGAGATGAGGATGCTTCGTTGAATGTGTGGGCACACGAGAAAGGATAAGATTAGGAATGAGGATATTCGGGGTAAAGTAGGAGTAGCCGAAATTGAAGGAAAGATGAGAGAAAATCGGTTACGGTGGTTTGGACATGTGCAAAGAAGGCCTATTGACGCTCCGATTAGAAGATGCGACTATGGGACAGAGGTTCAGGGCCGAAGGGGTAGAGGAAGACCTAGGAAAACTTTGGAAGAGACCCTAAGAAAAGACTTAGAGTACTTGGATCTAACGGAGGACATGACACAGGACAGAACACAATGGCGTTCTAAGATTCATATAGCCGATCCCACTCAGTGACTTGGATTTTCCAAGTCTCCAACCAAGAAGTTTTCCTCACTCGGGAAATTAAGGGAACACTACCTCAACCTACATGCTCCACTCACAAAGCTTCAACATACAAGCTTCAAGAAAAGAAAATTCAAAGAACTTAGCGAAGAAGGCTTTGGTGTATTTAACACAATACGTTGAAATGAAGGAAAACTTATTTATTGATATCCCCGATAAGTTACAAATATGTACATATACTTGAGTCAAAATAAACAAACAAGAGGGAGCCTTCACAAAGGTTGCTTAGGAGAAGTCTCAGCAGTCGGTAGAGCCCCAGAAAGAGAAGGCACCGGAGGGGGATCATTCGGAGCCTCAGTACTGGACAAAACCCTAGAAGGAGGAGGCATCAGAGGTTGATCATTTGGAACTTCATTACGCGGTACAGCCCCAGAAGACGAAGGCAATAAATGCCTTTGGAACAAACCCACAAATCTCTGATGATCAAGTAAAACCTGACCATCAGATTCCTTCATCTGGTCAAGCTTCCTCTTCATGTTTGTAGCATAGTCATGTGCGAGCCGGTGCAACTGTTTATTCTCATGCTTGAGCCCTCTAATCTCCTGTTTGAGACTCATCACTTCAGCCGCCAATAATTCAACTTGGCGGGTTCGAGCAAATAGGCGTTGGGCCATATTAGACACAGAACCTGCACACTGAACACTGAGAGCCAGAGAATCCTTAACAGCCAACTCATCAGACCGTTTGGAAAGTAGTCTGTTATCTTTGGGAGTGAGAAGGTTCCTGGCCACTACCGCAGCGGTCATATCATTCTTTATCACGGAATCCCCAACGGTAAGAGGACCAGTAGGGGAGACGAAAGATGGGCGCCATATGTTGTCTGGAGAAGGCGGGGCTGCCTCTTCAACAAGGTTCAAGTCAAAACGACGGTCGGAGGGGCCAGACATTTTCAAAGGTGTTGAAGAGAGAAAAGGTCGGACAAATCAAGATCTTAGAAGTGTAAGAATGGAGCTTCTACTGGTGGATATTCAAGTGTGATTTGGAACTTAATGTCAGCCCCTATAAAAATCTGCACTCGACGAAGCTTCAGAAATCGAAGAGGCGCCTGCTTAGAAATCGAAGAGGCGTTTGCTTTCTCAAAAGCTGGGCTGCTCAGAGACCACGAGGGTCGATCTCAGAAATCGAAGAGGCGTTTGCTTTCTCAAAAGCTGGGCTGCTCAAAGACCACGAAGGCCGATCTCAGAAATCAAAGAGGCTTGCTTTCTCAAAAGCTGGGCTGCTCAGAGACCACGAGGGCCGATCTCAGAAATCGAAAAGGCGCCTACTTTTCCAGCCTTGTCAGCACCTATCACACGCACACTCAGCTTTGCAGAAATTATGGGCATTCTGTCGAAGATTTCTGGCGAAGTAGAAAGCACACGAATCGTACTGTTCAATCACCCACTTCCCACACGCAACAGTAACTCATGGGTACCACAGATAACTTTGCCAAAGTTCTCTGACAAAGTTGAGACACGTGAAGCTTGCAGCTCCTGCTACTTCGCTCTGACCAAGAAGGGTAAAAGAATTGCAAAGAAACAACACTAACAAAGTTTAGACACATAAATTTTGAAGGTCTAGCTACCATATTATTACCCATAAGGGTAAAGGAACAGTACCACTGTTGGATAATTGGAAAGTCCCGGTGTGTCAACCTCTGTGCTTCGTGGCAAGGTAGACTAGCAAACATGCCCAACCTTTACTCACATTCGAGAAAACACTCCCAACAGGATTGCTTGCTCAAAAATCGAAAAGGCACCGCCCTCCGAATCTCGAGAGCCAGACTCCCAACATGATTACTTTCTCAAAAATCGAAGAGAGGGTAAAGGAACAGTACCACTGCTGGATAATTGGAAAGTCCCTGTGTGTCAACCTTTGTGCTTCGTGGCAAGGTAGACTAGCAAACATGCCCAACCTTTACTCACATTCGAGAAAACACTCCCAACAAGATTGCTTGCTCCAAAATCGAAGAGGCACCGCCCTCCGAATCTCGAGAGCCAGACTCCTAACATGATTACTTTCTCAAAAATCGAAGAGAGGGTAAAGGAACAGTACCACTGCTGGATAATTGGAAAGTCCCTGTGTGTCAACCTCTGTGCTTCGTGGCAAGGTAGACTAGCAAACATGCCCAACCTTTACTCACATTCAAGAAAACACTCTCAACAAGATTGCTTGCTCCAAAATCGAAGAGGCACCGCCCTCCGAATCTCGAGAGCCAGACTCCCAACATGATTACTTTCTCAAAAATCGAAGAGACACCGCTCTCCGAATCTCGAGAGCCAGACCCCCAGCAGGATTGCTTTCTCAAAAATCGAAGAGGCATCGTTCTCCGAATCTCGAGAGCCAGATCCCCGACAGGAGTGCTTGTTCGAAAACCGAAGAGGCACCACTTTCCCAACTTCAAGAGCTGTATCTCCTTGGATAAAGCTTGTCTGTAATCTTCACACGCAACATCAGCTTTCCAGATACCACAGACCACTTTTTCAAAGTACTCTGACAGAGTTAAAACATGTGAAGCTGGCAGCTCCCACTACCGTGCTATGACCAAGCAGGGTAAAGGAATAGCATTATTACTTGATGTTAGGGAGACTCCTATATATGTCAACCTCCATCCCTAACGGACAGGCAGACCTGCAAAAATGCTCAACCCTTTCTCTTATCTGAGAGGGCACTCCCAACGAAGCCTTTCGAAATATTCAGCTTTCTTTCCCCCCTATAATACCTCTGTAAACAAGCTATACTAGAGCAAGAATATCTCATATCATCAGGGTTAAAAGCAAGAGTATCCCATATCATGCTTTTTCTCTGTCTTTTCCTTTGGCCTTGTTCTTACCTGCAAGACAAGGAGAAAGAGAGCAATCAGTCAGCACTTGGAATCAAGCTTCCAGCCAGGAACTGACTGCCTGGAACCTCTTACATGATTACTTACCTGGCATTGCTCTCGAGTACTCATCTTCAACATCTTATGCTTCCAGGGAAGATACCACATCTGCCTGAGGAACAGATAGGGCAAGTGAGAAGGATACAAGGAAGCATGTGGAGACAAGCGTAACAGCACACGTGCCGATACATCCACTACTCTGTCAAAAGTAAAAGTATCCCATATCAGCAGGGTCGAACGTACTCTAGATTTGATGGACTTGTTTTGACCCTCAAATTCTTCAGTCGGCCTTATACTCTAGAGGAAACCAGAAAACCCTCCAGCCCGGTTCAAGAATAAGCCTGTGGAAAGTTACTTCTTCAAAAGCAAAAGTATCCCATATCATCTCTTCTCATTTTTCTTCTCTTTATCCTTCATGCTGCCTGCAAGATAGGGAGAATGTGAACAATCAGCCGAAGCTCTGATTGCTTACCTTGTCTGTCACATCTTTCAGCAGATCCCCTAGCCCGGCGACTTGGGGGACTCCTACTACATGGTTTGTATCGCGCTTGACCAAGCCTGAAACTACAAGTAAGCTTCAAGTGAAATTGATACATTACCTTGTGCATCTCCACCAGTTACAGATACCACCCCTGGATGGAGGAAGAGTACTTCCAGAGAAGATGCCACATATACCTATGAGACAGATAAGGCAAGTCAAGACGATACCACACTCCAGTACTTAGAAGTTTCGTGGTTACGAGATCATTCTCCCACAATATTTCCTAATGTCATTTGTACTAAATCATTCACTTGTACTCACTAAAGGAGAGCTTGAACCTATGTACTTGTGTAAACCCTTCACAATTAATGAGAACTCCTTTATTCCGTGGACGTAGCCAATCTGGGTGAACCACGTACATCTTGTGTTTGCTTTCCTATCTCTATCCATTTATATACTTATCCACACTAATGACTGGAGCAATCTAGCGAAGATCACAAAAAGTGACCGTTTTCGCTACCTAGGATCTATCTTGCAAGAGAACGGAGAATTAGATGAAGATCTCAACCATAGAATACAAGCTGGATGGATGAGGTGTAAGAGTGCATCCGGCGTGTTGTGTGACCGTCGTAGGCCACTGAAGCTTAAGGGAAAATTTTATAGGACGGCAATAAGGCCAGCGATGTTGTATGGCACAGAATGTTGGGCGGTGAAGCATCAACACGTACACAAAATGGGTTTAGCGGAGATGAGGATGCTCCGTGGGATGTATGGGCACACGAGAAATGATAAGATTGGGAATGAGGATATCCGAGGTAAAGTAGGAGTAGCCAAAACTGAAGGAAATATAAGAGAAAATCGGTTCCGGTGGTTCGGACATGTGCAAAGAAGGCCTACTGACGCTCCGGTTCGAAAATGTGACTACGGGACAGAGGTTCAGGGCCGAAGGGGTAGAGGAAGACCTAGGAAAACTTTGAAAGAGACCCTAAGAAAAGACTTGAGTACTTGGATCTAACGGAGGACATGACACAAAACCGAGCGCAATGGCGTTCTAGGATTCATATAGCCGACCCCACTTAGTGGGAAAAGGCTTTGTTGTTGTTGTTGTTGTTGTTGTATGCTAGCTTAGATAATGTGTGGTGTAAAAATGAGATGATCGTCGACAATGCATTAGCATATGTAGTAGCTACTGAAATCATATTCAGCGATGTCATTAAACCTCGTTCCATTAATGAATGTCAACGTAGAACTGATTGGTTAAACTGGAAACAAGCAATCCAAGTCGAACTCGATTCGCTTGCGAAACATAAGGTATTTGGACCTGTAGCTCATACTCTTTCACATGTGAAGTCTGTTGGCTATAAATAGGTTTTCGTTGGGAAGCATAATGAGAAGAATGAAATTGTGCGTTACAAAGCTCGTCTTGTTGCGCAAGGCCTCTCACAACGCCCTATAATTGACTATGACAAAACTTTTCACTCATTATAGTTGTGATTACTTTTCGCTACCTTATCAGTTTGGTAGTTTCCGAAAAACTGAGTATGCAGCTAATAGACGTAGTAACTGCTTATCTATGTGGGGATCTTGATACGAAATCTATATGAAAGTTCCCGAATGACTTACATTGACTGGATCAAATATTTCCAAACCCTGGAACACGCTCTCAATTCAGCTGAAGCGTTCACTTTACGGTTTGAAGCAATCCGAAAAAAATGTGGTATTACCGTCTGAGTGATTATTTAACTAGTTAAAGGCATGTGAACAACCAACTATACACTTGTGTGTTCATTAAAAAGTCACATTCCGATTTTGCGATAGTTGTAGTATATGTCAATGACATGAACCTTATCGAAACTCCTGAAGAGCTCGTGAGAACTGTCGCACAAAAGACTCGATATTGTCTTGGTCTCGAGATAGAGCACCGTTCTGATGGAATCTTAGTACATCAAACGAACTACATCCATAAAGTATTGCGCTGCTTTAACGAGGATAAAGTGAAGCCTTCGAGTACTTCTATGGTCGTTCGATTGCTAGATGCAAAACAAAATCCTTTTCGTACGAAGAATGATGATGAAGAGATTTTGGAGCTTGAAGTTCCTTATCTAAGTGCGATAGGCACTTTATTGTACTTAGCTCATTGCACTAAACCTAACATCTCCTTCATTGTTAATCATTTGGCAAGATATAGTAATGCACCAACACACAGACACTGGACTGGTGTGAAAGATATCTTCTGTTACCTTAAGGGTACTACGAATTTGAGTTTGTTCTATCCCTACGGATCCTCGAATGATGCCGCACCCCCTGCTTCTCAAGTCTATTCTCGTCCTGTTGGTTATGCCGATGCAGGATATTTAACTGGTCTGCACAAGGTGCGTTCTTAAACGGGTTATGTCTTTACCGTTGAAGGCACCGCAATCTCTTGGAGGTCAACTAAATAGACCTTAATTGCCACTTCATCTAACCATGCTGAAATTATCGCCTTACATGAAGCAACTCGAGAATACTTTTGGTTGAGAGTAGTTGTGGGCCATATTCGAAGCTCCTACGATTTTTACCCTGTCGTAGCTGTCCGTACGACGATTTTTTAAGACAACGCAGCATGCATCGAACATCACAAGAAGGGTTACATCAAAGGAGACAACACCAAGCACATTGCACCGAAGTTCTTCTCACATCAACAACAAAAGCATCAGAAGATTGAAGTCACGCAAATTCGTTCACAAGACAATCTGGCTAACCTCTTCACCAAATCACTACCGAAGACGACGTTTCAGAAGCTTGTTCAAGGAATTAGTATGCGTAAATTTTCTGAGTTGTGTAACATTGTTATTTATCTTTGGAATTGTGTCAAACTCAAGGGGAGTATCCTGAAGAATGCTTGCTTGATCTTAATGTACTTTTTTCCCTACAATTAGGAGCATTTTTTCTATTAGGTTTTTGCTACCTAACTAGGTTTTAACGAGACACCCACATTGGGCTGGTCATATCCCTGATGATGTCCCTTAGACATTTCTTTTGACTTTTGCATTTCTCACGCATTTTTTCTTATACTATGGATTTTGTCCCTACTCGGGTTTTTGCCATAGCCTTATGGTGTTTTAGTGAGACTTAATACTTTATGCAAGTTCCTACCTTATTGAGAATAAGCGTTGTTTCAGGATTAGTGCCAACGAGTCAACTTCCTCAACTTCTGCATGATGCTGAAATCTACCTTGAGTATTTACACACTTAAGACGGAGTGTTGTAAACTTTCCTAGATTAAGTGTGATTGTGTAAATCCTAAATTATATTTGATTCTAGTTATTCTTTCCTATATGGACTTGTATTCTTTAAGGATGAAAGATTTATTCTTTCTTTTTACTACTATAAATAAAGACACTACGTATGGAGAATAACATATCCTCAATACACAATTCCCCTACGATTCTACAAACACATCTCTCATCTCTCTCTATACTTGTTGCCGGCCCCCTTCTTTTTGTCAGATAAACTAGGTTACAACATACTCATATTTATTTTACCGTGCTCCGTCGGATAGCTGAAGGATTTGGATCCCTATGATCTCACATCCTATCCATTTATCGTATAACTATAAATCAACTTGAATTTTTTATTTAAAATTAAATAAAAATAATACTAGATAAAAACTAACCGCAAAATACATCATAAATGGATTGATTGTGAAGATCTTAGGATGAAAGGATCCGGGATGCTCATCGTGGAACAAAATTATTGGTGGAAGGAATGCAATTGACATCAAATCAAATTGGCTGTGCACGAGATTCGAACATGATAATTCCAATAAAAAAAACGTAAAAGATGCTCACCAAAACTCAATGGCAAAAATTCCTACCAAACTCATCCCTCTTTTGACACCTACCACACCACTGCGCGCTGCATCGCACCAACCCCAACACCAAAAGCAGCAGCGTCTTTCCGGCCACGTCCCTCAAACACTCCGATGGATTCTCCCCAAAACGTTTTGGTAAGTAAATCTTCTCAGCAATTACCACTATCTCTGCACTGCGCCTCTGATTTTCTCTTCCATTTGCCTGCCGGCACGACCCAGATTAAGATATAAAACCCAAAAAATTGGTTTATATTTTTCCGAATTTCTGTAATTTCTATCAGCAACTAAAAGAAGATGTAGAACTTGAAATAATTGGGATGATCTATTTTTGGCTATTTATCTTGTTCTGTTATTTTGATTGGCTCCCAGGAAAATATATAAGGTTATAAATTGTCAAACTGTTTCATATTTTTCTGCATTTTTGTCTTAAATAACTAATTAGATTCTTGAACTAATTTTATATTAGATTCAGAGAAATTTTACCTTCAATAGTGTGAATATTGTCGAATTTCTGCAATTTTTTATTTTATTTTATTTTTTTTGGGAATTTTAGCTTGCTTCTGATGGCCTGCAAGTGGGAGTTGACGGCGTGAGGAGGAGTTCGACCGTCATTTGTGCTCCAATAATGGCAGAATCCGTCGATAAGATGGTGATTGATATGGGCAAGGCCAAAGCCCTTGGTGCTGACCTTGTGGAGATTAGATTGGATCATTTAAAAGACTTCAATTGCAATGAAGATCTCAAGATCCTTATTAAAGAATCCCCTTTGCCAACACTTGTCACGTATAGGTATTTTACCATGAATTTCTTATATGATTGAGATTGTTTGCGGTACGCCTTTATTTTAAGGGTTTGAATTGGTTGGATTTAGGGATGGTTGTTATATTGTTGTATTAAACACGAGTTTAAGTCGACATTGCCATAATGACAATTTATCACTCGGATGGATACAACAATTATTCTCATTAAATTTCACTGCATTAACTTTCAAGTGTTTATTTTAATTGTTTTTATTTTCTTGTTGGTGAACCTTTCAGTTTATCTTCTTATGAAGTGTTTCTTTGCTCGTTATTAACAATTTTTGGACTGTTATGACCTTATGAATCTCGAAGTGATATAATATCTGACAAGACTGATATTATGTACTTTTGTAGACCAAAGTGGGAAGGTGGTCAGTATGATGGTGATGAAAAATATCGACTGGATGCGCTTCGATTAGCAATGGAGGTCGGAGCTGATTTCATTGATGTTGAGCTTCAGGTTGATCTCTTACAAGTGTATAACTTGAAAACTTTTTTCTTTGGTATGATGGAATCATAAGATGTGTAACATGATCTCATTCATTTTGTCCTTCATAGTTGCTAGATACAATGATAGTAAGGAGAACTTATTAAGGTCTTTCTCTTCCCTTTTTCTTTTTAAACTTTTCGGTCCTTGTTTGTTAGGATGATTCAAAAGTTAGAGACAAATGGAAAGGAAGTGATGTTGTTTCGTTCCTCCCAAGTTTACACTACTGAATAATTGTTCGAGAGCTGCTTATGGATTGCCAGATGTGTATAAGAACTCTAAACTTGTGCAATGAAATGAACCATCGATGAAGAAGCATGTGAATACATTCTTTTGTGTTTCAAATCTAAACAATGTATCCTTACTACTGCCGTCGTTGCAAAGATATTGGAAACATCATTTATCTTTCCTTCTCCATTTTAAATTTGTCACGTTGGGATGTTAAACCTGAATTAGAATTTTTTGTCTCTTTTTTTGGTTACATTGGAAGGGATCAAATGTTTGACCTATTCTAATCTGAACCCTTTCCCAATCCTCCCTCACACCACTTGGACTAACCCCAAGGGGTTAATCCTGAATTACCTTGTTCTTATGTTATTAACTTTTTTTGAAGGTTGCTCATGAATTCATTGACTCCATATATGGGAAGAAGCCTGAAAAGTTTAAAGTTATTGTCTCTTCTCACAACTATCAAGAAACTCCATCAGTTGAGGCTCTTGGAAATCTTGTTGCAAAAATACAAGCCACTGGAGCTGACATAGTTAAGATTGCAACCAGTGCTTTGGATATCACGGATGTCGCACGCATTTTTCACGTAACCGTGCATTCTCAAGTAAGCAGTGTGGGTGATATGCTTTTGCATTGCACCTTTAAATTTTGGCCCATTGTTTATTCCCATGGTGAGCTGAATTTAAGTCTCTGTTGTTTGTATTTAAGTAATTACAATGTGTGGGAAGTCTAAGGGGGTTCTAGGAGATTATTAATGCTATATGGGTAGTTGTTATGGAGAAGTTATTAATACAGAAAACTTAAGGGGCCTATCTGGAAAGATCTGGGGGAATTTAGTAATGTATTATAAAGGCTATGACCTAGTTTTGGAGGGGGCAGACCAGTTTGGATGAATTTTGCCAGTAAAATCAGTTTCTCCTAAGGCTTCTCTTGGATTCCCTTTAGAAATCTAGGTTCCAACGGTAATTGAAGTGATTCTGTTTACATCACTCTCTCTTAATCTGTGAACTCACTACAGGCTCGCGCCAAATGTCTTCTCCTTAGTCATTTTTTTTTTTTTAATTCTCTGTATGATAAAAACAAAATTGACCCCTTCATGGAATTTCAGGTCCCGACGATAGGACTTGTAATGGGTGAGAGGGGGTTGATCTCACGGATCCTTTGCGCAAAATTTAGTGGTCATCTTACTTTTGGTACACTTGACTCAGGAATAGTTTCAGCTCCTGGTCAACCAACTATTAAGGATATTTTACATCTATACAATTTTAGGCAGATAGGGCCTGACACAAAAGTGTTTGGCATTGTTGGGAAGCCTGTCAGCCACAGCAAATCACCTATGTTGTACAACGAAGCATTCAAGTCAGTATGTTTCAATGGAGTTTATGTACATTTGTTGGTAGATGACATTGCAAAGTTTCTCCATACTTACTCTTCAAAGGATTTTGCTGGTTTCAGGTTCGTTTTTCTATTTCTCATCCCCAGTGTCAAAAATTTATACATCATGATCACATCTTATAGTCTTCATTTCTAACACAGCGTTACAATTCCGCACAAGGAAGCTGCACTTGAGTGTTGTGATGAAGTTGATCCAGTTGCAAAGGTAGTGAAGAAGCCATTCATATTACGGTGCTTACATTCTCCATCTGAGTGGTTAGCTTACCTCTGAGTCATGCTATCCATAAATAATTGGCTTTTATCTTTATTAAAATATTCAGGCCATAGGAGCTATTAATTGTATCATACGGAGACCAACCGATGGGAAGTTATTTGGATTCAATACGGACTATGTAGGAGCTATCTCAGCTATTGAAGACGGACTGAAAGGTTACTATTATGTTGTACTAGCTAATTTTGTTCTTCTTTCTTTGTTCTGGCAAGAATCTTCTTTTAAGGTTTTCTGGCTTCCCACTTTTACTTTACAGGTTCACATAATAATGGCAGTTTAACTGGTTCACCTTTAGCTGGTAGGCTGTTTGTTGTTATTGGTGCTGGAGGTGCTGGAAAGGCACTTGCTTATGGTGCAAAACAGAAGGGCGCAAGGATTGCAATTGCCAATCGCACTTATGGTTGGTTCCACGTTTACTTTCTTTTCTTCCATCTTTTATTAGCTCATAAACTATCTGCTTTTCTGATCTTTTTTCTCATAGCATTTCATTAACAGTTTTCATTTTTCTTATGCGTCAATTTATATTATCCATGCTCATTATTGCTCTTTTACATTGTCTATTAGAACAGTAAAAACTCCATTTATACAGCATTTCAGCACCCTGATCTTTCTTTTATTGAAAATCTAAATTGAGATCATAAGTAAAGATGGTTGAAGGGACATTTCATTCTTTGGAAAAAGCAACTAAGGATAAAAAGGTCGTACCCAGTGCACAAGGCTCCCGCTTTACGCAGGGTCTGGGAGAGGTGAATGTCGGCTAACCTTACCCCCATTTATGGAGAGGCTGCTCCCAAGTCTCGAACCCGAGACCTACCGCTCATGGGCGAAGGCACTTGCCATCGCACCAAGTGCGACCTCTAAAAAGCAACTAAGGATATTAAAAATAAATAGATTTTGAAGATAATTTGGTTTAAAGGAGCTTGTGTATACGTCTCCGTAGTGTTTAATCTTTCACCCTTAGCGCAGAACGCAATGTTCTTTTATTTTTCTGTGTGCCACATTCTCATAGCCTACCTGGACTTACTATGCTATTTGGTTCAGCGCTCGGTATGTTTGCGTAGGAGGTTAATTTAGGAGAGAAAAGTTCAACGCTTACTTCCGGAGTGGTAGTATTGTTAATGTCTTTGGTGATTAGGTGATTGCCAGGGTTTACATCTATGTCATATTTGGTGATTAGGTGATTGCTAGAGTGCATTCATGTGGGTGTAAAGATTTGATCCGTTTTCTTGAGAAATTTCTTTATGTAAGCAGGTGGTGTCATCTGCAACATTTTCGTTCACTTTGTAGTTTCATGCAGTGATAAATTTTGAGAAGGTGGTGTCATATATTTTTAGTAACCAATCTCTTAGAACTAAATGCACATATTTAACATGACACCATTGAGCAGATAAAACTTGCATCCTTTCCCATCTTCTCCTGAGAAAAATATCAATCAGTTTTGCATCAATATTATGGGATATGAAGCTTTACCCAACCGTTGAAGTGTATTTTATTGTATTGTTGTATAGATTCATGCTCCCATGCTTTTTGATGTTCTAGACATGTGCTGCATGCAAAATCTTTGCTTGACATTTCTGTACTTCGGATTGGTATATCACGTTGGCTACAGAATTTGTTTCTTTGTTTCTTATCCTCTCTTCTGCATTTTCATTTTTCCTTAACCTTACATAAAAAAACATCACTGATTTTTTGTTCTTATGATTGATTTTTTATTTTGTTAAAGATCGAGCCAGAGAACTTGCAGACACAATTGGAGGGGATGCTTTGTCTCTTGCTGATTTAGATAATTTCCACCCGGAGGATGGCATGATTCTTGCAAATACAACATCTATTGGCATGCAACCAAAAGTTGATGAGACACCAATTTCTAAGGTTTGCTGCCCTCCCATTTTGCTGAATTATATATTATAGGTTGTCCTTGTATTAAAATACCTAACAGTATTTGAACATGCCTACAATGATCTGATCATTATGCCTACAATGATCTGATCATTATGCCTACAATGATCTGAGCTAAAAGATCTGAAGGCAACCAAATCGAAAAATCAAATGTGGAAAAACAATATTAAAAATTTACCATCTGATGAAGTAAAAGGAGACAGACTTGATAGATTTGAACTAAGGAAACTGACTAGTTAGGTCCTTGGGTTTCATCAGTTTGAAGTTTTTTTTTTT
Organism: Malus domestica; assembly: GCF_042453785.1. Classification (NCBI taxonomy): domain Eukaryota; kingdom Viridiplantae; phylum Streptophyta; class Magnoliopsida; order Rosales; family Rosaceae; genus Malus; species Malus domestica. The sequence goes on along the minus strand of NC_091675.1, from coordinate 37,285,595 downwards.
TTTTTTTTTTTTTTTTGTTGGCCAAATTTACCTGGAAACCCATACATCTATAATGGCTTGGAACATCAAACCTGGGATGTCTTGCTACCAATCCAACCATATTCTTATATGGATTTTTTTTTAATTTTTTTAAAACTGACAAAATTAGACCAAATGTTATTTAGGTCAATTTTATAGAAAGAGATTTAGTGGATTTCTGTTTTTGCAGCATGCTCTGAGATCTTACTCGTTGGTTTTTGATGCCGTCTACACCCCCAAAATGACCCGACTCTTGAAAGAAGCAAAAGAGTCCGGGGCCACAGTTGTTAGTGGGTTGGAGATGTTCATTGGACAGGCATATGAACAGTTTGAGAGGTTCACTGGGTTGCCTGGTAAGATTAACTTATACCACTTCATAATTCACTATCAATTTAGTATAGGATTCACATTCTATTACCAATATGGTATCAATTTAATTTTCTTTTAATTGCAGCCCCAAGGGAACTCTTTCGGAGAGTAATGGATGGTAGCTCTTGAGGTTCGTTGGGCGAATGATTAGTTTTATATTTTTAATATTTTTACATATATAGATATTATTTCACCCATGTATCTCAATTATAGATGCTGTTGAGCAAGTTTGTGCACGTTCACATTTTATAGTGTTCGTACTGGGGCATTTCTAGTTTCATGCAACGATGACCGTTGCTTTCTGCATTCTCGTTGTTATACCCTACGGGCGTGTTTGTTTGCCCTCGTTAGAGTTCACTGGACTGGATTACTTTGCTAAGATTAGTAATCCCGTGTTTGATGCAAGTTGGACTAAACTTAAATGAGACTAAGTCGGACTCGTTCTGACTAAGTGCTTCGCTAGGTGGTCCTAGTGAGACCCCCCAAATAGCATGGGATTCCTAATCCCGTCTCCAGCATCGTTTGCACGCCTTTGTCGTCTGCAACTCCGACTCCCTTACCCATGCCCAGATCTCAAATCCACTGTCTAAATCTCAAAATCAATACCTAAAATTCAAAACAAAAAAATTCAAAACCCCCAGATTTAAGCACTTGCAGACAAATCCCCCACACAAATTCAAAATAAAAAGGCAAAATCACCAAAAAAATTTGAGATTTTCCTAGAAAGTCAGTGAAGGTACTGGGTGGAGAGCTCCAATAAATCCTCTGCGCGGATCTCTGCATAAGGAAAAGAGGGGGAGAGTGGATGAGGAAAAGTGGGAGAGGGGAGGGAGAGAGTGGGTAGAGGAAAATAGAAAGAGGTATATGGAGAGGAAGAGAATTCTAAAAAGATGGTGAAACAGGATACAGAGAGGAGAGGGAGAGACTGGCGGAGGAAAAGAGGAGGAATGGGTTAAGATGAAAAAACATGAAAAGATATTGGCAGACAGAAATGATTCTAGAAACAAAAAAAAAATGATAAATTAATAATATATTATTAATAAATATAGATTAAATAATATAGTATTTGAATCTTTTAGTTATCTTCTTCTTAGTTCGACACTGCACCAAACGCTTCACTAAGCTAGTACAGCTTAGTCTAGTCTAAGCCAGTCCGACTTAGTCCCTGCAGCTAGTCCAGTCCAAGACAGTCTGGTGCAACAAACGTACCCTACATCTCCACCAGGCATAAGGAAGGGAAGGCGCCATGTCAGTTGGTTTATGGATCTTTCTTCTGGTCGACGTTTATGGATCTTTCACTTTCAGTTCAAGAGAATCAGCACATTGCATACCGAACATCCTGTGTTGTTCGTTGTCCTAGTTTAATCCATGCTGTCTTCTCACATGACGAGCCAGATTGCATCCGAAAGAATGTAAACCAGCTTCATGATTCTACTGCAATTAGTTAAAGAAAAAACTCAAAATGCTCTTACTGCGAGGTAGAAATTGTTTTTTTATGGAGAAACACAATTATTACCCATTTTTGTTCGTGGTTTAAATTGTGGGATTTCTACGGTGCTCCAAAGTATAAGATACTCTCGAGTGTTTTAGCTGTTATATTTTTGTTTAAATATACAAAAACAAAAATTCAAACGGTTAAATCACTTGGAATATAAGATACTCTTGAACATGATAATTTTGTTTTAAAGTTGTTGAGTACGATGACAATCATGAAATGGAGTCGGGCTACAGTACGTCCGTACCAGCATCACCACGATCACCATAACTCGTGCACCTCTTCCAAACCAGAAACAAGAAGATTCACAATACCTACGGGGTTTTTTTTTTTTTTTTTCTTTTTTTTCTTTTTTTTTCTGGGTCGAAAGATGGAATTATATTAATCAATCAAATTCAAAACATTTGCATCTTCTCCTAAGATATTAAAAAGAAATTATAGTTCTAACTAATCCTAGCCAAGACTCTCGACATGTTTATGAACGTACGACGCCACCATATTGATGCATGATTACATTGATGAGAAGTGAAGATAAACTTCACCAACTAAAAAGAAGGCATCATAGCCCAAATATCAACCAGACAAATCTCCATTGACACGTCCGCTTGAACCTCCTTATTGAGCATTTGAATCAGCCCCTTCAAATCGGTTTCCACCTCTACCGCCTCCCCTGACTCCAAAAATCCTCTTTGAATGCACATCTCTAGCCGCTGACGAATCACCGCCGCCTCAGCCATAATAGGTGATAAATACCTTATGGGAAATTTTATTTAAACTCATCTAACATTTTTCTACATCCAACTTAAATTTTAAATGTTAATTGTCTATTTTTACCCTATTGCATAATTACTATTAAGTACAAAATGAAATTAATAATAAAAGTCAAATTTATCAATAGAGCCACATATACTATAAATAAACCTAGCATCACCCTTTGTTTATCCTACGTTCATTCCGATTAAAACCCTAATAACTATGATAGAGAAAAACAAGTTTTTCTAATGATGGTTGGTGATTTTGAAGTTTTTAATCCTCAAACTAAGGTATGACTCGATTTATGGATATTTTGTTTGTTTGCTTCTTCTTTGGATTAAATTTAATATTTTTTATATTATATTGTATTTGTTTTTCTATGCTGTCTGTATGCGTCCCAAAACAACAGCGCAAGGACTTTTGATTAGTACTGCAAAGACATAAAACATTCTTGGTGCAAATAAAGATTGCTCAACCTTAACCACGAACTAGCGGGTGGCGTGACTTGCACATTTTTTATTCGAAATAGCTCCAATTTGTTTTTTTTTTATTAACATAGCAGCAAAACATCTAACCCTATGTTACTTCAAAGTTTCTTAAAAAGTACATGAAAATGCTCGATTTAAAAAGGACCGAACATGAGCTTGCATAACATTCTCTTGTCAAATTCAAGTCTATGGAATGATCTCTTGGATCTTAAGTCCATGGATGGGTTGTGGTAGCAGAAAGAAAAAAAGCAACCATGGAAATGCTAGTCCTATACGGCATATGCAATTATAGAGGGCAAAGGATGCCTCTTTGAAAAATAAAAACATTCAATTAGAGATGTTATTTTATAAAGGGAATTGGTGTAAAGATAATTTTACATTTTGAATTGGGTCTGAGAGGGTAATTTAAGTAATAAATTTGGGTTTAAAGAGATATTAATTCTTTAATAAAAAACAATATAGGTAACATGAGTAAGTTGAGTGTAGAAAGAGGGTAGATACCTTATCCCCACCCTTTCCTTCCGCCATCTTTGGAATTCCAGCAAAGTCCCGTAGCGCCCACCCACTCCTCCTACCCTTGATTCTTTCCTCCAAGCCGCATCACAATTCAAGTTTAAGCTTCCAAAGTTCGGCTTTCGCCATCCATTCACAGCACCCTCGGTCTGAAATTTGTCCCCTGCGTCCATCTGTCTCATCCTTCGATCTCCCGCTCCGTGCTCCTCAGCCATAGCCGCATTAAATTCCGAAACCTGGCGCTGCCACAAATCGATCGTGATGCGAGGGAAAATTCGATTATCATTAAACCAAGCTTCATTCCTACATTTCCAGTTACGCCATAGACCAAACGCAATCTGTTAAAGCACCGAATCCTCACTCATCCCTTGTCCCACACGGTCTAAGAGCTTCTTCCATCCCACCATAAACTCCTGTGAGCCAAGTGATCCCATATCAATCTGCAATGAAGTTCCAAACCAAAAGGCTCGGTTGAACTCACAGTTAAAGAACAAATACCATACCCTTTGATTAGAGTTTGATTGTTGGAATGATCCGACGGCAGGAACCAAAACTAGTATTTATATGTTTGGCTGAGTGAACTTGTGTACTATGTATGTTTAGTGCCCGAGTGTTTATATATCATTGCTTATGTTCGATGCCTTTTAACCCTACGCATTTTTCTTCTTCAAAGTTTTCATTTACAGGTGAATAAGTAAGATTGTTCGATGGTAGGTGTTAGACTAGAACCGTTGGTTCCAAATTTTTCTCCGCAAGGTAATCAGATTTTATTCCATTGACTTTAAAAAGTTGACGCAACGAAACTAGCACATCAAGATAAACAGTAACAAGAACAAAAGCTAATCATTACAATCAGCCAGCTCCACATATCTAGCTACCACAACTAACATACATATAATCTAATCCAGGATCAACTCGGTCTAGTGAATTTTTCTCGGGGCAGTCTGTCATGTGTTATTAACACTACTAACACGACCCCTTTTCACGGCAGCACGTCCTACCCAGTCATCCTTACCAGGGTGCACACCCTCCTTATTGTAGATGCAGACTAGTACACCGCCATGGCCAACTTCCGCGCCCTTGCGTGCATGGTACTGGTACGGGCAATGTGTATCCATGCGACCAAACTTCAAACAAACACTACATTCATAGGGACAGTGAGAGCCAGAATCATCCTTGTCATTTTTGCAGTGAAGAGTGACGTACGCGTTACAAACTACACAGAACGTGACAACAGGATCCTTGAGAATAATCAATTCTCCCTTTTTTTGGTAGCTTCGGGGTTTGCAATTCCGGCGTATCTGGTAGTCCCTTATCATCTGGTATTCCGCCATCGCAGCCATCTGAGCATTGATAATTGACTCATGGACAATAGAGACGTGGCCCTCTCCGAAATCGAATTCTTCGTCGTCAATAGCATTGTAATCTGGCAAGTAGGGCAAGTAGGAGTCGATATCGTCGTAATCTGGAAAGTCGCCGTCGTCAAAAGGGGGCAGGCGGCCTTGGCTGGTTCCTGGTTCCAGGTTGCCGCCGAGATCAAAGTTCTCAAAAGAGGGCAGGGGACCGTGGGTTCAAGTTTCCTCCATACAAGGCCCGTTCCTGGTTCCTCCCTCATGGCAGCGGTTTGACAATATGTAAATATTGATGTTTGTAATTACTACAGAATTCCTGTATAGTAAGGATTGACCTAACCCTATATGTATATATAGTATTGTTGTTTACACATCAATACAAGGGAGTCTAAGTTCATTCTTGGCCTCCACGTCTCTTCTATGTCGTCCTTGTTGCTTCTAGGGTTTACTAATTTGAGTAGCTTAAGTGAAAAACTAACCCTCATGCATAGCCGTCCACCCTTTTTCATTGGGTTTGTTCATCTATATATTCTATATATATAAAGGGAGAAGACCAGTTTGGTGAAACATTCAAAATGCCAAAAATATCCTCAGTCCATACTCAAGAGTAACGGATAACTGTCCAATAAATATAGGGTCAAAATTGTAATATAATACAACAAAATTCTACTGTGCAAATAATATATGCACTCATCTGAACAATGACAATTTTCAACCACTAGATAAAAATATACACACTTGAAATTCATTGTGACCCTTAGATCAATCCTCCCACAAATACTGCATCACATTCTATCTTTCCACCAAAACCAAAATAACAAGTAAATTGATAAAAATGGACAAACACTCCCTCCAAATTAGAGTAGAACTGTCAAACACGTTGTCGCACAAAACAGAACACCTGTTGCAGCAGTTGCAAAGATCGGAGATAGAACCGCCAATCTACCACACGTTCTAGAGGGGACAACGATCATTCCAACCCCAAATGCATAGAAAAGAGGAAGAACTCACTTTCGTCTTCTGCACAAACCTCTCATCCGCGTGTTTTTCCAGAGTTTCTTCTGCATCCACACTCAATTTACACAAATTCAGGTGATTTTTTCTTCTTCATAATTTCTACCCTCCAATTAAGTAATATTACCCACATGAATATGCTTTTCCGTTTGTTTTGTTTATTATTCTATATAATTTAATAAGGAAATTCGAATCATTGATGGCGTAGGATGGGATTGCTGGGCGTTCAAAATTGATCAGTGATTAGTGCTTCATCGACCACACTGCTTATATTATTTAAACTTAATTGCTGTCATATGGGTTTTTCTGGATTCCATTTCTTTTATTTATGTGATTTGAGTCAGTGGTAGTCAGCTGCATGCAATGAGAGACATTTGAGGCTATAGCTGGGATTTGGTTTCTATAAAATTACTTCTGCAATTGGTCAGAATTTATAGGAGTTACTAAAATTACCCAATTACCAATTTCTGTTTTACTGTAGTTGGTAATGATTTGTAAGCAGATTGTACATTGAAAATATGGGTAATGTGTGAATTGAATTCTGATGGTTAAACTAATACAACAAACTGGTAAAAAACCATCACTGAAAAAAGATAAAGCATCACAACTGTAATGAAGAATTAGAACCGCGACGTGGGATTCAACCACCCTCCACGTTCTGCAAACTACAAACCAGATTGACAAAGACTCTTCCTTTACAGAGAACGAGGGGAGGGAGAAATAGAGATACATATTGACAAAGACTCTTCCTCTACATCGACTGATTCTTATCGCAGGTAACTTTCAAACTTGATTCTCAATTTTCTATGTATTCCTTCCAACGTTTGTTCAAACTTTCAAACTTGACTCTACTCGCTGTGATCAACAACTGCAGCTTCTTGAAACAGCCTTTCACTCGCCATAAACGACAAGTGCGGCTTCTTTACCAGTATATTTATTAGTCTCTTTTCTAATCAAATTCATTGCCATTAATTAACTGTTTCTCATCGATCATTCATTTCTGATCATATTTTCAATTTCCGTTCTCTTCCCATTTATACATCTTTTTCAATTGTGTATGAATTATTTGCTTTGATGAAGCAGAATTAGATTTGCGTTCATATTCAATTCTAATAATTGACGATGTGTTTCTGAATGCAGGGAAGAGGAATTTTGGAATTTAGTTTTGCGCGGGCAAAGTGTGGCCTTTGAGAGTGAGCCCAAACTATCTAGCGATTCGATAGAATATGAGAAAGATTTTCCAGGGTGAACCATAGCCTTTACCCGACTATTGAGCCGTACAGTTTCCGGTTTCTTAAGGTTTCGGATATCCACTCAATCTATTGGGACCTGTCTGGAAATCCCCACAGCCATGTGAGTTGCGATTCTTCTTCTTAATAAACGACTTAGTTTTTGCATTTTTTGTTCAAATTCAAAGTTTTTTTATACAAATTTGAAGCTTTTCTTCAAGCTTATTCATTATATAGATTTCGAAATTTTTAAATCCTCTCAAAGTAGAAGGGATTTGGAAATGAACTCTGCTAGAGAAGGCGGCTCGCGTTGAAATTACCATAATAACAGTGTTGGGTTGGGAATTTTTTACTGGTTTTTTATTTAATATGTTTTGAATCTTATCTTGCAGCATGTTATTTTTCTTCATGGGGTTCAGGAGGAGGAACTTCACCAAGTATTCAAAGTAATCAAAGATTCTTCAATCCCGAGTTTTACCGATCATTTTGTTTGATCAGGTTGCTACTTCACCCTTTATGATAAGTTATTAGATGCATTTTAGTGTGTCTTGCATTTGATAACTGAGTTATTTCGTTATTGCTAGAAAGGTAAATTTTACGCTAGATTGCGATGCAAGGTATGTAACTCGATAGTTTGATGAGTTTGAATTATTTTTTTTATTAGGGCTGTTGCTACTTTTTTAATTACGCTTGACAATTAGCCTGCTTGATCGGGATGTAATTATCAGAGAAATTACAAATCAATAGTATGATCGTTGTGAATGCCGTATGATTGCAATGGCAAAATTTTATTGATTCAAGTGTGAAATAGATAAACAAATAAGAAAAAACCATGTTCATGCGTAAACCATGTCATTGTCATTGAAAAAACTATAGGTAACCCTCTAAAAATTAATAGATGAAGTCAATGGAATTGAGAGCTATGTAATCCAAGTCCTAGTTGCATATGTTATTGGTGCATTCAAGAGCTAGCTAATTGAGGAAGAAATTCTGAGGTTGATGTAAGTTGTCTGCAAAGCATCGTATAATTAGGATTACAAGTTGTTTTAGATATTCAGTTAATTTTGAAGCCATTGTCAACGTTTCAATTGCAGAGTTTGATTTATCAATTATCTGCTAAATGCATAGAATTTCATCTTTTTTCCTTTCAATTTTGGGTCAAATATTGGGAATTGTTTACTGGTTTTTTTTATATAATATGGTTTGAATCTTATCTTGCAGCCTGTAGTTTTTCTTCATGGGGTTCAGGTGGAGGAACTTCACCAAGTATTCAAAGTAATTAAAGATTCTTCAATCCCGAGTTTTACCGATCATTCTGTTTGATCAGGTTGCTACTTCATCCTTTATGGTAAGTTATTAGATGCATTTTAGTTTGTGAAACTAGGAAGCGCATTGTTTTTGCTTAGTTGTAAGATATTTGAGAAGCTGAATATGACACTTAATCAAAGAACCGAAATGGCAATGTGCTATTTCACTTTGTTTCTTTGATGACTCAAAATTGTAATATGTTTGAACTGAATGATTACCTGTTTTCATCTGCATCTCCAGGTTCATTTCTTTCATTTTTAGAATCATCAACTCCATGATTACCTGTTTTCTTTCATATATGTTTTTCTTTTACTAATTTATGTTTTAACTTTTCGTTCTCTTTCAATTTTTGTAAATCTAAGTTTTAGAAAACACATACAATTCATGTTACTAACAAAACTTTTGATGCTTTTACACACTCATTGGGATTGTGTAATGGTACAAGATTATTGTGTCGTGGTTCTTACCAAAATCTTATTGATGTTGAAATTCTAACTGGACAATTTGCCGGATCCAGAGTTTTCTTACCAAGAATCCCTCTCAAAAGTACTGATACTGCTGGGCTTCCATTCGAACTTACAAGAAAGCAGTTTACAATGAAACTAAGTTTCTCTATCACTATAAACAAATCTCAAGGTCTGACAATACCACATGTAGGCGTTTACCTTCCAGATCACGTCTTCAGTCATGAACAATGATATGTGGCTTTATCGAGGGGGGGTCTCAAAGTCAACCACAACCGTGTTAGTAAAAAATGGCTCCATAATCGGCCAACAAGGTGTATTTACACGGAATGTAGTATACAAAGAAGTCTTGCTGCATTCCAGCTAATTATGGTGATTTCTAATAGGTAACAACTTTATTAACGATAACCTTTCAGTATGCATTTCTCACTTATCAGTTAACTCTTTATTTGATTTTTAATTTTCTCACTATCATATGTAGATTGGCAATGAAAATTTGAAGCATCAAGCATGAACAAATGGGTGGAAATTGCAGCATTGTTATCAAAATGTAAACTTTCTTTTCAAAAGAAACAGTGACATATAGACTCTATGGGTATTGTGAATAATGTACATATTGTTATGCATGATTTATATTTTGACATTTAAGTTGTTTTGTATTTTGCTATGAGTACTTAATGTTTTCATCTACTCTTTTTTTTTATTTACATCTACTTACTATTGTCCATGGACTTTAGGTAGGAACTTGCGTCTCAAATCCCATGTTGTTTGACAAGTGCATGAATAACATTTAAATCATTACTTTACGCAAAGTAAAAAAGAGTTACATATATTACTCTTTTTAGGATATGCATGATAAAAAAAGAGTTCCTCTTTGCACAATATATTTAAAATATATCTTGACAATTACGATGGGAAAAACTAACACAATACACCTTTAGGGGCGCGTAGTGCCTGTGATGTAAAAATACATCTCGCATGCACGTTAGTGTGTGCGGAGAGGCTAGTTTTGTTTTAAGTTGTCATGCAACTCAAGCTTGGGCTTTATGGACTAAGGCACATTGGGTCGTGAAACCCGAAACTAATTTAAAACTCATTTTGAACTTATTCGTTTGATTAATTAACAAGTTAATTAATCTCAACCATACTCAATTCAAATGTTTAATTATACTTATCCATTTAAGTTATATTTCTTAAATATCTTTACATGGTGTATAATCCATTAGGTTCAATTAGCGAGGCAGTAGGCGATTGTAACTCTTACTAATCGATTGAGAATTAAAAGTTACTTATAATTCTCCCTATAAAAGCTTCCACAAGCCATGAGTAACACCTAACAGTATGTCATGACTTCTAAAGCTAAGTAAAAGTGGTGTAAAACCTATTCAATGACCATTGCAATGCAATACGGTCATTGTCTAATTCAATACTCTTTATTGCATTGTTTCAATTGATAGTCATTCATGTCTACTATCCAATGTGATTATTATCCATATGATTCTTGTAAATGTGACTTGGAGCATTCTTCCTAAATCATATTTACGTGCTTTGACCAAAGACTCCCGAATCATGTTACATTATATTCTCCTTCCATGATTGAAGGCTAGAGATCCCTTGTTGTAATGATCCCACCAATGCTAGAAGCAGGAAGCTGTAGCCACAAAGCAACTATGGTGTCTCAAGTCAAATGACTACTTTACATTATTGCAACTTATGAGTTCTTTCATAGCATGTATATAAAAACTCGTTGTTGATCATTGTTTAGTGAACTCAATAACCTTTTGATCACCTGTGCACTTGTCTTAGTGTCTAACACTGATGACTTGAGACAAGTCATACTCATATGAACGAACATAAGAGAAATGTCTCAACTTATCACAATTATTTAGTCTTTGAGCCATTGATTAGACTGAGGTACTTCCTAGGACGCTGATCCTTTCGAGGTATCTATCTAACTACCTTAGATTACTTGTCTTTTACGTTATTTTCATTCCTTGGATTCATTTATTGATTTACGTTTAACGAGTGGCTTTCAGGGCATACTTATAACATGTGGTGGTGGTGGAGTGTTTGGTTTCTCTCCTTAAACTTCACTACCTCAGTTCACTTTTTAGGATGAATACAAAGAGAGAAGTACTCTTCCTTCTTCCTTTTGGTTACCTCTCTTTCTCCTTTTTCTTTCTCTTAGAGACATTCATGCAAGAAAGAGAGCGATAGAGAGCTTTGCATGCAATAGATGAGTCAATGTTGAGTCTGTTGAGAAATGGAGAAAGTTGGCTTCTTGGAAAAGTTTTCTTTTGAATTTTAAAGTAAAAAATAAAAATCCAAATCCCACTCACCCTACCCAAAAGAAAACCCTTACAAAATATTAAACCCACCAATGCATTACAGCTAACAGTAATGACTCAACCACCATGAGCGAAGCTCCATCATGGACACAACTCATAAGCCACGTCGGCCCATCCTCGATTCAAAATGGAAGCCCCGATCACGCAGGCTGTAACGAGCAATTCAATGTGCAACTCTGTTTATAGTACGCGAAATATGTTTATAGTGACTAGAGGGCAAAAGACCAGGAGGTGATGAACTTCACTGACCAACACACACACCGCAGTAAAACTCACCTTCACTAGTCACCAATTGGACGATATTTAAGGAGCTTGATCCGATGATGAGAGAAACAAAATAGGTAGGTATAACAAACATTAAACATACCTTCAAAGTGTATTATTTCGTACCAAGGACGAATAACAAGCTTTGAGCTCGCATTGAGGTAAAGCTCGCTAAACCCCTATAGTCATCCTAACAATTACGCCAACACCACAGGTTCTGTCATTTTTAGCCAACGACAATCAACATTTAGTTTTAAAAACTCAGATCTTAGCGACTTCCACTTTAGCTTAAAAAACCCATCACCACCATTGACTAAATAGTGTTCTTTTCTTTAGATTCATTAAATATTGTTCTTTGTTTTTCCATCCTTGCAAAAAAAAAAAAAAAAAAATCCTTTTGTGTACTACTTTTGGTTTTTAAAAATCCACTTTAATTGACTCACATTTTGTCTGTATGAGAGCATCTCCAAGCCTACTCTAACTTCAAACTCTAAAATGTGATTTTAAAATAATATATTCTCACAATAGTCCAACTGAAAAAGTTTTCTACTCCAACCATACTCTATATTTGAAACTTTAAAAACAAAATATTCTATTCTTTTGGAAAATAAATGAATTATATACTTATATTTTAATTTATTATGCACATGACTCCTCTCATATTTCATCTTCTACTAACTTCATATAATTAACTACTAAAATTCAAAGTTTATTTTATAGAAGTCAATATTAGACTTGCATTAAAGATCTCAATGAAATATTTGTAATGGTGTAAATTTTAAATAAAAAAAATGTGAATTTAAAATTATGACATAATAATTGTTATTGGTTAAAAAGAGAAATGGATATGAAAAGAAATAAATTTTCTTTAGTATAAGCATTATATAAAAAAGAACATACTCCAAATTCATACTCTTAAAAAGAGTAGGAATGAGGAAGTTTGTGCATCAAAATAATGTTTTGAGCAGGGATGAAGATGCCCTTAGACCGAGTCTAGCGAAAGGAGCAAAACCCAAAAAAGGGCCATCGAAAGCGAAGACCTAATTCTAAAAAATTTGGGTTTGGACCCAAATTAAAACCCAAATTTTGGTTTAGATTTGGTTAACCTAAACCTTGAGTGGGCCTCACTTATTTATTTATTTATTAAATATGGCTGAATATCACAGTTAGTGGCCGACAGCTGGGCTGACACACCCCGACCTAGATCGAGGCATGCTGGCCGTCACGTGAGAGTGACGTAGCCATGAGCACAGTACGAAAGCAATATTAATATAAGGAAATGCGAATAAATAAAAAACCAAACCAACTAGAGCATTAGATAAGGTAAGGTGTAAGTGTGATGATCAGAGCATAAGTAGTCTAAGTGCAATCCAGTAGGACGAATACTAATTATACAATATCAAATATGGTCCTACATTAGTGATAATCTGTTAGAGCTGCTGTGAGTTCCTCGTGAGCTAACAACGAGCACTCCTACCTAAAACCTAGAGGGGCGCAAAACAGAAAGTGTGAGTGGGTAAAAACAAAGCTTTCCAAAACCATTTCATTTATCAAAAGTAGTAACCTCTCACCGTAAAACCTGTATAATTCCCAGAAAATAGCATATACGATTATATCTCAAAATCATATTCAAAATAACAAATCCACTGAATATACCACATCAAATCTCAAAAAGAAATAAGTAAGCCAGGTGCAATAAATCAATATGAAATAGTAAGCTAGCCGGAGTCACCTAAAGTGACCTGTTCGGCTGGGTCCACAACTCATTAATCAAATTCTGCACACGAGTCAGAACCACCTAATGTGATCTGTACGACAGGCTAAGTGTAACTAAATACACTCAAGTGCTACGGTCACGTGAAGGCTATGCAAAGTATCGCAAGTCACCTACGAGTCAGAACCACTTAAAGTGGTATGTACGACAAGCTGGCACCTGCCTTGGATCCAAGGTGAACGTGTGGTGCGGGAGGTGAACGACCACATGAAGGCTAGGCCTTGTCCTTGGGCGGAGCACTAACACCGGGGTGCAAGATAATAATCTCGAAATATATCTCGACACTAATGTATTCACTACTATCAATATACTCACCTGAAGTTTACCTGAGTGTCCATAGTGTCGAGCAACAATATATATATATATATATAACCATACTAATGCACAATTAAACATAGGGAGCATTTGACATGGCATTTCAAAATATAAAACCATTTAATTAAGTTTTCTGGGAAAAAATACCAAGTATATAAATATATACTAAAAACCAAAAGCCCACTCACTGATATGTGGAAGGGTCGTAACCCCCCGAGCCTTGCTTGACTGCGCTCGTCCTCAGAATAGGTCTCACCTATATGCGAAACAACTATTTAAACGTTATTTTTAAGCACATAAACAAAACTAGATAATAACTTATCATACATTGCTCAATTGGGGTATTTGAATATACCATCGTGACCTACTCGACCTCAGGAACAACCCTATATTTTTAGAAAAATTTTCTAATGTCCCACGCACAGGCACATGCCTGGCACACTGACAGATTCCCTAACGGCGTTAGGGAATATTTCATCAAAATATAGAATATGCCGTTAAAGATACCTGACACCATTAGAAAATTCAGTCAACTTTGACGGAATATTCTCCTCCTTCTTCCTTGGTTCGCCGGAGTCCGGCGCTGGTCACCGTTGCGATCGTCGGATTCTGGAAAAATTTTAAAGCTTCATATCTCACTCATTTTTCCACCAAAATCCATGAAACTTAAACCAAAATGAAGCTTAGGATGAAAGGAACAAGTTCTTACCACTTAAGAGTCCTAAAACCAACGGGAAGTCGCTAGAAAATCCTTCGATATTCCTGTCACTCCTGCAACTTGCCAAACCCAAGCTTCCTGACGTTCAAAACCATCCAAATTTTTTCTAAAAGCTTCGTGAAGACGATTTAAGACCTCCAAAAAGCTCGAAACTTTAAGAAACACTCGCGTTCACGTCGAGTGAACAGTATACCCCCTCGGAGCTTCTTGGTTCTTGAGTTCCCGACGTCCTCACATCCCACCAAGGGTATGGATGAACTCCTGGACTCGCAAAGAACACAAAAACCAACTTCATAGCCTCGATTCGTGCAAGGAAAAACTGGTTTAGCAAATGATCGTACGGTTGTAGGAAAATGGAGGGAAATTCGAGAGGGAGGAGGGAGATAGTCAACGGGATTGGTTGGTGTGTGTGTGTAGTCCAGTTTGCAGCCAATTAACCAAAACCTTAGGCCTTTTAGTTCTAATTAGGTCTAAAATCTTAGCTTATACACACACACGACTCAACGATTAAAGGGCATAATAGAAATTTCCACGCTCTCGAGGATAAAATAATATATACTTTCGGGACGGGCTGTCCCATGGGCCTTGCATGGCAAGGACCCCAGAAGTGCAACACTAATTGTGGCTTTTAATTTGGGCCTTCGATTTCTGGATGGTTGGTTATCAATGGTCTAGATCAAACTCGATTTTTGGGCAATCATTTGAAAATTGATTTAACAGTCCATATTTGTTTTGTCAAATCCAACGACTAAAATTTAAATCCAATAGTCAAAATAATAATTATTATTATTATTATTATTTTTTATAATAGATCCATTTAAAAACATTATCCCAAACTCTAAAAATACACATTCATTTGTTCAACATCATCCCAAACTCTATAAATACTTATTCATTTGTTTATTCATCTACACAAAATCAATTGCTTCCTCATATAGTTTTCATATTCTGCTTTCTCCCTCAATTTTTTTTTGAAGATGTCTTTAGGACAAAATGCAAGAGGTCCAAACGGGAAGAAAAAGAAGATGAAGCTTTATGTGAGGCTTGAGTTGCAATTTCTGAGGGTGGTGCTACGAACAACAATCAACCTCTAGTCTGCAATACTCATCAGTAGAATCAGCAAGGCACCAGGTGGCAGCATCCACAAGACGGCAGTAAGCCTATGCTATGGTGAGAAACCTCGGTGTCTGACTACATCCTTCTTTTGCGCAAAGTACTTGTCATCAATGCCAACATCATTCAAGACAAAAGAGTTATTGCCTCATTCGGAAACGCATATGGAAATAGGTGGTATTGAAAGTTGAGTTGATGTAGAAGTATTCCTTCATGAGTTCTCCATGCTTATTTTCTCTATCATGATTGACTACTTAATGACTAGTGATCGAACTGCAATATATCAGTATGTTAGCTTGATCAGTGATGCGTAAAATAACTAAACACACAAATTAACCCTCTTGTTGACAATTGTAGTATGGATAAGTAGGGATCGTTCTTAAACCGGGGATTAGGAGGGATTGCTAAACACTCTAAACTGACTCAAATATGTAAAACAAAGTTTGAAACACTAAACTAGACTCAAAGAATGAAAAACTAAACTCTAAAACACTAAAACAAACCAAAAGACTCAAAACAGCACAAAAACACTCAAAACTGCCTTAAAAACACTTTCTGCGCAGTTTTGAACTCTAACACAAACTTGGACGAATTTGGGTTATAACTTGAATCAAAACACTTAAAAACACAAACTAAATTGATTTCTAACTAGTCTAACACTTTAAAATAATGGGGGATTTGGTTTTGACGAATTTGAAAACAAAGAACACAGATTGTAACTAAAACAGATTTTTAAAACGACACACTTGTACATAAACCAATTTTCAGTTGTTCTTTCAATAAATCATGAAACTCAACACCCCAGGTTAATTAGGTCCGCTTAAATTAACCTTCAAGTTCTCCTTAAGTTATTGAATTGGATGGGAAAGCGCATACAACAATTCAAAGCATTCTTCAAAAGTTCTCTACGTGAAAAGCACAATAAAGATACAATCAAAGATCATTAAGCATCATGAAAACTATAAGTATTGACGAGGCATTCGTTACTGTGATGAGCATGAAACTAGTGCCAAGAATTCATTTAACGCGATCGTTTACAAGCGACCTCCACTACTTGTGAATATAAGTTTGTAACTATTAGGTGAAACTCCCTTATACTCTAGCATCATATTCATGCATGAAAACTAAGTGTGCACTCTTAATAAACATACACAAATAAGTTATCAATCAAGCAGTTAAACAAATTGAATCCACAACTTATGAAATCACAACTGAAGGTAATCAATTCATATTGCAAGTATGTACATGGTTTCGAATCCCCCCCTAACTAAGAGGGGTTTAGTTCCTCATACTCACAAAACAAAGATTAGTGAATTGAAACATTGAAACCAAAAGAAAGATTACACCTAAAACGTTCCAGCAATCCTAAATCGAATGGCAAGCACATCCAAGGGCTCTCCTCCTTCCTCTTTGCTGCGGCACAAGGGTTGATGGTGAGTTTTGGGGGTTATGGATGGTGTAGAAGTATAGAATTGTGTTTAGGATGGATGTATGGTGCGGCAAAGAGTGTTTGGGTCAGAAACTATGGAGATTGGTGAAGGATGGGCACGGCAAGGAAGGTTGAATGGTTTCTGGCGTGAATGGGAGTGAATGGATCGTTTGTGGCTACAAAAATGAGGTTTATTTAAAGTATTTCAAGAATTAAAACCCTAGGTTATTTAGGTAAACAAAAATTAAGTCAAAAGCTTCTACAAATAGGAAATCAAATCAGAAAACTAAAGGAAAGTGCAAGGGATGTGCGGCAAGGCATTAAAACACAATAGGAATGTGTTTTAATGCATAGAAACAGGAAAGAACCCTCTCCCTTGCACGGCAAGGAAGGGGAAAGGGCAAGGAGGTGCGGCTGTGATGTAGGAAAAGTTTAGGGCCTTTGTTTTGTGTCCTAGAATGCATATGAAGTCTTTAAAGTGGCTGGAACATAAGGACTTTTAGAATTAGGAAAGGTCAAACCAAAATAGGAAACCTTGGCTTAACTTTCCTACTTCAAGTAGGAATCATTTTTAGAGTAGGAATCCTCATTCTTCTAGGAATCCTCATTTGAGTAGGAATCCTTCGTTGATTAGGAATCCTTCGTTGATTAGGAATCCTTTCTTCTTCAAATCTTCAATTTCGTTCATTCCTTTTGCTCCAAGCATGTGATAACCATTCCAAGCCCAATTTTGCTCCAAAAAGCTCCAAAATGCATCTTCTTGCATACTTTGTCCTTAGAATCTGAAAACACACGAAAATGACTTTAAACAGTAAAATAACTAAGGAAACACAACATAAATGCACAAGAACAAGCCAACTAAGTCGCATAAAAATGCTCCTATCGATCAGCCAACATTGAAGTTGTTGTAGCAATGACATGCCTAACCTCTTGTTGATGTCTTTCCTCATCACAATCAAACTCCAACAACATTTTCATTGCCAAACTACGTCTCGAAGTCATTGAAATAAGAAAGTGTGTCACTTTGAATAGATATGAAAGGTGATTTGTTTTGTGATTTTTGTTCAAATTCCCTTTATATAGAGAATGGAGGAATGAAAATTTATTGTTGTTTGGTGATTGTTTAGGTAGTTTGACCGGTGGATATTGAAGTTTGGTTGGTTGAGTGGTGTGATTTGTTTGGCTTTGAAAATTTTGGTGGAATTTAAATTATTTTTAGGTTAAAGAATTCGTAAAATTAAATAAAGATTACTTAACTCAAAGTTAAAAAAAAATTCTTACCAAAAATATTAGGGTTAAAATCATTCCGCAACAATTAATACATTTTAGGTCTTCAAGATTAAGTTTGGAGGGTTGGGTAACATTCATTGTTCATATAGCTAAATTCTGTCTTTTAGTGGACTAAATATTTGGTTTTGAGCAAGGTTCTAAAAAATGCTAAGTGCTAGTTAGGCGGCGGGTTGGAGCCTAGCGCTTGGGTGGACTAGGCGGATTTAATTAAACTTATTATATAACATATAAATAAGTGCCTACTTACACTCTAAAAAATAAAAATATACTTGTATCGAGAATTTAGGAAAGTTAAAACTTAAAACTTAAACCATATTGCCATCATCATTGACAAATGCAACAAAAAATAAGAAGAAAAAAAACCAAATTTGAAAATTCACTAATTAAGTAGGTTATTTAGAAAAACCTTTAACTAAATTAAAAAAAGTTACAAACAAGGGAACCGTCTAGCCTACGCCTAACTCCCGCCTAACCAACCTAGCTCGCCTAGGTGGCCACCTAGCCCTTACCGGATTTTATCCACATTTCGGCCTAAATTGCATCGGTCATCCACTGCCTAGGTCAATTTTTAGAACATTGGTTTTGAATGCAACGGTTAAACCAACTCCATTGCAAGGACTCAAACCCAAATATATGTGTTTAAACCCAAAAAATGCCACCCAAACAAAAAAAAATTGGGTTGGTCCCAAATCAAAACCTAAATTTGGGTTCAGATTTAACTGACCCAATAATCTTGAGTGAAGCCCACTTTTTTTTTATTAAAAAAATGCAGTTAAAGGTTTGGAGTTAGTGGCAGATAACTGGGCCCCACATTGCAGGGACCCTAGCTGTCCAACAGTCATGGTCGGTTTGAATTTGGGCCTTCCAATTTTTGGACTGTTAGTTATCAATGATCCAGATAAAACTCATTTTTTTCATTTTTCTTGGACAATCTTTTGAATTGATCTAACAGTCCCATATTTATTTTTGTCAAATCCAATGGTAAAATAAAGATCCAACGACTGAAATATAAATTCAGTGGTCAAAATAATAAAATAGATATTTGGAGTGTGTATTGAAATTTAGTTCATTGATGTGTATATTGAAGTTTGGTTGGGTAAGTGGTTGGTTTGTGTGATTTGTTCGATTTTGGAAATTTTGTTTGAATTAATTTTGTTGTTGTTGTTAAAACATGCGTAAAATTAAATTAAGATAACATAACTCAAAGTTACAAAAAAAATCCCATCGAAAAAATATTACGGTTAAAATCATTCTACAACAATTAATACATTTTACGTTTTGAAATTAGGTCTGTAAGGTTAAGTCTTTTTTTTAGTAAACCTAAATATTGAGCTTGGGTCCAAAAATTGGAGTTGGCTTTAAGGTTAGTACAAAGCCTCATTTGGCAGCTCAGACTGTATTGACTATTTCAGTTGGATATGATAATTAGTTATCGGATAGTACTGACTAAATTAGTCGGGTGTTTAATGCTCTACCAGATTAAAACATTGACTATTTAGTGCTATGTTTGATATTGTGCCAATCACCATACTGTAATTATAAAACGAATTTTAGATAGAAATTTAGGTGCCTCAATTTTGATTAATTTCACCCAAAACAAAAACTTTGTCATGATACTTTTAGATTTGCCCAGACCTTTTGCTTCTTACACAGAAAAGCCAAAAATTCTCCATCTTCCTCGCAACACCTTTGCTTTTCACCCAGCTAAATCCCAACCAACCTCATCAACCTCCACTCATATACAACCAAAAATTACAATTGCTCAATCTTTACCAAGAATTGAAACTCAAAACTTAAAGCAGATCTGAAAGAGGAAATCCTTCTAGCCACATCTCTTGTCGGGTTGTTGTTGTTGGGTTCACAAGAACACCATGGATGGCAGATGAGAAAGAACACAATTAGAGAGATGAGGAGGAATGGGTTTGATTCATAGCCGACGTCGATGTGTGAGGACGTTTGAGAGAGTAGATCTCAGGATGGGAGAAGTCGGGGTTAGGCTGATGGTGAGGGAGAGGATGGTGCTCTCGCCGTCACTTGCAACATAGGGTGGGTAGCTGAGTATTCGCATTTTGATGTGCAGGAGACGGAGTGGAGAAGGAAATAGAGAGAAAGCGAGACAGGGAGGAAGCTAGAGAGAGCATATCGTTGGGCCGACTATTTAGTATATAATCACACCAAACACCCAGAACCGTATTACTTACCCTATCCGATTTCTTATATGGGCAACCAAACGAGGAGTAGTATAAGGAGTAGATATGTACAGCTGGTGAGACAAGTTTTACACATGACGCACTCTTCTGATATGTATCCCGGTGAGACAAGTTTATCGCATGAAGTACCTTTAGGCCATCTCCAACCGAGGGCTGGCCAGAGAGCTCGTTTGAGCCCTCTGGCCCTCCAAGATTCCTCAAGATATTAATATTTTAATGAACAGTACAATGCCATATTTGCCTCCGTCTCCAACCGAGGGCCAGAGGGCCAAAGGGCTCGTTTTAGCCCTGTCACAAAAAACCGTCTCCAACCGAGGGCCAAAGGGCCATAGGGCCAAACATAATTTATTATTTAAAAACTACAATTTAAATTCAAATCTAACGGCTAGGTGACGTCAACATGATGTCAGCTAGCCGTTGGTAGCTGACATCATGCTGACGTCAGCTAGCCGTTGGATTTGAATTTTTTTTGCTATAAATAGGGTGGATATTGGGCTATAATTCACACAACTTTAAATTCAATCTATTTCAATTCAATCTCTTGCAATTCAATCTCTTTCAATTCAAGTTTGCAATGAATTCCAACTTTGGATCTTCATCCAATTCCAATTGGGGGTCCTCATCCAATTCCAAATTGGAAGCAACATGGGCGCAAATGAGACGAGAAGATGAGGAGTCAGATGAAGAAGTTCAAGTAAGGCGCAACACACAAAACATGGCAGCAGCCATGGCTGCGGCCATGGTGTGTCAGCCAACTGAGGAACAACCTCAATGGGGTGGCTCTGTTGCTGGTCGCTCTTACAAACCACGAAACAGAGCGATGGCGCATGCCAATCTGATGAACAACTACTTCAACCCCGACTCGGTGTACACAGAAGAGGATTTCAGACGTCGCTTCCGGATGAGGCGTCATGTCTTCGAGCGTTTACTTCGTGATGTCCAGCAGGTCAATCCATACTTTCGACAGAAGCGGGACAGAGCAGGCCGCCCTGGTTTCTCACCTCATCAGAAGGTTACTGTTGCACTCCGAATGATGGCATATGGCTCCTCAGCTGATTCGATGGATGAAACCCATGGTATGTCTGAGTCTACATGCCTTGATACTCTTGAAGAATTTTGTAACACAATTGTTCAGGTTTACAAAGACGAGTACCTTCGAGAGCCAAATCAAGAAGATCTGAATCGGCTCATTCACAAAGCTGAAGACCGTGGGTTTCCGGGCATGATAGGGTCATTAGACTGCATGCATTGGGATTGGAAGAACTGTCCCACTGGATGGCAAGGAAGCTTTAGCGGAAGGTCGAGAAAGCCAATTGTTGTGTTAGAGGCAGTTGCCTCATATGACACATGGATCTGGCATGCTTTCTTTGGAGTCCCTGGATCCCAAAATGACATTACAGTTCTTGGGCGTTCACCCCTCTTCAATAACTTGACGGAAGGTAAAGCACCTCAACTTGACTACTACATCAATGGCCGTGAATACAATATGGGGTATTACTTGGCAGATGGCATCTATCCAAAGTGGGCGACACTTGTCCAAGCAATTCCAAACCCTAGGAATGATGCAGAAAAGTTGTTTACCTTACACCAAGAGGCATACCGGAAAGATGTTGAGAGAGCTTTCGGTATTCTACAAGCACGGTGGAAGATTATCAGCGAACCGGCAAGAGGGTGGAGTCGAGAAAATTTGAACTCCATCATGATGTCTTGCATCATATTACACAATATGATAGTGGAGGATGAGCGAGATGAGTATATTGATGGAGAGTCCGATGATGACCAAGAAGATCCAAATAGGTCAAGAAGGGCTCTAGCAAAAATATATGATGGGCCTAATTTGCCTTTCAATCCAAGAATTGGTAGTATCTCTATAAATGAGTATATGAGGCGCTATAGAATGATACGTTCTCGTGCCACAAATACGTACCTACAACAGGATCTTGTTGCACATCTTTGGACCAAAAGAAGCATGGAGTAGGCTTTTAAGTTTTATGTTGTTAAATGTTTTTAAAAATGTTGTTTAAGTTTCATGTTGTTAAATGTTTTTTTATGTTGTATAATTTGTATGTTGGTTAATGTTATTTAATGTTATTTCATATTGTTTAATGTTGTTTCATGTTACTTAATTTAATTTAATGTTGTATAAATGGCCTAGGAAAAAAATAGAATTGAAAAAAATTATGAAACAAATTTTGTGAAATAGAAGTTATAGGAAAAAAAATATGAATCAAATTTTGTAAAATAGAAGTTATAGGAAAAAAATAGAATTTAAAAAAAAATATGAAACAAAATTTTGTAAAGTAGAATTGAAAAAAAATATGAAACAAAATTTGATTCATATGAAAAGGAAAAAAAAAGGGAAAAAAAATGTTTAAATTCATTAAAAAAAAAAAAGGCCTAATAATACAACGGCTACTAGCCGTTATATTAAAAAACATTCAAACTATTAGTGTCGATTATAACCGACACTAATAGTAGAACTATTAAAAAAAAAAAAAAACTCTTTAATGCTGTCGGTTATAACCGACAGCAATAGGAAAACATTAAAAAAAAAAAAATAGCCAGCCCGGGGCTGGCTGGCTGGCCGAAAGCAGCCAGCCCTCCAGCCCTCCAGCCCTCTCCGATCCCGTGGGGCCCTCCCAGATTCCAGAGCTCTCTGGCCTAGCCCTCGGTTGGAGACGGTTTTAGGGCTATTTTCGACCCTCTGACCTTCTGGACCATTCGGTTGGAAATGGCCTTATGGTATGATATGATTTGCCACCTACCCGGCAGCAACAGTAAAGAGTCATATGGGATTCACGAGGAGAGGAAGAACCCATACAATAATTAGCAGAGCCCATTTGTCCAAAACAAGGATAATGAAACAATCCGACACTCGAATCATGTAGTGCCACGTATCTATTAAACTTCAAAAGAGTTAGAGTGTTCAAATCACCCTCTTCTTACACTGTTAAAAAAAATTAGTAGAAATGATTAGGTTTTTGATATTTAGTGGTAGAAATGATCGGTATTTATTGTGTCATTGTTATATTATCATTTATCATTATTAAGTTATCAATATATCGTGATTATTAAAAATTGATCATTTCTGCAATTAAATCACAAACACGAGTCGTACCTGTTAGTTGCAGTTTAAACAAGCAATCTCTCTTTAAAGAAGAGACGTGCACTGCCCAACGACTATCCATTCTGAGACAGACATACCTGCATACATTTCAAAACATTGATTGACGGAGAATCTCTCTCTATCATCAAACTTGACGGACCAGGCATTTGGAAGAGGAAGGAGTCTCTCTCTCTCTCTCTCTCATCAGCCTTCTCATCAGCCTTGACGGACCAGGCATTTGGAAGAGGAAGGAGGAGCAGCAAAAGCAGCTGCACATTTGGCCCAACAGAACAATGCAATCTCATCACATTACGGTAACACTACCTTGGATCCTCCACTCATGTTTTATCTCTCAACATCTTTTAACTAGAAAAGTAAAAAAGTACTTCACCAGAATCTTCCTCCTTTACTTTTGAGTAGTTTTACTCAGCTGCCAAAATGGAGGAGGTTTACTGACTGACTATGTTTAACTTAACAAAAAGTTTCCTGAATTTTCTTAGTTAACATCCTATCAGATATAGAGATCGAATGGAAAATGAAGATATATAGGAATCGTATTTTGTGTTGTTACTGACAGTTGAGAGTATGAATTCCAAGTCAGGGAAAAAAAATGAGCTTGCATGTGCTTATAAGTAGTTGGTTTTATGATGGATCTCACCGACAGTCTTCTGTTTTGGTTGAATTTTGATCAGCTTGATTCTTCTTCTTCTGCTGCTGGTACTGATGGACTGGAAGTGAAAGGTAACGGGATGAGGGCGAGGAACTCGACCTTACTTTGTGTTCCGATAATGGCAGAGACTGTCGATCAGATGGTGATCGATATGGGCGAGGCAAAAGCCGTTGGTGCTGACCTTGTGGAGATTCGATTGGATTATTTGAAGGTTTTCAATCACAATCAAGATCTCAAGCGTCTAGTGAAAGAGTGCCCTTTGCCGACACTTTTCAGTTATAGGTGAGACATTTCCGGCCTTTTAAAACATTGTCGGTAGGAGTTGGACTACTTGAATCGAATCATTAAGTAATGTCACTAGTGTTGAGAATGAATCTAGCGTTGATGAGAAGGGGCTCTGCATGGGCTTATAAATAGGTTGGGCTACTCTCCAATATTGCCAATCGGTTTTATGGTGAAACCTCAACTTTCTTCAACTAGTTTTGCATAGATTCTTTTTAGCAGTATACTCTGTTTCGATCTTAATTAATTTCTTGAAAGCTTGCTTTGTGATCTCCCCTAAGAATCTCCCAGTTGTCTTGCACTATCAGCTGACAGTTATGAACTTTTGTAGGCCAATATGGGAAGGTGGCCAGTACGATGGTGATGAAAAAACTCGACTGGATGCACTTCGATTAGCGATGGAGCTCGGAGCTGATTACATTGATGTCGAGCTTCAGGTTGCTCTCTTACAAATGTACACTTTTAAGTCATTTATGTTATTTGCCACGGTTGGATCTTCATAAGTTTAACGTGATGGCAATAGGGAAATTCTAATGGACCCATTTTCCATTTGATACTTTTCTGTTTTTTCGTTTATTGGGATGAATTGTACTTTTAAAATGCATGCGAAAAACACTTAACAGATTTAAACTAGGTGAACGCAGGTAAAAACCATCATAACAACACCACATTTAAACTAGGTGAACATTGGTAAAAACCATCAAAACAACAATAATCAAGTCTTATTTCAGTAAGTGGGGTCGGCTATATGAATTTTAGAACATCATTGAGCTCGGTTTTGCGTCAAGTCTTCTGATAGCTCCAAGGACTCCATGTCTTTTCTTAAAGTCTCTTTCCAAGTCTTCCTAGATCTTCCTATTTCCCTTTTGCCCTAAGCCTCTATCTCATAATCTCATTTTCTAACCGGAGCATTTGTAGGTCTTCGGTTCACATCCAAACCCCCTTAACCGATTTTCTCTCATTTTATCTTCAATTGCCACCACTCCTACTTTACCTCAGATATCCTCGTTCTTGATCCTGTCCTTTCTCGTGTGCCCACACATCCAATGAAGCATTCTCATGTTTGCTACACTCATTTTTTGCACGTGGTGATGCTTGACCGCCCAACATTCCGTGCCATAAAGTATTGCTGGCCTTATTGTCGTCCGATAAAATTTTCTCTTGAGCTTTAGTGGCATGTGATGATCACACAACACATCCAATGCACTTTTCCATTTCACATATCCTGCTTGTATTATATGGTTAAGATCTCCAACCAATTCTCCGTTTTTTTGGAAGATAGATCAAAGATAGTGAAAACGTTCACTCTTTGGTATTTCCTGATCTCCAATGTTCACCTCTATCTCATTTGGACCCCCATTCCCGCTGAACATGGACTCCATGTACCATGTCTTTGACCTACTTAGGCGAAGACATTTAGATTCCATGTACTATGCCTTTGACCTACGTAGGTGAAGACCTTTAGATTCCATGTACTCCGTCTTTGACCTACTTAGGCGAGAACCTTTAAATTCGAACACCTCCAGCTAAAACTTAAGCTTCACATTTACTCCCTCATGCGTTTCATCTATCAATACTATATGATTTGCGGAAAGCATGTACTGGGGGATATCATCTGGAATGTGTCCTGTTAACTTATCCATTACCAATGCAAAAAGGTAAGGACATAAAGCTAAGCAATGGTGTAACCCTATGGTTATGGAAAAACTTTCAGTTTGTCCTTTATGAGTTCTTACTGCAATCCTTGCTCCACCATACATGCAATTCGTACTCCTTTCTTCGCAAGAATCCTCCAAAGAATTTCTCTTGGGACTCTGTCTTATGTTATTTCCCAAGTCTATAAAGACCATGTGCAAATCATTTTGCATATCTCTATATCGTTCCCTTGATCTTTGTAAGAAATAGATTATCTCCACAGTCAAGCGACCTAGCATGAACCCGAATTGATTGTTTGAGATTGGGTCTCTTGCCTCAATCTATACTCAATTATTCTTTCCCAAAGCTTATTATACGACTCATTAACTTAATTCCCCTATAATTCATGAAATTTTGTATGTTGCCCTTATTCTTGTACATGGGTACGAGATTGATTTTTCGCCACTCATTTGGCATCTTCTTCATTTTCAAAATCTTATTGAAAATGTTTGTGAACCATGCTATACTTGTCTCTTCCAAGACCTTCCACACTTCAATAAGTATATTGTTGGGACCCACTGCTTTTCTATGCTTTGTCTTTTTTAGAGCTACAACCACTTCTTCTTTCCTAATTTGGCAGCAGAAAGTAATTTCTACACTCTTCCAAGTTACTCAACTCACCCAAAGAAGTATTCCTTTCGTGCTCGTCATTGAATAGATTATAAAAATAAGCTCTCCATCTGTCTTTAACCGTGTTCTCCGTAGCTAGAACATTTCCTTCTCATCCTTCATACACCCTGTTGGGTTCAAGTCTCTTGTCTTCCTTTCCCTTACTCTAGCCAGTTTATAGATATCCAACTCCCCTTCTTTGATATCTAATCGCTTATACATATCGTCAAAAGCAGCTAACTTCGCTTCTCTCAGGGCTTTATTCGTCTCTTTCTTCACTATCTTATACCTCTCATACTTTTCATGGGTTGTATCCTTGTATTAGGCTTTACAACATTCCTTCTTAGCCTAAATTTTTTCAAGTACCTTCTCCTTCCACCACCAAAATTACTTTTGATGTGGAACAAAAGCTTTGGACTCTCCCAATACTGCTTTTGCAACTTTTAGGATACAACTAGCCATGGAACCCACATATGGCTAGTATTTCCTTCTGTATCCCAATGCATTGGGCGAGTACTTTCTCTTTGAAAGTGACATGTTTTTCTCCTTTTAGATTCCCCCATATTGTTCTTGGACACTTCAAGGTCTTGTTCTTTCTTCTATGTATTTTGATATGTGCATCCATCACCAACATGCGATGTTGGTTAACCAGGCTCTCTTCCATTATAACTTTACAATTCTTACAAGTTACACAATCATCAAAGAGATAAAAAATTTGTTCGTCGTATCTCATGGCTGAAAAAGAGGCTTACTGCAAGTGTTCTGTTCTTGAAAACAACTGATGTCGTTTTTGTGCACACTGCTAGTTATAACTCAGCTGGTTCTTTGAAATAATATTGATGAAGAAGGGCTGCACATTCACCTCCACCTAAAATGTAGATAAGCTACTCTTATCAGTACCATCATCACAAACATACTAGGAAATTTGCTTCTTTGCATTTCCAATTTAAAATTATCATAAAGATTACCTATTACTAATCTAATCACTTCTTTTTGAAGGTTGCTCGTGAATTCATCGACTCTATAAATGGAAAGAGGCCAGAAACTTTAAAAGTCATTGTTTCTTCTCACAACTTTCAAGATACCCCATCTGTGGAGGCTCTTGGCAATCTTGTAGCAAGAATACAAGCTACTGGATCTGACATAGTGAAGATTGCAACCACTTCCCTGGATATAACAGATGTAGCACGCACTTTTCAAATAACCGTTCATTCTCAAGTAAGGATTGTGTGTATGTGTGTGCATATATAATTATTCGTTTATGTAGATCAAGGAGACTGCAGATTCTTGAGAACTTGTCTAGTTTTGTGTTATGAATTTTCTGTGCTGAGTAGATACTAGATATCAGGCTGTTTAGAGATAAATTCCCTGTTTCTGTATTCCTTTAACTCAAATAATTAAGGTATCTGTTTCTTATCCAAATGAAAATTTACTCCTTCCTGGAATTTCAGGTTCCGTTTATAGGACTTGTACTGGGCGAGAGGGGTTTGATTTCACGGATACTTTCTGCAAAATTTGGCGGTTATCTTACTTATGGTAGGTTGGAGTCTGGAATAATTTCTGCTCCTACTCAACCTACAGTCAAGGATCTATTACATTTATACAATTTCAGACAGATAGGGCCCGACACAAAAGTGTTTGGCGTCATCAGCAAGCCTGTCAGTCACAGCAAATCACCAAAGTTGTACAATGAAGTATTCAATTCAGTCGGTTTCAACGGTGTTTATGCACATTTGTTGGTAGATGATATTGCAAAATTTTTCCAGACATACTCATGCATGGATTTTGCTGGATTCAGGTTCAATTTTATGTTGAGTATTTTAGTGTCTAAATAGTAGAATATCCATGTACATTTTGTTGTCGGGCATTTTCCTTCAATATCACAGCTTCTTATCTTCAATTCTGACGCAGCGTTGGTATTCCTCATAAGGAAGCTGCAGTTAAGTGCTGTGATGAGGTTGATCCAGTTGCAAAGGTAATTATCATACTAAGGTGCTAGCAGTTTATTTTGGAGGAGTTGGCTGACCTCTTTTAAATTGCTTATATATCAACTTTCTTCTCGACTTGTACTACTTGTACTTGATTGAATTGAATCTCTTGATCGAAAATATTCAGTCAATCGGAGCTATTAACTGCATTATAAGGCGACCAACTGACGGGAAGCTATATGGATTCAATACGGACTATGTTGGTGCAATTTCTGCTATTGAGGAAGGCCTGAAAGGTTAGGTTTCCTATATATTTTGTAGAAGCTAGCTCTACGCTCTCTTCCATGTTTGTGATTGTAAGAACCTTTCCGTAGGTTTACATGAATCTCTTTTTACAGGTTCGCCTAATGCTGGCAGTGTAACTGGTTCCCCTTTAGCTGGTAGGCTGTTTGTTATCATCGGTGCTGGTGGTGCAAGCAAGGCACTTGCCTATGGTGCAAAGCAGAAGGGAGCAAGGATTCTAATTGCCAATCGCACATATGGTTTACTTCTGTCTTTGTTTCTATCTTTCTGTCTTTGTTTCTATCTTCCATAAACTATTCGTTTTCGTGTTCTTCTCTGTGCTTGCTTTCAGACCATTTCATTCACTGGCATATTCATGTATTCTTCCTCTTTGATGGTTTGCACATACTATTGCTCTACAATCTACATTCGTAAGCCTCTAAATAATTATTCGTCACTTAGGTTATAAATGTCTTATAGAAAGAAACATTGAGGTTAATTATTCGTTCTTGATATATATCGATTTATTTATATATTTACTTTGCTCATGAAGATCGAGCCAGAGAACTTGCAGACACCGTAGGTGGTGACGCGGTGTCTCTTGCTGATCTATGCAATATCCCTCCAGAGGATGGCATGATTCTTGCAAACACAACATCGATTGGAATGCAACCGAACGTTGGTGACACACCCCTTTCCAAGGTTTGTGCTTCTCACATTTCTATTGCTGCATTACCGATACGATCAGTTGGCCTCGTATTAATTAAAAGTTTGTACATGTGATCTTATCTTGGGGATCTTTTAACTGGAATACTGTGCGGCCGAGTACTGTCATGTTAGAAGAACAGCCTCACACAAGTTTTTCTTAAAACGATCATCGACGGACACTAGAAATCATGATTCGAGTGGACTACCTTTTCTATTTTTGCAGCATGCTCTGAAATATTATTCATTGGTTTTCGACGCCATTTACACCCCAAAAATGACGAGACTGTTGAGGGAAGCAGAAGAATGTGGTGTCACAATTGTGAGTGGGTTGGAGATGTTCATTGGACAGGCATATGAACAGTTTGAGAAGTTCACTGGATTGCCAGGTAACAATAATCTATATTGAAGGAAAATTTAAAATTCTACCAACAACATGGTATCTATTTAATTGACTCTTACTATAAAAAAAAAAAAAAATGTCAATTGCAGCTCCAAAGGAACTATTTAGAAAAGTCATGGAAAATCACTCCTGAGGTTAGTTGTGTTAATTATTTTTTCTCGTTTTACCGTTTTCATGTAAATGGTTCTGAATTTTATGCTTTTCTACATTTCTCAGTTTTTTTTTTTTTTCTTAAGAAGGGTTAATAGAAAAGTTAATTTATGCCCAAAATGCAAACCTACATTAGGTCTAGTCCATGGGTTGCAGCTTGTAGAGATAAGGAGATTTTTAGATTTTTTTTCTTTAGTAAAATGGGAACACGATTCGGTCATAATATAAGTGGATGGATACTTGAAAAGAAATATTTTTTCTTAAATTAAATTATGACACTTGGTGTACTGATCCGTGTACCCGGTATACTGATAAATCTCTCTGAGCTAAATCCTTTGTATTTTGCCGCATATGTTCACATTCTTTTTTTATTTGATGACTCGAATTTATGTATTCAATAATGCTGCTGATACCAGAAAAACTCTAAACCCTAGCCTTAGTTATCAAACTCAGTTCTTTGAGCAGTGGTTGTTGTTCAGAGTTAAGGTGGTGACTTTTGTTTTTCATTTGGGTTATACGCATGACAAAGACTACGAGGAGGACGCTTGGCGTTTGTTGGAGGTAACTCAGAGTGGTGCTTCTATACTGACAGTTGCAAAATCATCAAAGGGTGTGCGGTCTTTTCTTCATTATTATTATTTTTTTTTTGTGGTTCTACTACTTCCATGATTCAGTCCTCGCGAGTGTTGCGAGGTTAGATGTGGGTTCCCCATTGTTGAGGAATTGTATCGTATTGTTGGTGCTTTTGTAATTGTGATATTGTGGTGTCCATATTGGCACGTGTGGCCTCTTGGTTGTGTTTGACGTGCATATCCTATATACATTCATGATTGTTTCTTAATAAATATTTAAGTTGTGCGCACATCTTGTTACTTTAGTTTGTTGGTTATGTAATTTTGTCTAGAGCTGTGTGACGCAGCGGATACATGACAAAGAAAATCAAACAAAATTCCCACACTAGAATCTACTAGCAAATAAGCTGAAGTTCATTAGCAATTCGGAATCTGTGAGGAAATAAAAAAAAAAATCTAAAAGTTAAATTGATTACAAACTTAAGGTCCAGATGAACTATTTATAATGTAACTTAACTCTACAAAACCGTAGGAATGCAAATGGGAAAGAAAGTAAACACAAAAAAAAAAAAAAAAAAATGTAAGATCCTAAAATATTAAAATTTCATTTTGGTATAGTAAACTTTGGAATTCAGCCAAATTCTTATTGAGATTGTTGTTTACCAACAAATCTTGTAAACCTCATCGTTTTAATAGAGTCCATTTATCACAGTTTAAAGCTGACACACAAACAAAAGTTGCATTAATATGAACAGTATGAAAAATTCAAAACATTCACTTTTAGGATATGACAAAAACAAATAATCTATTAATCCGTAAATTTTTAATTCTCCAACCACTTTTCTTCATTCATCACGACTTTATTCTTTTAACTTTATTTCTAGTTAGTATTTCACTCCAACTAGAACTCTTCCTCCTCATGCAATTCCTTGTCTTTCTCAACTTCAAATCCTCCAGATTTTGGCACATGTTTAACACCATTTAAACTCCAAAAACGTCTAGCCCTTGTGTAGTTCACACATGCTATCCAATCCAAGTCCAAAATTGCTGCTATTTGCTGTATTTAACTTCCAATTGTTAGCTTTATCAAATGGACCTATAATAAAATGACAATAACATAAAACACTATAACAAATGAAAATTAACTAAGTAAGTGCAAATAAATAAGAGAACAAAATTGTACAAATGCACTCCTATAAAAAACAATTAGTTTTTGTAGTGAATAGTAACTGCCATTGTATTGCCCTTGCCCAACGGGCAGGGTGTTTTGGTGTTTTGATTTTTCTATTTCTTTATATAAGTCTACATTTTTCTTATGTAACTAATTTCATGGGTAAATTTGTTTTTAAAACCAATTTTTATGTGCAAGTGAAATAAAATTTTATGGGTGTTAGTAAAAGAAGACAAGGAGAGAAGCTAAGTTAGCGGTTTACGACGATATGTATAAACGACTAGATACCAAAGAAGGAGAGTTGGATATCTATAAACTAGCTAGAGCAAGGGAAAAGAAGACAAGGGACCTAAACCAAGTGAGGTGCATCAAGGATGAGGATGGAAAGGTTCTTGCTACAGAGAACGCGGTTAAAGACAGATGGAGAGGTTATTTTCATAATATTTTCAATGAAGGACATGAAAGGAGTGCTTCTTTAGGGGAGTTGAGTAACTCAGAAGAGTGTAGAAACTACTCTTTTTATTGTCGAATCCGGAAGGAAGAAGTGGTTGTAGCTTTGAAGAAGATGAAGCATAGAAAAGCAATAGGCCCAGACGATATACCAATCGAAGTGTGGAAAGTTTTGGGAGAGACAGGTATAACATGGCTCACTGACCTTTTCAATAGGATTTTGAAAACGAAGAAGATGCCAAATGAGTGGCGAACGAGCACTTTGGTGCCTATCTACAAGAATAAGGGCGACGTACAAAATTGCATGAACTATAGGGGTATTAAGTTAATGAGTCATACAATGAAGCTCTGGGAGAGAGTCATTGAGCATAGATTGAGGCAAGAGACACGGGTTTCGGACAACCAATTCGGGTTCATGCCAGGGCGCTCAACCATGGAGGCAATCTATCTCTTACGAAGATTGATGGAAAGATATAGAGATGGGAAAAAGGATTTACACATGGTCTTTATAGATTTGGAAAAAGCGTATGATAGGGTCCCAAGAGACATTCTTTGGAGGATCTTAGAGAAGAAAGGAGTACGAGTAGCATATATCCAAGCTATAAAGGATATGTATGAAGGAGCAAAGACTGCCGTAAGAACTCATGAAGGACAAACCGAAAGCTTTCCCATAACTGTAGGATTACATCAAGGCTCATCCTTAAGTCCTTACCTTTTTGCGTTGGTAATGGATGAGTTAACAGGACATATTCAAGATGATATTCCTTGGTGTATGCTTTTCGCAGACGATATAGTGTTGATAGATGAAACTCAGGAAGGGGTAAATGCAAAGCTTAACCTTTGGAGAGAAGTGTTGGAATCTAAAGGTCTTCGCCTAAGCCGATCAAAGACAGAATATATGGAGTGCAAGTTCAGTGCAGATGGAGGCCAAAACGAGTTAGGGGTGAGGATCGGAGATCAAGAAATACCAAAGAGCGACCGTTTTCGTTACCTAGGATCTATCTTGCAAAAGAACGGAGAACTAGATGGAGATCTCAACCATAGAATACAAGCTGGATGGATGAAGTGCAAGAGTGCATCTGGCGTGTTGTGTGACCGCCGTATGCCACTGAAGCTCAAGGGAAAATTTTATAGGACGGCAATAAGGCCGGCGATGCTGTATGGCACAGAATGTTGGGCGGTGAAGCATCAACACGTACACAAAATGGGTGTAGCGGAGATGAGGATGCTTCGTTGGATGTGTGGGCACACGAGAAAGGATAAGATTAGGAATGAGGATATCCGGGGTAAAGTAGGAGTAGCCGAAATTGAAGGAAAGATGAGAGAAAATCGGTTACGGTGGTTTGGACATGTGCAAAGAAGGCCTACTGACGCTCCGATTAGAAGATGCGACTATGGGACAGAGGTTCAGGGCCGAAGGGGTAGAGGAAGACCTAGGAAAACTTTGGAAGAGACTATAAGAAAAGACTTAGAGTACTTGGATCTAACGAAGGACATGACACAGGACCGAGCACAATGGCGTTCTAAGATTCATATAGCCGATCCCACTCAGTGACTTGGATTTTCCAAGTCTCCAACCGAGAAGTTTTCCTCACTCGAAAAATTAAGGGAACACTACCCCAACCTACATGCTCCACTCAGAAAGCTTCAACATACAAGCTTCAACAAAAGAAAATTCAAAGAACTTAGCGAAGAAGGCTTTGGTGTATTTAACACAATACGTTGAAATGAAGGAAAACTTATTTATTGATATCCCCGATAAGCTACAAATATGTACATATACATGAGTCAAAATAAACAAACAAGATGGAGCCTTCACAAAGGTTGCTTAGGAGAAGTCTCAGCAGTCGGTAGAGCCCCAGAAAGAGAAGGCATCGGAGGGGGATCATTCGGAGCCTCAGTACTGGACAGAACCCTAGAAGGAGGAGGCATCAGAGGTTGATCATTTGGAGCTTCATTACGCGGTACAGCCCCAGCAGACGAAGACAATAAATGCCTTTGGAACAAACCCACAAATCTCTGATGATCAAGTAAAACCTGACCATCAGTTTCCTTCATCTGGTCAAGCTTCCTCTTCATGTTTGTAGCATAGTCATGTGCGAGCCGGTGCAACTGTTTATTCTCATGCTTGAGCCCTCTAATCTCCTGTTTGAGACTCATTACTTCGGCCGCCAATGATTCAACTTGGCGGGTTCGAGCAAATAGGCGTTGGGCCATATTAGACACAGAACCTGCACACTGAACACTGAGAGCCAGTGAATCCTTAACAGCTAACTCATCAGACCGTTTGGAAAGTAATCTGTTATCTTTGGGAGTGAGAAGGTTCCTGGCCACCACCGCAGCGGTCATATCATTCTTCATCACGGAATCCCCAACGGTAAGAGGACCAGTAGGGGAGACGAAGGATGGGCGCCATATGTTGTCTGGAGAAGGCGGGGCTGCCTCTTCAACAAGGTTCAAGTCAAAACGACGGTCGGAGGGGCCAGACATTTTCAAAGGTATTGAAGAGAGAAGAGGTCGGACAAATCAAGATCTTAGAAGTGCAAGAATGGAGCTTCTACTGGTGGAGATTCAAGTGTGCTTTGGAACTTAATGCCAGCCCCTATAAAAAGCTGCACTCGACGGAGCTTCAGACATCGAAGAGGCGCCTGCTCAGAAATCGAAGAGGCGTTTGCTTTCTCAAAAGCTGGGCTGCTTAGAGACCACGAGGGTTGATCTCATAAATCGAAGAGGTATTTGCTTTCTCAAAAGTTGGGCTGCTCAAAGACCACGAAAGCCGATCTCAGAAATCGAAGAGGCGCTCGCTTCCTCAAAAGCTGGGCTGCTTAGAGACCACGAGGGCCGATCTCAGAAATCGAAGAGGCACCTACTTTTCCAGCCTTGTCAGCACCTGTCACACGCACACTCAGCTTTGCGGAAATTATGGGTATTCTGTCGAAGACTTCTGGGGAAGTAGAAAACACATGAATCTTACTGTCCAATCACCCACTTCCCACATGCAGCAATAGCTCATGGGTACCACAAATAACTTTGCCAAAGTTGAGCACGTGAAGCTTGCAGCTCCCACTACATCGCTCTGACCAAGAAGGGTAAAAGAATAGCAAAGAAACAGCACTAACAAAGTTTAGACCCATAAATTTTGAAGGTCTAGCTACCATATTATTACCCACAAGGGTAAAGGAACAGTACCACTGTTGGATAATTGGAAAGTCCCTGTGTGTCAACCTCTGTGCCTCGTGGCAAGGTAGACTAGCAAACATGCCCAACCTTTACTCACATTCGAGAAAACACTCCCAATAAGATTGCTTGCTCCAAAATCGAAGAGGCACCGTCCTCCGAATCTC
Organism: Malus domestica; assembly: GCF_042453785.1. Lineage (NCBI taxonomy): Eukaryota > Viridiplantae > Streptophyta > Magnoliopsida > Rosales > Rosaceae > Malus > Malus domestica. Next base: position 37,249,764 of record NC_091675.1, on the reverse strand, counting down.
GAGAGCCAGACTCCCAACATGACTACTTTCTCAAAAATCGAAGAGAGGGTAAAGGAATAGTACCATTGCTGGATAATTGGAAAGTCCCTGTGTGTCAACCTTTGTGCTTCGTGGCAAGGTAGACTAGCAAACATGCCCAACCTTTACTCACATTCGAGAAACCACTCCCAACAAGATTGCTTTACAAGGGTAAAGGAACAGTACCACTGCTGGATAATTGGAAAGTCCCTGTGTGTCAACCTCCGTGCTTCGTGGCAAGGTAGACTAGCAAACATGCCCAACCTTTACTCACATCCGAGAAAACACTCCCAACAAGATTGCTTACTCCAAAATCAAAGAGGCACCGCCTTCCGAATCTCGAGAGCCAGACTCCCAACATGATTACTTTCTCAAAAATCGAAGAGACACTGCTCCCCGAATCTCGAGAGCCAGACCCCCACCATGATTGCTTTCTCAAAAATCGAAGAAGCATCGTTCTCCGAATCTCGAGAGCCAGACCCCCACCATGATTGCTTTCTCAAAAATCGAAGAAGCATCGTTCTCCGAATCTCGAGAGCCAGATACCACATACCACTTTTTCAAAGTGCTCTGACAGAGTTAAAACATGTGAAGCTGGCAGCTCCCACTACCGTGCTATGACCAAGTAGGGTAAAGGAATAGCATTACTACTTGTTGTTAGGGAGACTCCTATATATGTCGACCTTCATCCCCAACGGACAGGCAGACCTGCAAAAATGCTCAACCCTTCCTCATATCTGAGAGGGCACTCCCAACGAAGCCTTTCGAAATATTCAGCTTTCTTTCCCTCCGATAATACCTTTGCAAACAAGCTATACTAGAGCAAGAATATCTCATATCATCAGGGTTAAAAGCAAGAGTATCCCATATCATGCTTTTTCCCTGTCTTTTCCTTTGGCCTTGTTTTTACCTGCAAGACAAGGAGAAAGAGAGCAATCAGTCAGCACTTGAAATCAAGCTCCCAGCCAGGAACTGACAGCCTGGAACCCCTTACCTGATTACTTACCTGGCATTGCTCTCGAGTACTCATCTTCAACATCTTATGTTGCCAGGGAAGATACCGCATCTGCTTGAGGAACAGATAGGGCAAGTGCGAAGGATACAAGGAAGCATGTGGAGACAAGCGTAACAGCACACGTGCCGATCCATCCATTACTCTGTCAAAAGCAAAAGTATCCCATATCAGCAGGGTCGAACGTACTCTAGATTTGATGGACTTGTTTTGACCCTCAAATTCTTCAGTCGGCCTTATACTCTGGAGGAAACCAGAAAACCCTCCAGCTCAGTTCAAGAATAAGCCTGTGGAAAGTTACTTCTTCAAAAGCAAAAGTATCCCATATCATCTCTTCTCATTTTTCTTCTTTTTATCCTTCATGCTGCTGCAAGATGGGGAGAAGGTGAACAATCAGCCGGAGCTCTGATTGCTTACCTTGTTTGTCACCTCTTTCAGCAAATCCCCTAGCTCGGCGACTTAGGAGACTCCTACTACATGGTTTGTATCGCGCTTGACCAAGCCTGAAACTACAAGTAAGCTTCAAGTGAAATTGATACATTACCTTGTGCATCTCCACCAGTTAAAGATACCACCCCTGGATAGAGGAAGAGTACTTCCAGAGAAGCTGCCACATCTACCTATGAGACAGATAAGGCAAGTCAAGATGATACCACACTCCGATACTTAGAAGTTTCGTGATTACGAGATCATTCTCCCACAATATTTCCTAATGTCATTTGTACTCTAATGTCATTTGTACTAAATCATTCACTTGTACTCACTAAAGGAGAGCTTGAACCTATGTACTTGTGTAAACCCTTCACAATTAATGAGAACTCTTCTATTCCGTGGACGTAGCCAATCTGGGTGAACCACGTACATCTTGTGTTTGCTTTCCTATCTCTATCCATTTATATACTTATCCACACTAATGACCGGAGCAATTTAGTAAAGATCACAAAAAGCGACCGTTTTCGCTACCTAGGATCTATCTTACAAGAGAACGGAGAATTAGATGGAGATCTCAACCATAGAATACGAGCTGGATGGATGAAGTGTAAGAGTGCATCCAGCATGTTGTGTGACCGTCGTAGGCCACTGAAGCTCAAGAGAAAATTTTATAAGACGGCAATAAGGCCAGCGATGTTGTATGGCACAGAATGTTAGGCGGTGAAACATCAACACGTACACAAAATGGGTGTAGCAGAGATGAGGATGCTTCGTGGGATGTGTGGGCACACGAGAAAGGATAAGATTGAGAATGAGGATATCCGAGGTAAAGTAGGAGTAGCCGAAATTGAAGGAAAGATGAGAGAAAATCAGTTCCGGTGATTTGGACATGTGCAAAGAAGGCCGACTGACGCTCCGGTTCGAAGATGTGACTACGGGACAGAGGTTCAGGGCCGAAGGGGTAGAGGAAGACCTAGGAAAACTTTGGAAGAGACTCTAAGAAAAGGCTTAGAGTACTTGGATCTAACGGAGGACATGACACAAAACCGAGCGCAATGGCGTTCTAGGATTCATATAGCCGACCCCACTTAGTGGGAAAAGGCTTTGTTGTTGTTGTTGTTGTTGTAGTAAATGTTTACAAATATGAAGGGGTCTTGTGAAAATATGATAAAGATGTAGTGTAATTAACTCATTTCTCTCTCCGTTTCTGTATCCACCACCCCCAGCCTCCACAAACGGAGCTTAGGCAGCGATGAGGACGCAAGCACAGCGGTGCCGGAATTCGAAGCGGGTTTGAGCGAATTGGGTAACTATCACATATTATATCTTTTCCTGATAAGTGTGAGCACCATCTGTCTCCTTCAAGCTAGCTTTCCAGGTGATCATCCTCATTTCCTTCAATTTATTGGATTATCATGTTTGTTTTACATCTTTTCGGAAATTAATTTTAATGGTTAATCATGCTTTAATTTCTGCAAGATGTCTTTCAGCTTTTTCTGTTGGTAATTGGTTTAGCTATGACTAGTTAGTTTTGAGTAGTTGTGGATGTTCGTACATTGTTTTTGACTGAAAAATTTAAGGAATAAAGTTAGTAATTTGTTCCGTCATCCAACCTGTTGTCGTTATCAGTATTGAAAGGTTTATTATTCTTTCATTGTTAACACAAGAATGCAGTTAGCCAAGTGAGATTAGGTTCTGAGTCTTCTGACCCGGGGTTTAGGGTTTAGGGTTTACGTTTTATATTTCCCCCCATGGATGACTCAGGTCCCAAACCTAGTTGCTTCCCCAGCCCCAGTCCAGTTTTTGGATCTATTCTTCATCTTCAGTCTTCACGTTTACGTTTTGTTCAGCCGTAACGAACAAATTGCTCAACCCACATATATGTTCAAACATACACTGATTATAGTTGGAAAGATTACAAATGTAACTGGATTGTCTTAACAAACCCAGGTTGCTGTATATTTACTATATTTTCAATTTAATTGTTTAATCAAAGCTCCACAAGTCAGTAATGTACAAGCCAATGATTTTAACGTGTAAAACTCAAATCTCCACTAGTCAGGATGCAACCGACTAGACTTGGACTTACTAATCGACTTGGTTCTTCCCCAAATCTTATGCCAGCACGATTGTTGTCTACATGATTAGTATATGCCTCATGTACATTCTGAGTAAACTCTAATGTACTCTTGCCAGTCTTGAGTCTTGGCTATCACAACTCACGAATCACTTACTCGTCTGTCAAACATATCTGGTTGTGATCGATTTTCTTGCTAATTTTTTCCCCTGTATGTCAGCTCAAAATTTAGAGCAAAAACTCATGCTAGTCACCTTAAACAGTCACCCTTTGAAGAAATATGTTAAAAAAGTCATGCAATCTAAACAACCTAACAAGGAAATGCATGTTAACCATTTACCCTTCCTGTGTGAGAGTTGGAATTTCCAAATTTGTCTCCAAATACCCACAACAATATTGACTTTTTTTTCCGTTTGCCTGTATAACAACCACGCTGCACTACTTCATAGTGATTCTTTCGAGTCTTAAGACTTGATGTAGACAGCACTAAGATTACAATACATGGCATGTTTTGGGTACTTAACACTCTCTCTGTTATTGGACTCGTATTTTTCCTTAAATTCTCAACCTCACTTCGACAAAAAAGGGCCTAATCCAGAGTCCCAGAGTGTTTAAATCTGATATATTTTAATACGGGATAGAGAATGTTCTTGTGTTTAGGCTGCGTGACAACTTTGTTGAGAAGTTTATTTCAAGATACATTCTGTCATAACTAATTGTGAATGAAAAACTAATGCACTTATACAGGGTTCAGATAAAATGGACTTATATGTTTTAATTATTACTTCATATTTTGGGGAAAGCCTTGTTGTAGAATATGGTGTTTCTTTTTCTCTTAATAAAATGAAAGTTTTACGAGGATGGTTGTAAACCTACAAGTACAAATGTGAATGAGGAGAAAATAGAGTGATTCCTGCATTTAGGATTTGAATCTTATATTATGAATCTGTACAGGGGTATCTTTCTTTATTACCTAAGCTTGTGCTGTGCCATGAATATTTGCTCTATTCCCTACGGCCTGCATTCAACTTCTCAGATTTATTGCTTTATTGTGGTAGTCTTTCTGTAATCAATCTTTATCTTATGTATCTCACACTTTTTGTTTGCTACTGGCAGCATTTTCCTACACAAAACGGTTTTGTAGATTAATGAGCTTGTCTTAGAACTCCTAAAGTAGAATGATATGCACTCAAAATTTGTTTCATACAACGTCAAAGATAGTAGCCCTTGCAAGATCTGGTCAAATAACATGTGCTCGCAAAATTTTCAACGAAATGCCTTTCAGAGACTCTATTGCTTGGAATGCAATGCTTACTAGCTATATGCAACTGGACTTTCATAATGAATCTCTCTCACTTTTCCAGTGCATGAGAATCTCTGACACTAGGCCAGATCACTTTACCCTCACTGCAACTTTAAGTGCGTGTGCCGGTGCATACGAGCTTCAGTGTGGAACCCAAATTCATGCGCTAGTTACTGTTTTGGGTTACCAGTCTTACTTGCCGGTTAATAATGCGCTTATTGATATGTATGGGAAGTGTTTGAATCCCTTGAGCGCTAGGAAAGTTTTTGAAGAAATGAAACGTAGGAATGAGGTGTCTTGGTGTTCGTTTTTATTTGCACAGACAAACTCTGCTCAGTTCGACGTTGCCCATGAAGTGTTTTCTATGATGCCAAAAAGGGTTGAGATAGCTTGGAATATTATGATTGCTGGTTATGCACGAAATGGAGAAGTGGAGTCTTGTTTGGCTTTGTTGAAAGAGATGACAGAGAGTATGTGTCAGCCAGATCAATGGACTTTCAGTGCTCTCATGAATGCTTGTGCTGAAGCATTAGAATTTTGGTGTGGTTGCATGGTACATGCTCTTGTCATTAAAAGTGGTTGGAGCTCAGCTGCAGAGGTCAAGAACTCGGTTTTAAGTTTTTATGCTGAAGTAGGCTGCCATGAAAATGCAATAAGGATTTTTGAATCCATTGGAACTCTAACACAAGTGTCCTGGAATGCCATGATTGATACCTACATGAAAGTGGGGAATACTCACGAAGCACTTCTTGTATTTCAGCGGGCCCCTGAAAAGAATATTGTTTCCTGGACATCTATGATCGCTGGATTTGCAAAAAATGGACCTGGAGAAGAAGCTGGTAGCTTCTTTGTGGATATGGTGAGAAGTGGAGTGCAACCAGATGACTTCACATTTGGAGCTGTCCTTCATGCATGTTCAAGCTTGGCAGTACTTGGACATGGTAAGATGGTACATGGTTGCATACTTCGATACGGCTTCCATGCTTATATCTTTATTGGGAATGGCTTAGTTAACATGTATGCTAAATGTGGGGATTTAGAAGGGTCAGTCCGTATATTCTGTAATATTCCTGACAAGGATCTAGTATCTTGGAATGCTATGTTATTTGCATTTGGATTGCATGGGCAAGCTATCCAAGCTGTACAGGTTTTTGAAGAGATGGTGGAAAATGGAGTAAAACCGGATAATGTGACCTTCATTGGCCTGCTGATGAGTTGCAGCCATGCTGGGCTTATAGAGGAAAGTCGTGTGCTTTTTGAAACAATGAGATCAGTTTATGGCCTTTCCCCCGAAATGGATCATTTGACATGCATGGTGGATATGCTTGGCAGAGGTGGTTACTTAGCAGAAGCAAAAGAACTGGTAGATAAGTACTCGGAAGTAGGTGGTGGTGAGACCAGCTCATGTGAAGCTCTGCTGGGGGCATGTTCTGCACAGGGGGACATAGGATTTGGAAGAAGTTTGGGCGAAAGTCTGAAGATACTAGAGCCGCATAAAGAGGCGAGTTATGTGTCACTGTCAAATTTGTATTGTGCGAGCGGGCAATGGAAGGAAGCAGAAATGGTTAGGATGATGATGGTTGATCAAGGGGTGAAGAAAATGCCCGGTTGTAGTTGGATACAAGTGAGAAACAAGGTAAAGGCTTTTGTAGCCGGGGAGCATTCGTATTCGTGTATGAACGACGAGTTATGTAATGTATTAACTTTCATTGATTTTGAAATGAGGAATCCATGCTGCTGTGTTGGTGTTCAAATTTGAAACAAATATGAGTTTTACTCCAAATTCAGAATTTGTAAATGTAACATTCCCTACACTATTAGATTTGAGGTCTCCCATTGCGCTTGTGGCCCAATGCGCTTACCTTCCTTCAGGATTTGGGCTCACCACTCCGCCTTTAGCATCACGTGTCATGCACGAGAGTTTTGGTGTCACTGTCAATGTTGGGTTCCATCTGGTGTCAAATTTTAACATGTACAATTTGAAGTTTAAGTGGTGATTGGTGCTAACATGATTACTTAATGAATTAAATCCTCTTTTAGTTCTTGGAGGGCAACGTGGTTATGGGTAATGCTAGAGAGATTAAACTTGTAAACAAAATTTTAGAAACTAAAGGACATAGAAGTTGATGATTGATTTATTACTTAAATGTTGATAAACGTGCTCATTCTTATTGATGACATATCATTTAGCTTACAAAATTTGTCTCCAAATTTAATCTCCCTAGCATTACCTTGTGGTTATTCATTAAAAGGCTCCACATGACATGGTCGACACGTAACTGTGTGTCATGACTATTCAAGTCAATGTAAGATTACATTGGAGAACACACCCGGTTGGAATTACAATTTAATTAGATCATTTTCTAACTCAATAATCTTAACCACATTATTAATTGAGACATAAGAATTCATGTGGTATACTCACATGCCTCAAGGACCCCAACAAGGAAAACACCATGGTGGAGAGTGAACATGTTGTATCATCAAATAGTCACTGTCATATCCAAAAGGCAACGTCGGTATCTCATGTCAAAACATTATTTGCATTATTGCAATTCTTAAAGTTTATTGCTTGACATGTATTTACAATTTCGCACAAGAACTTGTTGGAAAATTTAATAATAATATTATTATATTAAATTTATTAATTGAATGGAAATTAGAAGTGGAGTTTTTTTGGTAGAAAGATGTATCTACTCAAATGAAAAGTTACAACTTTTGACTCTTCATGAATGGTCACATGCTTTCCAAAAAGGTATCTCATATTCTATAAATAGGGAAACTCCTTATAATCACACAAGAACTTTTCGTCAAACATACATATAATGCATGCATTAAATATTAGAGAGCCTTATTGAGTCCATATGAGAGAGTTTTCAACACAATCGTGGTTCATGGAGACTTGTGATTTGGAGTGCTACTATTACAAGAACATGGTCGTTTTATCTTGGGAGACATGCGCCGATCAACCATGAGCATCGTAATGGGGTGTAAACTTGTCTTAAGGACAAAGTGTCTAACACTTGCCTTCACCGTATTTCCAGGTTTTTCTAGTCCATTATGTCATGTTCATTTAAATTTGGTTACTCATGTGCATGCATTACTTTGATATATAATTGCATGAATTATTTCTTGATTTTATATGTGATTTAATATAGCAATTAAAACTAATTTTTTCCAACAATCTTAAGACAAGTTTATTGGTTTATTTGCTATATTTGATTAAAAAAGGTTGGTTTGAGAAACTGAATTTGTTTCTTTGCAACAATCATTTTTATATTATTCTATTTAATAGTTACGCATGAAAGGGTTTACGTTTTGATTGAAAAGTTTAGGTTTGGTTGATATAATTTTGTCATCAGTTCCGAATTGGCATTAATTACATAAGTGTTTGTTGACAACATGTTTTATATTCATACATGTATTGTTTCCAAGAACATACCAACTATATATATGTGTTAATTTTGTGGTTTTACATATGTTTAATGTCATATATATGAAGTGATTCATAAATTCATATACCGTTAATGAATTTAATTGAGATTTGATTGGATTCAAAATAAGAAATAGTAGAGCATGCATGGCACTTCTTTTGTCTTCTATATAAGTGACAATGATGTATATAATCTTGTGCTAGTTGACAAACGGTTATTTCCTTAAGAGTATTCACAAGGAAAAGTTATTTGGTGCAGCCATTATTGTAATAAGATATCTTCTCTACTTACATTGGTTGAAAAGTTCATTAATTCTCGTGAATGTATATGAGATGTGATTTTCTTTTTGTTATAAAGAATTAGCGGTTTGTCTGAGAAAGTTAGTTAAATTTTATGCAAACCTCCATGAAGGGTTGCGACCCTTCATGAAAAGGTGATATGGCGCAAACAAGAAGAAACTGTTTCAATTTTGAAAAGTAACGATTATCGCTTGAGAATGAAACTAAGCCGAACCAAATCTTTCTATTGGGAAAGTAACATTCCCTGCCTGGAAAAACCAAGCCCTACACAATGATTAGTCTTCTGCATGCAAATACAGATGCTTTCATTTTATGAAAGCAAATGGCAGAGTCATGGTAGGTTTGGTTGGAGAATGGAAACACTCGGTTTGTTTAGCATCTATTGGTGAAAGATTCCTTGATATGTATATTTGCTTGATGAGTATATTAATGTTGCAAATATATGTGAAGGCAAAAGAAGTATTCCTGCAAAGGGAAGAAACTTCAGATCATGTTGGGTTTGATAATTAGAAGCCTAATTGAGGAGACAAGTGACTCCGTATGTTCATAGGGCTAAGGAAAAAAAAAGTAGCCAACAAGTGCATCTCCTTAGAAAGGACTTGTGAGGCTTGAAAACCTAGAAGTAAAGATAGATAAAGAGACAACACCTTCATTGGCACCTACTTCTTAAGTATGATGAATGAGTAATTGATAGCATTAAAAAGCAACCACAATGTGAGGGAATTGTGGGGGTGGCTTAGCTATTTTTGAGAAATGGAACAACCGAATTGTGGATGATTCAATGAAAGCACTGCATAGATAATCTCCTACCCATGTCCTATGATGAAACAGTGTTATCTGCAGCGCATTTAGGATAAGCTTTGCTTTGAATGGTTCCTATACTTGGAAATAACAAGTGGGGTATTGCAGGATACTTTTAATAGGAAGTCACCTATCTTGAGTGAGGAATGGGGCTATTCCTGTGAGATTTTTTGAAGGGCTTAGTTCTCTAAAAGCACTCATGAGAAACCAAGAATTGTTTAGGGCCAAAATGAACACAACCGAGCAGCCACGGAGTGTCTGGAAGGGTATTGTGTGATTACTATTGTCTTAGTTTACACAAACGGCTGGGCAGTTCAAGACATCGCGCTCACTGATTAGCTAAGTAAATCTAATAGTAATTCACTACGGAAGGTTCAAAGTCAAAAGCCACCTATCCTGATGCGGTACTTTTCCTACTGAATTCTCTCTCTAGTGTCTGCATTGTCATTTGCATGATATTGAGTCAATTTCCATTCATGTGGGGGATTGTTGGAAAAATTTAATAATAATAATATTATATTAAATTTATTAATTGAATGGAAATTAGAAGTGGAGCCTTTTGGTAAAAAGATGTGTCTACTCAAATGAAGAATTGTAACTTTTGACTCTTCATGAATGACCACATGCTTTCCAAAAAGGTATCTCACATTCTATAAATAGGGAAGCCTCCTATAATCACACAAGAACTTTTCGTCATACATACATATAATGCATGCATGAAATATTAGAGAGTCTCATTGAGTCTATATGAGAGAGTTTTCAACACAATCATGGTTCATGGAGCATTGTGATTTGGAGTGCTTCTATTACAAGGATGTGGTCGTTGTATCTTGGGAGACATGCGCTGATCAACCATGAGTACCGTAGTGGGGCGTAAACTTGTCTTAAGGACAAAGTATCTAACACTTGCCTCGACCGTATTTCCAGGTTTTTCTAATCCATTATGTCATGTTTATTTAAATTTGGTTACTCATGTGCATGCATTACTTTGATATATAATTGCATGAATTATCTCTTGATTTTATATATGATTTAATATAGCAATTAGACCTAATTTTTTCCAACAAAACTCTAGATTGATCGTGTCAGTGAACTCACACCTATACGGTTGTTTTACTGTTTGCAGATGAATAACTAAGGTTAGCATCCTCTCAATTGAACAAACATACATTTGATAATCTTACATAAGTCATTTAAGCGACTCACACTCTCTCCTCTCCTATAGGGCCGGCTACACATAGAAGGATGGGCCTTTGGGCCTTTTGTCATTTTAGCTATCTTATGTATTTAAATGAAGCCCAATGCGTGTTGGCCCAATGGGCTCGGATAACCCAAACGTATTGTAAGGCCTAAAATTAACATCTAATCGTTAATATGATTAATTAAGACTTTCTAATTAATATGATCCATTAGATTCTAATTAGCGAGGAGTGGGTTATGAGTAATTAAGGCTTTTGTGGTGTACGAGCAATTAGACTGTACCATTTGTAATTTAAGTTTGCTTATTCTCACCTTTTTGTAATATTATCCCTATATATCTTAAGCTTAATCTGATTTCCCTATAACCATAACCGATCTTGTCTACTAGAACCGATCCTATATATTACATATGAGTATAACTTTTTTAATAAAAAAAAAATTGTAACTAAAAAGAAAATTCATCATCATATGATTTTATCTAAATTAGAAATAATTGAGTAGAATCAATACTTAATATATTAATTTATCATTTTTCTCTAGCAATAAAAAAATATGTGTATTACTTTCTTCCACTTTTTTCTAGCAATTAAAAACTAACTTGTGTATTACTTTCTTCCACAAACACAAGTGTGTAAACATCAAAATTTCGGTGAAATAAATGTTCACCAACACATTAAATTTTGAGATGTTAGAGTTTACTTGCCATGCACCATGTGTTTCACAAATTGTACATACGACGTGTGACTCATCAAACCCGAACGAGTCACTAAGGGCATCACGCGATGACATTTGGCAGACAATAGTTAACGAATTATCTTTATTAATTCTTTAATTAATTTTAATTTAAATCAAACATATTAATTTATTTGAATTAATTGATGAAGTAAAATCACGGTTCTTTCGTCAATGAATCAAGTCCACAATCAAGAACTAATCCCGCCATAAGCAAAACGTGGAGAACCTATAAATTCGAGGCTCCAAAACAAAGAAGGTCAGAGATTCTTCCACACACTCAGATGTTGAAGCTCTCAAGCCCCAAACACTCTCAAACACCCAGAAGACTCAGAAAGCTCTTTGTGTTCTTCGTTGCACTCGTGAAGAATCATCAAGCACTACTACACGTGCCGATTCTTCCATTGCCACAAGCCAAATCTGAGATCAAGTCATCGCAACCCTTGGATCAACAACCCCTTACACACACTTTACATTTCAGAGATTGAATCAGAGGATTAACATTTTGTATCACATATTGTAAACCCTAAAGTCATTAATTCAAATTATTATTTTGTACATGTGTTCTTGTCTCATTTTGTCATAGGAAATTCGTGTTTACAAAGCCCATTTCTATATCTCTCTTTCAATCGTGCTCTCTTTTTTCATGGATGAACCCTAAATAATGATTTCATGGCAATTGGAGATTATTCAATTAGTAAGAGTGAGATGTTGATTTCAATTAAGTTTGAATATGATTATTGAGTTCTGTATGAACATATTGTTTAAAAAATTATTATTTTTTTAAATAAGGATGGTTATTTTATTAAATTCAAGGGCTCCCAAAATGTTAGGAACGTCCCTCATGTCTATGCATATTATTTGATCAATGGTGAGGGAAAGAGATCATCTCCAGATCTCTTCCACCTAATTCTCCTCATCAAAAAATCTGGGTCCTTTAAATTTGATCAAACGGCTAAAAATAGGGGCCCACTTTAAAAGTTATAATAATTTTAGCCGTTGGATTAAATTTCAAGACTCCGAATTGTTTGATGAAGAGGATTAGGTGGAAGGGATCCGAAGAGGATCACTTTCCGATGTTGAGGACAAGAAAGGCCCACCAACTAGGAATAAGACCACCGCGTCCCACGTGATTTTGGTACACAACATTGTTCATCTCCTTGTCTGAAAACGATCTCAGTCCCACCAGTGTTTCCGTTTATCCCTTCATTATTTAATGCATGGTTTCTTCCAGAACCCTATCATCTGCATGCGTTTTGTATATCAGACAGATATGTCTGTGTAATTGTTTTCTTTCAATTTCTCTTTCCTTAAGCTGTAAAATTGGAAATAAAAAATGAATATATCTTCGATTAAAGTTCGTTGGATTCGATTCAATATCAGTCGATTATTATGATTTGATAAGTTTGATTTGGATTTCCAACCCTACTAATCTGACTAAAAATGCATAGGCGGACCCTTATGCATACACATGCATGGGACACTCTAGCACCTGCACCAGGGGTGTGTGTGTGTGTTTATGTGTAAATAATGCAGGCTGCTCTTCAACCTAATTTTTGTCCATTTCTGATCAGTGGTTGCAATATTTCCTTTTATTCTGATACTTGGTAGAAATTGTCAGCTTCACAAACTCTTCCCTGGTTATTATGCTGGAAAAGAATACGTACGTGCCCTACACATCTTGTTTGGCAAATTAAGATGTTCCCCGGTCTCTATTTCTCAGAACAATGCAACATCTAAACCCTAACGAAGAAAATGAAGCTATAGAAGGTATTTTCTGAATGATTTACTCATAACACGAAGGCGCATATTTATACAACGTATATGCTTGGTGTACAAGTAAGAATCTCATCCTATAAAAAAGTACAATGAGAATTAGATTACAATATTAATTCCTAATCCTTAAAGATATAGTTGACTTTGACAAGACTCCTTCTCTAACATCACCCCACAAATAGGACGGCCAAGAGGAGATAACTTTGGACCGAAGCAGAAGAAACTGTGGCTTAGAAAGACCTTTGGTCATTAGATCCACAGGTTGATCCAAGGGTGGAATGAATTGTACTTTATGTGTGCCAAGCTTAACACGTTTGTGAACAAAATGATAATCCAACTTAATATGCTTTGTGCGAGTATGAAAAACCAGATTGGCTGCCACGTAGTAGTATTGAGACTATCATAAAAAAGATAAGTGGGCGTAGAAAGCACACGTTGAAGTTCACGATGTAAGTAGGATACTGAATTTGGTACTAGCCAAAATATCCTGTAATTAAAAATTAAAGTATGCTAGATTGACTAGTCAAGGTCACTAGTCAACTAAGTTCAGATTTGTTAGTTAATCAAACACAAATCAACCAATCAAACTTAGCTTCTGTAAGTTGTCCTAGTTAAAAATAGTCCAGTTCAATACACATATTAATAGGCAAAATAAGCGACATGAACTAGACATAGGAACTAGTCAACAAGAACAGATTCATCATAATTAACTAAACCAGGAAACAAACTTAGTAGACTAGTACGTTAGCCTAGTCAACAACAACACAGTTATACCTAACAATGCAGCAGCAGCACATAGTTAAGCACCTTCACATATCAGTTTATTAACTAACTAGTTCATACAACATACCATAAACATATATGGATATGTAGGTAAGTTTAAGCATGAAGAAACACAAAAAGTTTTGAAAGGAAAAGCCCACATTTGGCTTTAAAAACTAGGGACTCCATGGAGTCCAATCCACAGTGCAAATAAGATTCATACAAAGTATCACATCAGGCTTAATTTCCAGATCTAATCTATAGAGTAGCTTTACTTTTGTGCAACCTTACTTTGCACGAGATGGAGATGTCTTCAGTCTTCACTAGGAGGCAGCTCCAACCTTGAACTCTTCCTCTTATGGCACCGAGACCAATACACTCAATACAAATTATATGATGATGATAATGTGAAATCTAGATTCAAAAGACCAATCAATTTCTTCAGTCAAATGGTTGAAGGAAGAAACCAACATGAATCTGAAAACTAGGTCTAAATGAAGATTTGAAACTTAAAGTTAGACGATGAAAACAATGCAAACCTATTTCTCAACTATTGAGAGTTTAAGGCATGAAAAAAGATTTGGCAGTTAGGGTTCCATAAATAAGGAAAAGGCAAGCTCAAAAGCTTTGAATGCACTTTATCTCTCTAAAATTTAATTTGGACAACCAAAGAACAAATGAGCCCTAAGAATTGTTTTTAAGAAAAAAGATTGTTTGTTTTCAGCTAGCAAGTACAAGAAACACTTGTCAACCCAGAAAATGATCTGAGCAAATCAAGGGCTAAAAGCAGTCCATGAGCAAAAAGGTGTCAGTCAACCCATATGGACAGTTTTAATTTGTGTGCCCAGTTAGCTGGAAGGCAACTAGCGTTTATGATCATACAACATCACTAATCAAAAGGTGGTAGAAATTTTAAACATGAAATGAATATGCATGAACAAACCTTTGAAGTGATGGCCCAAACCCTTGAGTACATATCCTAACAATAAAAACCCTTTGTGCATAGTATGTCCTAAACTAATTTGAGCATAAGGTACATATTACATTATTGACAAAGAAAGCCAGGACACATAAGTCTAGACTTCATAGAGACCCGAAGAGATTCAACATAGGTGTGAGCAAGAGCATGATACTCAGACTTTGCACTAGAACACGAGACAATAGGCTGCTTTGTAGAGCTCCAGGAGATGAGATTGACACTAAAAAAAGAAGATGCCCAGATGTTGAACAATGGGTGTCCAGACAACCTGCCCAATCAACATCAAAATAACCATGGAGAACAAATGGACCACGGTGAGGCCAAAATTCTAAACCCAAGTCTAACGAACCTTTAACATAACGAAGAACAAGTTTGGCAGCAATCAAATGAGCAAGGTTTTAAAAGACGCTAGGCGCTAATCGGGCGAGGGGTTGGGGCCTAGGGCCTAAGAGCCTAGGTGGGGCCTAGATTGGGGCCTGGGCAGACTAGGCAGATTTAAGTAAATTTATTATATATTGTATAAATAAGTGTTTATTTATACTTAAAAGATACATAATGATTAATGACATACATATTATAAAGTATTAGAACATAATGATTAATGAAAAACATGGGGAATAAGCATATAATGTGTGTTCTTCTAAGTATTTGACAATTCTCTTACAATTTATTAAAAAAAATAAAATGCAAAATAAAAGTTATCTATTTTCTGTCTAAATGGGAGTCACGACCTAGGCGGGTTTAGGTGGGCGCCTAAGTGGGTCTAAGCGCATTTTCTTAATTTTCAAACGCCTAAAGATTAACCGGAGCGGTAGCCAGCCGCCTAGCACCGCCTTTTTAGAACAGTGCAAATGAGTCATAGTAGAACGAGCCATAAACTGAGAAATATGATTCACCGCAAAGGCATATCAAGACGAGTCAAAGTGAGATACTATAATGACTCAAGGAGGTGACAAAACTCAGTGGGATCAGAAAGAGGAGTACCATCCTGATTAGAAAGCTGTGACCTGGAGGCAATTAGTGTAGTAGCCGGCTTGCAGTCAAGCATGTTGTTGCGATTTAGAAAATCAAGAGCATACTTGGTTTGTGTCAGATGGACACCGGAGAAAGCTAGATGTACCTAGCCGACGAACACTAGATTTGTTGGGCAAACCTTATTGCATGCCATTTTTTACCTCTTGGCGCCAATATTGTGCCTGATAAATTGTGCCTTGCCCTGTGAATAACTTTCATCATGTAAAGGTTTTGAGTAATCCTAAATGTTGATCAGCTTTGCCTTGCCAACTCAAAAATCCGTCAGGTAAAGTTTCTTCTCTCGACGAAAATGTGTTCGTCGGACAAAATTTTGTAGGCAAGTCCTAATTTTTGGTAGTGCAAACAACCCTAAATAATTATTATCGATTCTTGTTTTTAATTATTACGTACTTTTTTCTTCAATATCTGTTTAAATAAAAAATGTTTAATAGTCATGGCATGCAACAACTCTTGTAAGTTTTTATTTTTTTATTTATAAATATATTATTGAGGGGAAGGGAGGGTATAAAACTATTACAATAATTTAGGGGAGGAAGAGCTTCGAACTCGGAACGGACGGGTGGAAACCTAACACTCTGTTTACTAGGATATTAATGCATATGAAGACTGTATCGGAGGGTGCTTGTCGACCAAGGATGCTATATATCTTTTCCACACTAGACAGCAGGAGACATGATGTTGACTCCATAAGACCTTATGCTCACGTAGAGTTAAGAGCAGAGGAAGAAACTACTACAAAACTTACGTGGCATGTAGTCCATCACAGCACATAGTAGCTAGTAAGAATCGACGTACGTACAGTACCCTTCATCGGTCTATAAAGACCCTTAGCCATCAAAACAACCTCCAAGCAGATAGACAGAGAGAATAAGAGATTAATTGATCAATATTAATTCGCACTACTAATTCTGTACTAGCTTGCTTAGCTGAAAGGAGCAGTACTCTAGTTCGGATCGATGGCTGCGATTCCCTGCAAGAACCTGGTTGTTGTGGCTTTGTTCTTGCTTTGTTTCATCTCAATCACAGCTCAAGGTACGTAAATTATATAGACATATATTTTTCTTCTTAATAATGGTCTGTAATTCTTGACTATTTGCTATATTTAACTATAAACATATTTATCGAACGAACTAAATATTTTAACGTACGGTGTTAATGTGTTGTAATTTGTTGCAGGAAGGAGTTTGGAATTGGGAGTTGTTAGTAAGGGAGCTGCTGATGCTCATCAGAAGAAGAGCCATGACCTTCATGACACTACCTTTAAACAGAAACAGGATGATGATCAAGGAGTAGTACTGCCAGACGAGAGTAATGATCTACTGGCTATGGATTACACTCCAGCAAGAAAAAAGCCTCCAATCCATAACTAAGTTAATATAGTTGTTTTTCCCAAGGGAAGATAAATGGAGTATTAGTTTAGTCTCAATCTCTATATATCTTCATGTTCTCCTTTGTAATTACATACCAAGCTTTATTATCTATATTCTAGTAAAAAGTAAAAATTGTATTTGTTGCAGTCCTAATTTTATTAGGAATTTGGTTGTGTAAATCCGACTAGATTATGTATAGGAATCCTATGAGATCTAGAAGAACTTTCCTTGTACAACTTGTATTACTTTGAGAGCAAGTTCTCTCTCCCTTATTAGTATAAATAAAGGCACAAGGCATGAGGTATACACACATAGAATTCCTCAAGGCTTTCTCTTCTCTTTCTGTCTGGTGTTGACTCTCTCCCTCTCTTTTCCCTTAGTAAAATATGCCTACAACATGTTATTAGCACATTCTCATTGCTGTGCTAAGGAACTAAAGGATTTTGGAGAAGGATATTCTACAACTAACAATCAAAGGCTTTTATTGTTTCCATACAATTCAGGTTCTTCTAAAACACGAAATTGATATTTTACAAGCCCTGCTAGCTTGCTTCCACGGCCAACCGCTATTTGGGCCTGGCCTATTGAACTAATATAGAGACCCACGGTCCATAATTCGATAAAAAAAAACATATTTTTGGCTCGTAGTCTACTTCTGTAAATTACAATCCAATATATTTTTTTCTTTGAAACCGAACATGAAGTTTCAAATTAGTGCCTTTGAAACCCGAAGTTGTCATAAAACAATACAACCATGTAAAACCCGAAGTTTTTCATGCAAATTAAACCAATGTCTTTAAACCTGGATTTTCTAACTTTGATGCTTATGGAGGTTTTTATTTCCTATAACACCAACCACAATTTTGTTTGCTCCATGTAGTGGATTGCCGAACCATCACAATTTTAATTTCACCGACATGGAAGTTTCTGACAGAAACTACTATATGTGGGTACAAGAAGTGAAGCTCCACTTGACTATTAAAGCCAACAATGGCATGGAAGAGCTGAATAAGCTTCCATCATGATCTTCATTCGAAGACATATGAATGAAGCATTACAAACGGAAGTACCTAGCTAAAAAGGTTTTCATGACTCTTTAGCTTGCTTTACGGATTATTCATTCATGAAAGATGATCTTGCTTGAAGTAAAACATGATTGAAACCTTTATGTTCATGAATATGTACAATTCCGAGTTTATAGAATCGATCAAATTTTGGTTGTAGCATATATTTTTTTTTTCGTTTTTTTCATGTCTCTAACTTGCTCCTGAAGTAGTAGTGTAGAGAGCAAAAGTTTACTAAATTCTCGAATTTGATTACTACCATAACTACGAGAGAAAGTTACCTCAGTGATCCAACTAGGAGGTATAGAATAGTATAAACCTAGCTTCGATAGAGTCTAACGAATGGTCTGATCCAATTTCAGTTGGTGACCATTGAAAGACATTCCCTATTTGTGCATTGATGTACCAAAGGACATGTGATTGCTTCAGCAGGGATGTACTGAATAGAAGGCTCTACTTTGATAGAGGCCTACTGAATATGCTCATCCAGCTTCAGTTGGAGATTACCAAACATACCTCCCCTAGCTTCGGCTGGAACCTTACAAACCTACATATGGATTTGTCTCTTTCTTACCCACTTTACGATTTGTTTTACTACATATAGTAGAATTAGGATCTACCAAGGGGTGGCATCACAGTCAGAAGTGTGATTCTTTCGCACCAAAGACCCAAAACTTCATGAATAAGGGATAATATTCTCAAACCTCGAAACTGAAGAATCTACTTTCGTTTTGAGGGAAGAGATCATTGGTTATGCACTTGCTCGTTTCCCGACCAACGTTGTTGAGAAGTACCATTCCCATAATCAATATGTGAGACTAATTTTGCTCCTCCTAACACATTTGAAAGAGCAGAATTTTGACATGGAATGCCCATGTTGGCCAAACCCCTAATTAAATTTGGTTTCCTTTAACAATTTTCTATGTTCTCAGATTCAAGTTTGGTGTTTGTTTTATTTATGGATAACGTTTTGGATATTGTCCTCGAATATGAGTTAATTGAATCATGTTTCTTGTATACATATGATTGAATTCAATTAAAATGTGATTAGGTATAAATGTGGGAAAGTTAGTTGTTTAGATGAATGTGCTACTACACACTAATTTCATACCTCAATCACCACTCTGACTACGAATTCAGGTTTATCTAACCTGATTAAGTACCACTCCTCATTGTATGAATGGTATTGAATTACCATTACAGATGCCTTATATCCTTCGCGTTCTAGAAGAACATTGTTGAGTATTAATGACACGCCCGACCCTGATATTCTCCAAACACCAGGGTAGGCACGTGCTGGTCGACACCTGAAGGTGATGAAGCCATATTAGGATGCATGAGAACCAATGAAAATAAATAAGACTTATAAATTTAAATCTAATTAATATGCAAATGAGGAACATGTTCAAAGCATACAATTAATCTAGAACACTAAAAAGACATAATGTAAAATTGAATGAACAAAGAGATGGGTCCTACACCGAGAGGACTCGAAGATGCAGATGCAGGAGTGCCTTGACGTCGTGATTGTATGCCTCAATTTTAAGTTCTGAGGGGGCACAAAACAAAACATGAGTGGACCAATTTGATATATAAATAGTACTAATCTAATTATTCAACAATGTACTAACCTCCAAAGTTTATGAAAACTCAATAACATAATATGTAATAGGTTTTCCGAAAATCCTAGCATGCCATAAAACCTTTCATAAAACATATATCATATTAGTGTGTTTAGTAGTGGTATATATTATTAAGGAATATACATATATATAATATTTCATTCGCCTGAAGGCATATAGAACACTTCTTCATTCAACCAAAGGTTCTACATCACGCGCCCGTAGGCAGATCATTCGCTTGTAGGCACCCGTAGGCACTACATCTCTCGGCCAAAGCCAATTTAAGTATCTTATGGGATTGAAATTGAACATCAATTCTCAATGTTCAACCCAAAATAGCATCTCATAAGTGATCATAAATCACAATTAAATCAATCACTCAAACTTTGGTAAATGCACCAAGTTTTCGGTTTCTACCAAGAGTTGTGCAATTGTGTATACAACTATGTTGGTCCACTTGAGGCCTATTATCATCCAACCATTTTTGGCTTACAGTTGGTTACATGGGTACGAACCATGATGTTTCACATTTACGCATTTTTGATGTGCACCCTATGTGCCATATTGCACTGCTGCAATGTACCAATATAGGTCCTCACATCAGGATTTAAATCTATATCGATTCTGATTCTCATTCAAGCTCTTTAAAGCCCTTGCAAGCAATCTCTTTACCATTTATATTTTGCAGATTGTCACTTTGATGAGACAGTATTCTGGCTATTAGAGGGAGATATGAATGTCAATATTTCTGAAGAACGACTTGCTTAGGCATTGCCCACTATGTCTCATCTCCATCCCTGTATCGCACAAGTATGATAAGTAGATGTGATGTATTCTAGCTTTCAAAATGTTGCTACAAACGCATTTTTTTGATCTAGTTAAAATGACAAGATCATATACCAACTGCAAACATACCTGTAAGGACAGATGTACCTAAGACGTTGAGTAACTTCCCTAAAATGTGTGATGTCCCTAAAAGATAGTCGGCCACCTTTGTTTGACAGTCCAATACCTTGGCTTCTAGCCAATCATCTGTCTTCGGCTAGATGTGCAACATATCACTTGATTTATGGGATTCATTCCCCTAGAAGAAGAAGGATATGGCACAAATGAATCCATAGTCAACCGTTGTCTCAACCATTCAATCTCATAAGATTAATCTGGTTATCCCAAGACTTGAAGTTCTTGGTCCAATATACTAGTTTGGGTGAGATATGGAATTGGAACGAGATAATGAAAAGTGACGAATCGAACCGCATTCCATTGATTAGTGACAACATGGAATTGATTAGTCAAATTACAATCTAGGTTGAATTAGATTCCTTACCAGAGTGTTTGGACCTATTGTTCCTGCACTACCTGATGCGAAAATTAACTTAACACACAAATTTAACCCTCTTTTGACAATTGTAGTACAAGTATAAGTAGGGATCATTTTGGACCGGGGATTAGAAGGGCTTGCTAATAACCTCTAAATTGACTCAAAAACATAAAACTAAACTTAAAAACACTTAACAAGACTCACAAGACTCAAAGCAAACTTAAAATACTCAAAACAACTTAAAATACTCAAAACAACTTAAAACAACCAAATAAACTTAAACTAGACACTACGAATGACTTTGGATTAAAATTGACTTTTACTTGAATCAAAACACTTAAAAACACAAACTAAAATAGATTTGAAACACTTTGAAACAAGAAACTAAAAGGGGGGTTTTGATTTGGATGAAGTTGAAACAAACAAACAAGTATGAAAAACTAGACAGATTGTAAAACAAATTTGAGAAATAAGATGATGGATGAGATAGCTAGAGGCTTTTTCTCCACACATGACATGTATGCAAATAACTTGATTTCCAGTTACTACTTCATTGAATTATGAACGACAATGCTCCAAATTAACCGTGACATCACTAGTTAACTCTCAGATTTTCCTTGTTTTATTGGATTGGATGACATCATTCGACAACCCAAAACATTCTTAAAAAATTCCCTACATGACATCATAATAGAGATACAGTCAAAGATCATTACGTTTAATGAAAATCATAAGCATTGACAAAGCACTTGCAACTATGACATCATGTCACTTATTCTAGGAATTGAACTTAACGCGATCGTTTATAAGCGACCTTCACTACATGTGAATATAAGTTTGTAACGATTATGTGAAACTTCCTTATATTCTAGCAATGGATTTATGCATGCCAATTAAGTGTCGACCCTTAATTAACAAATATAAATAAGTTATCAATCAAATAGTTAAGCCAATTGCATTCACGATTCAAAAGTTCATAACTGGAATCTGTCAAATCATAATACACACATAATCATGGCTTTGAAATCACCCCTAGCTAAGAGGGGTTTAGCCACTCATATTCACAACAAAACGAAAGAAAATGAATTTAAACATTGGAAACGAAAGAAAGAAAACACCTAAACGCTCCAACGATCCAAGTTGGACAACAATCACGTCCAAGCACTTTCCTTTCCTTCCTTTGCTACGGCACAAGGTGTTAGTGAGTGTTTGAAGGTTTGTTTGTATGGAGGAATGGGTGTGAAGATGAGTGGATGTGTTTGGATGAAGGTTGTCTTGAAATGGGGATGAATGATCAAGCAAAAACTAAACTATATGGCTGCCACACACACTTCCTTTTATAGAGGAAGTGCATGGCAATTGAGGGAATTTGGTGGTGTTTGCAATGATTCAAGGGTAAAAATGAAGTAATGATGCAAAGCATGAGGGGTAAAATGAAGTGGTGTTGCAGCAATGAGTGCATTGAGTGGTGTTTGAAATGATTCAAAGGTGAAAGTGAAGTGATGATGCAAAGCATTGGGGGTAAAATGGAGTGGTGGTGCAGCTAGGGAACATGAATGATTGTGCACATGGTGGAGAAAGGAAATGGAGGTGGAATGGTGCAGAAATGAGTCAAAGGTGCAGCAAGACTCATGATGCACGGCATGGGATTCCAAATGTGGTGGATGGTGCATCAATGAGTGCATGTAGTGGAGGTAAAAGTTGTATGAAATCTGATGGGTGAAGGGGACAAAAAATGTGCAGCAATTGAGTGCAATGATTCCATGTTTTGATGCATGAAATTAGAAATAATAAGAAGACAAGGGTGGTGCACGGCATGGGTGGATAATGAGTGTAATGGTGCATGAAATGAGTGCAAGAAATCTGGTGCATGAAGGGGACAAGGGTGATTATGCATGGCATGGGTGGAAAGGTGAGTAAGTGGTGAATCAATGAGTACAAGGAGGTGAAAGGATATTGTGCACATGGTAGACAAAGGAAAGGAAGTGGAATGATGCAACAAATGAGTCAATGGAGGGAACATGGATGATGATGCGCGGCATAGGAATGGTGGTGCACGACAATTATGGAAAGATGAATGGTGGAGTGACACCCCTTTGTGGCTGAGCTCTTTGTCCTTTTTACATTAATTCTTCTTTCTCTTTAACACATTCCTAGCCTCTTTAGTCTTCAATTTCGTCCATCCACCTTGCTCCATGCATGTGCTATCCATTCCAAGCCCAAAACTGCTCCAAAATGCACCAAAATGCATCTTATTGCTTTATAAGGCCTATGGACCTACAAACACACAAAAATAGCTTAAAATACGTAATTAACTAAGAAATAACAACATAAATGCATGAGAACAAGCTAACTCAGTCGCATAAATATGCTCCTATCAAATTCCCCCAGACTTAGCTTTTGCTAGTCCTCGAGCAAAACAAAACAAACGAAACAAACAAAACACAGCCTAGACCTTCCAACATTTGCCTCAGGGATTTTTAATGAAACATGACATGTTAAAAATCATCATTCCCACAGATTTTGGTCATCTTTACACTTGAGCACATACTTAATCACAGTCACCACTTACTAGTTCACAATTAACCAATTAAAATGATGTTTTGAATGTAGTAACATGCCTTAGAGAATTTGCTTAATTCCTTACAAGATACTCTCTATTTTCACACACATTTTCTGACTACACACCCTACACTAGTATATGTGAGAAGATTGATGTAAACACGAAAGACTAGGACTCACATATGTTATAACAAAGAAAGCAATTTTCTGGAGTTATTAAGCATGTTTAGATATGATCTCATGAATGGAATGCTACTACTTAGATGCGAGAACCAGTGACACCATATGCTCATACCAATTTCGAACTCCACAAATTGAAACACACAACACTCAAGATTGAAGTCAAAGGTTGTAACAAGGCTTGGGGTAATGGCTAATAAAGAAAGGATAGGAATAACAAACGTTCTTAAAGCGATAGCAAGCAAAGCAATGAAATAGATGCTTGGAATTCACTTTAGAATGCAGAATCAACTTTTAAATACAAAGGGAAGATTCATGCAACATTTAGGGCCGAATTCAATGTTTTGGATCCTTTTTTAACAAACAACACTTTAGAGCTCTTTTTCATACTCTTTTCAATTCTTTTTTTCTTTTCACTCTTTTTTTTTTCTTTTCTACCCGTGCCTTATTAAGGACTTTGGCACACACACACACACAAGAATCACTTCCCCCACACTTGCTTTCTGCAATACATTGATAAAAAAAAGAGTTTATTTTAAGTCATGCTTTACTACGCTTCAAGAACAAGGGTATGGATGGTCCTAAAACTAGGCTAGGTAAGGATAGTGTGGATTAACAAAGAACATAGGCTTAACAAGGCTCAACGGGGTTAAACTTAAGCACATAATGAAATAGGGGCACGGCAATTTGGCTTTGGTGGTCACTACACAACTTCATCTTGAATATGTGTTATGCAAATCAATAGCATGTTTTGAATGAAATAGGCATGAGTTCTAGCATTTGGAACTAAATGATGAAACGCCTTCTAAGTAGCAACCAAGCAAAGAATAATGAGATCATGCAAGGACTTTAGAAAACAATGATACACAGATTATTAACTCTCCAAATAAACGTTTAGGCTCAAGTTTCACAAGGTTGTAGCGTGTTGGAAATGTGCCCTAAAACCAATCATATGATGATACTTTACGGACATTTCACATGTTAAACTAATCTAGTTTAATATCAAGGGCAAAGATTATTGTTTGAGCCGTCTCATATAAATGTTATATGCTTAAACGATAAGTCCAAGGAA
Source organism: Malus domestica (assembly GCF_042453785.1). Taxonomy (NCBI): domain Eukaryota; kingdom Viridiplantae; phylum Streptophyta; class Magnoliopsida; order Rosales; family Rosaceae; genus Malus; species Malus domestica. The sequence goes on along the minus strand of NC_091675.1, from coordinate 37,224,713 downwards.
TATGTGATTGGGAGAATGCGATCTAAAGAAGTTAGATTCATGAGACCATTCTTTCGTAGACACATCCTAAACGTTCCTGATCATAGGATTGCCAATTGGGCATTGACAGTCCGTTAAGATCAGTACGTGCTGTGTATTCTCTCAGGGAGAGTGACTAGTCTCGAGTCATTGGTGTGTGTGACATCAAGACAAGTACGTAGGTGCTCAATAGAGAATGAGTTAACTGAACACGATCAACGAAGAGTTCTCATATTCATGTCACATGAGAACTCATGGTTGGGATAATGCAAAGTAGTCCTTTGACCTGAGGCATCACGTTTGTCTTGTGGTTAAGTCCTTGATCTTTGATTATGTCAAAGTCACCTCATCCGCGGGTGTCCACGGCATCGTTGGGGTTAAGCCACTTAGCTATGGAGGCAAGTGAATGCGCAACAAGGGATCTCTAACCTTCAAACCGTTTGGGGGAGAATACTCTATGATATGATTAAGAATCTCTGGCCAGAGTATGAATGAGATTTAGGAAGTCGTTCCAAATCACATTCAAGGTAATCATATAAGCACACGAATCACATTGGATAGTAGACATGAATAAACTATCAAACCAAACAATGTGGTCAAGAGTATTGTATTAGAGAAAGACCGTATTGCATTTGTAATCCTAAACTGAATAGGTTCTCTACCTCTTCTGATTAGCTTGGGTAACCATGATATGCTGCTAGGTGTCACTCATGGTTTGTGGAAGCCCTAAACGTGTATAATCACTAAAGGGAGAATTGAAAGTAAGTTTCAATTCACAATCGATTTGAAAGAGTTCTAATCGCCCACTGCCTCGCTAAAAGGAACCTAATGGATCGTACACCGTGTAAGGTGGAGATTGAAGAAACAATGGAGATGAGTAAGAATAATTAAATGGTTTAATTGTTATGGCAAGGATTAATTAATATGTTAATTAATCAAACGAATAAGTTCGTTAAAGACCTCGGGATAGTTTTGGACCTTAAGGCCCAATGGGCTTCGAACGTCAAGCTCATTGACTTAAGTTGTATGACAATTTAATGAATAAAGATTCACAAAGGCCCAAAAGCCCAAATCCCTTATGTGGCCGGCCATGTGTGTTGAATTAGGGTTTTTGGTTCTTAAGTCATTTAAAGAAGTGACTATATAAAGAACTTTATAGCCTAAAATTCATTATGGGTTCTTTTGGAGAAAATTGGAGAGAACATGTCTCTCATTTTCTCTCTAGGAGGCCGGCCCCCTTGGAGGGTGTATCTAGCAATCCCACTACTCCAAGGTCACTCATTTCTTCTCCAATCTAACCTTGGTGAAGATACTTAGAGGTTCTCAATTTTGGGAACTTGGAGAAACCTATTCTTCCATCCAAATCCATAGATTTTAGATGCAAGGAATGAAGGCCCTCTCTTTGGGTGATTAGCCTTTGCTTATGCAAAGAGAAATCTACAAAGGTATATATTTCTCAACTCACTTTGATTTGAGTTGAGTCTTGGTTCACCAATCTACTAGGCTTTGAATTTCATGGGTAATGTTTTGTTTTTGAATGCATGCAAGCATGATTCCGCCTTTTAATTGTTAAATGCATGCTATAGATGTTATTCAAATGAACATGTTTTCACAAAATCATCCTTCATAGCGTTCATTTGAGTTCCTTCCTTCAAGCATGTTACAAAAACTGATTTTTCCTTTATGATTGCATGTGAATTCATAAATTATAACCACAACCAAGCATACACCAAAGAGTAAATCAAATTTTCATCCATGTTTATAACTCTCTTTAACAGTCATGTAATTAAAAACCAAATCCTCATCATTGTGTTGGAAGGTACCCTAAGACACAAATAAACACACAAAAATAACTCTTTTTGTTTTTTTTTTCAAAACAATTTTTCAAATTTTTATGAGATTTTTGGATTTTTATGTCAAAACACACTAAAACACTCCAAAACAGCTTAAAAACACTTAAAACAGCAAGGAACAACACTAGAAGTAATGGGTGATAAACTCCTACGAATTTCATGCAAAACAATAGTTACCCCCCCCCCCACACACTTAAATCAAACATTGTCCTCAATGTTTCAAGCATAAACTCACACAAAAACAAGCAAACAAACAAACAACGAATAAACATGACAAGTATAGCAAAGTAAAAACCAGACAGAGTAGAGTTTAAGAACGTAAATCTGGTTTTGGAGATAGATGATCTTGTTGACTTTCCACAGCTTTGATCTCGAACTGGTTTGGAATTCTGAGTGAGGAATATTAGAGTTCCTTGGTTGTGCAGTCTGCATTCTTCTCTGCTTGTTTCTTCTGCACGACAGGCAGGCACGAGGTAGAGGTGATGGTTTGTTTCTTTCTTCAATCTTTCCAAGTGCCGACCATTTGCTTTCTTTCTTCTTATCCATAGCTGAGGATGAATTAGCACATTGTCTCCACATGCTTCGAGGTATCATTTTCACTTCCCTTAATGAGTACTCGAGAGCAAGGCTAGGTAAGCAATCAGGAAGGGGTTCCAGGTAGTCGGTTCCAGATCGAAAGATTGATACCGAGTGTTGGCTGATTGCTCTCTATCTCCTTGTCCCGCAGGTAAAAAACAACGACAAGGAGAAGGACAAGGAAAAAGCATGATATGAATACTCTTGGTTTCAACCTTCATGATATGAAATACTTTTGCTTTTGATGGGTTATTTGCAGAGGTATCCTAGGGAATAAGGAACACTGAGTGACTCGAGAGGCTTTGTTGGGAAGGCATTCTCGGAGATGAAGAAGGGTTATGTATGTCTGCCTTGCAATGGAGGGTGAAGGTCGACATTTATATGAATTAATAACCGGTACTATTCTTTCACTCTTGTCGGCAACTGTTGGATGATTGAATAGTAATCTTCACATGCTTTCTACGTCACCAGAAATCTTCGACAGATTGCTTGTGATTTCCGCAAGCTGAGTGTGCATGTGACAGATGTTGACACGCCTGGAAAAGCAAATGCCTCTTCGATATCTGAAATCGACGCTTCGACAAATTACCCGTGATTTTCGCAAGATGAGTGTGCATGTGACAGATGCTGACACGTCTGGAAAAATAAATGCCTCTCCGATTTCTGAGCTTGCCTCTTCGATTTTTGAGCTCCGTCGAGTGCAGAGGATGACTCGTGGTTTTTTAGCAAGCCCATCTTTTGAGAAAGCTAGCGCCTCTTCGATTTTTGAATTGGCCTCTTCGATTTCTGAGCTCGCCTCTTCGATCTCTGAAATCCCGTTGAGTGCTGATTTTTATAGAGGATAAGCAGTTCGTTTCTAAGCACACTTGAATTTCTGCCTGTAGAAACTACTTTCATTGCACTTCTAAGATCTCGATTTGTCCGACCTCTTCTTTCTTCAACACCTTTGAAAATGTCTGGCCCCTCCGACCGTCGTTTTGACTTGAACCTTGGTGAAGAGGCATCCATGCCTTCTCCAGACAACATATGGCGCCCATCCTTCATATCCCCTACTAGTCCTTTTACCGTTGGGGATTCAGTGATGAAGAATGATATGACCGCTGCGGTGGTGGCCCGAAACCTTGTCACTCCCAAAGATAACAGACTACTTTTCAAACGGTCTGATGAGTTGGTGTTAAGGATTCTCTGGCTCTCAGTGTGCAGTGTGCGGGTTCTGTGTCTAACATGGCCCAACATCTATTTGCTCGAACTCGTCAAGTTGAATCATTGGCGGCTGAAATGATGAGTCTCAAACAGGAGATTAGAGGGCTCAAGCATGAGAATAAACAGTTGCACAAGCTTGCACATAACTATGCTACAAACATGAAGATGAAGATTGACCAGATGCAGGAATCTGATGGTCAGATTTTACTTGATCATCAGAGGTTTGTGGGTTTGTTCCAACAGCATTTGCCTTCGACTTCTGGGGCTGTACCGCGTAGTGAAGCTCCAAATGATCAACCTCCGATACCTCCTCCTTCTGTGGCTCCGCCGACTGCTGATGCTCCGTCGATTACTGATACTTCTCCTAAGCAGCCTTTGTGAAGGCTCATTCTTGTATTTTTCTGCCTCCTGTTCATTTTTAACGAATTTTAATGTAAAATACCTTGCATATCTGTCAATTTTTCAAAAATAAACCCACACAAAAAACAATTAAACAAGCAACAAATAAAAATGACAATTATGGCAAAATAAAATTGCAGAAAATGGAAGGTTTTCAGGAACGCAAAACATGGGTTGCCTCCCAAGAAGCGCTTGCTTTAACGTCTTGCAGTCGGACGAAACTTCCTTCTAAGCTTGGATAGGGCCCACGGCACTGAGTGGGATTTCTTCCACAATCTGCCCCACATCACTCTCATAGTATAGCTTCAGGCGGTGCCCGTTTATTTTGAATTCGTCGCCGTTCCTTAAGCTTTTAACTTGGACTGCACCATGGGGAAAAACATTAGTGACAACAAATGGCCCAATCCACTTAGACCGTAACTTACCAGGGAACAATCGTAGACGGGAATTGAATAGTAGTACTTTTTGTCCAATTTAGAATGTTTTTCCCTGAATCATTTTGTCATGAAACGCCTTTGTTTTCTCCTTGTAAATTCACGCATTCTCATAGGCTTCATTCCGTATCTCCTCAAGTTCATTCAGTTGGAGCTTTCTATTCATTCTAGCAGCATTTAAGTCCAAATTGAATGTTTTCACAGCCCAGTGTGCTTTGTGCTCCAGTTCCACAGGTAGGTGACATAGCTTGCCGTAGATTAGTCAAAATGGAGACATCCCTAGAGGTGTTTTGTAGGCAGTGCGATATGCCCACAGTGCATTTTTTAAACGCAAGCTCCAATCCTTTTGGTTTGGCCCAACAGTCTTCTCCAAGATTTGCTTGATTTCTCTATTTGAGACTTCGGCTTGGCCACTTGTTTGAGGGTGGTATGGCGTGGAAACCTGATGCTTTACATTGTACTTTTTAAACAGCACCTCAATGGTGCGATTGCAAAAGTGGGAGCCTCCATCGCTTATGAACACCCTCGGCATGCCAAATCTGGAAAAGATCTTAGCCTTGATAAAATCTGCCACCACTCTAGAATCTTTAGTACGGGTGACTTTGGCTTCCACCCATTTCGACACATAATCAATGGCTAGCAAAATATAAGTAAAACCATATGAGGGCGGAAAGGGTCTCATGAAATCCATACCCCATACATCAAAGATCTCCACATTAAAGATAGGGGTTTGCGGCATTTGGTCATTGGCACCTATTGTACCTGTTCTTTGGCATCTATCACAAGTTATACAAAATGTTCTAGCATCCTTAAACAATGTAGGCCAATAGAAACCACTCTTTAAAACCTTAAGGGTTGTTATTTGGGTGCCAAAATGACCCCCACATGCATAACTATGGCAAAATGCAAGAATTGAATTAAACTCGGAATTGTGCACACATCTACGAATAATCTGGTCAGGATAATACTTCCACAAATATGGATCATCCCACACATAAAATCGTGCATCATTTCTGAGTTTATCACGCTTGTCACGCTTGTATTTATCTATAGTGCTAGGAACTTGTTTTGTGACCAAATAATTGACCAAATTAGCATACCAGGGCTCACTTACCTCTAGGGACAGCAATTGCTCGCCAGGGAAGGTCTCTAGAATGGGTAAGGAATCATCCTCGTGCACCAAACAGCTGAGGTGGTCAGCCACCACGTTTTCACTCCCCTCTTTGTCTCTTATTTCAATGTTGAACTCTTGAAGTAGGAGCATCCAATGAATCAGCCTTGTTTTAGCCTCCTTCTTGGTGAGAAGATACTTCAATGCTGCATGGTCATAATATACAATCACTTTAGTGCCAAGTAAGTATGAACAAAATTTATCTAAAGCAAATACAATTGCAAGAAGTTCTTTCTCAGTGGTAGAATAATTCAATTGAGCATCGTTTAAGGTCCGGGAAGCGTATGGATGACGTGGGGCTGTTTGTTCCTCCTTTGGCCTAAAACAGCACCAATGGCATAATCGGATGCATCACACATTAGCTCAAATGGAAAGCTCCAATCTGGTGGCATGATGATGGGGGCTGAAGTCAACATGTCCTTGAGGGTTTTGAAAGCGGTCTCACACTCCTTGTTGAACTCGAAGGCTACTTCCTTTTGGAGTAAACGGCAAAGGGGTTGGGCAATTTTTGAGAAATCCTTTATGAATCTCCTATAAAATCCTGCATGGCCGAGAAAAGAACGAACCTCCCTCACCGAAGTGGGAGAGGGTAAGTGACATACAAGATCGATTTTAGATTTATCGACCTCAATCCCTTTTTTTGATATGATATGCCCCAAAACTATACCTTGTTTTACCATAAAATGACACTTTTCCTAATTCAAGACAAGATTAGTTTCGATGCATCGTTGTAAGATCAGAGTAAGATTATTCAAGCATGCATCAAATGAGTCACCAAAAACACTAAAGTCATCCATAAACACTTCAATGATCTTTTCCACAAATTCTGAGAAAATACTTACCATACACATTTGGAATGTGGCTGGTGCATTGCATAGCCCAAATGGCATGCGTCGATAAGCAAAGGTACCAAAGGGACATGTGAAGGTAGTATTTTCTTGGTCATCGGGAGCTATCACAATCTGATTATAACCCGAATAACCATCAAGAAAACAATAAAATGAATGATCGGCTAACCTTTCCAGCATTTGATCAATAAAGGGCAGCCGGAAGTGATCTTTTCTTGTTGTAGCGTTGAGATTCCAATAGTCAATACAAACTCTCCATTCAGTTTGGATTCGGGTGGGTACAAGTTCATTATCTTCATTTTTTACCACAGTGACTCCGGACTTCTTAGGAACAACTTGGACCGGCGAGACTCAATGGCTATCAGAAATTGGGTAAATCACTCAGCAATCTAGTAGCTTGATGGTTTCCATCTTCACAACGTCCATCATGGGTGGATTGAGTCGGCCTTGTGCTTCTCTAGATGGTTTGGCTCATTCTTCCAAGAGTATTCGATGCATGCAAGTGGTAGGGCTAATTCCCTTGATATTGGCCAATGTCCACCCAATGGCAGTTCTGTATTCCCGAAGCACCCTCACGAACTTGTCCTCCTCTTGTACAGTGAGTGAAGAAGAGATGATGACAGGCAGCGTCTCTTGCTCTCCAAAAAACACATATTTCAAATGGCTAGCCAATAGTTTAAGCTCTAGGGAAGGGGGGCTGGATTACAGAAGGAAGCAACTTGTTAGTCAAATTGGGAATTGAAATTAGGTTAGGAAACTTACCAATATGCCTTGGATTTGACTCTAGGGCAGCAACCATCTCTACCAATTCGTCTTGAATAGGCACGGCAATATGATCCTTGTTGTTGCCGTGTGCATGCCTAAATGCTAACCCTTCGTTTTTGAGTCCAATGCTTTGCATGAGAGTCTTTTCAAGTGCATCCTCACTTAAATCATCAAGGAATTCCTGTGCCCAAGAGTCAATCACATCAATAGAGAAACAAGAGTGACCATCATGAGGATATCTCATAGCATTAGAAATATTGGAATCAATAACTTCTCCATCAAATTCCATGGTCAATGTTCCCTTGACTACATCTATCTTTGTACGGGCAGTCTTCATGAATGGTCGGCCAAGTAATATTGGTAATTGAGGGGAATGGTTCGAGTCTTGAAGGAAATTTTGTGAAAAACATGTTCATTTGAGCAACATCTATGACATGCAATTAACAATTAAAGGCGGAATCATGCTTGTATGCACTAAAAAACAAAACATTACCCATGAAATTCAAAGCCTAGTAGAAGGGTGAACCAAGACTCAAAGCAAAACAAAGTGAGTTGAGAAACTTTATACCTTTGTTGATTCCTCTTTGCATAAGCAAAGGCTAATCACCCAAGGAGAGGGCCTTCATTCTTGCTTCTTAGCTCCATGGATTTCTTGGATGAGGATGGTTGAAAGGATTCTCCAAGTTCCCAAAGTTGAGAACCTCTCAGTCTCCACACCAAGGTAGGACTTGAAGAAGAGATGAGTGACCTAGAGGAAGTAAGATTGCTAGCTAAAATCCTCTAGGGTGGCCGGCCTCTTAGAGAGAAAAATGGAGCTTTTGTTCTCATCTTTTCTCTAAAAGAAACCCTAAGGATGAAATGTCTATAAAGTTGTCTTTATACCACCTCACAATGGAGTGGCAAACTTGCAATTAAGCCCAGTTCACTACCCTTCTCTATATGGCCGGTTTTCCCAAGCCTTTGGGCTGTTTTGGGCTTCTTGAATTTATTTTGTTAAGTTGTCATACAACTTAAGCTAATGGGCTTGACGATTCGAATCCCAATTTGGGCTTTAAGGCCCAAAACTAACTTAAGGTTTAAAATGAACTTATTCGTTTGATTAATTAACATATTAATTAATTCTTGCCATAAACAATTAAACCATTTAATTGTCCTTACTCATCTTCGTTGTTTCTTCAATCTCTACCTTACACGGTGTACGATCCATTAGGTTCCTTTTAGCGAGGCAGTGGGCGATTAGAACTCTTTCAAATTGATTATGAATTCAAACTTACTTTCAATTCTCCCTTTAGTGATTATACACGTTTAGGGCTCCACAAACCATGAGTGACACCTAGCAGCATGTCATGGTTACCCAAGTTAATCAGAAGAGGTGGAGAACCTATTCAGTTTAGGATTACAATGCAATACGGTCTTTCTCTAATACAATACTCTTGACCACATTGTTTGGTTTAATAGTTTATTCATGTCTACTATCCAATGTGATTCTCTTACTTATATGATTACCTTGAATGTGATTTGGAACGACTTCCTAAATCTTATTCATACTTTGGCCAAAGATTCTTAATCATATCATAGAGTATTCTCCCTTAAACAGTTTGAAGGTTAGAGATCCCTTGTTGCGCATTCACTTGCCTCCATGGCTCAGTGGCTTAACCCCAACTATGTTGTGGACACCCTCTGACAGAGTGACTTTGACATAGTCAAAGATCAATGACCTAACCATAAGACAACTATGATGCCTCAGGTCAAATGACTACTTTGCATTATCCTAACCATGAGTTCTCATGTGACATGAGTATGAGAACTCCTCGTTGATCGTGTTCAGTGGACTCATTCGCTATTGAGCACTTACATGCTTGTCTTGGTGTCAATCACACCAATGACTCGAGACCAGTCACTATCTCTAAGAGAAGACATAACACGTACTGATCTTAACGGACTGTCAATGCTCAATTGGCAATCCTATGATCAGGAACGTTTAGGATTTGTATACGGAAGAGAATGGTCTCATGAATCTAACTTCTTTAGATCGCATTCTCCCAATTACCTATTCCTTGGACTTATCATTTAAGCGTATAACATTTATATGAGATGGCTTCAAACAATAATCTTTACCCTTTAAATTAAACTATATTAGTTTAACATGTGAAATGTCCTTAAAGTATGATCATATTATTGGTTTTAGGGTACATTTCCAACAATCTCCCACTTGCACTAGAGCCAATCAGCTTGGTCATCAATGATGATACCTCTTCTATACTCATTTCAAAAATGGCTTAGTAGTAGGCCTAGACAATGGATATCTATATGTTATCCATAGAAGCAACCTTGAGAATAACGACGTCACCATTATACATGATTCTTAATCATGTGGTTTAGTCTCTCATTTGAGTTCAGATCTTGATGAGACCTTGATTCCCTGGCTTGAGCTATCGCCCCATTAATGTCATAGTGTCGGTACACTGGAGACACTTTCTGGTTGGAACCGAATAGAGAGTTCATAAATGAACTTTCCCATCCAAACAACATTAGTGTAAGCTTCTATATGGCAATATATTTTGCATTCACAATGGAACATACTAAAGTCATTACTTTTAATGTTTCCATCCAAATATCTATTTAGTCATAATAAAAGGATATCTGATTATCTTTTCATTCATAATGAAGAAACATCCAAGGATGGATTAGATTCATAATCTAATACATTTACGCTTCCATTACGTTACTCTAATTCTTCCTCATTCTTTGAGGAATATATCCTTTAGTATTTCTTAAATACTTAAGGACTCACTTAACAGTTGTCATGGTTCTGATCCTGGGCTTGCATTGATATCGTCTTGTACCGATCTTGGTACAACTCATATCAATGTTTTTCATACAATATGAAATACGTAAATCACCTTTCTGCGTATGCATAACGGATTCTATTTATGCATTATTTAGGAGTCAATAGGATATGTTCCCTTTGAGAAGAGCAACTTCCTAGTTTCACTAGAGTTGTCCTTCTGATTGAAGTTTATCATCATATGAGAAACTTCCTAGCATCTTTTGTCTATCATTAAGGCTTGATATAATCCAATTATATCCTGAAATCTATCATTATAGATTTCCATCCCATGTTTATAGACTATGTCTCCCATATACATTCTATCGTTATAGAATGTTTAATGTCATAACTTTAACGAAGAAGTATTCTTTTCATTTCCAAAATTAATATATCATATATGTACATATATATATATATATATATATATTCAAATTTAGGAACATGATTAACTCCCACTAATCTTTTGTAGACCTAGTAAACAAAAGATTCATTTACATCTTTATGAGAAATCAAATGATTTGAACTTTCTCTCATAAGACGCTTATAGCTCCCACTAGCTTGCTAAGATTCATGATGGATGGATCTCTACAACTTACATGTCTTGTGATTCATAGTTTTAGACATATATTATCAAGACTATCTTAATAATGGTTTCAGAAACCCATATTATGTCCAAACATTGAATCACCATTTAGTTGTAGCTAGCAATCTTTAAATTAATTGAAACCAAGACTATGTCAGAGATGGTTTCTTCCAAGTCAACCATTCTCTTTGATTGTAGTCACCTTAAGCTACCAATTAGCTATGAAGGTTTCATTATTTCGGGTCAAATGGTACTTTACCATTTCCTTGAGTATATGTTGTATATACACTCAATGTAGTCATAAGGATTTTCATTCTTATTTCTTTCAAATTAAGAGGTGTAACTCTATGACATAGTCATAAAGTTCAAACCATTCAACTGAGACAGTTTATAATTCCTTCTCGACTACCTTGGAGCTTGTGGTGTAGGAACTAGGTTGTTATATTTGTTGATTATCATCTTGTCTCTTAAAGAACCCATTCTTTGAGTTCTATCTCTCGTTCATTTGCGCTTAGGCAAATCATATTGTAGGATTACAATGAACTACCCAACAAAACAACATTTGTTAGTTGGTTTATAGAAGTGATATCCAAAGGTTAATTTAAGGATATCCACAAGATAATTCTCAAACAAATATTGCTTATTAGCACACAACCCCAAATCTTAACACGATTAAGACTTATCTTTCTTTCCAACTACATCCTATGGAGTCATGAAAATTTTGGAAGATCTTCTAATTGAAAATCATATTGTCTTAGAAGTATATATCCTATATATGGGTAATTGATAACATCCAACAAACTAAATCTTATTCAAGTTCGTTCTTCTCCTAATGGAGAAATCCTTTATCTTATGATGCTTCTTTCCTTGATATCTTTCAAGGAAACTGTTCCAAAGTGTTACCTTTCCTTGGATCAAATCTAAGGAGGTAAATACTTTAGACGTCTTACTCATCAACTTACATTCTTGAATTCTTTGAAACCTTTTGCAAAGTATTCGGACTTGTGTTTATTCAAAATAAATGATAGTCCAACCGAGAGCGATCTTTGGTGAATGTCATACAACATGGGTAGTATTATGTTGTGGATAAGTGCCACTAACATCTAAGTGAATTAACCTCAACAACTTTGTGATTCTTTCTTCCTTTCCAAAAGAATAAAGATTCAAACATTTTGCCTCTATACAATTTTAACAAGAAGGCATTGGATCCGAATCTAACGATCCAAAGCATCCATCTATGACCAACTTGTAATTTATGTTTTAGAGGTATCACAACTCAGTTGGGATTAGTCACTACCTTGCAACCTTTTGGTTTTTAAGTATCGTTATATTCTAAACAGTTAACACTACCATATGATCTCTACTATAGAGATAATCAATTACATTATAATAATCTAATCATTCATTAATAAAGAACAATATTTTGTCAAACAAAACATTCATCCATTTCTCATACGGAATTAAGTTCCTTTATTCAAATTGGAATGTAAAGACAATCTTTGTTTTTCCATTTTCTTTGGTAGTTCATATGAGGAAGTAAGTACTACCTACTTTCGCAGAGATCTATATTTGATTCACGTTTCGAATGTGAAGTACTTTCTCTTCTCTCATTAATCTTCTACTTCTTATTAGCCACACTTTTACAACGATTGTAAAACATTGTTACTAATACGGAATCAAGCATTCAAGTAGAAGAACCAACTGTTTTGAACTTTTTAAGAACAATTTACAACACCTTCGAAATGTGTGTTCTTGACACTTACAAGACATTTCTTGCAAATACCCCTTCCAATGTCCATCCTTTCATAAAGAAAGTTTGTTCCCTTGGAGTTATTTGGCCTTCTTCATTTGACTTCTCCTTTGACTACAATAGTCATGGTCCCTAAACTCCCACTATCTCTCTTGAAACTTATTTCAATTGTGTTATATACATCAAACAATTTGGAGAGCGTGTGGTTATTTGTTCACTATATAGTTTACAATAAACCTAGTGAACCATTTGGATAGGGACACAAAAGTGAAGTCCTTGCCTAGTTTCCGTCTCTAGAAGTGGTTTAACACTTCAACACTCAATGATTCAAAATCATCATAAGTCCATGTTGATGGACTATTTTTGTCAACTAACCATTATGTTCTAAACACAATTACAAACTTTCAAGAGTTGTTCAAGGCAACTCTCATTTCTTCATACAACAATTTGTAAGTGAAGAATCATGGCACATAAAGTGTCCATGCCCTTGTGCTTACTTCTCAAGTTCCTTGTTCATGTAACAAAGAAACGAGCACTAATGTTTGCGTTAACTAAGGGTTGTTCAAAGCAACTCTTCTTCATACAACAATTTGTAATTGAAGAATTATGACATTAAAAGTGTCGTCCTCTTTATGATAAACTTATCTAACATGTTCTTCCAATGATACATTATCAATAGGAAGATTGCGAGGATGAGACTACTTAGGTACATATACAAGCCATTATAGACAATCTATGGGATTGTAGTACCAAGTCCGGAAACTAAAGCTTTCGGCTTTTTCTTTGTCAAGTTTGGGATAGCGTTTGCAAATATATTGGTAAATAAATACATAACGAATATAAATTGATTGATTTTAAGCCATTTGATTCGGGTCTTTAAATCAAATAGCACCACCCACTATTTTTGGCAAATTCCATATCCCTCATCGGAATTCGAGAGTTTTGGAGGAAACTCTTAGTAGGGTATGAGAGACTCATCATTACTAAGCCCACCTCACAATGATATGATGTTGGCTAGCATCAATAATAATGAGAGAGTACGCTTACTCATTTGCATCTCTTGCAAGTACCCGTCTTATTTGGCCTCTAGAGAATGAAGCCTCACAATGATATGATGTTGGCTCCATTGCACTTAGTTAAGTCATTCCCACCATGCAAGTTCGAGTAGGGGTTCAAGAACAACCTCACAATGATATGATGTTGATCATTCTCGTTGCCTACCTTCACAACATCATGTATGCATATAGAACCCCTCCTGAGTGTAAGCATGCACTTTGTACTCCCCCATGATAGGGTAAAATCGGTGTACGAGTCACAAACAATCGGAGCCTACCACGGTGGAAGGCCACGAAAGAGTGTTCAAAGCACTTTCACGCTTATCAACTTAATAATGGTTTGGTTGAGGGTTTTAGGTCTCATCACATATAAGCATGCATTTTAATCTTATTAAAACAATTTGATCCTATTACAACTATTGGCCCATGTGATTGATTTAGTTGTACATGATACTCCCACTATGCTTGTAAAATGGTTTTTAAAGCAAGAGTATATGGTACTACTAACATAAGGTTTGCATTCATTGATGGACTATATAGTTGCCTTAGGGCCTTAGGATGACTATGAACCTTTGATTTGATCCAACACGAGCCTAGTGTTGAATCTCGGTCTAGGGATGGTGATTGATTTTAGTTACGCGTTTAATCACATTAAGGCATGTTTTTCCTATTGGGCCTACTCCAATTTCATGCATATCAAATAAAACAAGAAAGGAGTACTTAAAAGTAAAGAAGAGCTTATGCTCTTTTACAACATTTGATCAAAACAAATTACTTTAAAGTAAAGAAGAGTTTATGCTCTTTTACAACATTTGATCATATCAAATTACAACCAAAATCTAATCTACACATTCCCATGGTTCAAACAAATTTGAGACGGGCCTTTCACATAGCTCAATTATCATAGGCTTAGGTTCATAATCACCATTTCTTTAATTAATTAACGCTTTAACTAATTAAACTTGAATGCAACATTTTCATTTGGTTTTTGTTTCCATAGAATTGATTTAAATGGAGCTAAATGAAATGAAAATCCAATTCTCATTTAAAGATACAAAACTATTTTGTTCTCAACTAATTTGGGCCGAAAAGCAATAACCTCAACCATTGGGCTATTTTGCAAAACACAAACTTTTGAGGTCCCTTTGTAAAAACACAAAAGTCCATTACTTCATGTAATTACAACTAGAACCCAAAAATTTCAACAAATGCAAAAACTTCATTAAAGGAGCAAAACAATTTGTCCTTTAGTGATTTTGGGCCTTTACGTAAAAACGTAAACCTTCGGGTCAAAGTACAAATACAAAAAAGTATCAAAACTTTATGTAATTGCATAAAAGCCCCAAAAGTACCCTATTTAATAGGGTGACCTATTTTGGATGAGAGATGGTGTCATAAAACTTTTGAATTTTTCAACAAAAGTGAAAGGTGATGGGTAGGTTTGAAAAAGTGATTTCCATAAAACATGGTTCCTTGAAACAAGGAAAATGTGTAAGTGATTGATATGGTGTTGATTGAAAAAAGACAAATCATGTCATACCATTTATTACAATAAAGTCACACCAACCACCATAAACAAAACTTTATGAAAAACATCAAACACTTTGAATCAAAACACCAAACCTTTTTGTTCTTGGTTAGAACATAACAAGAACAATGAAGAACATCCATGAAAACCCATAAGAGCTTCATGAACATTTTTCACCAAAGACACCCCAAAAACTCTCAAACTTATGGGAAAAAACATATTACCATACTAGGGTACTTAGGGGTTCCTAATGTCACTTTAAAACACTTTTAACAAGACAAACATGAACCCAACAATCCACCCGTTGGATTTGGCCGAATTTCCCCAAAAACATGGCACCAAATTTTAGCTCCAAAATTCATGCTCATATGAACTACATCTACAACATTTGAGATGACAAATTTTTTAACAAAATTTACATTCAAAGAAGCAAGAATAAAGCTTGTAACAATTACAACATTCAAATCATAAACTATGAAAATACAAAACCCAAAAGGGTACCACTTGAAGGAAATTTTGTGAAAAACATGTTCATTTGAGCAACATCTATGATATGCAATTAACAATTAAAGGCGGAATCATGCTTGTATGCACTTAAAAACAAAACATTACCCATGAAATTCAAAGCCTAGTAGAAGGGTGAACCAAGACTCAACTCAAAACAAAGTGAGTTGAGAAACTTTATACCTTTGTTGATTCCTCTTTGCATAAGCAAATGCTAATCACCCAAGGAGAGGGCCTTCATTCTTGCTTCTTAGCTCCATGGATTTCTTGGATGAGGATGGTTGAAAGGATTCTCCAAGTTCCCAAAGTTGAGAACCTCTAAGTCTCCACACCAAGGTAGGACTTGAAGAAGAGATGAGTGACCTAGAGGAAGTAAGATTGCTAGCTAAAATCCTCTAGGTTGGCCGGCCTCTTAGAGAGAAAAATGGAGCTTGTGTTCTCCTCTTTTCTCTAAAAGAAACCCCAAGGATGAAATGTCTATAAAGTTGCCTTTATACCACCTCACAATGGAGTGGCAAACTTGCAATTAAGCCAAGTTCACTACCCCTCTCTATATGGCCGGTTTTCCCAAGCCTTTGGGCTGTTTTGGGCTTCTTGAATTTATTTTGTTAAGTTGTCATACAACTTAAGCTAATGGGCTTGACGATTCGAATCCCAATTTGGGCTTTAAGGCCCAAAACTAACTCAAGGTTTAAAACGAACTTATTCGTTTGATTAATTAACATATTAATTAATTCTTGCCATAAACAATTAAACCATTTAATTGTCCTTACTCATCTCCGTTGTTTCTTCAATCTCTACCTTACACGGTGTACGATCCATTAGGTTCCTTTTAGCGAGGCAGTAGGCGATTAGAACTCTTTCAAATCGATTATGAATTGAAACTTACTTTCAATTCTCCCTTTAGTGATTATACACATTTAGGGCTCCACAAACCATGAGTGACACCTAGCAGCATGTCATGGTTACCCAAGTTAATCAGAAGAGGTGGAGAACCTATTCAGTTTAGGATTACAATGCAATACGGTCTTTCTCTAATACAATACTCTTGACCACATTGTTTGGTTTAATAGTTTATTCATGTCTACTATCCAATGTGATTCTCTTACTTATATGATTACCTTGAATGTGATTTGGAACGACTTCCTAAATCTTATTCATACTCTGGCCAAAGATTCTTAATCATATCATAGAGTATTCTCCCTCAAACAGTTTAAAGGTTAGAGATCCCTTGTTGCGCATTCACTTGCCTCCATGGCTAAGTGGCTTAACCCCAACTATGTTATGGACACCCTCTGACGGAGTGACTTTGACATAGTCAAAGATCAAGGACCTAACCACAAGACAACTATGATGCCTTAGGTCAAAGGACTACTTTGCATTATCCCAACCATGAGTTCTCATGTGACATGAGTATTAAGAACTCCTTGTTTATCGTGTTCAGTGGACTCATTCGCTATTTAGCACCTACATGCTTTTCTTGGTGTCAATCACACCAATGACTCGAGACCAGTCACTCTTCCTAAGAGAAGACATAACACGTACTGATCTTAACGGACTGTCAATGCCCAATTGGTAATCCTATGATCAGGAATGTTTAGGATTTGTTTACGAAAGAGAATGGTCTCATGAATCTAACTTCTTTAGATCGCATTCTCCCAATTACATATTCCTTGGACTTATCGTTTAAGCGTATAACATTTATATGAGATTGCTTCAAACAATAATCTTTGCCCTTTAAATTAAACTATATTAGTTTAACATGTGAAATATCCATAAAGTATCATCATATGATTGGTTTTAGGGCACATTTCCAACAAGTCTTCCATTTCAAGCACGTAGAAGTCTGCCGGAAAGACTAGGTGATTCACCTGCACTAAAACATCATCCAAAACACCTTTTGGATATGCATTAGATCTATCGGCCAGTTGAATGATCACTCCATCATTTTTTAATTCTCCCAAGTTCATAGATGCATATATTGAATGAGGCATGACATTTATTGATGCATCTAGATCTAACATGGCAGATTCAAAGCGAGTATTTCCTATAACACAAGGAATTGTAAAACTGCCTGGATCTTTGCACTTAGGAGGTAATTTTCATTGCAACACAGCTGAGACATTCTCACTTACCCTTACCACCTCTTTGTTCGAAGCCCTCTTCCTTGTAGTGCACAACTGCTTCAGGAACTTAGCATACTTGGGGACTTGTTTAATTGCATCTAGAAGTGGAATGTTGACTTGCACCTTTCTGAATGTGTCAAGGATGTCTTTGTCACTCTCATCCTTCTTTGATTGCATAAACCTGCGAGGAAAGGGTGCATTGGTTGGAATGGAATTAGAAGTCATGGAATTTGAACCCAACTTACCTTTAATGGTCGAATTAGGGTGTGTAGGTGGCTATGGAAAAGATTGCTCAATCCTTGCCGAGGGTAGGCCTTGTTCCTTCTCCTCAGATTGCATCTTTTCGTCATCCTTTTGATTGGATTTAGATGGGCTGGGATCAGATCTAGCTTCTTTTCCATTTCGCAAGGTGATGGCTTTGGCAGATTCAAAGCCTCCCTTTGGATTCACATCCGTTGAACTAGGTAACTTACCTGGTTCTCTACTAAATTGCCCCATGAACTCAGCCATTTGTCCCATTTGTCTCTTCAATTCAGTCACCTCTCGAGCTTGATTTTGCACTTCCTTGGCGTAATTGTGCATATCTTTGGTTTGATTTTCTTAACCCTTCGCCAACGTAGTTAGTAGCTGAATAACTTGAGCATTATCAAAAGACGAACCTGAGTTATTTTGGGCAGGTTGTGTTTGGGGTTGTGCGGGTGCATACGGCCTTTGATAGAATCCCGGAGGTTGCTGTCTGAATGCACTTTGTTGTTGGGTTTGTTGGGGCTCCATCAATTTGAAATTTGGATGATCTCTCCAACCTGGATTGTATGTATTCGAGAATGGATCATTCCTTGATTGGTTTTGACTCCCAAAACCCACGGCGTTGGCAAATTCCCACCCTCCGTTCTCGATCAATTGAGGGCACTTATCCGTGAGATGTCCATTCATTAAGCACACGCCACAAGCAGCTACACTTTGTTCTTTTGGTTTTTCAATCATCTGTGAAAGAAGAGTAGTAAGATTGGCCATTTGATTTTGAAGTTTGGAAATAGCACTTACCTCATTAACTTGTTGCTGTCGTGGGTTGTCTCTTTGACCGACACCTTCATGGGCATTCAATGCTCGGTTAGCAATTAAGGTCTTGGTAACCATGGGTGTTTTGTCCACCAAAGCTCCTTCCGCTGAGGCGTCTAACATTTGGCGTTCAATTGGTAGAAGCCCTTCGTAGAAATATTGAAAAAGAAGCTCCTCCTTCATCTGATGATGTGGACATGAAGCAACAAGGGTTTTAAAACGCTCATAATAAGTGGGAAAGGATTCACCTTGGTTTTCCTGAATGCCACCAATCCTTTTGTGTAGTAGAATGACTTGAGAAGTTGGGAAAAACTTCTCCAAAAATGCCCGTTTCATACTCTCCCATGATGTGACAGTTCCTGGGGCTAGCTCATACAACCAATCTTTAGCCTTTTCCAAGAGAGAAAAGGGAAAAGCCTTCATTTTCAGAATGCTCCTATCAACATTCACAGGGGTCATGCTCGAACAAACAACCTCGAACTCCTTCAAATGTTTATTAGGATCTTCCATGGACAACCCATGGAACTGAGGAATATGATGCAATAAACTGGACTTTAATTCGAACTTGTCGGTCTTGTTTTGGGCCGCCCTTGGATATTGAATGCATAAAGGCAGAGCATTGTCCAATCCCGAAGCGGAAAGCTCCTTGATTGTTCGATTGTCTATTGCCATATCTTGGACTTCTTCAAAAATCCTTGCCGTGGCATCCTCTTGCTCTTCTAATTTGTCTTCTTCAAGATCTGGTGTAGGTTGAGATGGTTGGGGATCTTGTTGATTCCTTGCTAGTCTCAAAGTTCGTTCAAAATCGTCGTCAAAGTCAAAGATGTGCTTATGCAACAGGTTGAGAACTTCGAGTCATAAACCATCTAAAACAAGAAAACAAGTAAACTCATCAACTAGGAACAAAAACACATGAAAATAAACAAAAAGAAATAATAAGGGATTAGTAAAGTTGCTAATCCCCAGCAATGGCGCCAAAAACTTGATGCGAAAATTAACTTAACACACAAATTTAACCCTCTTTTGACAATTGTAGTACAAGTATAAGTAGGGATCGTTCTGGACCGGGGATTAGGAGGGCTTGCTAATAACCTCTAAACTGACTCAAAAACATAAAACTAAACTTAAAAACACTTAACAAGACTCACAAGACTCAAAGCAAACTTAAAATACTCAAAACAGCTTAAAATAACCAAATAAACTTAAACTAGACACTACGAATGACTTTGGACGAAAATTGACTTTTACTTGAATCAAAACACTTAAAAACACAAACTAAAACAGATTTGAAACACTTTGAAACAAGAAACTAAAAGGGGGGTTTTGATTTGGATGAAGTTGAAACAAACAAACAAGTATGAAAAATTAGACAGATTGTAAAACAAATTTGAGAAATAAGACGATGGATGGGATAGCTAAAGGCTTTTTCACCACACATGACATGTATGCAAATAACTTGATTTCCAGTTACTACTTCATTGAATTATGAATGGCAATGCTTCAAATTAACCGTGACATCACTAGTTAACTCTTAGATTTTCCTTGTTTTATTGGATTGGATGACATCATTCGACAACCCAAAACATTCTTCAAAAGTTCCTTACATGACATCATAATAAAGATACAATCAAAGATCATTATGTTTAATGAAAATCATAAGCATTGACAAAACACTTGCAACTATGACATCATGTCACTTATGCTAGGAATTGAACTTAACGCGATCGTTGATAAGCGACCTTCACTACATGTGAATATAAGTTTGTAACGATTATGTGAAACTTCCTTATATTCTAGCAACGGATTTATGCATGCCAATTAAGTGTCGACCCTGAATTAACAAATACAAATAAGTTATCAATCAAATAGTTAAGCCAATTGCATTCACGATTCAAGAGTTCATATTTGGAATTTGTCAAATCATAATACACACATAATCATGGCTTTGAAATCACCCCTAGCTAAGAGGGGTTTAGCCACTCATATTCATAACAAAACGAAAGAAAATGAATTTAAACATTGGAAACAAAAGAAAGAAAACACCTAAACGCTCCAATGATCCAAGTTGGACAGCAAGCACATCCAAGCACTTTCCTTCCTTCCTTTGCTATGGATCAAGGTGTTGGTGAGTGTTTGAAGGTTTGTTTGTATGGAGGAATGGGTGTGAAGATGAATGGATGTGTTTGGATGAAGGTTGTCTTGAAATGGGGATGAATGAACAAGCAAAAACTAAACTATATGGCTGCCACACACACTTCCTTTTATAGAGGAAGTGCAGGGCAATGGAGGGAATTTGGTGGTGTTTGCAATGATTCAAGGGTAAAAATGAAGTAATGATGCAAAGCATGGGGGGTAAAATGGAGTGGTGTTGCAGCAATGAGTGCATTGAGTGGTGTTTGAAATGATTCAAAGGTGAAAGTGAAGTGATGATGCAAAGCATGGGGGGTAAAATGGAGTGGTGTTGCAACTAGGGAACATGAATGATTGTGCACATGGTAGAGAAAGGAAATGGAGGTGGAATGGTGCAGAAATGAGTCAAAGGTGCAGCACGACTCATGATGCACGACATGGGATTCCAAATGTGATGGATGGTGCATTAATGAGTGCATGTAGTGGAGGTAAAAGTTGTATGAAATCTGATGGGTGAAGGGGACAAGAAATGTGCAGCAATTGAGTGCAATGATTCAATGTTTTGATGCATGAAATTAGAAATAATGAAGGAGACAAGGGTGGTGCACGACATGGGTGGATAATGAGTGTAATGGTGCATGAAATGAGTGCAAGAAATCTGGTGCATGAGGGGGACAAGGGTGATTATGCATGGCATGGGTGGAAAGGTGAGTAAGTGGTGAATCAATGAGTGCAAGGAGGTGAAAGGATATTGTGCACATGGTAGACAAAGGAAAGGAAGTGGAATGATGCAACAAATGAGTCAATGGAGGGAACATGGATGATGATGCACGGCATAGAAATCCAAAGGGAATGCAATGGTGGTGCACGGCAATGATGGAAAAGTGAATGGTGGAGTGACACCCCTTTGTGGCTGAGCTCTTTGTCCTTTTTACACTAATTCTTCTTTCTCTTTAACACATTCCTAGCCTCTTTAGCCTTCAATTTCGCCCATCCACCTTACTCCATGCATGTGCTATCAATTCCAAGCCCAAAACTGCTCCAAAATGCATCTTATTGCTTTATAAGGCCTATGGACCTACAAACACACGAAAATAGCTTAAAATACATAATTAACTAAGAAATAACAACATAAATGCATGAGAACAAGCTAACTCAGTCGCATAAATATGCTCCTATCACTACCTAAAGTAACTTTGTTGTGTTACAAGTGGGAAAGAAAGCGTAATGAGATGAATGAAATAGCGTGATGTAATGGACACCTTATAGCGCAAGGTTTCTCTTAAATGCCCTGTGAATGATTTCAGCATTATGAATGTGGTTAGCGTTTCTCCATAGGGATATTGATATAGAGATTTCATGTAAGTTCCCAAAGAATTACATGGACTGATTCGAATAGTTCTAGACCGCAAAACACCTTTTCAATTCAAATAAAGCGTTCTGTTTACGGATTGAAGCAATTGATTAGTCAGATATGTAAGACTAAACTATGCCCTTGAGTGTTAACCAAGAATTATTTCGAATTGCTAGAGTTGCAGTTAATGTTATGACATAAATCTCAGTAAGACTCTGAAAGAGCTTGAGAAAACTGCCTTGCACTTGAAAACGAAATTTGAGATGGAGGATCTTAGAAAAACTTGTTTATGCCTTAACGTGAAGTTCAAGCATTATTTTGATGATCTCTTGGTCCACCAGTCGAACTACACTCCGAATGTGTTACATTTTGAGTATACCTGTAATTATCTATTTGCTAGATGCAAATAAGTCCCTTGAAGAGGTTGAAGAACCTGAAGTTCTATATCTAAATTCAACTTTGCACTTTATTGTACTTAAGCTTTCTCGACAATGCCCAGTGAGTATTTCTAACTATGCATGTGTTTGACTCTGCATTCCTTTGAAATCTGATGAATGTGGACGAATGATGAATGTATGAATGTTGCTGAATGCATGATTTTGTCGAATGTGTTTGCTTAGTGGTTTTTAGGGATGAATCAACATTGTATGCAACCTGCAAACATCACAAAAATTAAAAACGAGTTAGATAAAGAATAAAGAAAGATGAACTGAAATTGTTATTTTTTGGTTTTTCAAATTTTCTAAAATTTTGTTGTTGTGTGATTTTGTGATTTTTTTTGTTTTGTTTTTTTATTTTTTATTTTATAAAAGCATGAAAGCAAATAAACAAAAAAAAAGAGTTAAAAAAGTTGGGTTGCCTCCCAATTAGGACCTTACTTAATGTATATAACTAGAGAAAGAGGTTGGTAATCACGTCAGTTGGTCTTTTAGAGTCAAACACTCCTTAGCAGCATCATGGGGCGACAGTAGGTACATAATAAGTCGATGTTTATCAAATGTGCATTTAAATTCAGTGGGTGAATATTTCATACCAACCCTTCTATGATAATGAATCTTTATAATCAAATAGGGTCGTTTCCAGCGAGGCTTATGTCTTCGTCGAATTGACTTCAATCTTGTATTTAATACCCACAACCTCTACACTAGCATAATTTCTTGATGAAGAATTTGGTTGCCATTAAGCTTTTTTCTTCTTTTTTCTTTTCTTTTTTTTCCATGTAGATCTTAGCCTGCTTGTAAGACCTACACCGAATTTCTTCAAGTATGATCGATTGTGCTAGTGCATTGTCCAATACAGCAACTATTTGCCATGTGTCCAAATCGTTCAGCTTGTTAAAGAGTTGACTATGTGACAGACTTGATGCTGAATTTGTGTGAACCTCCCCTAACACATTCACTTTCAAGCCTTCCTACCTTTTATGGGAAATGTTTGGTGGCACATAAACTTAAGTAGCCATATATTATGGGAGGATTTCATGATCAGCATGTGCCGTTTCCTCCCTTGGGCATGAATAGCTGGAAGATTGCTTCTCAATTCCTGCACCAATCTCATTTTGATCATCAGAGCTTTTCCCCCAGTTAATGCTTGAAAATGAAATCCTTCATTGGTTATTTCAATGTATAACTCAGTTGATTCCAACAATTTAGAGATTTTATCTTCCACCGAAAGCTCTAATGGCACAGTAGGCTGCTCAAAATACTGATGATTATTTGCCCACATAAATAAAGATGCTTTTTCAAACCTGGAGTGTAGAACTCTAAATAAGGATCATTCCAATGCCTTTTTGGGTTGTTTCTCACATTGATATGCTTTTGGACAAACTCTGGAAGATATTCCCTTTCGGGGCACTGCAAAATATCATGGGTCTTCAAACAGCAAGGGCATAAACTGTATGTTTAAATCCATAAAAACCCTTTTCTACTAATGAAACCTATAAAGGTAGTCTTTCTAGTGGTAGCTCCATCATTGAACTGCTTTCAAAATTAACAGATCATAACCTACACAAATAAAAATAAAATCAACAAGTAAATAAAAAGATATATAAAAAAATAATTAACTAAGAATATGATAAACATAAGTTATTTAAAACAATCCCTTGCAGTGGCACCAATTTCTTGATGGGATTTTTATCACCTGCAAAAGTAGGGATAAAAACACTTAAAAATACTTGCAAGAGTATAAGGTAATTGTAGTATAAACGGCTCAAGTAGGGTCGTTCGATTATTTAAAACAATTTATGTAAAACCAAATCTTAATTAATTATTTAAAACAAAGTTTGAGAAAAGGTTGATTTTGTGACTTAAAATATTACAAATGAATTTAAAATAAAAACAATTAAATAAATTGAAAAAGTAAGGAAAACAAAATAAAACAGTTTTTTAAAATCAATTTGTAAATGCACTAGGGTTCCATTGTTACCTTAACAATCCTATATAGTGCTCCCATTTACTTATGAATTACCCATGCATATTTTGAAGGTTAGGTTTTCCTAAAGTATGATCTGCTTGGATCTCCAACCTAGAACGTATATCAAACATGCAGCCCGTCTCTACTTCTGATCGAATGTGAATATGAAAGACTCATTAAGCTTTATGAAAAACCCTTTGAAAAACCATTGATAGGAGCATATTTATGCGACTTAGTTATCTTATTTCTTTGCATTTACTTCGTTAATTTCTATTTATTTTTGGTAATTTATGTTATTTTCGTATTATTGTAGGTCCAGTTGGTAAAGATGACAATAAATAGCAAAATGGAGCAATTTGGAGCAGTTTTGGACTTCTATTGGACAGCAGGCTTGGATAGCATATGGGCTGACGTTTTTGGTGTTTAAATGGTGATAGATATGTGCTAAAATCTGGTGAAATTAAAGTTGAGGCTTGGAAGACAAGGAATTACACAAGAAAGAGGAATCCTAGCTGGAAAGGAACCTTATCTTATCCTATCTTATCAAATCTTACCTTATCTTATCTCCAGCTGCAAGGAGGAATCCTAATCACATTCCAACACTTCCTATATGATTCAAGGAGTCCTAAAATAATTCAAACAACCTAATCTTTTTCCTCTTGGGATTTAGCTATGCCTTTACCCTATATATACATTATTGCCGCAAATTAGAGAGGGGAGGGAGTGTGTGGTAGCCTGCAATCATCCATTGAAGTCATTGGAGTTTTCTAGGTTCTTTCTATCTTTATTTTAAGTTTCAATGTTTATTTTAGATTATTTTTCAGTTATGATGAACATGTGCAACTAAGTTTCTTTTTAACTAGAGGTGAATTCGAAGCCATGATCTTATGTTTTATATAAATTGATTACATCCAGTTATTGTTTCATAAAACATGAATGCGATTTACTTATCTGCTTTGGAAACTATATGGGTTTTACAGCGAGAAGTTACTATGTTACAAAAGGCAAATGATTTAATTAATCCTTATTTTTTCCCTACTCACACTTTCTATTTTGTGTCCTTCCAGGATTTAGTAGCTAGATTTTGTGGCGAGCAGGACCTTTGGCTAATTTTGACATCCACTTCTAACAATGTAGGAAATTTATTTCTTGTTAGATATGTAATATCCATCCTACCCAAGATGAGAATATTCTTACTTTTACTGCAATTTTATCTGTGCTCTAACACTGCATGCATTTGTAATAAGAGTTCTTCCCACATTGAGCATTCTCATTCCTTGATTAAATTAGTTTTAGACAAGATTTTAATTTCCTCGTACTTTTTACACAACAATCGCATATTATAGCTTCGTCACATTCCAGTTATTGACCAACATGCCTCATCCAAAACCAATCAAATAGCTTATAAATACCATTGCTGAGGAAGGAAGACAACATACAATGCACACAATGCCATTTTTAAGTCCAAACAGACTCGTGTCGTCCAATTAAAGGTCTTAGAAGTTCTTTTATTTAAAAAAATATAGTTCTCCAAGCAACCCTAAACCTTCACAAAAATACAGCTTTTTATCAATTCTATTGATAAATTTTCTTTTTCTTTTTTGTTTAATTTCCAAGGTAATGTACATTTTCAACAATTCCTTTTGTGACAATTTCCAAACTAAGGTTCATTCTTCAGTCTTCATATTTTTCGTAGAAAAGAAAGCTGGCTTCTGCAGCAAGAACATCTTCCATTGAAACAGCACACACTTTGTGAATCTGAAATAGAAAACCAGCACAATGCAGCAGCGTCAAACTCAGATCCATCACTAGGTTCTTTGTCACATAAATCAGCTCTCACGCTTCTGTAAACGGTGTAGTGCCCACTTCCAGCTCTTCCAAAGTTCTTCACTACGGCAACATGGTACAGGCTAGTATTTGAAGGAACCACTTCGCAACTCTCAGTCAACTGCACTAGGTACGCGCACATCAATAATCAACCTAAAAGCTAGTTATTCATCAAGCACCATAAAAAATATTTTAAAAATGAAAAACAAATACAAGTTTTAAGATGCAAAAATTGTTCTTTTATGAGGAAAAGCAAAGGCTAAACAATTCTCAAGTCAACTGATATACAATAGCAGCAAATTTCAACTACCTGATCTTCTGAGTGCAAGTTCATGTCTGCATGCATGGATTTTGAAATCCCTGCAGCTTGGGAAAAGCTGGATTCTCCCGAAAAATCTTGTGCATTTGCAGTGAATCAAGATACATCTGAAGCTAATTCTTCTGGGTAGATACTTCCTCTCGTTGATCCATAGATATGATTCCGCTTTATCTGATCATGCTGCATATTGGATTGATTGCGGAAAGTTCCTGGGTTTCTACATTGTCGCTGAACTTCCCACTCTTTTCATGTTTTCTTCCCAACTCTTTATTCCGACCTCAGTTGTCCTGAATTGCAACAGAT
This sequence comes from Malus domestica, assembly GCF_042453785.1. Lineage (NCBI taxonomy): Eukaryota > Viridiplantae > Streptophyta > Magnoliopsida > Rosales > Rosaceae > Malus > Malus domestica. The sequence goes on along the minus strand of NC_091675.1, from coordinate 37,197,669 downwards.
CCAAAACCAACGGAAAAGAAATATGGCCCTGCAATCATCAATACAAAACCCCACGCCATGACAAATATTTTAAACCATTTTATCCTGGAAATATGTTCTCATGAACTGAACAAAGTACAACAAGAAATTTCAAATACCTGAAGTTTTACTAGTTCCCCAAATATATTGACTGAAACACGTTTTAGATCAATGCATAGAATCTGCAAGACACGATCAGATCACTAGAAATTCGTAGAGATTTACATGTATACCTACTTCTCAGGAAAATCAAGATGTCAGAAAACGTTAATAAAATGCAGAAAGTCTGAAACAACTAGAGTGAAATACCCAAAATATGAGCGAAAAGTACAAGAAACCACTAGATTCTTTGCAAACAGATTTAGTGATGTTAGTAGTATAAAGGAAAGAAGACAACCAGAGATATAAATGAACGTGGCTTGTTGAACAATTTTTAGCTTTCTTCTGATTTGTACTTCACATAACCAACCATCAGTTCAATTCCCAGTTGGGGCTTATTTTTTCCAAAACAACCAAATCCACTCTAGAAATTGCATCTTTTGTCTAACTATTTTCAGTGGATATTTAAATATAATGGCAAATGATATCAAACAATAATAACTATAAATCACTTCTCCAGTTTTTCTCTTATGCTGGGTCACCAAGTAAATTGAGATTTCCTTGTTTTTCTACCATCGTTTTCCAAGTGAATATAATAAAGACAAACAATATAACAGAATAATGGATCCTGTTACAAGAACTGAAGAACCAAATAAACCAGTTAATCCACTTTGGGTGTATCCAAATTTGACAGTTAATTTTGCAGACTTCCCCAAAACTAACCTTTCTTGGTTAGGTTAGAAAATTTTTCCAAATACAACATGAAAATTGCCTTGACCGTAATTTGTTAGTTACGTTGGGCTTACTTTCGTATTATGGACATACCTACATCTCTTGTCCGTACAACGTTTTCCTTTGTTTACTTATAACCATAATAAGCAGGCTCCAAGAGCTTTTGAGATGCCTATTGCCACATATTCCCTTATTCATTCTTATATGATGCCAAAGCAGCTGAGGTACATGGGCTTCCACATGATAATCAAATAAACCCAAGTGTTCAAGAGCAAAATCGTGTCATGCCAAATAGTTCCAAAATCCCATTTATCTTTCTTCCTGTCGGTCTAGTTGACACCTGGAAGTACCTCAGGTTTTATGTAATAACAGAAGAAAAAAGGAACAAACCATTGGGCAACGAGCAATACTTATTTGTTTTAGAGTATATGAAAATCTATTTGACCACGGTAGCTTATGCAGATGAAAAAGGCTTCGACAGTCACAGGAATCTTGCTCAAGGCACCTCTTAATCTTTTCAATCTCTTCCTGAAAAACAATCACATTAAAGGAGCAAAAGGTATTATGTTTGCAGAAGTCAATAGCTCTTCTTGAAAGGAATAAGAACCTCGAGGGCCACAGAAGGAGAAATGTGACAATTTTTATTTGGCTTAAATGTCAAAATGGTCCATGTGTTCTAGTCATTGGGTCAATTTAGTCATCATGTTTTTTATTTGACTTAAATGTCAAAATGGTCCATGTGTTCTAATCATTGGGTCAATTTAGTCTTCGTGTTTTTAATTTGGCAAATTTGGTCCTTGTGTTTATCTTCGTCAGCCAATTGAGGACATTCCATCCAATCTATTTTAAAAATTCATAAATTAATATAAACGTATTTATAAAATTATCTATTTGGTTCAAAATATTTAAAAATGAAATAAAATTAAAAATTAAAAGAAAAATTACTTAAGTCACAACTCCCCAACCTCCTTCCAAACGTTCTCTCATCCCCAAATTTTCTTGCACCCTCCTCTCTTTTCTATGTTACAACCTTAACAATTTTTCAGATTGGAAGTTTTATCTTTTATATATCTTATTTCTCATTGATTTGCATTTTTCTGCAAATTTAAATTTAAATAAAGAGAAAGGGATATGGCTCTCTACGGTCAATTTCTCAATTACACAGTTAAGGATGAGGTGGTCAAGGTTAATTTTCTTGGGACTACCATGATGGAATTCGCGTGTTGACAGGTGGATGTAGAGACTCGTTCGTTGGGTTGCCTATGTATGTGGCTAGGGTTGGGGTTTGGATCAAGGACAAGGCGGATGGCAGGGTGGGTTTGTTTAATTTTTTTTTTCATTGGCAAGGTGGGTTTGTTAAAATATTTTTCATTTTTAAATTATATTTCTTTCTATTTTAATTGAAAAATATTTTTCTATAATAGGGTGTGATAATTTTATGATTTTTTATAGAGATTGAATGGAATGTCCTTAATTGGCTAACATAGATAAACACAAGGACTAAATTGGCTAAATTGGAACACAGGGACTAAGTTGACCAAATGGCTACAACACAGGGATCATTTTGACATTTAATGGCGTGAGTCAACCCTATTAATTAGGAGATTGTTTGTGAACAGGAATACAATTGTGTTTCTTAGTTTAGTTAGTAGTCCTTTAATATTCCTTGTATCACAAGATGTGTTTTATATATAATGCCTCTTATAGGGAGAAGAATACATAACAATTAAACCCTATGTCTTATAGTTTTATCTTGGCATCAGAACAAGTTTGGCCTGTCTCTTCCCCTAAACCCTAAGTTCACCCACTATGGACTTGAGGATTCCATTTTTGGATGCCGTCTGCAACCAGCAACCAGAATTCAATTTTAAAAGGTTTCAAAGCAAGAAACCTCACTTTATCCCAATCTAAAAGAGAAAAAAAAAAACCGCTAGATTCACAGGTTTCGAAGCAAGAAACCTTTCCGGCAATCCAAGTCCTAAACCCAGAATATCAAAACAGAAACCAACAACTTGCTGCTTTAATGACAGACAGCCAAGTCATGCTCTCCCATGTGGGATCAATGCCCGCCTCATACACGTCTGACAGGAGCTTTGTTGCACCGCATGGAGGAAAATTAGGAAGTGGGTTGTACTTGACTGACAATCCACCCATTACGCCGAATAGAGGAAATTCGGAAAATGGGCTGCTGAGTTTTGAAGCCAGAACAATTCAAATCCACCAGCAGGTGCTGGCGTTAGCAACATTGATGTAACCGGCTTGCTTGGCCCACTAGCAGGGACAACCCAGGTAAACAACTTTGACCTAGATAATCCGGACCGTCAGTTTTCCTTTTTAAATTTGATTGCTTCAAGAAAGCAATTTGACGACCCAGGTAACACAGGCATGTCTTAATTGCATCTGATGATCATGATATAGGTTGGATTATTGATTCTGAGGCCACTGATCATATGACTTACGATCATACTCTTTTTAACTCAATGACACCACCACCACAAGACAATATTATTACTGCCAATGGAGGTGTTGCCCCGGTTACTGGGGTGGGTTCAATAGCACTGACTCCTACCCTCTCTTTACATAACTGTTTACTTGTTCCCATACTTTCTAGCCACTTATTATTTGTGGGGCAAGTAACCGAGCAATTAGACCGTATAGTGCAAATGTTTCCATCTTTCTATCAACTTCAAGATATTTGGACTAGGCGATCATTGGATGTGGTACTAAGAGAAGGGGGTTGTACTATGTCGACGATGTTACACAAGGTCGGGTTCACCAAGTTCGAAGCCGTGATAGTGGAAAGGTGAAAGACTATTCAATTGTGGCACCGTCGCCTAGGTTATGCCTCCTTTGGTTACTTGTGGAAATTACTTCCATAATTATTTAATAATATTTCAAATTCTTCTCTAAAGTGTAATGTGTGCACATTAGCTAAAAGTCAAGCTTCGTATCCTCCGAGTTTTAATAGAAGAACAATTCCTTTTGAGTTGGTTTACTTTGATGTATGGGGGTCATCTCCAGTTACTACTCAGCATGGTGTGCATTGGTTTATAACGTTTGTTGATGACTACACTAGAACGACTTGGTTATATCTCATGAAACATAAGAGCGATTTAAGTGAAATTGTCAAAAAGTTTTGTCATCTGGTCCACACATAATATTCGTTTCCTGTTAAAGTACTTAGATCTGATAATAGTGGTGAATACATTAATTAGGACCTTTCTCAGTTTTTCGAAGACAAAATGGAATAGCCGAACAGAAAAATCGACACATACTTGAGATTACTAGTGCCCTTCTCATTTGCGCTTGCACGCCCAAGCTATACTAGGCTGATGTGGTGACCTACGCCATATACCTTATGCACCGAATGCCATCGCGTGTTCTCTTTTCGGAATCCATTAGCCAAACTTGGTGACCACGTCTTGCTTTCCTCAACGCTTCATCTCGAACCACGGATTTTTGATTGTGTGGCCTATGTCCATCTTCACAAAAACCAAAAGAAGCAAACTTGATCCATGTGCAATATGGTGCGCTTTCCTTGGATTTAGTCCTCAACAGAAAGGTTACCGGTCTTATCATCCACCTACCAGACATGTCTACGTCACCATGGACGTTACATTCTCCGAAGATGAATTATTTTTTCTTCCCAGCCATACTCCTCAAGGGGAGACAACCGTAGGTGAAGATTATGGCTGGTTCGATATACCTACTGGTTTAAGTGCTGACTACCCAAATAATGGGTCAAGTGAGCAAACACATCTGGAGGATAATGAAGGCCCAAGGCACAGGCTAATTGAGGAAAAGCATCTGGAGGATAATGAAGGCCCAAGGCACGAGCCAATTGAGCAAAATGAACACGGGCCTGCTGACAGCCTACAAGACTGTGATGGATGGACAACACCCAGTGGGCCACTTGCTGCTGACAGCCCACATGGGCCACCTCTTGCGCCAACTGACAATCAAAATAGGCTTAGACCTTCTCTTGCGTCTGCCAACAACCTAAATGGGTTTCCCGCTGCTCCATTTACTATCTGTCCAAGTAACAACTCCAGTAACAACCCCTCTCAAGCGCCTCCAATATTGGTCCATGATCCAACGAATACTCTCGAAGTAAGTACTCACTCAGAAATTACTAAACCATCATGTGTTGCCTCCTAGATAGAATCGAGGAAAGCAGCCAGACAGGTACTTTCCAGAAGGGAAGGTACGGTACTCTATTGCAAACTATGTCTCCACTCATCGATTCTTGCCAGGATATTGTGCACTTGTTCATCAAATGGACACTACCAAAATACCTACCAAAGTGGAAGAAGCCTTGAAAGACCCGAAATGGACAGAGGCGATGCAGATTGAGATGGAGGCGTTACAGAAAAATAATACATGGAACGTGGTTACACTTCCTAAAGGAAAAAAATCAATGGGATTCAAATGGGTGTTTACCAACAAACATAAGGTTGACGGAACAATCGATAGGTACAAGGCAAGGCTAGTAGCCAAAGGGTACACACAGACCTTTGGTATCGACTATCAGGAAACATTTGCTTCGGTTGCAAAAATGAATACCATCAGAGTTTTATTATCTTTTGCGACTAATCTTATTGGCCCTTGAGACAATTTGATGTGAAAAATGCATTCCTACATGGGGATTTAGAGAAGGTCTACCTGGATTTTCCACCAGGGTAAGACATTGAAAACTCCAGTGGGAAAATGAGTAGATTTCGAAAGGCATTGTATGGTTTCAAGCAGTCACCAAGAACATGATTTGAGATTCACTCAAGCTATGAAAAAGTACGGATACCGACAGGGGAACTCAAATAATACTTTATTCATCAAACGCATGGATGGTAAAATTACTTTGCTCATTATATATGTGGATGATATGATTGTCACAGGTGATGATACGAACGAAATTGAATGGTTACAAGGATACTTGGCCTCCGAGTTCGAGATGAAAGATCTAGGGGGACTAAAGTACTTTCTGGGTATTGAGGTTGCTAGGTCTCAAGAAAGGATCTACTTGTCACAACGTACATACGTGCTGGACTTGTTATCCGAGACCGGTATGTTGGCATGTAAACCGGTGGACACTCCAATGTGCAAATCATCATCTTGCAATCTATCAAGATCAAGTTCCAACAAATAAGGAGAGGTATCAAAGGTTAGTGGGAAGATTAATTTACTTGTCACTTACTAGACCATATATTGCTTATGCAGTAAGTGTAGTGAGTCAATTTATGCATGCACCAAGTGAAGGTCACATGACGGCCGTAATGAGGATTTTGAGCTATTTAAAGGGAGCTCCATGAAAAGGCCTAATGTACAAAAAGCATAGGCATATGGAGGTGACATGATATACTGATGCAAATTAGGATGGGAACATCACATATAGGCAGGCTACATCAGGTTACTTTACATTTGTGGCTGGTAATTTGGTGACCTAGAGAAGTAAGAAACAGAATGTGGTGGCTAGATCGTCAGCTGAAGCCGAATATAGGGGGATGGCACATGGTATTTGTGAACTTTTGTGGCTTCGAATACTTTTTACTGAGATAGGTTTTAAGCCAAAGGGGTATATGCTACTATGAGATAGGTTTTAAGCCAAAGGGGTATATGCTACTATACTGTGATAATCAAGCAGCTTGGGAAATAGCTAACAATCAGATGCAGGATGATCGGACAAACATGTTAAGGTGGATAGATACTTCATAAAGGAGAAGCTTGATGTTAGGCTTGTTGACATTCCATTTGTGAAAACAAAAGAACAGCCGGCAGATATTCTAACACATGCAGTATCTCCTGGGAGATTTTGGGACTCACTCTAGAGGTTGGCCTTAGGAGAAATCTACACACCAACTTGAGGGGGAGTGTTGCCGTGAGTCAACCGTATTAAGTAGGAGATTTTTTGTGATCAGGAATACAATTGTGTTTCCTAGTTTAGTTAGTAGTCCTTTAATATTCCTTGTATCACAAGATATGTTTTATATATAATGCCTCCTATGAGTAAGAATACATAACGATTAAATCCTATTTCTTCTAGTTCTATCTTTTAAACCTTTTTATTTTTTCGAATTGAATATCAAACTCCCTAAAAGAGCATCTGGTGACACATCCAAGCACAAGTGATTTAGTTTTAGTTTCCCGGTGATGCAAAGCATTTATGGAATTTAATAAACAGTCAATGAGTGTTTTTATTTTTCCATTTAGTAATAAGTTTATGCCTTATAAAAGATTATTAATGCATAGCCAAAATTCGTAAGTTTATTTAAGGAGGAGTATGAGTTAATAATCATGTATTCAATAAATGGGACACAACATTTTGTCTGCAGTAGCAAACCTGGTTCAATATAATTGGAGGTGATGTCAGTTTCTGAAGTACCCTACCAGCTTCCCTTTGTTTTTCTTTTAGGAATCTAGGATTTGGAAGGTGTTGGAGTATCATCATTTCTTCACTTAATGTGAAAGAGAACTGTCTTTCTTTTCCTCGTCGCATCAGACAAGAAAATAGAAGGAGAAACAGGAAGATGAAGGGGTAACAGGAACCTTATTCTGCTGCAGTCGTCATATGCAAAATAAGGCTATAAAGTTACATATTTTCATAATATGGGAATAAAGGATTTACCTCATTTACTCCTAGAGAAAATAAATACTTGACTGCTGATAGGATTTTTACCACCTACGCAAAAGGATTAAAAACACCTAAAATACTTGCAAGAGAAACAAGATTGTCGTAGTATAGTTGGCTCAAGCAAGGTTGTTCTCCACAAGGATTAATTTATATAGATTAACACCAAAACAATTCTCAACGAATTATTTAGAACAAAATTTTGGAAAAGGGTGATTTAATGACCTAAATTAAGAAAAACGAATTTAATTAAAAATATTACTTAACACTGTAATTTTAAAGAAAGAGAAAGAAACAATTTTTAGAATCAAAGTGACAAAGTACTAGGGTTCCGCCATCACCCTAACAATCCTATGTAACACTTCTAATTACTTATGAACCATGCATGCATAATTTGAAGGTTAGGTTTTCCTAAAATATATCCTACTTGGAACCTCCAACATAGAACGTATATCTAACATGCAACCCGTCCGTGGTGTCCAGATCGAATGTGAACATGCAAGACTCATTAAGTTTTATGAAAACCTTTTGAAAAACCATATAACCCTTAAAACGTGTCGTCCATCCTAAGAGATTACACATATTAATCACAAGAAGCCTTAGTCAATTTTAGGGACAGCCCTCCGCCAAAATTGCATCAAATTACTTTTCTAAATATCCTAATGGTCGCGAATCACTAAGACAAATAGATAGTTTAAATCGGTGATTAACAATTCAAAACTTGCTTGCATGAATTCATAAGCAAATTAAGAAGAAACTACATATTCTTGCTAAAGATCATGGCCTCACCCTAGCAAAAAAAATCAATTACGCATATTCATAATTAAAATCATAGAAAAATATTATTAAGAAAAGGAATGAAATCACCTTCAAGTAGAAAATCTCCAAAACCCTAGCAATTCTCTCTGTCTCCAAAATTGCATAATATAAAACGTTCTGAAAAATGGTAGATGGCCAAGCAATAAATCTGCTAAGGCCATCTCCAACCGAAGGCTGGCCAGAGGGCTCATTTGAGCCCTCTGGCCCTCCAAGATTCCCCAAGATATTAATATTTTAATGAACAGTACAGGGCCATATTTGCCTCCGTCTCCAACCGAGGGCCAGAGGGCCAAAGGGCTCGTTTTAGCCCTGTCACAAAAAACCGTCTCCAACCGAGGGCCAAAGGGCCATAGGGCCAAACATAATTTATTATTTAAATTTAAAAACTAAACAACTTAAATTTAAAAACAACAACTTATATTTAAACACTACAAATTAAATTTAAAAACAACATTAACTTAAATTTAAAAATTACAACGACTTAAATTTAATATCCATAATCAATATCATCTTCATCATCCGCCATTGTAGGAGTATAGTCAGAGGTAAACAATTGCCGCCGAGCCATAATTTCTTTTTTTTTTCCTATCAAAATAGGCCTTACTCATTGGAGTGTAATTCGAAGTGTTCCTTTCCATATTCTTATCATCCATCTCTTCTTGTATTTGTTTGGCTCGCTCTTCATGTCTACACTTCCTTTCTTCCGCCTCACGGGCATTTTGCTCCGCCAGTAATCGAAATGAGGCCGCCACTTCATGTTGAGCGGCGTAATCAGCATTTGCCTTGCCCTTTTCCCTCAACCTTCGGGCCTTGTTTCGTCCCATAGCCCTAGGTAAAGAAATTTCGGACGGAGTCGGATTTTCTACCCTTGTTTGTTGAATGGTAGGAGATCCATCTTCATTCATATCTACAGATGGGGATGCAGCTTCCAAAGAATCCACTCTATGTTGAGGTGGATCTTCAAATAACACCCACCCTTTACAAATTTCCCAACAACCGTGAAACTGAAAGGGTTTTGAGCTGCCCTCCATATACAATTCCTCCGCTTGGCGTACCTAGAAAATATAATTAAAAAAATTTTAGGAAATTAATTCACGAAATTAATGTAATATAATTAAACATTTAAAATAAATTGTAAAAACACTAACTTCGTCATAGTAATTGGCACCGCTTTCATGTCTACTTGCTGCTGCTAATAGTGCTTGATGCAATTTATTCAAACTTGGATGAAGATGTTTCTTCCATCTTGAAGAACAACTTCCGTGGTTTCGGGTATTCGGTGGAATGGTGCCTTCGTAGAACTCTAAGTATTTTTTGGACACACGAGTCCAAACACCTTCACTTGTTTAAGAAATCCCCCTCACACTATCTTCTGAGATCCATCTATAAGCCTTGCAAAGAGCTTCATCTTCTTTTCGGGTCCAAGCCCTACCTTTCATTGTAGATGAGGCCATTTTTTTTGAAAAAAAATGAAGGAAATATTGAAGGAAATATTGCAAATGAAATGAAGAAATATTGAAGGAAATATTGCAAATGAAATGAAGAAATATTATAGATGAAGGAAATATTGAAACAAATATTATAGATGAAGGAAATATTGGAAAATATATTGAAATAAATATTGAAAAATTGAAACAAATATTATAGATGAAGGAAATATTAGAAAATATATTGAAGGAAATATTGAAGGAAATATTGAGAAATATATTGAAGGAAATATTGAAAAATATTGAAGAAGGAAATATTGCAAATGAAGTGAAGAATTGAAAGAACTTCACCATATTTATAGAAGAAAAAAATGTTTAAAATAAATTTAAAAAAAAAAAAAACCAATGGCTAGTTGCAACGGCTAGCTGACTCAGCTAGCCGTTACATCCAAAACCATTTCAAACTATTAAAAAAAAAAAGCTCTTTAATGCTGTCGGTTTTAACCGACAGCAATAGGAAACATTAAAAAAAAAATAGCCAGCCAGCCAGCCCTCCAGCCCTCTCCGATCCCGTGGGGCCCTCGCAGATTCCAGAGCCCTCTGGCCTAGCCCTCGGTTGGAGACGGTTTTAGGGCTATTTTCAGCCCTCTGGCCCTCTGGACCCTTCGGTTGGAGATGGCCTAAGCCCCCCTCACACAAACCCTAGGAAACTAAAATTAATAAAAACCAATAAAATAGGAAACATAAGCCTAAATTAAATGGTAAAATTCGCCTAAAATCTGAACAGCCTGGTTTTGGACCCATAAGCTGCTCCAAAACTGGCCCAATATAGCTGGACTTAATGTTTGGAATATTCTGAACACTTCTCCAGAAGGCCACGAACCCATCCGAGGTCATATTGGGCTCCAAAAACGCAATTTAAGCTCATAAACGTCATTTTCCAGCACTGCGCATCGCTCCTTTATTTTATTGCCAGAAAATAACCGCTTGGTGGAAAAATCCCAAATTTTGATACGATCAAGCTAATTGACTCACGAACGTCGTCCAACTGGAATTACTCCAAAATTCGTCCATTTGGTCCTGTTTTGCTCCAGAGGAAGTCGAAAATCCTATATTGAAAATACAATTCAAAGTATCAAAATTCTTTCAAAATATTAACCAAAATATACTAAGATTAGGGTAAAATATATAATATAAAATCTACTCATCAAAATACTCCCAAACTTAGCTTTTTGCTTATCCTCAAGCAAAACAAGACTCGAACAAAAATAAAAACTTAACAAACTAGACAACTAGCTAAAACTTAACCAAGACAAAATTTCCATCTTCAAGTTGCAATCCATAGCAAATTTTAAAAACTAGAACAACTTTTCAAAAGTTCCAACCAATCCCACCACAAAGTCTAAGCCATTTAGAATCAATTAGAAAAGAATTCACAAACTTCCTTTGGTGTAAAGTGAACCAACATAGTTAAAGAGACTCGACTAAAACCCTTACCTCTCGTCCTTCTTTATTTCACACATACTAACTTTGAATATAGTTTTTTTCTTTTTCGTTTTAATTAATTTTTTTTTCTCTTTTTTTTTCTTTTCATATATAACAATTTTTTTTTTCAGTAACAGTAGTGGTCGTGCAATGTCGGTTCACTTAAGCTTTCGATCCAACCCATGTAGCGAGCTTTAGGTCAATGATTTCCAAACCACTAGGGCTTAAGGGCACTAGGTGTAGAACACCCCTAAGGACTTATTAACCCGAGCTGAAAAGGCTACAAAACCAACTAACCACCCTGCCCCATGCCAAAACTCTACCGTTTGACGCGAGAATCACTGCTGATTAGGCAGGACTGGCTCGGTTACTAGGCAAAACCTCGGGTGAGACAATTATTACTTTATTCACAATAATAACTGACTTTACTTAAAACAAAAATTAAAAATAAACTTAGACTAAAAGTAAGTGTTTCAATCTCACTCCCCACAAAACATGTTGGTGTGATGTGCAAAGTTCAAAGTATAATTCATGAATTAGTGTCTAAGCAACGATAAATAGAAAAGACTCTACTGTGGGATTAATCTTCACCATGTCTATTTGTTCTAATGTTTAAAATAATCTGTGGATATTAACTTAAGAAGAATGAAAATTTTAACCTGACACAAAAATTTAAAACCTAAAATGTTATTTCCCACCCCCAAACTTATTGCACACTTTGTCCTCAAGGTGTGGAAAATAGACTAAAAATAAATAAAAATAAACTAACACAACAAAATAAAAATAAATAACCTCCTTAAATAACTAGAGAAAGACGAAAAATAAAATGAGAAAATAAAACAAAAGACAAGCAAACAATAAAATGATACACTACAAAAAAAAAATGAAAGAAAAGGAAGTGGACACACCTAGAGTCGAACCTGTGACCTGGAATTGGCACTATATAGGCTGACTGAGCATCTTGGGTTGGTATGTGAAACCATTGGGCGTTGGAAAAACGTTGGGCAATGGAATGATGACACAAGGGCCCATGGAAAAACATGTGGGTGTAAACCCCATTGTGCAGGACAAACGTGATGGGCCATAAAAGAATACGAAAGGATTGGAGACACACGGAATGCATCCATACACCTTACACGCGTACCGGCATGTGAAAAACTTTGGATTCCCCTCCCATGCCTGCACTTATAAACTCGAGCATAGAACCAAACGGCTTGCTACTTTTCTCGAGCCCAGTGCTTACCATTTCGAAACTTCTCCTCTCTCTCATTTCTGATTATATTGAGGAATCATAAGCCTTTCTCTCTCTAGTAACTGAGAGAGGTCTTACATTTCTCTCAGCCTTCTTTTCTTTAAAACAATTCTCATTTCTCTACACTGGAAAACATTAGCCGCTCCTCCATATTCTCGAAATCCACAACAAATGAAATTGCAAATAGGCATCTCTCTCTAGGAACTGCGAAATATCTCCCATGTCTCTCGGTCCCAGTCAGAAAGTTCCTCACCATTGCTAGACTACAGTTGCGAAACTGAAATCCCCAAAGGTACAAATCTCTCCTTGCTGCCATTGAGTTATATTTCTGGTGCGTTTCATGGAAAAGCAAAAGAATTAACACATGCAACCATTTTTCCTGCGAGGGTTCTCGGATGCGACTGTGCTATTCTTGCATGTTGAAGATCTACTGGTTTACATGAATGATGACAGTCGGAGAGAAAATGTGTGTAGGATGCTCACGAATTCGTCATCTGTAGGGAGAAAAACAAAAGAAACCTCTCGGACCGCACAGATCCGAGCATGCAAAAGGTATAAACGCGTGTTTTGAAATGTTCTTACTACGTACCGCAAAGATAAGGTGAAATGTCAGTTCATATCTCAAATTTCTATCTCTCTGTGTGTAGATAGCTTGGATCCAGTTGATACCCGAGAGAAAAGAACACCCAAGTTGCAGATTCAGCGGCTCAAAATGGAAAAACAAGTGTCTAAGTGGCAGCGACTTCGGAGTTGAAAGGTAGAACCCTTATCTCTGCTAGCCTTCATGTTGAATGTGAAAACTTATGTAGATGAGTATAGCATGCATGTATTATCTATGAGATCCCCCCATACTGAATATAAGGAATAACTGGAGATTGTTGTTACTGGACAAAATAAATAACACTAAGATCTGAATAGGGACCGTGTATGCGGACCATTTGGACTGATAACACTGTTTCTCCCCCATAATATTTGGGAATGACAACCTGGATCACCCCTGAACATATGTACGAACCTTTTGGGCTTGACCCGTTCTGAGGATGGATAAAGAATTCACCCCCAAACTTAAATAACAAAACACTCGGCTTCTTCGAAACTAAAAGGTGTAGATCTGCATAAAAATAATGATAGCTCCTCATTATTTATCAACTTGATTTGTTTTGTTGCAGGAACATTGGATATCCACAAAAGCAGCTCAATGGCGTCTAAGGCTTGCATTGAAGAATGGCCGCATAGTAAAACAAAGGTATAATGTTCTATCCTTTTGTGGCTGGAACTGAGATTCTGTAAGAGCTTTGTAACTTCTGCATTATATGTCAGCATAGTCTAAGAATGTGGTTGATGGTAATGTAGACTTGCTGCTGGGTGCATGATTCCAGCCTAGAATAATCTCTGTACATAAATTCGTGGTTGCTTTGGTTGCTGTTTGCAAAAACCCACATTATGAAATTAGAGATAGAATATAGAAAATAGTAACTGTAAATTAAAAATTAAACAAGTAAAAACTTTTTTTTTAATTTTTAATTTTTTAATTTTTATTTCTTTTGTTTTGTTTTTTTTTGTTTTTTTTTATTATTGTTAAAACTAAATGACAGCCTAGGAATTTAGATGCATCTAGACTGAAAATAATGAAATAAAAGAGACAGAAAGTAGAGAAAGCGTTGGAAAATTGGGTTGCCTCCCAATAAGCGCTTTATTTAACGTCTGTAGCTAGATTGAACAGAAACCCGGTGGTTAAATCGCTGGATCCTTCAGAGTCACTGACTCGGTTGCATTATTGAATGGTGACTCCAAATATGGTTTCAGCCTGTGACCATTCACCTTGAATGTGTTGCCATTAAACTCGCTTGTTAGATCAACTGCTCCATGTGGATAAACCTTAGTAACCAAGTAGGGCCCATTCCAACGGGATTTCAATTTCCCTAGAAATAACTTTAATCTGGAACTGAATAATAACACTTTCTGCCCTGGCTGGAACTCTTTCCTAAGAATTTGTTTGTCATGGAATGCTTTTGTTTTGTCTTTGTATATGCATGCATTTTCATAAGCATCATGACGAATTTCATCAAGCTTATTGAGCTGTAACTTACGTTTTTTCCCTACTGAATCGTAAGCAAAATTTAACTCCTTAATAGCCCAAAACGCCTTATGTTCTAACTCCATAAGTAAATGACAAGCCTTGCCATACACAAGCCGAAACGGGGACATCCCAATCGGTGTTTTAAATGCTGTTCTGTATGCCCAAAGTGCATCATTTAATTTCAAACTCCAATCTTTATGAGTGAAGCCAACTGTTTTCTCCAAAATACGCTTTATTTCCCTGTTTGAAACCTCAACTTGTCCTGATGTTTGTGGATGGTAAGGAGTGGCAACACGATGAGTTATCCCATATTTTGCAAGTAATGTAGCAAACTGTTTATTAATAAAATGCTTTCCCCCATCACTAAGTATAACTCGCGGGATTCCAAACCGTGGAAAAATAACCCACTGGAGGAATTTCATCACCACTGATCCCTAATTAGTTGGTGCTGCAATCACCTCGACCCACTTAGAAACATACTCAACCGCCACCAAAATATAGTGATTGCCATGTGAAGATGGGAATGGTCCTATAAAATCAATACCCCAAACATCGAATAATTCAACAACTAAAATACCATGTTGTGGCATCTCATTCCGTTTGGACTGATTTCCCACTCTTTGACACCGATCACAAGATTTACACCAATTATTAGCATCCTTAAAAAGAGAAGGCCAAAACAGCCCACTTTGTAGAATTTTAGCTGCTGTCCTTTTAGGCCCAAAATGTCCACCACAAGCATAATAATGTGCAACAACAACAACAACAACAACAACAAAACCTTTTCCCACTAAGTGGGGTCGGCTATATGAATCCTAGAACGCCATTGCGCTCGGTTTTGTGTAAAATACAAAAAGCATAATAATGTGCAAACTTTAAAATACTGTTATGTTCCTCTTTTGGAATACATCTGCGAATAATCTGATCTGGACAATATTTGTACAGATACGGCTCATCCCAAAAATAAAATTTCGCATCTGCCAAAAATTTCTTTTTCTGTTGATAACTAAAATCTGGATGAAATACTCCCTTGGCCACATAATTCACCAAATCTGCAAACCATGGTGTTTTGTGCTGGACAGCCAACAATTGTTCATCAGGAAAATTTTCATTAAGAGGCAATGTGTCTTATTCTGCAGTAGCAGAATTTATTAATCTTGATAAATGATCAGCCACCAGATTTGCACTGCCTTTTTTGTCCCTAATTTCCAAATCAAACTCTTGAAGTAAAAGAATCCACCGAATAAGCCGAGGTTTAGCATCCTTTTTAGTAGGCCTGGCAAACGGATCGTGTCAGTCGTGTTCGTGTCGTTTTCGTGTAACACCTGTTATCTTAACGGGTCGTGTCGTGTCACACCCCTTGTCTTAACGGGTCCTTAACAGGTCGTGTCACTTTACCCAACGGGTAAAGTGACCCGACCCGTTATGACCCGTTAAGAAAAATATATTTTTTTCTTAAATTTGCACATACCACACATTGCCACATAAATATTACTTCGAAACATTAAAACACATTTGTCGTTTAAGTACTACATCTACACTCGAAAATAAGAGCCTAATAAAAAAATAATACATACACTACTAATCTATTACAAATTTTAAATGTGCAAGGATATGCAAAATGAAACAGTTTTTGTTTTCAAGGTTGTGAAATCTTTCTCAAAAGTTTAAACCTCAATTTACAAAATCCCCGATTTACATCGATCATCATGAAATTGCATTGGAACTTTGGCTTGATCTATTGCCTTCAAGAGTTATGTTGATGATGTTTTCAGTAAGGTTTTCCACGTCATAACTATCTTCTGCATAAACTAAGCATAGAAAAACCAAACATTAAAAATCATTCAAATTATGAGAAGTTTACCAAAATAATTATGAAAAAAAATAAAACAATAGTACTATACCATACTTTTATTAAGTATAAACATAAGATTTTGTGGTATCCACTAGTGTAAATATTTTAAATTGAAGATCGAATTCAATCATTGTATTCATATAAGGTCAAGGAGTGTAGTTGTAAAAAATCATCAAAATCGGAGTTAAATTAACCGTTAAATCATGATTTTTCGTTTATAACCGTCGAAACGTTTTGTCCCGTTATGTGCTCTCTGAATGTTTCTTTTTTGCAATTTTTGGCGTATGCGATCTCGAAATATATACAAACATGTTTGACGGTTGGATCATTGAAACTAGTTTCGTAGAATGAGTATCCCATCAAAACAATAGATTCACTAATACTTAAGAGTTTATTCATACTTTTATTAAGTATAACATAAGATTTTGTGGTTTCCACTAGTGTAAATATTTTAAATTGAAGATCGAATTTAATCATTGTATTCATATAGGGTCAAGGAGTGTAGTTGTAAAAAATCATCAAAATCGGAGTTAAAATGACCGTTAAATCGTGATTTTTCGTTTATAACCGTCGAAATGTTTTGTCCCGTTACTTGATCTCTGAATGTTTTTTTTTTTTTGCAATTTTTGGCGTATGCGATCTCGAAGTATATACAAACATGTTTGACGGTTGGATCTTTGAAACTAGTTTCGTAGAATGAGTATCCCATCAAAACAATAGATTCACTAATACTTAATAGTTTATTCATACTTTTATTAAGTATAATATAAGATTTTGTGGTATCTACTAGTGTAAATATTTTAAATTGAAGATCGAATTCAATCATTGTATTCATATAGGGTCAAGGAGTGTGGTTGTAAAAAAACATCAAAATCGGAGTTAAAATGACCGTTAAATCGTGATTTTTCGTTTATAACCGTCGAAAAGTTTTGTCCCGTTACTTGATCTCGGAATGTTTGTTTTTTGTAATTTTTGACGTATGCGATCTTGAAGTATATACAAACATGTTTGACGGTTGGATCTTTGAAACTAGTTTCGTAGAATGAGTATCCCATCAAAACAATAGATTCACTAATACTTAATAGTTTATTCATACTTTTATTAAGTATAACATAAGATTTTGTGGTATCCACTAGTGTAAATATTTTAAATTAAAGATCGAATTCAATCATTGTATTCATATAAGGTCAAGGAGTGTAGTTGTAAAAAATCATCAAAATTGGAGTTAAATTAACCGTTAAATCGTGATTTTTCGTTTATAACCGTCGAAAAGTTTTGTCCCATTACTTGCTCTCTGAATGTTTGTTTTTTGCAATTTTTGGCGTATGCAATCTCGAAGTATATACAAACATGTTTGACGGCTGGATCATGGAAACTAGTTTTGTAGAATGAGTATCCCATCAAAACAATAGATTCACTAATACTTAAGAGTTTATTCATACTTTTATTAAGTATAACATAAGATTTTGTGGTATCCACTAGTGTAAATATTTTAAATTGAAGATCGAATTCAATCATTGTATTCATATAGGGTCAAGGAGTGTAGTTGTAAAAAATCATCAAAATCGGAGTTAAAATGACCGTTAAATCGTGATTTTTCGTTTATAACCGTCGAAATGTTTTGTCCCGTTACTTGATCTCTGAATGTTTTTTTTTTTTGCAATTTTTGGCGTATGCGATCTCGAAGTATATACAAACATGTTTGACGGTTGGATCTTTGAAACTAGTTTCGTAGAATGAGTATCCCATCAAAACAATAGATTCACTAATACTTAATAGTTTATTCATACTTTTATTAAGTATAATATAAGATTTTGTGGTATCTACTAGTGTAAATATTTTAAATTGAAGATCGAATTCAATCATTGTATTCATATAAGGTCAATGTGTGTAGCTGCAAAAAATCATCAAAATCAGAGTTAAAATGACCGTTAAATCATGATTTTTCTTTTTATAACCGTCGAAAAGTTTTGTCCCGTTAATTGATCTCTGAATGTTTGTTTTTTGTAATCTTTGACGTATGCGATCTCGAAGTATATACAAACATGTTTGACGGTTGGATCTTTGAAACTAGTTTCGTAGAATGAGTATCCCATCAAAACAATAGATTCACTAATACTTAATAGTTTATTCATACTTTTATTAAGTATAACATAAGATTTTGTGGTATCTACTAGTGTAAATATTTTAAATTGAAGATCGAATTCATTACTTGTATTCATATAGGGTCAAGGAGTGTAATTGTAAAAAATCATCAAAATCGGAATTAAAATAACCGTTAAATCGTGATTTTTCGTTTATAACCGTCGAAAACTTTTGTCCCATTACTTGATCTCTGAATGTTTGTTTTTTGCAATTTTTGGCGTATGCGATCTCGAAGTATATACAAACATGTTTGACGGTTGGATCATGGAAACTAGTTTTGTAGAATGAGTATCCCATCAAAACAATAGATTCACTAATACTTAAGAGTTTATTCATACTTTTATTAAGTATAACATAAGATTTTGTGGTATCCACTAGTGTAAATATTTTAAATTGAAGATTGAATTCAATCATTGTATTCATATAGGGTCAAGGAGTGTGGTTGTAAAAAATCATCAAAATCGGAGTTAAAATGACCGTTAAATCGTGATTTTTCGTTTATAACCGTCAAAAAGTTTTGTCCCGTTACTTGCTCTCTGAATGTTTGTTTTTTGCAATTTTTGGCGTATGCGATCTCGAAGTATATACAAACATGTTTGACGGTTGGATCGTTGAAATTAGTTTCGTATAATTCGTATCCCATGAAGTTCAATGGTGTGTGTGTGTGTATATATATATATTTATTTATTAAGTAGATTTAAATCTATTTATTTTGTATGTATAATTATTATAGTTTTTAGGGGTATAAAATTTCATATATATATATATATATAATTATTATAGTTAATATTTTGGGTATAATTATTATAGTATATATAATTATTATAATTATTATAGTTAATTTAATATATATATATATATATAATTATTATAGTTTTTAGGGGTATAAAATTGTTAAATTAATATATATATAATTATTATAGTATTTTTTTAGGGTTATAAATTATTAAATTAATATTCTGCTTATCGTGTATCGTGTTACCCACGTGTATACCCGAACAAACCCGTTATCTTAACAGGTGCTTATCGGGTTACCCGATAATGACCCGTTTCGTTATCGTGGCGACCCGAACACCTGTTAATTTCGTGTCGTGTCGTGTCGGGTTATCGGGTCGTGTCAGGAATTGCCAGGCCTACTTTTTAGAGAATAAATACTTCAAAGCAGAACTCTCAATGATGCACAGTTGAACTATGCAACCACAGAGAAAGAATTGTCAACCAACCATTATGTTCTAAACATAATTACAAACTTTCAAGAGTTGTTCAAGGCAACTCTTATTTCTTCATACAACAATTTGTAAGTGAAGAATCATGGCACATAAAGTGTCCATGCCCTTGTGCTTACTTCTCAAGTTCTTTGTTCATATAACAAAGAAACAAGCACTAATGTTTGCATTAGCTAAAGGGTTGTTCAAAGCAACTCTTATTTCTTCATACAACAATTTGTAATTGAAGAATTATGACATTAAAAGTGTTGTCCTCCTTATGATAGACTTATCTAACATTTTCTTCCAATGGTACATTATCAATAGGAAGATTGTGAGGATGAGACTACTTAGGTACATATACAATCCATTTAAGACAATCTTTGGGATTTTTGTACCAAGTCCGGAAACTAAATCATTCGGCTTTTCTTTGTCAAGTGTTGGATAGCGTTTGCAAATATATTGGTAAACAAATACATAACGAATATAAATTGATTGATTTTAAGCCATTTGATCCGGGTCTTTAAATCAAATAGCACCACCCACTATTTTTGGCAAATTCCATATCCCTCATTGGAATTCGAGAGTTTTGGAGGAAACTCTTAGTAGGGTATGGGAGGCTCACTCTTACCAAGCCCACCTCAGAATTATATCATGTTGGCTAGCGTTAATAATAATGAGAGAGTACACTTACTCATTTGCATCTCTTGCAAGTACCCATCTAATTTGGCCTCTAGAGAATGATTGCCTCAGAATTATATCATGTTGGCGTCATTGCACTTAGTTAAGTCATTCCCACCATGCCTAGTTCGTGTAAGGGTTCAAGCATAGCCTCAGGATTATATCATGTTGGCTAAACTCGTTGCCTACCTCACTTCATCATGTATGTATATAGAACTCCTCCTGAGTGTAAGCATGCACTTTGTACTCCCCCATTATAGGGTGAAGCCGGTGTACAAGTCACAAACGATCGGAGCCTACCGCGGTGGAAGGCCATGAAAGAGTGTTCAAAGCACTCTCACGCTTATCAACTTAATAATGGTTTGGTTGAGGGTTTTTAGGTCTCATCACATATAAACATTCATTTTAATCTTTATTAAAACAATTTTGGTCCTATTACAACCATTGGTCCATTTGATTGTTTTTAGTTGTATATAATACTCCCACTATGCTTATAAAACGGTTTTTAAAGCAAGAGTATATGATACTACTAACATAAGGTTTGCATTCATTGATGGACTATATAGTTGCCTTAGGGCCTTAGGATGACTATGAACCTTTGTTTAGATTCAACACGAGCCTAGTGTTGAATCTCGGTCTAGGGATGGAGATTGATTTTAGTTACTCTTTTAATCACATTAAGGCGTGTTGTCTTAGGGGCGTTGGACCCAACTACTTCAATTTCATGCATATCAAATAAAACAAGAAAATGAGTACTTTAAAGTAAAGAAGAGCTTATGCTCTTTTACAACAATTGATCAAAATAAATTACTTTAAAGTAAAGAAGAGCTTATGCTCTTTTACAACATTTGATCAAATCAAATTACAACCAAAATCTAATCTACACATTCCCATGGTTCAAACAAATTTGAAACGGCCTTTCACATAGCTCAATTATATTAGGCTTAGGTTCATAATCACCCTTTAATTAATTAACACTTTAACTAATTAAATTGAATGCAACATTTTCATTTGGTTTTTGTATCCATAAAATTGATTTAAATGGAGCTAAACAAAATGAAAATCCAATTCTCATTTAAAGAGACAAAACAATTTTGTTCTCTATCTAATTTGGGCCAATATGCAATAACCACAACTTATTTGGGCTATCTTGCAATTAACCTCAACTTTTGGGCTATATTGCAAAAACAAAAACTTTTGGGGTCACTTTGTAAAATCACAAAAGTCCACTACTTCATGAAATTACACTAGAACCCAAACTTTTAATAATGTAAAAACTTCATTAAAGGAGCAAAACAATTTGTCCTTTAGCGTTTTTGGACCTAAACGTAAAAACGTAAACTTTTGGGCCAAAGTGAAAATACACAAAAGTATCAAAACTTTATGTAATTGCATAAAAGGCCCCAAAAGTACCCCCACTAGGGGGTGGCCGGTTTTGGAAGAAGAAAGGGAGTGATGTGTGTGTTGATTTGTGAGTTTTGACATAAAGCATGCAAGTGGTGCAAGTGGTATGTGTGAAAGGAAATTAATCCTTACACACCCACCATAATATCTCTTACACCAATTAAACAAATATCTAAAACAATTAAACATTTGAAAAAACATAAAACATAAACTTTATGATATAAATCAAAACTTTGAATCAAAACACAAAACTTTATGTTCTTGGCAAAAATGTCAAGAACAATGAAGAACACTCATGAAAAACCCAAAATTTTTCCATGAACATTTTTCACCCAAAAACATTCCAAAACCATTCAAACTTAAGGGAAATAACATCTAACCAAACTAGGGTACATAGGGGTTCCAAAAGTCACTTTAAAACACTTTTAACAAGTCAAACAAGAACCCAAAAAATCACCCTATGTATTTGGCCGAATTTTCCCAAAAGCATGGCACCAAATTTTAGCTCCAATATTCATGCTCATATGAACTACATCTACAACATTTGAGATGGCAAATTTTCAAACAAAATTTACATTCAAAGAAGCAAGAATAAAGCTTGTAACAATTACAACTTTTAAATCACAAACTATGAACTACAAAACCCAAAAGGATTCACCAACTACTAGACCTAGGCTCTGATACCACTTGAAGGATTATTTTGTGAAAACATGTTCATTTAAGCAACATCTATAAGCATGCAATTAACAATTAAAGGCGGAACCATGCTTGCATGCACTTAAAAACAAAACATTAACCATGAAATTCAAAGCCTAGTAGATTGGTGAACCAAGACTCAACTCAAATCAAAGTGAGTTGAGAAATATACCTTTGTAGATTCCTCTTTGCATAAGCAAAGGCTAATCACCCAAAGAGAGGGCAGGGCCTTCATTCCTTGCATCTAAAATCTATGGATTTGGATGGATGAAAAGGTTTCTCCAAGTTCCCAAAATTGAGAACCTCTAAGTATCTTCACCAATGTTAGATTGGAGAAGAAATGAGTGACCTTGGAGTAGTTAGTATGGCTAGATACACCCTCCAAGGGGCTGGCCTCTTTAGAGAGAAATGGAGAGACATGTTCTCTCCAATTTTCTCCAAAACAAACCCTAAATGAATTTTTGGCTATAAAGTCATATTTATACCTTAATTCATTGGAGTGGCAAACTTGTAAATAAGTCCAAAACCCACTCCAAAACTAAATGGCCGGCCATGGGATATTATTGGCCTAATTGGGCCTTTGTGAATCATTATTCATTAAGTTGTCATACAACTTAAGTCAATGGACTTGACGTTCGAAGCCCATTGGGCCTTGAGGTCCAAAACTATCCCGAGGTCTTTAACGAACTTTATTCGTTTGATTAATTAACATATTAATTAATCCTTGCCATAAATAATTAAACCATTTAATTATTCTTACTCATCTCCATTGTTTCTTCAATCTCCACCTTACACGGTGTACGATCCATTAGGTTCCTTTTAGCGAGGCAGTGGGCGATTAAAACCATTTTACATCGATTGTGAATTGAAACTTACTTTCAATTCTCCCTTTAGTGATTACACACGTTTAGGGCTTCCACAAACCATGAGTGACACCTAGCAGCATATCATGGTTACCCAAGCTAATCAGAAGAGGTGGAGAACCTATTCAGTTTAGGATTACAAATGCAATACGGTCTTTCTCTAATACAATACTCTTGACCACATTGTTTGGTTTGATAGTTTATTTATTCATGTCTACTATCCAATGTGATTCGTGTGCTTATATGATTACCTTGAATGTGATTTAGAACGACTTTTCTAAATCTCATTCATACTCTGGCCAGAGATTCTAAATCATATCATAGAGTATTCTCCCCCAACGGTTTGAAGGTTAGAGATCCCTTGTTGCGCATTCACTTGTCTCCATGACTAAGTGGCTTAACCCCAATGATGCCGTGGACACCCCGATGGGGTGACTTTGACATAATCAAATATCAAGTACTTAACCACAAGACAACTGTGATGCCTCAGGTCAAAAGACTACTTTGCATTATCCCAACCATGAGTTCTCATGTGACATGAATATGAGAACTCTTCGTTGATCGTGGTCAGTGAACTCATTCTCTATTGAGCACCTACGTACTTGACTTGATGTCACACACACCAATGACTCGAGACTAGTCACTCTCCTTGAGAGAAGACACAGTACGTACCGATCTTAACGGACTGTCAATGCCCAATTGACAATCCTATGATCAGGAACATTTAGGATGTGTCTACGAAAGAATGGTCTCATGAATCTAACTTCATTAGATCGCATTCTTCCAATCACATATTCCTTGGACTTTATCGTTTAAGCATATAACATTTATATGAGACGGCTCAAACAATAATCTTTGCCCTTTATAGTTAAACTAGATTAGTTTAACATGTGAAATGTCCGTAAAGTATCATCATATGATTGGCTTTAGGGCACATTTCCAACACCAACTTCCACATCTATCAAAGTTCTAGCAATTGCCATGAATGGGCGCCCCAAAATAATTGGTGTTTGCATATCTTCGTCCATATCCAAAACCACAAAATCTGCTGAAAGGTAGAGATTGTCCACTTTGATAATAAGGTCTTCAATAATACCCCTTGGATAAGCAACCGAACGGTCTGCTAACTGTAAAATAACTGATGTTGGTTTGATTTCTCCTTATCCCAGCTGCTGAAAAACAGAGAAAGGCATTAAATTAATACTAGCACCCAAATCAATTAAAGCGCGTTTAAAATCAGAATTTCCAATTGTGCATGAAATTGTAAAACTCTCTGGATCTTTTTTCTTTGGTGGCAGTTTTTGTAATAAAACTGCACTCCATTGTTCTGTGAGAATCACTTTTTCGAAATCCACAAGCTTCTTTTTCATTGTGCACACATCTTTAAAAAACTTGGCATATGAGGGAATGTTCTTGATTGCTTCAATTAATGGTAGATTAATCTGAACTTTAGCCAATGTCTTCATGAAATCTGTTAATTGTTGATCTTTTGCATGTGGCTTCAATCTTTCCGGATATGGCATAGGTGGCACATAAACTTGTTCGGACTTTTCTGTAGTTTCTGCAGCAGGTACTGCAGTATTTTCAGATCTGTCAAGTGGCTGTGCAGATTCTGCAAAAATTTCAGAACCTGTTTGTGGCTGCACAGGTGCTGCCCGTGTAGTTCTAGCACTGTTTTTTGTGTTTTCTGCATCACGGTTGTCATAACTTTTACCACAACGCAATATTATGACAGCATTACAATTTGCATTGCCACGTGGATTCGGGATAGTTTGGTTGTGAAAATTTTTCGGTTCTCTGCCCGAAAACTGGAGTGAAAGCTGCCCCATTTGTTGTTGTAGATCTTTCATTGTTGCTTGTATGTTCTGAATGTTTTGGTTGGTTTTCTGAATCTCTTGTTTTGTTGCATCAAAACTTGCCTTAGTGTGATCTGCCAATTTTTCAATTGCAACTTCCCAAGAAGGTTTAGCTTGAGCAGCAGGTTGCTGTATTTGTTGTTGAAATTGTGGTTTTACCTCTTGATCTCTATCCCACTTGAAATTTGGGTGATCTCTCCACCCCGGGTTATAAAAATTTGAATAGGGATCATTCCTAGGCCTTTGATAATTATTGAATGCATTAATCTGTTTTGTAACATGCTCCGGATATGCGTCCCTACGCGGGCAGCTTGTAAAATCATGTGTTGTGATGCCACAAATGGTACAAGCTGCTGCAGTAGGCTGCTGGACAGCAACCTGCTGCATAGGTGCTGCCATTCTTTGTAAAAGCATGTCAAATTTTGCCACAAAATTTTCTAACTTTTTCTCCATCTTTTCCATTTGTGCATATACATAAGGTGAGCCACTGGACATCTCAAAAACACCCCTGGTCTGAGGTATATCAATTGCCCATTGTTGAGATTCTGTCGCCATGTTCTCAAACAATTGATACGCTTGCAGTGCATTTTTGTCTGAATATGTTCCTCCACAAGAAGCATTAACAAGAGTCTTAGTAGTCAAATTCAACCCTCTGTAAAATAAATTCATCTGAGTGTCACCATTAATGCCTGAATGTGGACATTTCCTAAGCAAATCCTTATAACGTTCCCATGCTTCATGAATCGCTTCATTAGGTTTCTGAGCAAATGTTAAAATTTGAGTGCGCATATCAAGTGTTTTTGAAGCTGGGTAGTATTTGCTTAAAAACGCAGCACTGAGTTGGTTCCACGAAGTAATGCTTCCAAATGGAAGTGTAAGTAACCATTTTCTTGCACCATCCTTCAAAGTGTACGGAAAAATTTTGAGTTTGATAGATTCTGCTGAAAATCCTCTCACCAAAATATTTTTGCACCCCATCAGAAATTCAATTAGATGCATGTTAGGATCATCTGTTGACAAACCGTGAAAAGAGGGCAAAATCTCTAACATATGATGCCGTATCTCAAACGTAGACCCATCTTCAACTTCAGGATAGGTAATGCAGCTTGGCACCTCTGTAGCATGAGCTGCCAGGGATTCCCTTAGTTGTTGTCCCGCTGTTGGTAGAACAAATGCCATAACTTCTGTACTATCCAAAACCCCAGTAAATAGGTTATGCAAAATTGTTTCCTGCAGTGAAGATTTTCACTGCAGATTCTTCTCTCTACGTCTCTGTCTAGCTGTTCGTTCAGGTTCAGAATCAAAATCTGCAAGTTGCTGTTTTTGTGATCTGGTACAAACCATGAAATGCACAATCTGCAGAGAATTAAATAAAATAAAAAAATTAAATTAAATTTTTTTAAAATTATATATGGGAATAATTAATTGAGAATAGGATCAACAAAAATCTATATTAAATTAATCCCCGGCAACGGCGCAAATTTTTTGATAGGATTTTTACCACCTGCGCAAAAGGATTAAAAACACCTAAATTACTTGCAAGAGAAACAAGATTGTCGTAGTATAGTTGGCTCAAGCAAGGTCGTTCTCCATAAGGATTAATTTATATAGATTAACGCCAAAACAATTCTCAACGAATTATTTAGAACAAAATTTTGGAAAAGGGTGATTTAATGACCTAAATTAAGAAAAACGAATTTAATTAAAAATATTACTTAACACTGTAATTTTAAAGAAAGAGAAAGAAACAATTTTTAGAATCAAAGTGACAAAGTACAAGGGTTCCGCCGTCACTCTAACAATCCTGTGTAACACTTCTAATTACTTATGAACCATGCATGCATAATTTGAAGGTTAGGTTTTCCTAAAATATATCCTACTTGGAACCTCCAACATAGAACGTATATCTAACATGCAACCCGTCCGTGGTGTCCAGATCGAATGTGAACATGCAAGACTCATTAAGTTTTATGAAAACCTTTTGAAAAAACATATAACCCTTAAAACGTGTCGTCCATCCTAAGAGATTACACATATTAATCACAAGAAGCCTTAGTCAATTTTAGGGACAGGCCTCCGCCAAAATTGCATCAAATTACTTTTTTAAATATCCTAATGGTCGCGAATCACTAAGACAAATAGATAGTTTAAATCGGTGATTAACAATTCAAAACTTGCATGCATGAATTCATAAGCAAATTAAGAAGAAACTACATATTCTTGCTAAAGATCATGGCCTCACCCTAGCAAAAAAAATCAGTTACGCATATTCATAATTAAAATCATAGAAAAATATTATTAAGAAAAGGAATGAAAGCACCTTCAAGTAGAAAATCTCCAAAACCCAATTCTCTCTGTCTCCAAAATTGCATAATATAAAACGTTCTGAAAAATGGTTCTGCTAAGCCCCCCTCACACAAACCCTAGGAAACTAAAGTTAATAAAAACCAATAAAATAAGAAACATAAGCCTAAATTAAATGGTAAAATTCGCCTAAAATCTGAACAGCCACGTTTTGGACCCATAAGCTACTCCAAAACTGGCCCAATATGGCTGGATTTAATGTTTGGAATATTCTGAACACTTCTCCAGAAGGCCACGAACCCATCTGAGGTCTTCTTGGGCTCCAAGAATGCAATTTAAGCCCAGAAACGTCATTTTCCAGCATTGCACATCGCTCCTTTATTTTATCGCCAGAAAATAACCGCTTGGTGGAAAAATCCCAAATTTTGATACGATCAAGCTAATTGACTCACGAACGTCCTCTAACTGGAATTACTCCAAAATTCGTCCATTTGGTCCTGTTTTGCTCCAGAGGAAGTCGAAAATCATATATTGAAAATACAATTCAAATTATCAAAATATTAACCAAAATATACTAAGATTAGGGTAAAATATATAATATAAAATCTACTCATCAACTGCCGCAATGTGCTAACAATGGTTACAGTGGTAATTCTCAACCTGCTCAGCAGCAGTGAACTGCTCCAGGCAATCCTCTAAGGTGCATCCAACCATCTAACATTGTACAAAAACAGAATTGATTAAGAATAAAAAGGAAAGGTAAAAGAGGAGACGTTTTAGTTTAGAAGAAAGCAATCATAAGAGCAGAAGTCAAGTGATAGGCTCAACATACATAATATCAAAGAGTGAAAACTTCAGTACACACTACACATACAATTGTGCCACCACCATCAAGGACTGGTGAAAGAGGCAAGCTGTGAAAAGATTCGAAATTCAATGATATCTGCAAAATAAAGAGTCAAACTCTGAAATATCCACAATTAAATGATACCGTTTGTTTATACCATATTTAGGGCCTCGTATTTAGACCTCGTATAAATACTCGGGGGACTTAAATGTAATTATATAATAAAGAAAGGCGTAAATATGTAATTAGGGAAGGAGCCCTTATTCTATAAAAGGGTCTCCTCACCCTCATAAACCCTAAGTCTCTCCTATCTAGAGCAAAGCTCTCACACTTTCTCCCTCACAAATATTCTCAGATAAATACAATCAGTATGGATGTAGCCCAAACCTTGGGGTGAACCATGATACATCTTGTGTCATTTACATTTCATGCAGATTCACGGTCGGATTTACGTTGTTCCAAGACCTCCGGTTTTGTGCATCAACATTTGGCGCCGTCTGTGGGAATCGACACAAAAAACTATGTCGGTTCTCTTTCATTTTTTCACCTCCACCGTAAATCTACAAAATCTGCAAAAAAAAAAAACCCCAACAACTTAAAGTTTTCCCAGAAATCTAGACACCCGCAGAAACCTCTCTCTCTCTCTCTTTTTACAGAGACTGCAAACTCTTCAATTAAGTCTTAAAATTTCAGACTTTCAGAATCAGAAACAGAATGGTAGTGGCACTCTCAACAACTCCTCAACCTTCTGGGTCTTTCCGTTTTGGTAATAAGACCAATTATTGCTTCTTCTCTCTCTAAAAAAAATGCCTTATCTTCTCTCTCTCTCTCCTCACCCACGCAATCGGCAAAACAATTTTCCTTTTTCGGTTCAATCTCAACCGTCTCCGGGGTCTTCGGGGCATTTCTGATCAATGGAGCGTTGGGGAAATGGAGGACTCGTCGTCCTCGAACAGTGTGGAGAGCAACGGCGCTGGACCGGCAACGAGGAGGAAGATCTGTTGACGAAAATGGATACTTGCTTACGAAGGAGACGGAGATCTATTGCTGCAGCAGAGCAATCGAGAGAAGCTGAAAGCCACCGGAGCTGAGCCGTTGACTGACGGGCGACACCACGCCTCCGTCTCCTAGATCCATCCTCAACAACCCCAATACCCATGACGCCCTGCCTGAAAGGAAATTACTCATTAGAGTGAATTTCAAGTCTAATAAAAGTCAGATCTGCAAGCCTCCGACGATCTGCAAGCTTTCGACGCCCGGCTGGTGGTCTTTTTCCAATATTTCACAGCTGTGTTGATGATTTTGGACACTAGGGTCGTGGAGGAATGTTTGATGCACTGTCCAAGCTATCTGCAAGTATCCCTGATACGTATCAACGAGCTTCCGAATTTGGTGACCTGCATCTTGGTGATCTTCACCTTATAAGAGTTTATGAGGATTCAGATGAGCCTGAGATGGACTCGAATCGTCCTCAATGGGTGGCCTTGGCTATTGTGCAATCTTATAATCCTAGGCGTAAAGTACCCCGCGGCAAGATTTCTATCCCTAACTTGAAAGTTGCTTATCGAAAGCATCATTTTCAGCTGCTCAAAATTCTGCTTCAATCCACATGCCATGTATTGGGTATCAAAATGCATCAGATCGTGCAGAATGACCAACTTTCGCAACAAGAAAAAGAGGTCGCTGAGAAAGCAGAGCAGCCGCATGTCTGGGTATGATTATTAACAGCCCATCAGAAGGTAATTAGTTTTATTGGAACAATTGCAACCCCAAAACAATGGGTCCGCCAAGACGAAGCTAAGCTCACTGCCCAGGAAGCTGCCCTCAGTGTCCCAATCTCCCAGCTTTCCAATGATAACTTCACGCAGGAGAACATGTAGTGAACAGAGAGAAAGCAAAAGCGAAAAAAAGAAAAAGAAAAAAGAGGAGTGAGAATGGATAGGCACGACCAGGCTGTCCAAGAAAAGCAAGTGGATCTGCAAGCAAAGAGACCTTACAAAACAACATGGGTGGACAGAGAACGAGCGGGGAGATCAAGAAAAGCATAAAGAAAAGCAGAAAACAAAAGCAAAAGCAAGGAATAAACATCCCACTAGAATGATGTAATTTACTTTTGTTATTTCTGAATGATGTAATTTATTTTATCTTTCGGAGACATTTGTAAAAACCCCATCAGAGGGTAAAAAAAAAAAAACAAAAAACGGCAAAGCCCAAAATAAATGTGTTAGCATGTTGTGGAAAGCGAAGGCCCATAAGCCCAAAATAGCACCAACCAAGTCATCAAAAGTACGCCCAGTACCCCACAATTATTCGACAACCCGACGCTATTACCACCAACCAGGTGACCAAAAGTACGCCCAGTACTCCACAAGTATTCGGCAACCCACCGCTATTACCACCAACCAGGTGACCAAAAGTACGCCCGCCCAGTATTCCACAATTATTCGGCAACCCGCTGCTATTACCACCAACCAGGTGACCAAAAGCACGCCCAGTACTCTAAAATTATTCGGCAACCTGCCGCTATTACCACCAACCAGGTGATGAAATGCACAACCCGTACTCTAATATCATTTGGCAACTAGCCATTCATGCCACCAACCAGGTGATGAGATGTACAACCCATACTCTAATTTGGCAACTAGCCATTCATGTCACCAACCAGGTGATGAAATGTACAACCTGTACTCTCCTTCATGCCACCAACCAGGTGATCAAAAGTACGCCCAGTACTCCAAATTATACATGAGCATTGTCATGCATACATAAACATTCATGAGCATTACTCATGACAATCATACATAAACATTCATGACCATCATTCATATCAACATTCATGAGCATCACTCATGTTAACATTCATGAGCATCACTCATGACAACATCCATGAGCATCACTCATGTCAATAAACATAAACATTCATGAGCATCACTCATGTCAAACAGCTTCAAAAGCTTCATTTACAGAGCTCTAGCTTCAAAAACTTCATTTACAAAGCTCTAGCTTCAAAAGCTTCATTTACAGAGCTCTAGCTTCAAAAGCTTCATTTACAAAAGCTCCAGCTTCGAAAACTTCATTTACAGAGCTCTAGCTTTAAAGCTTCACTTGCAAAGCTTCACCTACAAAGCTTCAGTGCAGGGTATACAAATACCGCCTCCAAACAACCGCCACTTCGGCCCATACATAGATTCAATTTGAAGTCTCCAGCCAACAGACTCTATTGACCGAAGACTTGGGGGACTACATTATGTACCATATATTGGGCCTCAACTGGGCCTCATGAAAAATACTCGGGGGACTTAGCCCATTACTTATGTATTGAGAAGCGAACCCTTATTCTATAAAAGGGACTCCCTCACTTTCATTAGAGAGTACCCATTATTCATGTACTGAGGAGCGAACCCTTATTTTATAAAAGGGACTCCCTCACCATCATTAGAGAGCAACGCCGCCAGCTGAGCAACTGCCTCGCCGCGAGCATCACTCCTAACTCATCACTTATGTATTGAGGAACGAGCCCTTATTCTATGAAAGGGACTCCCTCACCACCATTAGAGAGCATCGCCACCTATTGAGCAACTGCCTCGCCGCGAACATCAACTCTAGCCCATCATTTATGTATTGAGGAACGAGCCCTTATTCTATAAAAGGGACTCCCTCACCATCATTAGAGAGCATCAACTCTAGCCCATCATTCATGTATTGAGGAGCGAGCTCTTATTCTATAAAAGGGACTCCCTCACCTTCAAACGCCGCAAGCCGAGCCAACCAAGGCAACATAAGCCACGAGTCGAGCAGCCGCGCAACGTGTGCTACTTCTAGTTAAGCGTTATTTCAGATTGAGCATTGCCTCATATCGAGCATCAGTTCAAGACATCATTTTGTTACTTCAGCCCACACATGGACTGAATTTCAAGTCTTCAGCCAAAAGACTCTCTTGACTGAAGACTTGGGGGACTACTGTTTATACCATATTTAGGGCCTCGTATTTAGACCTCGTATAAATACTTGAGGGACTTAACTGTAATTATGTAATAAAGGAAGGTAAATATGTAACCTGTGATGAGCATACACGAGATCAAGTATCACTCAAATTAGTGCATGATTGTGTTCCTTCAGAAATTCATGTGAACCTGTGATGAGCAACTTTGGCACGTGAGGATGCTACCGAGAATTCCATCAAATGGCCCAAGGTAGTGTTGCTGTCACCTTGCCTGCTCACTCTGGTTCTCCAGACTCTTTGGAGTAATAATCCTACAATTAGATGCACAGAGTTCTGCCAAAGAACATTGATTTGGAAGATAGCAATCTGAAAATTCTTCTCTTAAAGAGGACAGAAGATGAAGAAATGCTTCTGCTGCATCCTACGTGTACATATTACATATTAGATATTTAATTTTGATTACTCAAGTTGTTATGGTATTTAGAAGGCAGAGTAGCACCTGCTGGCTTGTTAGATCGAAATTCTGAATGTAATCTGCCATTGCAAGCATCACTTTCCGGACTTAATACAACTCTTCCTCCACCAACTACGCGCAGGTCTACAGAAATATTATAAATTAGTTTGGAATAGCTAAAAGAAAAGCCAGAAAGTTATATATTCTTAAGACATGATGACATATGATGTCTTATTGAACCAAGTTTTATATTTAAAAAGCATTCCAGTATACATTTTAACTCCAACAAACGGCAAGCGATTCCAATAGGCTTAATACTAACATTCTAACGAAGTAGCCAAAGCTATCGCAAGAGGGAAGCCATCGACGCGATTGCCAGCTGCTGAGAACTCATATTCCTTTAAAACCTTCTAGGGAAAGGGTTGAAAGTATGAACAGCTAGCAAGAGCCCGAAGATTAAAACATCCAACAATAAATCACATAAAATCATTCTAATTCATGAAACACTTAACGTAATTGATTTCTAAACAGAACATACATATAATGTAATCGACTTCCATCTTCAAACACTTATAGGTGAACAAACACGACCATGCGGACACACACAAACAAGCACACATATAATGTTCTCCTAGTATTTCCAAACATGATTTCACCTGATCTTGTGAGCGAATGTGAATCTCGTTCTACCCCGATCAATGGTCTTAATCAAGAACATATAATATAATGGATTTCAATTTCTAATCAATATATAAATCAACAAAAGAAATCAAACAAGAGTATAAGTACAGAAACTAAATTTAAAAAATTAAAAAAAAAAAATGGAAACAAGTGGGAATACCTGTAAAAAGGCAGCCACTCCAAGTGTAAGGTGTTTAGCATGCCGAATTTCGAGCCTCTGAGAGCAAGAACAAAGAGACCAGCAACACCCAGAAGAGCAGCCACCGATGAAATCAAGCTTGAACCAGATAAAGTCATAAACCCTTGTTGGAATTGCCCAATCAAACACTTCAAATTTACCTCCCTTTCAAACTTCATCCTATTTCTATCTTACCCAATAATCCAATACCCAATACCCACACAGATAGACAGACTCCAGAGACTACTAGGAAGGATCAATGGGATTTCAAAACCGTTAAAACCCTGCAACAATAACAATTGAAGGAACACCGGAAACACTGTTCTTTATGCAATCTGAAATAAATAAACTTTAATAGGGCAGTCTGAAAACTAGGCAAACGTCCAAAACGTTTTCATAGCTCTGCACTCTTTATGCAATCACACCCAACTCCTACATATGCGGTGAGCTTCAGTATGTAGTGAGCTTCGGTTGATGTTAGATAGGGAGTTTGGAAAAAAAAAAAAAATTCCTGTTTTTTAGCGGCCTAATTAAACTTTAACCCACCCTTATTGCATTCAAAATTCATGTTTACTTGACATAACTGGAATTATTTTGATTTTTGACTTTGTTGCTTTACTAAAATATGGGTAATAAAATTATTTTACTTCTATACTTCCCTCTGTGTTTACTTATACGTAAAAAAATAAAAAAAGTGTAAGTTTTCTCCCAAAACTCGTAATCAAATATGTAAAAATCAGGAATTAGATCAACAAGGGAATCTAGTTGATCTTAGACCCGGCAGTTTCTTACACGACACGGTAACACGATACAAAAACGACACCAAAATAACGGGTTTTGGGTCAACACGATAACTAATCAGGTCATTATCGGGTGACCCGTTAATAACGGGTTCTTAACAGGTATATATTCGGGTAACACGTGAGTAGCCCGTTTCGACCCGTTAAGAAAAATAAATTATAATTTTAAAGCTTAATTACTAAAAATTTATTATAAAATACAATAGCCGTAATGTATATATTGGTATATTCTATATTAAATATATATTTTTGTATTATTATTCTATATAAGTTAAAAAAAATAAGTTTTATTCATTTATTTATTTATTTGTCCAAAATTAAAATCAATTAGTATAGTATTAGTATAGGCAATAAGAAATCCCTACAAGTATGAAAAATGTGAAAGAATATATAAACACTCGTGATTCATCATTCCTCCACAAGTAGACAATGGTTACACCTACATTATTGTTTAGATTTTTAAAACCCTCCAAACCGTCATGAATAGTATTTTTTTATTTGAGTGTAAAAGTAATAAAATTAATAATAAATATTGTAGAAGTGTAAGAAATGTAATATATATATATGTGTATATATATATATACACAATCACTCGTAGTGACAAGCTTTACAACTTTCGTGAAGAGGTCAACTTCGAAATCCGACACTATAATCCATAAACCTTAAATTTGTATTTAACCGTCGATTGTCGTTTAGGCTTTATTCTTTATATTGAATTTCATTTTTAAAATTTTCTTTTTTTGAAAACATGATCTTCTGGGGGATGTAGGAAGATGTACGGTTCGGATCTTTAATATCACATCCCGATATTTACGGTTATTTGAAATATAAGTCGATGTTATATAGTTTGTAGAGACTTTATAAACACCAAGCAATATTTTCACTAACAGTAAAACTCTGAACATAATATCAATGATCTGAATCGTTCATCTTCTTATATCCTCTAATAGATCATGTTTTCAAAAAAGAAAATCTGAAAAA
This sequence comes from Malus domestica, assembly GCF_042453785.1. Lineage (NCBI taxonomy): Eukaryota > Viridiplantae > Streptophyta > Magnoliopsida > Rosales > Rosaceae > Malus > Malus domestica. Next base: position 37,162,242 of record NC_091675.1, on the reverse strand, counting down.
AGGAAATTTGGTGAGAAAAATGAAGCATAAATGTAAGCAACAATCGACAATTAAATTTTGATCTATGATTTATATGATTATAATGGCACATTTCAAAGTTAAGCCTTTCACGAAAGTTGTAAAACTTGTCATTACGAGCGTTTATATATTTTTTCTATATTTTCACACTTCTACATTAATTAAAAAACTATTAAAGACTTTACTTAAACAATAGGCATAGGATAAATCAGAAGAGAATGCTAATATAGAAAGCCTCACTGAAAATATCATCAATATAACTCTTGAAGACAATATATCAAGCCAAAGTTCCAATACCGTTTCCCATGGTGATTGATGAAAATTGAAGGGTTTGATTGTAAGAAAATGTGCAAATCTTTTGTAATGTGAACATTTGATATTTTGTAATGTTCTAATGTTTTTTTTTAAATTTTTTATTCTGCTCTTATTTTGAGTATGTAAATATGTAATACTTGAAAGATAAATGCGTTTTTATGTTTTGAATGTGATAATATGGTATGTATATACTTATTTAGTATTATGTTGTTCATTTGATTATTTATTGGTTTAAAATATATTTTCCTTAACGGGTAACAGGTCTGGTCATATTACCTGTTAATATTATCGGGTCAATTTCGGGTCGGGTCATTTTACCCGTTTATTTTAACGGGTGTTACACGACACAACTCGTTAAGATATTGGGTATGACACGAAAACGACATGAACACGGGAAACACGATACGAATGCCAGGTCTAGTTGATCTAATTCGATTTTCTCACCTCTTATACTTCTAAGCTCTCCAGTATCATTTTTTTCCATTTTTGTTAAGTAAACATGCTCCTAGTTTCTATTTCTCATCAACAATAATAACTTGAGCCCGTTTGAGGTGCTTATAGGGCCTATCTTTATTTTTGTTTTTAAATCACCTAAATCGAAAAGCATATGATCATTGAATTAAATAGTTATCTCCTCCCAGAATTTATTATTTATTTATTTTTAGTTTTAGGAAACGTTTTCAAGGATGTTTTGGTCATTTTACATTTCAATTTGGTGTTTCGAGGTGAACAAATAGATAGAGGTTAATTCCACTAGCACATAGGCTCAAACAGTGCCTAATTCGGAATTAGAACGAAGAAGTTAGAAGTGTTTAAGTTGGAGGGCATTTTTGTTACTTAGACCAAAGTTACTATAAATGGAAAGAGTCTGACCTATGGAAGTAAGAAAACCAGGTCTCCAAAAACGAAACCCTTCAGCTCTGCTAGACCAGGATCAGGAATCAACGAGGTTGGTAGGGTTAAATTATCGTTAAGCCCAGTTGAAACCCCATGTCATTTTCACACGAGTACCATTGTAGATGATAAAATTCAGCTTGAAAGTCTTGGACACCCTAAAACCCTTGGTTATGTACTCGTCATTTTCAGGCAACGAACATGGTGGTGTACAACCTGGGTTTTGTAGCCCGTCCTCTAAGGGTAAAACTCGACCAAAATCATTGTCATTGGACCTCCAACAACGACATGGCGAGCCTTGGAAGTTTCGGCATCGTGGCTTTCCTGGGGGTTTTGGCCATCTTTCGTTACCTTTTGGACTTCGTGACATGTAAAAAAGTTGTTCCTTGTGTTGAGCTTTACATGCTTGTAAAATTTTGTGAAATTTGGAGTTAGCGGGAAACTGAGTTTCCGTTTGCCAGAAACCACCGTGCACAGTGGCGTGTGTGGTAGGGCGTGGGAAAACTCAGTGACATGGCTTTTGGACATAGAGATGTTCTTAAAGCTTGAGTCCATATTCAAGGTTCGATTGTTGAAATTTGATGCGATGGTTCGATCATTAAATTTTTGAGATAATTGTACAGCCGTTTGATTTTCATGATTGACGATAATCCGACTGTTGGATTGTCATGCAATTTTTAGCATGTTATTTGTTGATTGTCTGACCTTTGAGGAATTGTGGAACGAAAACGTGACGTTTGAGTTTTACAGATTGGAGAATCTTGGTTGTTAACCCTAATGGAGCCACTTTGATGATAACTGACTTTTTGGTCAACGTGCCCTGATTTATTCTGGTAACTCATTTATTTTAGGATTCTAAGATAATATGTGTATTTTTATAGGCGTTCATCGTGTCTGAGTGCTCCGATCTTCATTCTAGGATTGCTGATAGTCGAGATTTCTGGTAAGTGATTGTAATATAGTGTGAAAATATATTGCATATTCCCTTGTTACTTACTTGTGTATAGCATGGATTTATAAAATGTGTTTATCGCTAGTCATCAGCTTGTTGTTTGAAATGATACATCTATATTTACTTGAAATGATTGCAAACTGAAAGGGCTAGTAGAAGGTCGATACCTTGTATACTTAACTTCTCGTTTCATGCATGGCTATGAAATCCTAGTGTGTTTCTTTCTGATTCCATGAGTAATTCTGAAATCCAATTTTCTTAAGAGGTTCTGGAACGCTACTCTATTTGATTCCATGCAAAGTTCTAAATCTCTACATCATGTATGATTCCATGAGAGGTTCTAGAATCCTACAGTAGTCCTAGAGAGGTTTAGAAACCACGTGCATAGTTTCTATTTGGTTTCATAAAAGGTTATAGAACTCAGTGGTTTGCTCTGGCATGGGTCTGCTAGCAGACACGTGATGCACTACAAGCAGAGCCACTAGACGCTGCATTAATGGGCCAAAGCCCACATGAGCTAAGGTTTATAAATCAATGGGCTTAAGACAAGCCATAAGATTATTTGCATGGATCGTTCGTGGAGGCTGATACCATTTGGTGATGACCAGCCGAGCTGGTGGCTGCAACTCTATAAAAGCATGCCAAACTGGAGATGGCTATTCGAAGGGGAACGACTGAACCTGATGAGGCCTTGCATGTGGTTGTTGTTGCAACTGTTGTTGTTATTGTTGTTGTCACCACTACTACTGTTGTTGTGGTGTTGCAACCACAATGTCCTACCGCGGTACTAATGCGGCAATTGAGGTGATTTGGGGTCGTGATGAAGTCGTGGCAATCCTGTTTTTCGACGAAAGCAGCTATAATCCTCAAATAAAAGGTCTGGCAGAGACTGTGATCGACTAAAACTTTGAATTCATATTCTAAGGCCTCAGAGACTCCATGGAAATCCTAGATTGCGAGGATTGGCCATTGTTGTTCTTGCTCGCTGTTCTTTGTGTATCCACCATAGTTGTTCCATGTGAACAAGATCCAAGAACAATGAAGAAAGCCTTTTAGACCATCCCTAAAGGAGATGTCAAATCCTAAGTGGAATGTCATGTAATCAAATTTGAAAGTAGGAGCAAGCTCCAACCAATATGTTAATCCTATGTGTATTGACATATGAGTTTTCATATGTCAAATTTGACATATGAGAAAAGATGATGTCAAATAATTTTTAATTATTTTATTATGTGAATCTCATTAATGCACCAATGATAGATCTTGAAAAATTATTTTAATTGATTTATTTTTAAAATAGGTCCTGCAAATATCATTTATAACAAAAAAACATACCGGTTGGAAAAAGAAAAAAAAAATGACATTACTACGTTAGCCATCAAATTAACATTTGACATTTATCTTTTGACATCTCCATTGGAGATGCTCTTAGGGCTTATTTTCTTCACTCTGATCTCCAAGCACACATTGAGTTGTAACTCAATTTTTCTCTCAATGAAAACACCAATTTGTGGATGCAAATTTCATTCACAACTAATTTGATGAAATTTCACCTACAAGAGAACAAACACCGTTAGCTTAATTGACGAACACCCAAAAAAAAAGGAGGGTTTATCCGCCAAAGAGCATCTAATGCCTAAGTTAGAAAAATAATAGAGAAGAAATTTGTACTTGAGAGTATTCTGATTAGTACGTGGCGATTACCCTTTTATTTGATTGACTTGGCTATTTATGGGAAAAAAAAACCTTAGCAGGCAGTTAGGAAGGGAGGTTGCATAGTATACTAGGTAGTCCTTAATGATGTAGGAAAGTCTACGTAGTCCTCTAAAAGTCCATGTTAGTAAGAGCGCAGGTGTAGTGGACACCCAAATGGGGACTCTGAAGAGTCAATGCCTTGTCACCATTGGACCGGGTATGGGTTGATGAAATGACTTGTTATGGGCAGCCTAGAGAGCCCCTAATATATATCATGGGCAACCTAAAGTACCCATGGTCAGTTAGTAACATAAAAGCCCAATTATAGGACAAACTGCATCTTATTCCCTTAAGGGAATTTTATCATCAACTCACGACGTTAAGGGCAAAACTATTATATTGGACATATATTCCACGTGTCATTTTCCTATTAGATGTGATTAATTTATGTTTCGACAAGTTCTCATAATTTTGGTGATTGTTGATAGATTTACAAAGTATGTATGCTCACTTCATTCCTTTGTTCTTACATAGCTAAGCAGGTGGTTGAAGTTTTCGTGAAATAGGTGTTTCATCTTAATTAAATGCCACAATCTATCATTTCTGATAGAAGTCAATCTTTCGTAGCAATTTTTAAGAATTTTTTTTTTTTTTTTTTGGAAATTGGGGAATTCATTACCCAGGCAAAGATGCCAAACATAATAGGGAGAGCCTACAACGAGGCAAGCAAACAACAATGCAAAAGAAAACATCAAGCAGTAGAGGGAGTTACAAGGAAGACGCATTAGCTAACCTATCGCGTCACCCCCTCCATTACCCCCGTTACATTAAGGAGGACAGGGTAAACCATCATTTTGAGCACATGAACTAACGAAGATGGGGGTTTGTTGACCCAGGAAACATCGCACATCTCCTAACACTGTTGCAACTCCAACGAATCCACCGCCATGTTGGCTGATCTTGGAGTCCAAGACCAGCGACAGTCCTGGAAAGACTCCCCTAGGCTTTTAGCTTTCATTAAAGAAGGGTAAGCCTCCCATTTACCATTTTTAAGTGAATCTGAAAGAGAGCAAATGGATTCATAGGAATCAGATTCAATTATAACCATTCGAATCCCCAATGCCATACCAAATTCACAACCTTTGAGGAGGGCCACGACTTCAGTAACTCCAATAGAAGGAGCCCGAATGGCATGTCTAATCGTTGCCACAAAAGACCCCAAACATCTCGCAACACAATCCCCACAAAACCGGATCGCGTCGTCACCGACTAACTAGCATCAACATTAATTTTTGTATACCGCGTAGCGGGGAGGCCATCTAGGTCGACTGATTAGCCACAGTCAGGGTGGGGGCAGGTGGCATCTGATTTTCACGGACATCTTCAAAATACACTCTAGCCGAGTTTGTAATTGCACATAGGATTTGTCTGGGTTGATTGGTCTTTGATTATACAAAAGGTTGCACCAAGCTTTCCATATATGCCAGCACGTGAAGGCTATATACTATAGTAAGTACATTCAGTCCCCACTTTCATCGACATGCAGGTTTGAGAATGAGTATAACCATTCCATCCAATTCAAGACTTCATTCCTACCAATCTTGAGATTAAGAACCCCTCCAAACCAGATGGTCTCCAACCATAGGCATAATAAAAGTAAATGTTCAATTGACTTCTTTTGGTTGTGGCATATCGGGCATGTCGGGTTTAGGGTAGAACACTGTTTATATAATTCTTCCATCGTGGCCAATGCTCTATGGAGGGTTTTCCACATGAAATTACAGATCTTTGCTGGTTTGAAGCTTCCATATGAACTTCCAAACCCGAGCCAGGGTAACTCGGGATGAAGAATGATGTTGCGGCGCTTGGGGGCTAGCTCGAGACTAAACCCAGTGGTACCCGAATTTCACCGAGTACAATCTATTCTTGGTAGCCGACCATATGAACCTATCCTTATGCATTGAGTCACCAATATGCGTATCACTAATGGGGTTGAGCTTCTCCATAGATAAGAAGGGTTGAAGGGAGTTGAGTTCCCAAGTTTTAGAACTTGGACATATAAGAGTCTCCACCCGAGTATCCTTAGTGACATGAAGGGAGGGATGGGAGCACCTGTCTACCCAAATCCGCACATTATGCCCATTCATTACTTGCGAATCCGCACACTTCAACAAAATATCTAATCCCACTAGTAAGCTGGTCCAAGCCCATGATGCTCGGCTTCCATGTTGGGCATTAAGAAAAGAACAATGTGGGAAGTACCTGGCCTTGAGTACCAAAGCCCATAAAGAATTTGGCTACGTAATCAACCTCCAACATTGCTTGGCAAGGAGAGCATCATTGAAGGTTTTAAAGTTCCTAAAACTCATTCCCCCTTTATGCTTCGGAAGACCGAACAAGTTTTTTTATACCTAATGAATTTTTCGCTCCCCATTTTTTTGCCCCCACCAAAACCCAGAAATCATGGAGTCCAGCTCGTTGCAAATTGCATCCAAAAACTTAAATAAATTCATTAGGTACACATGAATAGCTTGAGCGACGACCTTAATCATAACCTCTTTGCCGGCTTATGATAAAGTGCATTGTTTCCACCGTTAGATTTTCTCCCTCATTCTACCTTTCACATAAGTGAGTCCACGGCTCTTAGAACAACCTTATATTGCAGGAACCCCCAGGTAGGTCCTCGGATCGGAAACCATCGGTATACCGAGAATGTTCCCTAGCTTCTCCACAACTACCATGGGGGTATTGGCACTAAAAAATACGCACAATTTCTGAAGATTCACTGCCTGGCTCGAAGCCGAGCAATAGGCCTCAATTAGTCAGCCCAAGTTAATGCAGTTCATTCTGTCTGTCACGCTCTAAAAACGAGCATGTAACAGTGTCACACTCTATTTGTAACGCAATACTATAGTGTTAAAATCCAACACTATAGCATTAAATTCCTAATAGAACGTAAGACTATTTGAGGGGAATAAAATAATTTATTTTTAAGTAGTACGGAAGCAGAAATCATTTTGGTAAAACAAAGAGTAAAAAGGCAATTGAATTTGGATAAAAATTTTACATAGGAAAAGAACTTCACAATCTACAACAAAATCAAAGAGTTTAAGGTAATTATCATACTAAACCAACTCTTTAGTACGATTTGGAAAGTACAAAGAACTGAGTTTGGCTACAAAAGATTCCTTCAAGACGATGAGGCAATGAACGACCGAGAGTTTGACAAGCAACAAACAATGCTAGTCTCGACTTTAGTCCAGTTTGTCTATCTGTAGGTGCATTGGTCCTGTAATAAAGTAGGGGTGAGCATCACGAACGTTCATCGCTCCCCCTTAGGGAATCCACCCCAGCTAGTTTTGAAAATAACATACGACATTATGTATACTATAGGAAAATGATCGATGCACAACAAAAGCTTTGTTTAGTTTCGAAAATAGACTGTATGCTCACACAATTTCCTTTTAAAAAGAAAATAGGGATCCCAATAAATCGCTACATGCCTGATGACCAGTCTAATTATCAACTTCCCCCTTACCTGGACCAACTTCAAATGAACATACTTATGGTAAGGTGTAGCAAGAGTGTCCTTTAATGATCTATCCTTAGATATCCAAGTACCTCTCCTAGAAAGGTAGCGGTACTAATCCCTTCGTAGTAGCCCATCTGGAAGTTTAGGGGATCGAAACCCAAGGCGGTCGCTATGCCCCCTTTATTCTCAAGTCATCACTTTAATTTGTAACATAAAACAACATGCATATCATGATATAAAACAAAACCATTTTTCCTCATGGTTCTATCACAATAAAATATATGCAGCTTTAAAAGGCATTTGTATATTTACATATACATACATGCACAAAATTCCATTACTAGGGTAAGTGAGGATCCCCTTACCTGGTCTTCAAGCCAAGCAAGCAATATTCCTCACCAATGCCTTGATTCCAAAGCTAAAACGAAGATCCATGTCACTACTGAAATAGCTAAGCTCCATGTACTTGAGCAAGTTCCTTGATCACTTTTATTGCCATGTATTTCTTCCACTCTATTTTCTTTTTTAATCTCTTTCTAAACATATATAATATTTATATACACGCATGTACATACATACATATACATACATACATACATATATATATATATATATATATATCTTATATTGCATGGCTTCCTCATGAATTGTATAACCAATGCACTCGGATTTTGGAAATAAGAAATGCATGTCCCTATTTATAGTAATGCTATGCCGACTCACCCTATGCTCTAATTGGAACAAATGGACAACGCATCTAATATGTTTGGCTCTTGGATAAACTAAGCCATTAATAGGACAACTCCTCCTATAAAACTATGAGTCACAAACACGTGTTGATTGCATTCAAATTTATTGACACCTCTAGCTTAGTGCATGTAAACTCAATCTAATCATTTACTTCCCATGTGGTTAAATTGCCACTAACCGATCAGACCAGCCCCCTGCTGTCTAGCTCCAGCAGTTGTCACTTGGCAAGCTAGCTACTTAATGGATGCCACGTGTCATTTACTCATTGGTCTAATATGTAAATCACCTTAAAAATTCATCTTAGCTCTAAAAGGTAATCCGAAAAATGCTACGAACTCTTAATGACGTCCACTTTCATATTTTTACCTCAAAATAATGTTTGAACTCAAGTAAAATTATCACCCATTTAAAATGAACTATAAATCGTAAAATTCGAAAACACTCCAAAATTCATAACCACACTTTCTAAGTACTTTAAAATTTCAGGGTCTCACACTGTCAGCCTTCAAGAAGATTAGGGTGTCATCAACAAAGAAAACATGAGATATGGAGAGGCCATGAGGGCTCATCCGAACCCCCTGCAGCTGCTTAGTATCAGTGGCTCTACTAATCATCTTTGACAAAACTTCACTAACCATCATAAACAAATACGGAGATAGCGGGTCTCCTTGCCTTAATCCTCATGAATGAGTAAATTTATTACCCAGTTGACCATTGAGGATCACAACAAAATTAATTGAACTCACACACCCCATGATAAGCCTCTACTAGCAAGGGTGAAACCCCATCTTCTCCATTAGCGCATCCAGAAAATCCCATTCCACAAGGTCATAGGCTTTGTGCATATCAAGCTTGATGTTGAGTTCGAAGTTACACTTCGGTTTCCTGAGCTTGAGGAAGTGGAGTAGCTAATGCGTAATCCCAATATTGTCCTGAATTTGTCATCCCCCAACAAACGCATTCTGCATGGGAGAAATAAGACTCGGGAGTAAAGGCTTTAGTCTATTAGTTAAAACCTTAAACAATACCTTGTAGGAAAAATTCACATTGAGTTAATAGGGACAATTATCTCCATTCGTCAAAAACATGACAAACTCATTAACTTCCTTTACAATACTATCCTAAAATGAATGGTAAAAAATTCCTTGAAAACCATCCGGTCCCGGGGCTTTTAGGCTGCCCATTTACCGAGCAACATCTTTGATTTCCTCATCCGTTATCAACATCAGCAATGATTGATTCATACCATCAGTGACCGACGGGGTGATGCACTTCAGTACCTGCCCCTAATCCTTTTGCCTCGACGATGTAAAAAGCTTAATATAGTAGTCATCAATCAACTGATGCACCCAGCTTAGGCTCTCCTCCCATACTCCGTATTCCCTCTTGATCTTCTCCACTGTGTTCATCTTTCGCCTTTGCAATGTGGATTGATGAAAGAACACAGTGTTGGCATCACCTTCATGAAACCATTTTACCCGAGACCGTTGTTGCCAAAAGCTTTTGTCTTGTTCCCAAAGCTTGTCAACCTTTATGGTATTCTCCTGGATTTTAATCGCATTTGGCCCCCAATTCATTTGAAGCTCCCCGAGCTAACCCATCAGTTCTTCTATTTCTCTAACTCGCATCTTGAACTTTCTACCACCTAGTTATAACGTCCCCATTGCATGGGCAGTTCCAACAAACTTCGACTAACTTTCTGCATTCCTCATCTTTGGCCCAAAAGGCTTCCAAACGGAATTGTTTTTTGCCTTTTCCCAGACTTGATTCACGATGGATAACGATTGGGCAATGGTTAGATCCCACAATCATAATGTGGGTAACAAAGGTGTTTGGCCAAGTAGCCTACCATAGTTGATTACTAAGCCCCCGGTCAATCCGGTCCTTCACAAGCTCCTCGTTTCTGTTCCTGCGCCATGTGAATGGTGGCTCATTAAAGTCGAGGTCAATTAGCTATGTAGCCTCCATAAAGTTTTCCAAGTATCGGGCCTGGTTATAAAGAACCGCACCCCCTCCGAATTTTTTAGACTCCTAGATAACTTCATTAAAGTCACCCCCACATAACCAAGGAATATCAGAAGGCACAAAGTGAGAGTTCATCCAACCCCAAAACTCTTCCTTTTCCCCTCCCAATAGGATAAGCCATAGACTCCAATCACCCTCCACCTAGTGTCTCCCACACTCTAAACTCAAGCATCAATGATATGTTTTGATGAAAAAGTGACATCAACCTCCATCAAATCATCCCACCACAGACTTAGACCACTAGCCTTGCCAATAAGAGATACATTGAACCCACAAAAAAAATCCCATTCTTCTACTTACCCCGTTAATTTTATGATCATTCATCTTAGTTTCTGAAAGAAAGATCATAAAGGGTCTGTATTTTCAAATAAGCCCATGTAGGGCCCGAACGACTGTGTCCGACTCATGACCACGACAGTTCCAAAATAAATGTCTCATGGCGATCGTGCCGCTGTTTCAGGCTAGCCGTCATCACCTTGGGAACTTGTCCCCTTTCTTCTCGCCATGAGTTCATACCTCTCTACCTTCTAGACCTCCTTCATATACTCTCACATCTATTGGTATTCTTTTGGGATCTCCAATAGTTCCTCTTCAGTGTATAAGGCTCTGTCCATATTCAGACACCCCTCCCTGATGCTCATACTCCTCAACCTAACTACCATTATTTTCTTCATTTCTTCTCTGCTCTCGATATTTTTAATTCTCTTCTGAGGCGATTGACTGATTTCCATGTCACATAGCGCAGCCCTACGCTTCAATAGACTACCTTCAGTCACCCCACAAATATTGAGCACATCTCCCCTATTATAGGCATCCTTCTCCCCAATCTCTTCTATAACAACCGAAGACGTGCCTTCGTGTTTTGGTTGAATAGCTCTAGAATTTGTTTGTAGGGGACAATCGGGATGACGACCCAAAGCTGCATGCCGAGTCAAATAATAGTGGCCCTTAGAAATCATCCAATCAGGGTGGCAAACTCAAAATCATCCATATGTTTGTTATGAAGGAAATTTTGTGAAAAACATGTTCATTTGAATAACATCTATAGCATGCAATTAACAATTAAAAGGCGGAATCATGCTTGTATGCACTAAAAAACAAAACATTACCCATGAAATTCAAAGCCTAGTAGATTGGTGAACCTTGACTCAACTTAAAACAACATTTGTTAGTTGAGAAATTATACCTTTGTAGATTCCTCTTTGCATAAGCAAAGGCTAATCACCCAAAGAGAGGGCCTTCATTCCTTGCATCTTAGATCTATGGATTTGGATGGATGAAATGGTTCTCCAAGTTCCCAAAATTGAGAACCTCTAAGTCTCTACACCAAGGTTAGATTGGAGAAGAAATGAGTGACCTTGGAGTAATAGGATTGCTAGCTAAACCCTCCAAGGAGGCCGGCCACTTTAGAGAGAAATGAGAGCTTATGTTCTCATCCTTTCCCCAAAAGAAAACCCTAAATGAATTTTGGCTACAAAGTTATATTTATACCTTTATTCATTGGAGTGGCAAACTTGTAATTAAGTCCAAAACCCACTCCTTTAACAAAATGGCCGGCCATAGGGTTTCATTGGGCTTTTAAGGCCTTTGTGAATTATTTGTCATTAAGTTGTCATACAACTTAAGTCAATGGGCTTGACGTTCGAAGCCCATTGTGCCTTGAGGCCCAAAACTATCCCGAGGTCTTTAACAAACTTATTCATTTGATTAATTAACATATTAATTAATCCTTGCCATAAATAATTAAACCATTTAATTATTCTTACTCATCTCCATTGTTTCTTCAATCTCCATCTTACACGGTGTACGATCCATTAGGTTCCTTTTAGCGAGGCAGTGGGCGTTTAAAACCATTTCAAATCGATTGTGAATTGAAACTTACTTTCAATACTCCCTTTAGTGATTATACACATTTAGGGCTTCCACAAACCATGAGTGACACCTAACAGCATATCATGGTTACCCAAGCTAATCAGAAGAGGTGGAGAACCTATTCAGTTTAGGATTACAAATGGAATACGGTCTTTCTCTAATACAATACTCTTGACCACATTGTTTGGTTTGATAGTTTATTCATGTCTACTATCCAATGTGATTCGTGTGCTTATATGATTACCTTAAATGTGATTTGGAACGACTTCCTAAATCTCATTCATACTCTGGCCAGAGATTCTTAATCATATCATAGAGTATTCTCCCCCAAACGGTTTGAAGGTTAGAGATCCCTTGTTGCACATTCACTTGCCTCCATGGCTAAGTGGCTTAACCCCGACGATGTCGTGGACACCCGCGGATGGGGTGACTTTGACATAATCAAAGATCAAGGACCTAACCACAAGACAACTATGATGCCTCAGGTCAAAGGACTACTTTACATTATCCCAACCATGAGTTCTCATGTGACATGAGTATGAGAACTCTTCGTTGATCGTGTTCAGTAGACTCATTCGCTATTGAGCACCTACATGCTTGTCTTGGTGTCAATCACACCAATGACTCGAGACCAGTCACTCTCCATGAGAGAAGACACAGCACGTACTGATCTTAACGGACTGTCAATGCCCAATTGGCAATCCTATGATCAGGAACCTTTAGGATATGTATACGAAAGAATGGTCTCATGAATCTAACTTCTTTAGATCGCATTCTCCGAATCACATATTCCTTGGACTTATCGTTTAAGCGTATAACATTTATATGAGATGGCTCAAACAATAATCTTTGCCCTTGATATTAAACTAAATTAGTTTACCATGTGAAATGTCCGTAAAGTATCATCATATGATTGGTTTTAGGGCACATTTCCAACAATCTCCCACTTGCACTAGAGCCAATCAGCTTGGTCATCAGTGATGATACCTTTTCTGTAGTCATTTCATAAATGGCTGAGTAGTAGGCGTAGACAATGGATATCTATATGTTATCCATAGAAGCAACCTTGAGAATAACGACGCCACCATTATACATGATTCTTAATCATGTGGTTCAGTCTCTCATTTGAGTTCGGATCGTGATGAGACCTTGATTCCCTGGCTTAAGCTATCGCCCCATTAGTGTCGTAGTGTCGGTACACTAGAGACACTTTCTAGTTGGAACCGAATAGAGAGTTCATAAATGAACTTTCCCATCCAAACAACATTGTTGTAAGCTTCTATATGGCAATATATTTTGCATTCATAATGGAACACACTAAAGTCATTACTTTTAATGTTTCCATCCAAATATCTCATTAGTCATAATAAAGAGATATCTGATTATCTCTTCATTCATAATGAACAAACATCCAATGATGGATTAGATTCATAATCTAATACATTTACGTTTCCTTTACGTTACTCTAATTCTTCCTCATTCTTTGAGGAATCTATCCTTTAGCATTTCTTAAATACTTAAGGACTCACTTGACAGTTGCCATGGTTCTGATCCTGGGCTTGCATTGATATTGTCTTGTACCGTTCTAGGTACAACTCATATCAATGTTTTTCATACAATATGAAATACATAAATCACCTTTCTGCGTATGCATAAAGGATTCTATTTACGCATTATTTCTTTGGGAGTCAAAAGGTACGTTCCCTTTGAGAATGGCAACTTGCTAGTCTCACTAGAGTCGTCCTTCTAATTGAAGTTTATCATTATATGAGAAACTTCCTAGCATCTCTTGTCTATTATTAGGGATTGATATAATCGAATTATATCTTGAAATATATCATTATAGATTTCTATCCCATGTATTTAGACTATATCTCCCATATACATTCTATCGTTATAGAATGTTTAAAGTCATAACTTTAACGAAGAAGTATTCTTTTCATTTCCAAAATTAATATATCATATATATATTCAAATTTAGGAATTTGATTAACTCCCACTAATCTTTTGTAAACCTAGTAAACAAAAGATTCATTCACATCTTTATGAGAAATCAAACGATTTGATCTTTCTCTCATAAGACGCTTATAGCTCCCACTAGCTTGCTAAGATCCATGATGGATGGATCTCTACAACTTACATGTCTTGTGATTCATAGTTTTAGACATATATATTATCAAGACTATCTTAATAATGGTTTCGAAAACCCATATAATGTCCAAACATTGAATCACCATTTAGTTGTAGCTAGCAATCTTCGAATTAATTGAAACTAAGACTACGTCAAAGATGGTTTCTTCAAAGTCAACCATTCTCTTTGATTGTAGTCACCTTAAGCTACCAATTAGCTATAAAGGTTTCATTATTTCGGGTCAAATGGTACTTTACCATTTCCTTGAGTATATGTCGTATATACACTCAATGTAGTCATAAGGATTTTCATTCTTATTTCTTTCGAATTAAGAGGTACAACTCTATGACATAGTCATAAAGTTCAAACCATTCAACTGAGACAGTTTATAAATCCTTCTCGACTACCTTGTAGCTTGTGGTGTAGAAACTAGGTTGTTATATTTGTTGATTATCATCTTGTCTCTCAAAGAACCCATTCTTTGAGTTCTATCTCTTGTTCATTTGCGCTATCTTAGGCAAATCCTAGTGTAGGATTACAATGAACTACCCAACAAACAACATTTGTTAGTTGGTTTATAGAAGTGATATCCAAATGTTAATTTAAGGATACCCACAAGATAATTTTAAGCAAATATTGCTTATTAGCACACAACCCCAAATCTTAACATGATTAAGATTTGTCTTTCTTTCCAACTACATCTTATGGAGTCATGAAAATTTTGAAAGACCTTCTAATTGACAATCATATTGTCTTAGAAGCATATATCCTATATATGGGTAATTGATAACATCCAACGAACTAAATCTTATTCAAGTTCGTTCTTCTCCTAATGGAGAAATCCATTATCTTTTGATGCTTCTTTCCTTGATATTTTTCAAGGAAACTGTTCTAAAGTGTTATCTTTCCTTGGATCAAATCTAAGGAGGCAAATACTTTAGACGTCTTACTCATCATCTTACATTTCTTGAATTCTTTGAAACCTTTTGCAAAGTATTCGGACTTCTGTTTATTCAAGATAAACTATAGTCCAACCGAGAGCGATCTTCGGTGAATGTCATACAACATGAGTAGTATTATGTTGTGGACAAGTGCCACTAACATCTAAGTGAATTAACCTCAACAACTTTGTGATTCTTTCTTCTTTCCAAAAGAATAAAGATTCGAACATTTCGCCTCTATACAATTTTAATAAGAAGGTATTGGATCCGGATCTAACGATCCAAAGCATCCATCTATGACAAACTCGTATTTTATGTTTTTGAGGTATCACAACTCAGTTGGGATTAGTCACTACCTTGCAACCTTTTGGGTTTTAAGCATCGTTATATTCTAAACAGTTAACACTACCATATCATCTCTACTATAGAGACAATCAATTAGATTACAATAATCTAATCATTCATTAATAAAGAACAATGTTTTGTCAAACAAAACATTCATCCATCCCTTATAGTGATGGAATTAAGTTCCTTAAAATTGGAATGTAAAGACAATCTTTGGTTTTTCAAATTTCTTTGGTAGTTCATATGAGGAAGTAAGTACTATCTGCTTTCGTAGAGATCTTTATTTTATTCACGTTCCGAATGTGAAGCACCTTTTTCTTCTCTCATATATCTTCTACTTCTTATTAGTCACACTTTTACAACGATTGTAAAACATAGTTACTAATACGGAATCAAGCATTCAAGTATAAGAACCAACTGTTTTGAACTATTCAAGAACAATTTTCATCACCTTCGAAAGGTGTGTTCTTGACACTTGCAAGACATTTCTTGCAAATTCCCCTTCCAATGTCCATCCTTTCATAAAGAAAGTTTGTTCCCTTGGAGTTTATTTTGCTTTCTTCATTTGACTTCTCCTTTGACTACAATAGTCATGGTCCCTAAACTCCCACTATCTCTCTTGAAACTTATTTCAATTGTGTTATACACATCAAACGATTTGGAGAGAGTGTGTGGTTATTGTTCACTATATAGTTTACAATAAACTTAGTGAACCATTTGGATAGGGACACAAAGGTGAAGTCCTTGCCTAGTTTCCGTTTCTAGAAGTGGTTTAACACTTCAACACTCAATGATTCAAAATCATCATAAGTCCATGTTGATGGACTATTTTTGTCAACTAACCATTATGTTCTAAACATAATTACAAACTTTCAAGAGTTGTTCAAGACAACTCTCATTTCTTCATACAACAATTTGTAAGTGAAGAATCATGGCACATAAAGTGTCCATGCCCTTGTGCTTTCTTCTTAAGTTCTTTGTTCATTTAACAAAGAAACAAGCACTAGTGTTTGCATTAGCTAAGGGTTGTTCAAAGCAACTCTTATTTCTTCATACAACGATTTGTAAGTGAAGAACTATGACATTAAAAGTGTTGTCCTCTTTATGATAGACTTATCTAACATGTTCTTCCAATGATACATTATCAATAGGAAGATTGTGAGGATTAGACTACTTAGGTACATATGCAATCCATTTAAGACAATCTTTGGGATTGTTGTACCAAGTCCGGAAACTAAAGCATTTGGCTTTTCTTAGTCAAGTTTTGGATAGCGTTTGCAAATATATTGGTAAACAAATACATAACGTATATAAATTGATTGATTTTAAGCCATTTGATTCGGGTCTTTAAATCAAATAGCACCACCCACTATTTTTGGCAAATTCCATATCCCTCATCGGAATTCGAGAGTTTTGGAGGAAACTCTTAGTAGGGTATGGGAGGCTCACTATTACCAAGCCCACCTCAAAATTATATTATGTTGGCTAGCGTTAATAATAATGAGAGAGTACGCTTACTCATTTGCATCTCTTGCAAGTACCCATCTAATTTGGCCTCTAGAGAATGATGCCTCAGAATTATATCATGTTGGCGTCATTGTACTTAGTTAAGTCATTCCCACCATGCCTAGTTGGTGTAGGGGTTCAAGCATAGCCTCAGAATTATATCATGTTGGCTAAACTCGTTGCCTACCTCACTTCATCATGTATGTATATAGAACTCCTCCTGAGTGTAAGCACGCACTTTGTACTCCCCCATTATAGGGTGAAGTCGGTGTACGAGTCACAAATGATTGGAGCCTACCACGGTGGAAGGCCACGAAAGAGTGTTCAAAGCACTCTCACGCTTATCAACTTAATAATGGTTTGGTTGAGGGTTTTTAGGTCTCATCACATATAAATATTCATTTTAATCTTTATTAAAACAATTTTGGTCCTATTACAACTATTGGTCCATTTGATTGATTTAGTAGTATATAATACTCCCACTAAGCTTGTAAAATGGTTTTTAAAGCAAGAGTATATGGTACTACTAATATAAGGTTTGCATTCATTGATGGACTATATAGTTGCCTTAGGGCCTTAGGATGACTATGAACCTTTGATTAGATCCAACACGAGCCTAGTGTTGAATCTCGGTCTAGGGATGGTGATTGATTTTAGTTACGCGTTTAATCACATTAAGGCGTGTTGTCTTAGGGGCGTTGGACCTTCTACTCCATTTTCATGCATATCAAATAATACAAGAAAGGAGTACTTCAAAGCTTATGCTCTTTACAACATTTGAATAAAACAAATTACTTTAAAGTAAAGAAGAGCTTATGCTCTTTTACAACATTTGATCAAATCAAATTACAAGCAAAATCTAATCTACACATTCCCATGGTTCAAACAAATTTGAAACGGCCTTTCACATAGCTCAATTATCGTAGGCTTAGGTTCATAATCACCCTTTAATTAATCAACACTTTAACTAATTAAATTGAATGCAACATTTTCATTTGGTTTTTGTATCCTTAAAATTGATTTAAATGGAGCTAAATGAAATGAAAATCCAATTCTCATTTAAAGAGACAAAACAATTTTGTTCTCAACTTAATTTGGGCCAAAATGCAATAACCTCAACTTTTGGGCTATATTGCAAAAACATAAACTTTTAGGGTCAGTTTGTAAAAACACAAAAGTCCACTACTTCATGTAATTACAACTAGAACCCAAAAATTTCAACAAATGCAAAAACTTCATTAAAGGAGCAAAACAATTTGTCCTTTAGCGTTTTTGGACCTAAACGTAAAAACGTAAACTTTTGGGCCAAAGTGCAAATACACAAAAGTATCAAAACTTTATGTAATTGCATAAAAGCCCCAAAAGTACTCCCATTGAGGGAGTGGCCGGTTTTGGAGAGGTGAAAGGAGTGATGTGTGTGTTAATTGGTAAGTTTGACATAAAGCATACAAGTGGTGCAAGTGGTGTGTGTGAAAGGGAATTAATCCTTACACACCCACCAATATTTCTTACACCTTTCTAAACAAATATCTAATACATTTAAACATATGAAAAACATAAAACATAAACTTTATGAAATAAATCAAAACTTTGAATCAAAATACCAAACTTTTTGTTCTTCGCAAAAATGTCAAGAACGAACAATGAAGAACACTCATGAAAAACTCAAAAAAATTCCATGAACATTTTTCACCCAAAAACATCCCAAAACCATTCAAACTTAAGGGAAATAACATATAACCAAACTAGGGTACTGTTTGGGCCCAAAATAACAGTTTGGGCCGAGTGTAAGGTCATTCTCGGCCCGGGAGGCCTTGCGGCAAGAATACCACGGATCGTTCAGTACGTGGGCCTCCAAACCTAGGTCGGCTAGGTCATAACGCAAGAGGTTGAATCCTAGTGCAATAAGGAGTCTCGGCAGGACCCGGAAGCGGATCCGGCTCAGGTAAAGGACTAGGTTCACAGTCCTAGTGAAGGTAGGACTGGTCGAGTTAATGCTGATCAGGGAAAGGAAACCTAGTCCGAGTAGGTTTTTAACTCGACCTTGGGGGGAGCCATTGCTATAAATAGAAGAGGTTGCACATCATCCCAAAGCCCTTGCAAAATCAATACAAAATTGCCCTGCGCAAATTCTCACAACTTGTGATTTTTCTTTTTCTTTTTTCGCTGACACATCTTCCGTTGGCATCAACAGCACTGTGGAAGCAACCGGTGATATCTTAAGTCGGCATAGATAGCTCTGTCACCGTAGAATCAATCGGTCTCGCAGTATCTTCTGTTGGCATCAACAGCACTGCGGCGAGAACGGTTGATTACCTATCCAAGTCTCGGTCGGGAAGGGTTTTTAACCCTTATTGGTCGAGGTCATCTCATCAGCCTTCTCGGCGAAGTGAGGTGTTACACGTTATTACGTTCGGCACATTGAAAGCCGAATTTGATATTGAACTTCGTAAGAATAGTAACCTTGTCTTCAGGTTCGAGAGCCCAAGAGGCCGAGACGTGTTCCTTTCTCGGCCGCAGTCGCAAGACGCAGAAGTCAGCCGCGCACCCAACGCAACATCAACAAATTTACCCCTCGGCCGAGCTCGGCCGACGAGTTGGCACGCCCCGCATTCACCGAAGGACGTAGTTAGCTTATTAATTTCTCAGCCTGCGCGCCACGTAGGCTTTGTAGTTTCTAGGGTCAACATTTTGGCACGCCCAGTGGGACCCAGTGCTAAACTACGAAGTTCATGCCAATTGAAACACGATCGGTAAAAAAGAAAACAGCTATGGGAAAGTCGACAGCCGATTTGCCGATTCAGAGCATAGGACAGAGTGTGCCACAGGCGCAGAATCCCCTTAGCGCTGCGACACCTGAGTCCACGAGCGCGACTCGCCGAGAGAGAGAAGTTAATCTCGGCGGTCAACTCCGTGGCTTAGAGATCCCTAACAGAAACACATGCGTTCTCAATGAAGGGATAATAGAGGAGTGTGCCGAGGATGGTGGTGAAGGATCTGACCCACCAACGAGGTCGTTTCTCCGAAAGCGACTGGACGAGCAGTCTCGGTCAGTCGAGCAGACGTTCAGTCGAGGCATTGACAAGCTGCATGACACGATACTCAGTGCCAATGATCGACAAACCAAGCTGCTCGAAATGCTGGTTAGTAAAGTTGGTGGCAGTAGGCCTTTCGAGCTTCTCCAACATTGTCCACCAGGAAACAATCCGGTACCGATTGTACCGGTCGAGCCTATTCCTGCCCAACTCAAACCAATCAACTTGGAAAAAGGAGGAGGGTCGAATAGTAGGTCAGACGGAACCGACCAGAGGATCGAAGCAACACCTGTTGATATGACCGAAGTTCAGCGGATGATCGACTCGGCCATGAAGAAAGGGCCGAAGTTTCCTAAGTTTATTCATCCGTACCCAGCTTACGTGGAAACGTTTGGGTACCCGAAGGGTTTTAAGATCCCAGATTTTAGTCTTTTTGCCGGTGAATCGTCCTTATCTTCGTTGGAGCACGTGGCTCGTTTCACCGCGCAATGCGGAGATGTCAATAGTGACTTTCATAAGTTACGGCTGTTCAACTTCTCATTGATCGGCTCAGCATTTGCTTGGTACATTAATCTACCCCCAAATTCTGTCCAGAATTGGGAAGAGTTGGTCGAGAAATTCCACGAGCAGTTTTATCGACCAGGGATGGAGATGTCAGTTTCTTCGTTAGCAAGGATGGCTCAGGCATCTGATGAATCACCAATGGATTATCTTACTAGGTTCAAATCAGCCAGGAATTGGTGCCGAGTGCCTTTACCCGAAGTCGAATTTGTCAGGCTTGCTTTGAACGGCCTCGACGTCGAATATAAAAAGAAATTCCTGGGGGCAAATTTTCGTGATATGTACGAATTAGCCCAACATGTCGAGCAGTACGATTATTTGCTCCGTGAGGAAAAGATTTCGAAGACTCCAACTCGGGGGACGATTTACAAGAATCCTACTGTTAATTATGCATCAACCGAGGATGAATGCGTTAGTGTGGATGCGGCTGAGATAGTGATAGATAAGCCATACGTTTGCAAGGCATTGACTCAGGTTGATTCTAGAGAAGCCAAAAGTCGCTCGGCCACTGAAGGAACATTGAAACCGTCAAAGGTTTATACTTTTGATATTACCAAGGCTGACGCAATTTTTGACCAACTGTTATCAGCAAGAATCATCAAGCTTCGGCCTGGTCATAACATTCCTAAGGCCGAAGAACTTAAAGGAAAGGTGTATTGCAAATACCACAATTCGAGCAAACATACGACAAACAATTGCGTTGTATTTCGCGATAACGTCCAAAGCTGGATTGATAATGGCAAACTGAAGTTTCCTGAGAAGAAGATGAGTGTTGATACTGATCCGTTCCCCACGGCAACAGTAAATATGGTCGACATGTACCTACCCAAGGACAAAGGGAAAGGCAAGGCCGAAGTGGTTGAGACGCAACGCCCGCAGAGTCAGAATTGTCGGCCACGGTTCATGGCCGATTTTCGTTCAAACAAGCCACCTACGGCTTTAACGGGGCCTGCTATTGTCAAACCTATGATGGATTATAGCACCGGTAAAGATAGTGGGGCGGCGGTTTTGTGCGGGAAATGTAGAGCGAAGGTCGACAGTGAACCAGAGGAGAAGCCCTCTTCGCAACTTGTGGCCACAACTCGGCCAAAGGTAGCCAATGAAGGCCAACATCATGGAGTTTTTGAGAGGCTCGGTCCTAAAGTACGGATGGAAGAGACACCCCCGGTCAGGCGGCGCCTCGATTTTGATGCTTCATTCTATGACGATGATTACTATAAGCGTAATTCTAGCAGTTCAGAATCATCGCGGAGCCAAAAGACCTTCAAGCCTCCCGAGCCTAGAGATCAACGTTGGTATACATACCATTCTTCGAAGGGCGTCTACACTGTGTTGTCCAAATCTCAGAAACGCCGGCATCAACGGATAGATTGCATGGCTCGCCGACGAGCAGCCCAGGAAACTTCGGCCCCTAAGTGGCGGCCAAAGGACACAGCTGCCACTGATGATGAGCGACCACCTCCAGTAATTATGACAGAGTTGGCTCAGGGGAAACAGCTGGTCGATCAAGATGTCGAGACCATGTTTGAAGAAGCTGATAAACGGATCAAACTTCTCATTCGACCAGGGGAGATGAAGGCACGCCTTGAACATTTCAGGCAAGAGGCCGAAAGCAAATTATATCCACTGGCTATACCAGAACCTTTGGTCAAAATTCGACGGAATTTGCATCCCCCGTTCCTTGGGGAGTCTTTGGAGTATATGCGAGAATTTCATAAGAAACATTCGGCCAACGATCTGTATGGTTTGCCGAAGGCATGCCAGGACACCATTGATCTGGTCCTGACTTGTCCGGATGCTGAGCGGATCATCCAGAAGACCTCAGATCCAGGATTGAAAGCAAGGTTCCAGCACATCCGAGAAGCTCGTGTCCTTGGATTGGAAGTCGACCCATACACTGATATCAATACAGCCGACCTTCCTTTCTCGCTGGAGGACCTTCAATATTTGCGATATCACTTTGAAGTATTTTCAGCAGTTTCTCTCTTCGGCCTTACGACCGATGAAATCGCACGTATTGCCCGTCTGGATGCTTATCTCGACACTAGGGATGCTCGGCTACACTACCAGGAGCAGGTTCAGGTCTTGATCCCAAGTACATTGTCAATCTCACCTGAGGCGGTCACGCAGAACCAACCTGTCGCCAAAGCAGCTCCGCCGGTTGACGTCGTTGAAGAAGGGATAGAAGAGTCTCGTTGTCCGACTTTGACAACAACTGAATCCGTAGTCGTCGACTAACCAAATGAGGAGGGTCTTGACCAGTTGGGCCCGTCAGTCCTGGATAATATGGAAATCAGTATGGTCCATGTGTTACCTGCCGATTTTCAATCAAGCACGGCTCAACCAAATTTCCTCGATGGAGATGTGGTTGCCGAAGAACCCGGCCATATTGATTTTGTGTCGATTGCTGAAGGTGAGTCAGCAACGAAAGATGATGGTTTAAAGGCTGCCTTGGCCGAATTGTTCCCTCGTTCATCGTCGACCAAGCTTCACCATTTAAAGCCATTGTATGTGACGGCCCACATTGAGGGATATCCAGTTTCTAAAGTTTTTGTCGACTGTGGGGCTACCGTCAATATCATGCCTTTGAACATCATGAAGGCCTTACGCCATTCGAATGACGAGCTTATTCCGTTAGGAATCACAATGAGTAGTTTCGTCGGCGACAAATCCCAAACCAAAGGTGTACTTCCGTTAACTGTGAATATTGCTGGTCGCACCCACATGACCGCCTTTTTCGTGGTTGATTCCAAAACCAAGTATAATGCATTGCTCGGCCATGATTGGATCCATCAAACTAGTTGTATTCCTTCGTCGTTGTATCAAGTGCTTGTCTTTTGGGACGGCAAATCGGTCACTGTTCACCCGGCCGATAGCCAGCCCTTCGAAGAGAACATGATCCAAGCCCGGTATTATGATGACCACGTCGGCTATATTACGTTGCAAGGCTTCAATGAAGACGGACGGCCGACTCGGATTTCAGTTCAGAAAGCTATCGAGGTTGGCGCCGAGACTGTCCACCAGGATTCGGCGAGACTCGGATTGGCCAATTTTCTCCCCGAGTCTGATGTCTGACACAGATCAGGACAAACGTAGGGCCGCGGTTTCATCTACGATGGAACGACTGCTGGCCCATTGGTATGCTATATCTCGGCAACCGAATTCAGACGTTAACCTCGTTGAGTTCCTTGCCGAAGAGGATCATGGTCCTGCCTTATCTTTTGATAAAGTCCGAGCCGCCCCGGCCGAGCTCGAGGATCATCGGCCCCAAGTTAAGGACCCCCTAGAAGAAATTAATGTTGGGACGGCCGATGACCCACGACCTTTGTTTGTTAGCGCTTTACTTCCTCAACAAATGAAGGACGAGTTGCGTGCCTTGCTTACAGAATTCAAAGATTGTTTTGCTTGGAGTTATCATGAAATGCCCGGCTTAGATCGTGCTCTGGTCGAGCATGAACTACGTATTAAGCCCGGATTTAAGCCTTTCCGTCAGCCACCTCGCCGATTCTCGACCGAAGTACAACTCAGTGTCAAGGACGAACTAGTTCGGCTTTTGAAAGCCGGATTCATTCGGACAGCTCGATATGTCGAATGGTTGGTGAATATTGTTCCTGTATTAAAGAAAAATGGTGCACTGCGCATCTGCACCGATTTTCGAAATCTGAATCTGGCAACTCCCAAAGATGAGTATACAATGCCGATTTCAGATCTGTTAATCGATGCTGCGGCAAATCATGTGATCTTATCCTTTATGGATGGACATGCCGGGTACAACCAAATATTTATTGCCAAAGCCGATATGCACAAAACTGCTTTCCGTTGCCCGGGGGCACTCGGCACTTACGAATGGGTTGTCATGCCATTCGGCCTCAAGAATGCCGGCGCCACGTACCAACGGGCGATGAACACCATCTTCCATGATTTAATTGGCACCATCGTCGAAGTTTACATCGACGATGTTGTCGCCAAATCTAAACGCCGACAGACACATCTAGACGATCTCCGACAGGCTTTCCTCCGCATGCGTCAGCACAACCTCAAGATGAATTCTGCCAAGTAGGGGTGGAATTTTTTCCCGAAAATCCCGAACCGTCCCGATCCCGTCCCGAAAGTTTCGGTTTGGGATTCGGCCACACCTTTGAAAGCTTTCGGGAATCCCGAACCGAACCGAATATTATATATATATATTTATTTATTTATTTTTAATTTTTAATTAGAAATTACTTGAACCGTTGGATTTGTTAAAATCAAATCCAACCGTCCATAGTTAGGTCATTTGTTTGTTAGGTATCACTGTATCAGACTCTCTCAGTCGCTCTCGCTCTCTCACCTCACTGGCCTCACTCACACACACTCTCACTCTCACAGTCACTCTCACAGTCCCCCCGCTCCACTCCTCCGTCGAATCCACGCCGCTCCTCATCGTCCATCACTCCATTGACTCACGCCGCTCCACTCCTCCGTCGAATCCATGCCGGTCCTCGTCGTCGATTGACTCACGCCACTTCTCCATCTACTCACACTCACACACTCGAATCCGACACCAATCGAGTCCCAAAATCCAGGTTAGTAGGCCTAGAAGCTTTCCCAGTACTTACTGAAAGTACCTGTTCATCATCATGAACTTCTCTTCACGGAATTTGTTGACTGAATTCTCCCTCCTATACTTACTGAAAGTACCTGTTCATCATATGCAGGGGGAGTAGGGCCTCCACTAGAAGAAGGCCTCGAGGTCTTCCCTGATTGATTTGTGGGGTTCACCGAAGGTGCTACATCATTTCTTCGAGCAGTGTGGGTGGACTGAGATCTTTGGGTAGCTGCTGCACCCTTAGCTGATGATTGCAATTGGGCACCTCTCTTATTTCCTTCTTTCCCAACCTTGCAAGCTTCTTTCCCTCCTTTGCAAGCTTCTCTTCTTTCCAGAGCATTGTAACTAACAGAGCCAACAAAAGGTATATCATCTATACACACAATTTTCCCCTAATTTCTTTGAAATAGCCGAAGGTCCAAGGAACTAGCAAACTGTCTTGAGTTAAATATTTCATCGGTTCGGTCCCGAAGTTTCCCGAAAATCCCGAAACACTTTCGGGAATCCCGAATTTCAGGATTCCAATAGTTTTGGTTCGGTTTCGGGATATAAAATCCCATCCCGAAATGTTTTGGTTTGGGAATCGGGTTCGGGGTTTCGATTCGGGATCCCGACCCGAACCAGCCCTACTGCCAAGTGTGCCTTCGGTGTATCGGCCGGGAATTTTCTTGGTTTCCTCGTACATCATCATGGGATTGAAGTCGATGAAAATAAGGCACGCGCAATCATCACTGCCCCGCCCCCAACAACGAAGAAACAATTACAGTCCTTACTCAGCCAGATCAATTTTTACGCCGATTTATTGCTAATTCGGCAGGTAAAATGAAAGCATTTTCCACACTTTTGAAACTCAAGGACTCAGATAAGTTCGTGTGGAATGAGGACCATCAGGCGGCATTTACGCAGATCAAGGTTTCTCTCACAAACCCACCTGTCCTGGTCCCTCCTCAGCGTGGTAAGCCTCTCAAGCTATATATTTCGGCGGCCGAAGAATCCATCGGTTGTCTCCTCGCGCAAGACAACGATGCCGGACGGGAACGGGCTATCTTTTACCTCAGCCGCAATCTGAGTCTTCCGGAGATCAATTATTCCGCTGTTGAGAAGCTCTGTCTCGCCGTGTTCTTCGCTGCATCCAAGCTTCGGCATTACATGCTCCCGTCGGTCACCCAAGTCATTGCCCAGACCGACGTTATCTGGTACATGCTTACCCGGCCAATTGTGAAGGGCCGAATTGGGAAATGGACGATGGCTTTGTCCGAGTTCAGTTTGCAATACGTGCCGCAAAAAGCTGTGAAAGGACAGGCGTTGGCTGATTTCCTTGCCCAGCACCCTTCGCCTTACGGTTTCGGGGATGCTGACGTCGAAATCGGCATGGTGGTGACCCGCGACAACTACTGGACGATGTATTTTGATGGTTCCAGTACTTCGTCCTCGGCCGGCGCAGGCATCGTCATTCAATCCCCTCACAACGATCGTTGGTATTTTTTGCTCAAATTGGATTTCGACTGCACCAATAACCAGGCCGAATATGAGGCTCTTGTCATTGGTCTTGGCCTCCTTCTTGACCTACGAGCCACTCGTGCCTTCGTCCTCGGTGATTCTGAACTGGTGATTAACCAAATTAATGGGTCTTTTCGCTGCATGAGTTGTACTCTGGCGGCCTACCACATGGTCGCCAGCTATTTGGCCGAGTCCTTTGACGGTATTACATTCGAGCATATTTCTCGGGTTCATAATACCGACGCAGACGAGTTGGCTCAAATCGCCTCCGGTGCACAACTCCTGGGGGGCAAGCTAGGCCGGGAGATACCAATATTACGACAACTATACCCGGCCTTGGTTAATCAGCAAATCCTCCGACGAGACAACGTGATACGCACCAGGGTCATGTCCCTGCCTTCGTTGTTAGATCGGCAGGACTCTATAGAAATTTGCGCGGCCGAGGCAATACCAGATGATTGGAGAAAACCCATTATGCAGTACCTTGACAATCCTAACGGGAAACATAGTCGCAGGACACGAGTTCACGCCATGAACTATGTCACGTACCAGAACAACTTGTACCGAAAGGGCGAAGATGGTTTGTTATTGCTATGCCTCGGCCCCCAAGAGAGTGCTCGGGCGATCGCAGAGGTTCATGAAGGGGTATGCGGAGCTCACCAGTCTGGACGAAAAATGCGATGGCTACTCCGACGACACGGCTATTTTTGGCCGAGAATACTGAAAGATTGTATCGAGTTTGCACGAGGATGCGTGCAGTGCCAAATCCATGGGCTTATACAAAGGGTCCCGGCCGAATCACTACATTCGGTCATTAAGCCGTGGCCGTTTAGAGGATGGGCCATGGACGTAATCGGCAAAATCACGCCGACTTCTGGAGCTGCTAAGCATGCATGGATAATAGTCGCAACTGATTACTTTACTAAGTGGGTCGAAGCAAAATCATATGCCGAGTTAACATCTAAAGAAGTTTGCGACTTCGTGGAGGAGCACATTGTGACCCGGTTCGGTGTGCCAGAAACAATCATAACCGACAATGGAACAATCTTCACAGCCGAAAGGTTTAAAGAATACACGGCCAATTTGAAAATTCGGCTGGAACAGTCCACACCGTATTATCCACAGGCGAATGGGCAGGCCGAGGCAAGTAATAAAGTGTTGATCGGCATCCTCGAAAAAATAATAAAAGAGAGGCCTGGCATGTGGCATTTGAAGTTGAACGAGGCATTATGGGCATACCGAACGTCGCCCCGGTCGGCGACTGCGACAACCCCATACGCATTAACCTACAGACACGATGCAATACTACCAGTCGAGTTGAGCATAAATTCGTTGCGATTAATTGAACAAAGTAATTTGTTTAGCTCCGAATATAATCAGTCCATGAGACAGGAACTAGAAGATTTGGAAGAAGCGCGACTTGACGCTTATAATTTACTAGTGGCACAAAAACAAATTGCCGAGCGAGCCTATAATCAAAAGGTGCGGCAGAAAACATTCGGCGAGGGTGAATTAGTGTGGCAAACGGTGTTGCCTATAGGACTGAAAGATCCTAGGTTCGGCAAGTGGTCGCCGAATTGGGAAGGGCCGTTCATTGTGCATAAAGTATACGGCAAAGGGGCGTATCATCTTAAAGACCAGACTGGTGTAGTTCACAAATTACCGATTAATGGGAAATTTTTGAAGAAATATTATCCGGTCACATGGGAGATGCGGGAATAGAAAACCAGTCTATTAAGATTGATAAGCATTTACAAAATGAGTAGACTGATTGGTTTACATTCAAATACATTTAAGGAGAAGAGGGAAGAAGAGTGCTGAGCAGGGCCTTTAACTCCAACCACCGCACGTCGGCCATAATGACTTCAGCTTGCCGATTCTTCTTATCCAGCTTCAACTGCTCGACCCGCTTTGTTGCAGCCACGTACTCAGTAAGGCGATCCTTTCCGCCCGACTCAAAGTCTCTAGCAAGCTCGGAAGCAACGGCCGACCGACGTTTTGCCAGTTCGGCCATCTGACGGTCGAGCTCGGCTAGTACTTCTCCTTTTACCCTCAGATCATCGATTTTCGGGCGGAGAGTGTCTTGAACGGCCGTGGCAGCCTGTAGATCCTGTTCGGCCTTTAGAGCAGTCTGGAAGACATTAAATGTCTCCCGAACCTGCTCCAAGGCAGACGACGCCCGAACGATAGCATCTCCACTTAGGCGACCATCGGCCCCAAGATCGTTCAGACATACGCCAAGCCGATCAAGACCATTGCGCTTTAGCACTTGCGACGCGGAGAGCGACATAACTTCTCGCAGCTGGGTTAAAGCGTTTAGATCGGCAGCTTCAGTTGGAGCGGCCAAAGGACCGGACTCTGCAGTTGTGCTGGAAATGAGGGCCTTGAATTCGACCTCCCACGAAGCCTGCACGAACAAACAAGGTCAGGATTAAAGGAAGTCATGACAAGAATAGCAAGAAGGTTTCATTTTTTAACCTGCCGAGAGGAGACCTCGGCCATGTCCCCAGGATCGTTGCTCGAACCTAAAGAACTCAATGGCCAAGCCCAGTGTCTCAGATTGCTTCTCAATTCACGCGGTCGATGGAGGTTATCTACGTTTGATGGCCACTGAGGCGGCCAAGAAATATAGATAACGCCCTTCGGCGCGTAGAATTGGCGGTGAAAAGAATGTAAGGGCACCTGACATTTAGTATTGTCCTCGTTTAGAATTCTAAAGCAGAAAAGCAATCAAGGAAAGACGGTAAAAGATACTTACGAAGGCCGAAGTAACCTCTTGCGGAGGAATGTGGAAGCCTTGGTCTTGAGGATGAACGGGCGATTCCACCGTTGCCTCGGGTTCCTCGACCGGTCGTTTACCACGGTTGGCTGTGGAATGGCCGACCGGGACAGCCGCTTCGGAGGCAGGAACACCCTGTTCCTGAGAGGGAGCAAGGGGTTCAGCCACCACCGTTGGTTCCTCGACCGGACGCTTGCCGCTATCAGCCGTGGATGGGCCGGCTTGAACTGCCGTCTCAGACACTAGAGGGGGTTATCGGCGAGGATGAGGACGGTGTGCCAGCGGGACTTCGTCGCTCCCCTCACTCTCTTCTAGAACGAAGACTGAGGGCTTTGGATTTTTTGGGGAGGGTCCCTCGGCCGTAGAAACCGCCTGTTGTGGGACAGGTGCCTTCTCGGCGGAGGGAGGTACGACTGGTGCGCCGGCCACAGAGACAGGCCGCGCCTGGGCTGTCTTTGTGACCGAAGTCGGTTGTTTCTCGATCAAGGGTTGGCCGGCAGCTGGAGAAGGGGAAACACTGGGAGTCGTCGTCCCCGTAGTGTGACTAGAGATGACGTGGATCTCCCGTGCACCTTTCTTCGCCAGTTGTTTGACCCGCTTGGCAGGCGGGGAAGGCTCGACAGCCGGCTCGGCCTCTTGGCAAGGCCGTTTGATCAGCACGGCTTTACCAGCAGGTTTGTCCTTTTGGGCCACGACCGATTTTTTCCCGGCCATGGCAGCGGCAACTGCCTCCGTTTTTCTCAAGGGCCGACTACCTAAGAAGACGAAGACAATTCAGCAAAGGCAAATCAATATGCAAGGTTGAAGGAAAAGAGGAAAATTGGACGGGTACCTTGAGTAAAAGGGGCTGAGGCCTTCTTAGGTCGGTCTCCGAAGAGTCTGCTCAGCACATCCTCGACCGGCGCACCAAAAAACTCCTGGGTGTAATTTTCCCACCACTCACCGAAGGTGTCGGTACAATGGGTTTCTGGGGTGGCTGGTCGAATGCGGAATTTTTGGCAGCGCTCTTGGAATTCCCTCACGGCGGTTCTACACTCCTTCTCCGAGGAACGAGGCTCACGTCCACGGCTTAGGACTATTCGCGAGGAGAGAAGGGGGGTGGGGCAGCCCTGAAGATAGCCGAGCTGTCGGGCAAGGAAGTTCGGATGATACACTTCCCAACCTGACCGTTTCCCATCACAGCCAAGGGGGAGGTCGCGAGCAAGCACAAACGACCCCCAGATCTGACGAAGATCGGCGTCCTCCTCCGCGCTCCATGTAGAAGTAGGCAGCCTGATGAAGGAATGATAGTCTCGACGACGACATATCAGGAACTCGTCGTTGGAGAAGTCGTCGAGAGCGAAAAGGTACCGAAATACCTCTTCGGCTTGATGGGGAGGTGTCGGTCGAGACGCCAGTTGAGGTCCAAGCGCCTCTATTGGTGAGAAGTCAGCTATGGCCGGCCGAAAGGAAGCGAAGTATACTTGCAACCAGAGTTGGAAGACCTAGAGAAGACCATTCTGGTGTGGGTCGACCTTGTGGAGGGTCACTTCGGCCAGACAACGGAAAAGTTGGGCGAGAATGTTGGAACTCAGCGCCAGAACGTGACCACTAGCCAGGGCTTCGGCTACCGGCATGTTCTCGACCAAACACTTGTTTGACTTGGTACAACAAATGTATTTGTTGTACCAATAGAAGAGGAAGGCTTCATGCTCTCCCTCTCGAAGGTCCTCTTCTCCCCGGCCGGCGAAGTGAAGATAGAGGGTGTTGTAATTACAGAAGTTCTTGTAGAGCTTCTGAATGTCTTCCTTCGACGGGATGTGACCGTCACGGTTCAGGGTCTCGAAAGCTCGACGGTCGAAGAGCGTCTTCAGATCAATATTCGACGGGTGCCCAGAGAGGGTCGCATCGACAAGGATCCCGGTGGCCGAAGTCCCCAGAATGACGGTGATATCCAGGATGGTGGGACCAATGGGACCAAGAGGAAGAACCACTGTGTTGGTGGCCGAGCACCAGAAGCACATAGCGGCTAGGAGAAGCTCTTTGTCGAAAACGATTTCCATGGACGAAAGGAGGATGGCGTCGTAGATGCCGAGGGCCTTCCATTGCTCGCCAAAGAGTCGTTCCATTCGAACAACCCAGGCTGCCCAGGTTGTGGTCGTCGAGGGCCAGGAGCCTTGGGGTTTCGCCGCATCCCATCGCGACCATTCAAACCCTTGGAGCAAGGGTGAGAGGCAGTGCTCCTTTAGAAGGCCGATGATGGCCGGCGGTATTGTAGCTTTGAAGAGAGGACCCAGGATTTGGTACTGAGTGCTCATGTCGTTTTCAAACCGTATAGTCTTGATCGAGCTCCGATCAAGAATCTTCTGATGCTGGTCACATTCCCTGGAAAGCTTGGAAATGAAGGACGCCATTGTAAGAAAGAAGCACGGCGTAAAAGGGTTTTCTGGGTTGGGGATTTAAAGACGAAGGCTTGGAATGGAAAAATGCACTAGAAAGCAATGGCAGAGGATTTCAGGAAGTTTGAGAGCGTAAAGTACGAATGAGGGAATTTCGGTATTTATAGAGTTGTGGGGGGAAGAGCAATCGTTCGAAATTCAAAACAAAGGGCAAAATAGACCAAAAGAATCGTGGATCATGATGAACATGGGAAATGCAGTTGAGAAGACCGAAGGTTTCAGATGTTGGAGGCGCACGATCGCGTGTGACGGCGAAATTAATGACGAAAGACGGTTCGACGCCCGCATGATGACAAGTGGGCTCACAGACTGAGATAGTGGCTCGTGGATTGAGATAGTGGTCAGGATGGCAAGACGGTTCAGGCTGCCGCACGCCTTAGACGTCATTCTTGGGGATTGGCCATGTGAGAGGATGCCACGTGGCGAGCGTGGTTAGCAGGATCAAGATCGTGCAATCGTGTTCAATAAATACGCCTTGGAACTCGGGCATTAGGGTTCTGAGTGACAGATTCGCTTCTTCAAGGCCGAAACTCGGCCAAAGAATTCAGGCCGAGGACCTCAGAAGCGAGGGGGCAATGTTTGGGCCCAAAATAACAGTTTGGGCCGAGTGTAGGGTCATTCTCGGCCCGGGAGGCCTTGCGGCAAGAATACGACGGATCGTTCAGTACGTGGGCCTCCAAACCTAGGTCGGCTAGGTCATAACGCAAGAGGTTGAATCCTAGTGCAATAAGGAGTCTCGGCAGGACCCGGAAGCGGATCCGGCTCAGGTAAAGGACTAGGTTCACAGTCCTAGTGAAGGTAGGACTGGTCGAGTTGATGCTGATCAGGGAAAGGAAACCTAGTCCGAGTAGGTTTTTAACTCGACCTTGGGGGGAGCCATTGCTATAAATAGAAGAGGTTGCACATCATCCCAAAGCCCCTGCAAAATCAATACAAAATTGCCCTGCGCAAATTCTCACAACTTGTGATTTTTCTTTTTCTTTTTTCGCTGACACATCTTCCGTTGGCATCAACAGCACTGTGGAAGCAACCGGTGATATCTTAAGTCGGCATAGATAGCTCTGTCACCGTAGAATCAATCGGTCTCGCAGTATCTTCCGTTGGCATCAACAGCACTGCGGCGAGAACGGTTGATTACCTATCCAAGTCTCGGTCGAGAAGGGTTTCTAACCCTTATTGGTCGAGGTCATCTCATCAGCCTTCTCGACGAAGTGAGGTGTTACACGTTATTACGTTCGGCACATTGAAAGCCGAATTTGATATTGAACTTCGTAAGAATAGTAACCTTGTCTTCAGGTTCGAGAGCCCAAGAGGCCGAGACGTGTTCCTTTCTCGGCCGCAGTCGCAAGACGCAGAAGTCAGCCGCGCACCCAACGCAACATCAACAAATTTACTCCTCGGCCGAGCTCGGCCGACGAGTTGGCACGCCCCGCATTCACCGAAAGACGTAGTTAGCTTATTAATTACTCGGCCTGCGCGCCACGTAGGCTTTGTAGTTTCTAGGGTCAACAGGTACATAGGGGTTCCCAAAGTTACTTGAAAACACTTTTAACAAGTCAAACAAGAACCAAAAAATCCACCCTTTGGATTTGGCCCAAAATTCCCAAAAACATGGCACCAAATTTTAGCTCCAATATTCATGCTCATATGAACTACATCTACAACATTTGAGATGGCAAATTTTCTAACAAAATTTACATTCAAAGAAGCAAGAATAAAGCTTGTAACATATTACAACATTTGAATCAAAGACTATGAACTACAAAACCCAAAAGGATTCACCAACTACTAGACCTAGGCTCGGATACCACTTGAAGGAAATTTTGTGAAAAACATGTTCATTTGAATAACATCTATAGCATGCAATTAACAATTAAAAGGCGGAATCATGCTTGTATGCACTAAAAAACAAAACATTACCCATGAAATTCAAAGCCTAGTAGATTGGTGAACCTTGACTCAACTTAAAAAAAACATTTGTTAGTTGAGAAATTATACCTTTGTAGATTCCTCTTTGCATAAGCAAAGGCTAATCACCCAAAGAGAGGGCCTTCATTCCTTGCATCTTAGATCTATGGATTTGGATGGATGAAATGGTTCTCCAAGTTCCCAAAATTGAGAACCTCTAAGTCTCTTCACCAAGGTTAGATTGGAGGAGAAATGAGTGACCTTGGAGTAGTATGATTGCTAGCTAAACCCTCCAAGGAGGCCGGCCACTTTAGAGAGAAATGAGAGCTTATGTTCTCATCCTTTCCCCAAAAGAAAACCCTAAATGAATTTTGGCTATAAAGTCATATTTATACCTTTATTTATTGGAGTGGCAAACTTGTAATTAAGTCCAAAACCCACTCCTTTAACAAAATGGCCGGCCATAGGGTTTCATTGGGCTTTTAAGGCCTTTGTGAATTATTTGTCATTAAGTTGTCATACAACTTAAGTCAATGGGCTTGACGTTCGAAGCCCATTGTGCCTTGAGGCCCAAAACTATCCCGAGATCTTTAACAAACTTATTCATTTGATTAATTAACATATTAATTAATCCTTGCCATAAATAATTAAACCATTTAATTATTCTTACTCATCTCCATTGTTTCTTCAATCTCCACCTTACACGGTGTACGATCCATTAGGTTCCTTTTAGCGAGGCAGTGGGCGATTAAAACCATTTCAAATCGATTGTGAATTGAAACTTACTTTCAATTCTCCCTTTAGTGATTATACACGTTTAGGGCTTCCACAAACCATGAGTGACACCTAGCAGCATATCATGGTTACCCAAGCTAATCAGAAGAGGTGGAGAACCTATTCAGTTTAGGATTACAAATGCAATACGGTCTTTCTCTAATACAATACTCTTGACCACATTGTTTGGTTTGATAGTTTATTCATGTCTACTATCCAATGTGATTCGTGTGCTTATATGACTACCTTGAATGTGATTTGGAACGACTTCCTAAATCTAATTCATACTCTGGCCAGAGATTCTTAATCATATCATAGAGTATTCTCCCCCAAACGGTTTGAAGGTTAGAGATCCCTTGTTGCGCATTCACTTGCCTCCATGGCTAAGTGGCTTAACCCCGACGATGCCGTGGACACCCGCGGATGTGGTGACTTTGACATAATCAAAGATCAAGGACCTAACCACAAGACAACTATGATGCCTCAGGTCAAAGGACTACTTTGCATTATCCCAACCATGAGTTCTCATGTGATATGAGTATGAGAACTCTTCGTTGATCGTGTTCAGTGGACTCATTCGCTATTGAGCACCTACATGCTTGTCTTGGTGTCAATCACACTAATGACTCGAGACCAGTCACTCTCCATGAGAGAAGACACAACACGTACTGATCTTAACGGACTGTCAATGCCCAATTGGCAATCCTATGATCAGGAACCTTTAGGATATGTATACGAAAGAATGGTCTCATGAATCTAACTTCTTTAGATCGCATTCTCCGAATCACATATTCCTTGGACTTATCGTTTAAGCGTATAACATTTATATGAGATGGCTCAAACAATAATCTTTGCCCTTGATATTCAACTAGATTAGTTTAACATGTGAAATGTCCGTAAAGTATCATCATATGATTGGTTTTAGGGCACATTTCCAACATGTTAATCATATATCCTCTTTTCCATCCGCTCTTAGGCAGTTGTGTCATCTCAGGGGACCCCTTCTCCACATGGCTGCTTCTTCCCTTGCTATTGTTCCCTTGTACTTCAGTTCCAATATAGCTCTGGTTGTCTATCCTCTTGCCTATATAGCAGAAATCCTGCAGCTGCTCATATCAAAACTTCACCCAGGTGTCCTTATTATCCTCCCTTGATAGCCAGCAACTAGTGGTTAAAGGGTTAAGGGTGTTGACAATTACCCTCACTCTTAAGAATCCATGAGCTTTAGCCGAGTCCTCGAGATCAACAAACTTACCTATTTCCTTCGAGAGGTGTCAGACATTGGCTTTCGACATGATGCAAGGTGGTACCCCCTGTATCTGCACCCAGAAAAGGATCATTTTCAGCTCTATTTCCTCCGGGGCCAGTTCCTTGAGCCACATTTTTATTGAAAAGTTTTGTTTCATTACTGCCCAAGGTAACTGGCTGAGAATCTTTGCCATTGTACTTTAGTCATGAACTGTTATGGTGAATGTGTTGTCCTTCATCCATTTGATCTCAACCTCCCCCAACTCTTTCCATGAGGACCTAATAATGTTTTGAACGCCTCACTTGTTCAGATTCTTGTTGACCAGATCCGCTTCAACCAATTCTACCCCATGTTCCATGGTCGACAAATCCATGGACTTATCAAGGTGAACCACCAAGTCTTCTACTTCCTACTCTGCCATATGTTCCTCTCTGTACCTTGTGCTATGGACCACTTGAGCAGATGTATGAAGTACATAGATTGTAGAGGCCCTACCCAATTTGTCTCTGGACTTGCTGGTTTCCTTCTTAACTTCTCTCCACTTGGTTTGATTACTAAACAACAAAAATACCCATAAAATCGATGTTGGGAAGTACCTTATTTCTTTACTCATAATCATCTTGGCGCTTTACAGTTAGGTTTTGGGTTGGTTGAAACTCTCCTGACTCCAGTAAATGCCGGGGTTGGTAGACGTCATTTACTCCCCCTATCTGTCGGATCTACAAGATCAGGGACCTACCCGCACATACCTCTGGTGGGATCGAAGGTTGATTTGGCCTTAATTCTTCCTCACCGATTGCACCTGCACTATGATAGGATCGAAGGTAGTTGTGGGTTTACCGCCTCCTTACCGGCTGCAATTAATTGTCATACCCACTTCATCGTAGCTAGGTTAATTAATTTTCAAAAAGAGCAATTACTGACTAGACCCACTCCTCTTAGCTGGGTTAACTTACTGTAGATCAGAAATCCTACCTACTTATTGAGCCAATCAAGGGTGATAGGGTGAAAGAGTAGCAAAGGGAGTAAATGCGGGGTACGGGGCACCAAATCGCCGACTTCACTCTTAGTCTCACAACGGAGAGAAGGAAACACTCACAGAGGAGGCTCTCACGGATGAGAGAAATGACTCTCGTTGCAGAGAAAAGTTTAAGATTTTTTAGAATCTTTTATAAAGACTTTAAAGAACAATTGTACGAGCACTACCTATGATCCTTAGTTTGAGGGAAAGGGATCCACTTTGGATCCCTTCCACCAAATCCACCCAATCAATCAATTCGGGTCCTTGAAATTTGATTCAACGACTACAAACAGAGAACCCCTTTAAAAGTTATAATAACTTTAACCATTAGATCAATTTTAAGGGCCCAGATTAGATGATTAAGTGGATTTGGTGAAAAGGATCAGGAAAGGATACATTTCCGAGTCTGAGGGCCAAATGCGGTCGTCAATTGTACTTTTGGAGCATTACCTACCGTGTTTTGTTGGAGACAAAACTTCTTGGTTATATCTCGTATATTTTGCGATGATTGGTGGCAACATGCATGCTTCCACTAAGATGTATCATCGTTTCAATAACAAGCTGGCACCAATATATTATAGTCCGTTTCATATCTTAAGTCAAGGTTGGACAAGTGGCATGCATATTGATTCTCCATCCTCGGATAATACTATGGGACTAAATTTATAAATAAAATTTGAAAACTAAATGATTTATTACCAATAAGAATAAGTATGTTTATCAACGTTTAAGTATTAACTCAATCATCAACTTACATATCACTTAGTTTACAAAATTTTGTCTACAAATTCAGTCCCCTAGCATTACCCCTCCATCCTCTAATGACATCTACCATTTTCACTATTAAAAAATGAACGAAATAAAACTTAAGCAGCCATTAAAACTGTTCAAAATGAATGCCATAAAGTATTTCCTTCACTTTGAACGCTAATAGTGATAGTTTACACAACATTTCTCTTATTTACTACTTACTTTTATGTAAATTGTCATCTGTCATGGCATAGTTACTCTAACTAATAGTTAAGCCATTTGACTGAGATGAAAAAATAGGATAAGAAATGATTGGGTAAACTTTTCTTTTTCGCAGTGTTCGTTTTGTAACCTTAACAGTTTTTCGGTTATCGGTTTTTATGTCCACCCTTATTTCGATTTGTCATAAAGAAAATAGTTTCTGAATGTACTTTTTTTCTTTTGACAAAATTCAGCACCAATTTTTTACGGCGGGAGTTTACCTCTAACCTCTAAGTATTAAAAATAGGGTATTTATCACAAATGATTTCTGAAATTGACCCTCATCATCAAGATGGTCCTTGAAATTGAAAATCAATTAATGTAGTTCCTGAAAATAGATGTCACAAATCAATGTGGTCATTCTGTCACAATTCTTTAAAAAATCTGTTTAGTGCTGGTGTGGCACATAAATGGACCCCATAAGTTTTTTTTTTCTCACAAATGGTCGTTGAAATTGACTCACGACATCAAAATAGTCACTGAAATTGAAAATTGATCAATGTAGTCCTACAAGTAAGCGTCTCAAATCAATGTAGTCATTCTGTCAAAAATTCTGCTATGTGCTAATGTAACACATAAATAGGTCACATAAGTCTAATTAAATTCAAAAAAATTACAAATTGGCTTAATAATTTAATAGTTAATAAAAAAATTGTCAACCCAAAAACCCAGTCCTGCAATCACCTTCGATCCTAGTCCACATTTATATACCTCCTTTGCTCTATTCTCTGGAAAAAGAAAAAAAAATCTCAATACACCCATCTTTACACACTTCGACGCCCTTCCTGAATTGAACCTAGATCGAGATCACCTTTGGTGACAGCTTGGCCCATTGACAACGACTTTTGGGACATCACCTTTAACATTTAAGTTGGTGGTCTGGTGATGCAAAGAACGACAGGGTCTACTTTGAGATAATGAGGTTATAACCAAGGTGCGTCCATTATAGGTTGAAAACTATTTCCACACACCCTCTTGGGCCTTGGTCAAGCCTTGTGCCTTTGAGAATTTATGGGAGGGATCTCTCTTCGGAGTAGGCCCTACTATAAGAAAAGAAAAATTCATTGTGCAAAAAGGTATTTAGATAACTTTTTTAATTAATTATTAAACCCACATTAGTACATAACAAATTTTTTTATAAAAATTGTGGCAAAATGATCATATTGATTTGCAACACCTATTTTTAAGGACTACATTGGTTGATTTTCAATTTCAGGGACCATATTGATGATGTGGGTCAATTTCAAGGACTATCTTGATGGTGTGGGTCAATTTTAAGGATCATTTGTGATAAAAACCTGTAAATCTTGTGGGGCCCATTTATGTGCCACATCACACTTAACATAATTGTAACACAATGACCATATTAATTTGCGACACCTATTTTTAGGGACCACATTAATTGATTTTTAATTTTAGAACTATCTTAATGGTAAGGGTCAATTTCAGAGACCATTTATGATAAAAATCTTTAAAATGATGCTTCCATTATCTGAAGGAGGCAAGTCAACCTAAATACAAATGTTGTTTCTATTTTTCTGAAGAGTAATGTCAGGGAAACTAAATTTGTAAACAAAATTTGCAAATTAAATAAATGATCACTAATAAGAATGAGCACATGTATGAACGCTTAAGTAATAATTCAATCATTAATTTTCATGTCATTCAATTTGCATTACCCTTTTGTGAATCATAATTTGTATATGTCACAGAGAAACAGATATAACATCAACTTTTTTTCGTATATGATTGTACCAATGGTAAATACATCTAACAAGAAAAAGTTTCATAACCGAACCAAACAACAATTTCATAATAAATGGAAAAATATATATGGTAAAAGATGTAAATGAAACCATCATCTCGACGAGGGAGTAGTATATTGAGCATAGCTAGACCATTGCTGCATTGGAAAATCAGCAGTACTAGTACTGTTGTCACTTACGGATGGTCCGACGGGAAGCCATGACCGAGCCCCAAAGAGTGAAGACAACGGAGGTGGTGATAGCGAAGAAGAAGAGGAAGACGAAGAAGCAGCAGCCTCAGCAACAGCAGAGGATGATAGAACCATCTGATCATAAATGCTCATAGGTTGCCTCTGCATATCAA
The DNA here is from genome assembly GCF_042453785.1 of Malus domestica. Classification (NCBI taxonomy): domain Eukaryota; kingdom Viridiplantae; phylum Streptophyta; class Magnoliopsida; order Rosales; family Rosaceae; genus Malus; species Malus domestica. Next base: position 37,122,293 of record NC_091675.1, on the reverse strand, counting down.
CCAACTCAGAATAGCTAACAAGATTTCTTGAGGTTGAAGGCACCTCGTCCGACGAATGGAATGCTTGAGAGTGAACAATCGGCTCACTGGATGTGGCAACGGACAAAAGGGTATTTTGAGGAGCAGAATTGCTCAACTGGGTCGGCGGAGGAACGGCGGTTGACGACAGGAGTCTGACGTTTTCAGGGAAGTTGAGTTTGGCCTTGTTGCCTCTGAATCGGAGGGCAGCTTGATCGTAGCTTTGGGCGGCGGCTTCGGCTGTTTCAAAGGTGCCTAACCACACCCTGGCAGCCTTGAAGGGGTCTCTAATCTCAGCTGCCCATTTTCCCCACGGTCTTTGTCTCACTCCTCTGTATCTTCTCCTTATTGGCTCTGCTATTTCGGGCGCACTGTATACATAACTACTACTTGGAGTTGGAGGGATTGCTGTTGTGGTTGTCCTGGTGCTCAAGCCTTCTGCGGATATTGGTCAAGAGAAAAAGTCATTTTTTTAACTAAATTGTTCTGTTCCAACGCCACGCATTTTGCGTGAAGGAGAGAGCTTACAGAAACTGCATGCTTTTTGTAATTTAAAAAAAAAAAAAGTAGAAAAGAACAGATAAGTATAAAGAAACAACAAAATCACAATTATTCACATATTGGTTAAACAAATAAGAGTTTAAACAAATTAAACCTTGACTAAACTATGATATTAGTCTCATTCTTTAACTGAACTATTCTGCCACTCTGCGTGCAGAATAGAGCTTTTGAAAATTTTCCGCATTTTGTAATTTTACTTATCTTTGAAGATAAGTAGACAAGAACAAGCAAACAAAACCGATAGAAAATACAAATCATAATTGTTCTTATTCTGGAGTATTTAAGTAACTTCATGTGTAAGGAATTAGAAGCGTGCACGACTTTCGTACAATTAGAACAACTTAGGAGATTTTCTTTTGCTTTAATCGCAAGTCACTCTATCGTGTTAAATGTAAAAAGGAAATTACCCCCAAAAGCAGAGGATGGCCCCAGAATGTGCTGTGGAAATTCATCGAAAGCTCTACAAAGCCTTGTAACCGACTCGGACAACGGACCACCGCCGCCACCGCCTTCTTCCTCTTCTTCTCTTCTTCTTTTAGTTCCAACACTGCCCCATGAACTTGTCCTTGAATCAGAATTAACACCTGCAGCAGCCACCTCATTTTCATCTCCGGCCACCACATGCGTCAATGCCGATACCATCGCCGACATCTCTCTCTCCCTATCCAACCGCAACAGCATTGACGATGCGGCCGACGCTAATATCCCACTTCCACCACCGCCAGCCCGCTGTCGTTGCTGATGTGAAATAAGCGGGGGTTCATTGAGCCATTCTCCAATGTTATGATGTCCTCCTTGTCCCTCCTCAATGTTGGTGCGCCTTGCGGCACGTTGGTCGTTATTACCTCTTGAATTCGCCACCTTTAATACACACATATAGAAATAGATATGATTGATGAGATAATATTTGTTGATATATCTATCTGTATCTACCCAACAAAACTATAAGCACACACAACACAACATACAAAACCAGGTTTACTACTGTTTACGTGTAAATTCTCTCTTGTCAAGAAAACCTACACGCCCCACCACCAGACACGCAGACTTGTTACTTATAGCTTTGAACCGTCATCTAAATGTAATATATATGCAATTTATAGGTGGGACTAGCAGATCGATTTATATAAACGCCGCCATGGAAATCATGTCGGTTAATTCAATTGGTCCATCTTCATGCAGAAGGAACCCATTATTTAATAATGGATAAATATATACAGGAAGGAATTTTATCGAGTCAAAAGAGGCAGTATGAACTAAAAACCACAAAGTGTGAACATACAGATGTCAACATACATATATATATATATATATGTGTGTGTGTGTGTGTGTGTGTATGTGTGTGTGACAGGCTGCCGTTTGTGTGGGGGCGTTTGTTGTTGTGGCGTTTGTTGTCAGGGGGAATCGATCAATCAACATGATCGTTTCGAGTAGAGTTCGATCAGTCGACATGAATTATTAACTTGGTTTGTTGCAACATGGATTAATCTCTTATTACCAACTACCTAGTGAAATGAAACCTGTTTCCTTAACTTTGAAAGTCAAAGTGCTCAAGTTTGTACATCCCGGTTATTTAATTAGAGAAAAATATAAGTTTAAGCAAAGAATTGATTTGGGATTGTGATGTTTTTATAAAAAAAAAACAGCTTATTAAAAAAGAAAAACTAATAAAAAAGGCTTCAAAACTTTGAGTTTTAATGATAAGGACAAAATAAAGGGTAAAGTGAATAGTACCAGTTTTGACTTTTTAGTGTAAAAATATGGTTTTTCGTTAAAGTGAACAGTACCGTAGGCTTTTCATTAAAACTCCATATTAAAAAATGTGGAACATTAAATATGTTTGGCAAAACAAAAAATAAAAGTCTTCTTTAAAAACTACTCTCAGTAAAATAGTATATAAAAGCAGAAGTAAAGTCTACTATATTTCTAAAACAAAGTGTTTTTTATTTCAAAGCGTAGTATTCAGTGTTTGTTAAATAAAATTTTCAAATAGCAAATGTACCCCCACATATTTTACAAAATTATAATCATTGCCTCTATGTTATTCTCTTTAACAATTATCATATTATATTAAATAGTATACCATATTTAGTCATTTAACATATTTACAGTAATTTATATATAAGTTTACTAAACATTCATACACTATTTTTTTGTTAAAAACACTTTTACAAAAAAAAATTATCAAACACTCAACAACTTTATTTTACAGTTATTTATTCTCATATTATAGCAAAAACAGTTTTTTTATAAAGTACATCAATACCAAACTAACCTGTAATGTACCGACTTGTGTTCAGTTAATGTGTTATGTATATTAGGAGTCTTTACAGTTCTTTTTATCACATTTGAAATCATTAATTAGATTCTCCATTCTCTTCCGTTCCATGTCGACCCACGTCTTTGATGGAAAGACAATTTACAACTTGGTTGCACATGACAATGACGGTGTTGCCTAGTTCCAAATATTATATGTATACCAAGTCAACTTGGACTTGAGTCTAAGCAAATACCAACCATCATAAGTTTACGCGTTTACTTTTTAAATGAATGAATGGATATACTACAGTAGTCACCGCTGACTAGATAGGTCCACAGTTTCACATGTTCAATTCAAAAGAGCAAGTGGGGAAGGGGGTTGCTGCGTCGAAGGAAGGGAGTTCTAATGAGTTTGCCTTTGATAATTTTTTTGAAGTTTCAACGTAAAATTAATTAGTAGTATAGGGTAATTTAATTATTTATAAATATATGTAAAGTTTCTTTTTCGACGTAGAATTTATATTCTTAATATTTTTTTCATGTGTGACTAACTTTTAAACTTAATATGTGAACAACATAAATTGGACAACGTAGACCATGTGTGGCTATTAAGCTTCACACAATGGAACAACATGCTTTAATACTAACAAGAAAGTTGGGGAAATCCAATTGGTATGAGAAATAGCCGAATTATTTATAGGTAATGCTAGAGAGACCAAAACTTTAAACTAAATAATGTGTTACCAATAGAAAATAAGTAATTTAATCAACATTTAAGTGATAATCTAATTTTCAACAACAACATCAATTGGTTTACAAAATTTGGTCTCCCTATCATTAAACTTATTTATAATATGAGATTCATAATCTCAATAAAGGGCGGTTGGGGAGTGATGGTGACAGCTACGGCCAGTAAGAGAGCTTTTTGTTTCCCAAAATCCAATTGCATAACCATCACAAACAACTTTAATCGATCTAGGGAATCCCTGAAGCAATGGTGACAAAAGGAATAACTTGTAAATCTTTACATTTTCCCATTCGATCCGATCCTCATCATTCGTCGTTGTGCGTGAGTTGTTGTGCGTGGCCATTTCATAGCAGATAAGAATTCTCTCTGCACCTGATTCTCAGTAACTTCTCGTAGTTGTGAGTAGAGTGACAATTTACCCTATATTCATGGGTGTTCTTTTTCCTGCTAGTGTTCCTTACTGATGCGAAAATTATCTTAACACACAAATTGAACCCTCTTTTATCAATTGTAGTAAAGAATGTAAGTAGGGATCGTTCTGGACTGGGGATTAGGAGGGCTTGCTAATAACCTCTAAACTGACTCAAAAACATAAAACTAAACTTAAAAACACTTAACAAGACTCACAAGACTCAAAACAAACTTAAAATACTCAAAACAACTTAAAACAACTAAATAAACTTAAACTAGACACTAGGAATGACTTTGGACAAAAATTGACTTTTACTTGAATCAAAACACTTAAAAACACAAACTAAAACAGATTTGAAACACTTTGAAACGAGAAACTAAAATGGGGGTTTTGATTTGGATCAAGTTGTAACAAACAAACAAGTATGAAAAACTAGACAGATTGTAAAACAAATGTGAGAAATAAGATGATGGATGGGATAGCTAGAGGTTTTTTCTCCACACATGACATATATGCAAATAATTCGATTTCCAGTTACTACTTCATTGAATTATGAACGACAATGCTCCAAATTAACCGTGACATCACTAGTTAACTCTCAGATTTTCCTTGTTTTATTGGATTGGATGACATCATTCGATAACCCAAAACATTCTTCAAAAGTTCCCTACATGACATCATAATAGAGATACAATCAAAGATCATTACGTTTAATGAAAATCATAAGCATTGACAAAGCACTTGCAACTATGACATCATTTCACTTATGCTAGGAATTGAACTTAACGCGATCGTTTATAAGCAACCTTCACTACATGTGAATATAAGTTTGTAACGATTATGTGAAACTTCCTTATATTCTAGCAACGGATTTATGCATGCCAATTAAGTGTCGACTCTTAATTAACAAATACAAATAAGTTATCAATCAAATAGTTAAGCGAATTGCATTTACGATTCAAGAGTTCATAACTGGAATTTATCAAATCATATTACATACATAATCATGGCTTTGAAATCACCCCTAGCCAAGAGGGGTTTAGCCACTCATATCCACAACAAAACAAAAGAAAATGAATTTAAACATTGGAAACAAAAGAAAGAAAACACCTAAACGCTCCAACGATCCAAGTTGGACAGCAAGCACGTCCAAGCACTTTCCTTCCCTTCCTTTGCTACGACACAAGGTGTTGGTGAGTGTTTAAAGGTTTGTTTGTATGGAGGAATGGATGTGAAGATGAATGGATGTGTTTGGATAAAGGTTGTGTTGAATGCGGCAAAGAGTGGAGAATTGTGTAGATGATGTGTGTGTGTGTTTTGGATTGATCTCCCCCATGATGAAGGGTGGATGAATGTATTTATAGGCTAGGGAGAGGATGTAGTGAGTGGTGGTAATGAGTGGATGTAGTGGTAGGTGAATGTGTTGGGTGGTTGAAATGAGTGGATGTAGTGGTAGGTGAATGTGTTGGGTGGTTGTAATGAGTAGATGTAGTGGTAGGTGAATGGATGTGTTAGGTGAAATGAGTGGATGTAGTGGTAGGTGAATGTGTTGGGTGGTTGTAATGAGTGGATGTGTATGAATGGATGTAGTGGTAGGTGAATGTGTTGGGTGGTTGTAATGAGTGGATGTGTTGGGTGAAATGAGTGTGCTAAAATTGTTATTTATAGGGAGATGATGATGCACAAACTTCAAATTTCGTCCATTCCTTTTGCTCCAAGCATATGCTTTCCATTCCATGTCCAAAAATGCACTTCTTTGCCACATTAACCCTTTGGACCTACAAACACACGAAAATAGTTTAAAATACTAAAATAACTACTAACTAACAACATAAATGCCAAGAAACAAGCTAATTAAGTCGCATAAATATGCTCCTATCACTTACCAAAACATAATCATTGAGGGTTGCAGACAGGTAGGCGGTTCATAAAAGCCATTACCACCCGTCACTGCTTGGTACTATGGTCTAGTGGTATTTATTGGAAAAGATATTCACCAAATCTAGGATTCTCCGAGATTGTTTGGGAACGATATGTATTTGATTTGTAATTCCTTTTTAACTGTGAACCTTATTAGATTAGAGATGTATTAGGAGAATGCTCCTGTATATATTGTATGATTCAGATCAATGAAATTATTCATTCAAGACAATTCTTTCTCGTAATATTCTTTCTTTACATGGTATACAGAGCAGGTTTAAAACCCTAGCTTTTTTCTCTGCTGCAATTTTTTTGGCTACACCCTAATTTTTCTCGTGTTGCAAACCTCAAAGAACAACCTCGTCATCTTCCATGGTTGACCAAGAAGTTTCAAACCCTTATTTTCTTCATCACTCCGATCATCCGGGGTTGATGCTCGTTTCAAAGCCTCTGAATGGGGATAATTATGCGACATGGCACAGGGCCATGACAGTTTCTCTGAATGCCAAAAATAAATTGGGTTTCATTGATGGAACTCTCAAGGCTCCTTCACCAGATTCTAATGAATACCCGACTTGGTCGCGTTGCAACGACATGGTTATTGCTTGGATCGTCAACATTCTTGAAGGTGAGATTGGAGACAGTGTTCTTTACTATACGACAGCTCGTGCGGTATGGGAAGATCTCCGAGAACGATTCTCTCAAAGCAATGCTCCCCGCATCTTTCAACTTCAACAGGAGATTGCATATTTGACTCAAGAGCAGTTGTCTGTTGCTGCTTATTATACAAAGTTGAAAGCCTTATGGGATGATTAGCCTTTTATATTGAGTCATCTACATGCACTTGCGCTGCACATAATGATCGAAACAAACTCATGCAATTTTTTATGGGTCTTAATAAGTCTTACGGTGCAATCCGAGACAAATTCTTCTAATGAATCCACTCCCATCAATTTGTCAAGCATATGCATCAGTTTCTCAGGAGGAAAAACAACGCAATATTGGTGCGACCAAGGCCACGACAGAAGCTGTTGCCATGGCCGTTCGATCAGGCCGTCCTGATTACAGTTGCTCCAAGGGAGATCGACAAGATTTTTCTAACAAAAAAGATAGACAAACAGGTTCTTCTCGTAATCGTCCACATAGCTCTTACTGTGATCAACTTGGTCATGTTAAGGATACTTGTTGGCAACTCCATAGGTATCCACCAGGCCATAAGCTTCACAAGCCGAATCAAACTCATGGTGGTGACCATCGTCCCAAGGTAGATGGCATGAACCCATCTGCTAATAATGTTTCCCAAGAACCAACCAAAGAGGAGATGAAGTCTGTTGATCTTACTGATGCACAGTTACAACAAATTCTTGCTTTTATGAATGCAAAAGGGGGTTTGGTCATACTTCTCAAGTGAATGCGGCTGTTACTTGTTCAGGTTTATCTCAATTACCGTTTCGCCGCTGGATCATCGACAGTGGTGCAACGGACCATATTACTTCGTCTCCCAGTAAGATTATTAATGGTTCCAAGAATACTTTCTTGGCAACGGTTATTTTACCTAGTGGAGAAACAACACCTATTTCCGCTACCGGAGATTTGCCTCTGAACTCTACCTTTATATTACATGATGTGTTTTGTGTGCCCCAGTTTAAAGTTGATTTGATGTCTGTGAGCAAACTTACACAGGGATTGCATTGTTCAGTAACCTTTTTTTCCCTTTTGGTGTATTTTGCAGGATCTGGCCATGAAAACGATTGGTTTGGGTAAGCAACAAAATGGCCTTTATTACTTGGTGTCACTAGTGTCCGAAAAATCCCGCACAAACAAGCACCAACATTCACACCAGCCCACCTGCAACCATAGCTTTATTACCACCGACCTCTGGCATCGTCGTTTAGGACATGTTTCCTCATCTAGATTAAGTTTTATGTCAAAACAATTGTTACAATTTCCTTTTAATTATAGTCAAGTTTGTGATGTATGCCCATTGGCAAAACAACATCGTTTACCTTTTGGTAATAGTTCAATTTCAACATCGGCACCTTTTTAACTTATCCATTGTGATATTTGGGGACCTTATAGACATGCTTCACTTTGTGGCGCTCATTATTTTCTTACTGTTGTCAACGATTTCACCCGTTTTACTTGGGTGTTTTTGATGTGTCATAAAAATGAGACACAAAAGCTTTTACAAGATTTCTTTTCCCTTGTCCGCACACAATTTAATTTCACTATCAAACAACTTCGTGCCAACAATGGAGGAGAATTTCTTTCTTTGCAAAATTTTTTAAGGCAAACGGCGTTCTTTTTCAACATTCTTGTGTTTATACGCCTCAACAAAATGGTGTTGTCGAGCGCAAACATCAACATATTCTTGAGACAGCACAGGATTTAAAGTTGCAAGCTCATTTCCTTCCCAAATTTTGGGGGGAGTGTGTTCTTACCGCCGTTCATATTATTAATCGTTTGCCTACTCCAGTTTTGAATTTCAAAACCCCCTTTGAGAAACTTTTTTGGCAAACCTCCAATTTATTCCCATTTGTGTGTTCGCGTCAATGGTTTGCTAAATTCTCTTAGGCCATACAATCTGTTGGTTTTACTCAGTCTAAAGCTGATTATTCACTCTTTACGCGCCATCATGGGAAGTCTTTTACAGCTCTTCTTATTTATGTGGATGATATTGTGATCACAGGTAATGACTCCATGGCAATAGCGGTGCTCAAAGATTTCTTGCATAGTCACTTTCGAATCAAGGATCTCGGTGATTTGAAATACTTTTTAGGCATTGAAGTTTCTCGTTCACATAAGGGTATTTTTCTTTCTCAACGTAAATATGCATTGGAAATTCTTAAAGATGGTGGGTTGCTAGGTGCAACACCTGTTGAGTATCCTATGAAGCGATGACTTAACTTTTGAATAATGGTGATTTACTCAAGGATCAGTCACAGTATAGGAGGCTAGTTAGAAGCCTTATATACCTTACTATTACAAGACCTAGCATCACATATTCATTGTACATTTTGAGTAGGTTTATGCATGAACCTCGAAAACCCCACATGGAAGCTGCTCTACACATTTTGTGTTATCTCAAGAATGCACCGGGACAAGGTCTTTTCTTCTCTTCACAAAATGACTTGTCTTTGCGTGCATATTGTGAATCTGACTGGGCAGGTTGTCTAATTACTAGAAGGTCAACTACAAGTTATTGCATTTTCTTGGGCACTTCTTTGGTTTCCAGGAAATCAAAGAGACAAAAGACTGTTTCATTGTCTTCGGCGGAAGCAGAATATAGGGCTATGACGAATACCTGCCAAGAGTTGCCATGGCTCAGATATCTTCTCAAAGATCTTTGTTTGGCTCATTCTAAACCTGCTTTGTTATATTGTGATAATAAAGCAGCTTTGCATATTACGGCTAACCCGGTTTTTCACGAGAGAACTCGGCATATCGAAATTGATTGCCATTTTATTCGACAACATATTCAAGAAGGGGTTGCTGCAACAAGGCATGTTTGTTCTTCATTTGAATTAGCCGATGTGCTTACTAGAGCTTTGGGAAAAGAAACATTTATTCCTCTTGTTTGCAAGTTGGATATGAATGATATTCACTCTCCAACTTGAGGGGGAGTATTGGAAGAGATATTCACCAAATCTAGGATTCTCCGAGATTGTTTAGGAAAAGATTTGTATTTAATTTGTAATTCCTTCTTTACTGTGAACCTTATTAGATTAAAGATTTATAAGGGAATGATCCTGTATATATTGTATGATTCAGATCAATGAAATTATTCATTCGAGACAATTCTTTCTCGTAATATTCTTTATTTACAGTATTCCTCTTCACTTGTAAGTGAGAGGTCTTAGGTTGATTTTCGCTAAAGACAAATTTGAATCACATTATTTCTAGTCTATTGTGAGGCTAAGCCTACCTCCTCCCTCCTAGTGTAGATACCATCGTTTGTTAAAAAAAAAAATACCTTCATTTTGCCAAAACTACAAGTATCATTCTATAAATACTTTTTGAGTTGATAGCAGATGTCTTTCAATATACAAACTAACCATCTTGGAAAGTTTTACGTTTCCTCTGGTTGTTGTAGGTACTATTTCAGATTGATTTTCCAAATCCTTTTACTATCTACTACTTTTTTACCATGATGTTTGTTGATGCACAAAACCGGAGGTCTTGGTACAACGTAAATCCAACCGTGAATCTGCATGAAATGTAAATAACACAAGGTGTATCATGGTTCACCCCAAGGTTTGGGCTACGTCCACACCGATTGTATTTCTTACGGAGAGAGGGCTCAGAATGAGAGTGAGAGCTTTGAGAGGACGAAGAGCCTTAGGAGTTGGCCTCCTCTCATTGTGAAGGTGATGGGTCCTTTTATAGAATAAAGGCTCCTCACTTATTACATATTTGCCCCTTCCTTTATCACATAATTACATTTAAGTCCTCTAAGTATTTGTACGAGATCTAAATACGGAGGCTCTAAATATAGTATAAATAGTAGTCCCCCAAGTCTTCAGTCAAGAGAGTCTTTTGGTTGCAGACTTGAAATTCAGTCCATGTGTGGGCCGAAGTAACTAGATGTTGTCTTGAACTGATGCTCAACTAGAAGTAACACATGCTGCGAGGCTGCTCGGCTCGTGGCTTATGTTGCCTTGGTTGGCTCGGCTTGTGGCGTCGAAGGTGAGGGAGTCCCTTTTATAAAATAAGGGCTCGCTTCTCAATACATAAATAATGGGCTAGAGTTGATGCTCGCAGTAAAGCGGTTGCTCAATAGGGGGCGATGCTCTCTAATGGTGGTGAAGGAGTCCCTTTTATAAAATAAGAGCTCGCTCCTCAATACATAAGTGATGGGTTATGAGTGATGCTCGCGGCGAGACGGTTGCTCAGTTGGCGGCGATACTCTCTAATGATGGTGAGGGAGTCCCTTTTATAAAATAAGGGCTCACTCCTCAGTACATGAAGAATGAGTGCTCTTTAATGAAAGTAAGGGAGTCTATTTTATAAAATAAGGGCTCGCTTCTCAATACATGAATAATGGGTTAAGTCCCCCGAGTATTTTTCATAAGGCCTAGTTGAGGCCCAATATATGGTACATAATGTAGTCTCTCAAGTTTTCGGTCAATAGAGTCTGTTGGCTGGAGACTTCAAATTGAATCCATGTATGGGCCAAAGTGGCAGTTGTTCGGAGGCGGTATTTGTATACCTTGCACTGAAGCTTTGTAGGTGAAGCTTTGCAAGCGAAGCTTTGAAGCTAGAGCTCTGTAAATGAAGCTTTCGAAGCTGGAGCTTTTGTAAATGAAGCTTTTGAAGCTGATTGACATGAGTGAGGCTTATGAATATTTATGTTGATTGACATGAGTGATGCTCATGGATGTTGTCATGAGTGATGCTCATGAATGTTAATGTTGATTGACATGAGTGATGCTTATGGATGCTGTCATGAGTGATGCTTATGAATGTTAACATGAGTGATGCTCATGAATGTTGACATGAATGATGGTCATGAATGTTTATGTATGATTGTCATGAGTGATGCTTATGAATGTTTATGTATGAATGACATGAGTAATGCTCATATATAATTTGGAGTACTAGGCGTACTTTTGATCACCTGGTTAGTGGCATGAAGGAGAGTACGAGTTGTACATTTCATCACCTAGTTGGTGGCATGAATGGCTAGTTGCCAAATGATATTAGAGTACGAGTTGTACATTTGATCACCTGGTTGGTGGCATGAATGGCTAGTTGCCAAATGATATTGGAGTACGGGTTGTACTTTTCATCACCTGGTTGGTGGTAATAGCGGCAGGTTGCCGAATAATTTTGGAGTACTGGGCATACTTTTGGTCACCTGGTTGGTGATAATAGAGGCAGGTTGCCGAATAATTTTAGAGTACTGGGCGTACTTTTGATCTCTTTTGCTTTGCTTTTGCTTTTGTTTCTGTTTCTCACTGCGCCTCTGTCTCTCCACCTCCATCATCTCTAGCAAACTTGCTTATTGCTTTTGCAGACTTGCTTTACTTTTTCTTTTCATTTTCTGCTTTCTTCTTTTGCACCGCACTTTCTCAGTCTCTGTCTTTGCATGTGCACACAAGGTCATCTTTTGCTTTTCTCAAAAAATGATTTCACATGGCTACCACCCTTCACTTGATCCCCAGATTCTGTGGAGATGAGATATGCATCCCGATGTTCCCGAGCAAGCAACCTTTTGCTGCTGATGAGATGTTCCCATTAATAATCATGTCGCTTGCAACCATGGCAGCAGAATCTGGTGAGGTTTTTATCCCCCTAAGAGACGACGACACTGCTCCACCAATCACCGGCGAATCACACGCCGACATGGCTACCTTTGCACTTAGAGAGATCTGTAGCATCTGTGAGAATATGTTGCAAGGCCTCTTTATTAGATCACCATCAACCACAACACCACCACTTTGATGGTTGTGATGCCCAAGATTAAGTACATGATGACCGCTACCGTCACCAAAAGTAGTGGTTGTGACACCGTCCTCCACACAAGCTGTATAACTAGGGCTGCTGAAAAGGCTGGAGCTTGATATGTCTAGCTTGTTAAGAAGCGGATCGCACATGTACGACGAAAAATGGGTCATCAAAGTTGTATTTAGCTTCTTCTTCTTCTTCCATGGCTGATGAGGATGATGGAAATATCATGGGATGATCAGATGGGAAGTGCCACGTGTCGGCGTGAGGTTATTGATAATCAGACGGATAAGCTCCAACGTTAGTAGTTGTACCAGCTCTTAGTATGTCGGTTAAATCGCCTTGATAATTCTCCTCCTAGTAATTGGCATGAACAAGCTTTACCTGCGATAAAGTCGCGGCGGCACAAGCGAGATCGAGCTTAGTTTTTAGGAACGAGAAGTTTCAACTCAATTCATAGAAGTTTCAACTGGTTTTTTTTTTCTCAGACGTGACTTGTTTGGACGCGCTAGGCCAAGAGCTGGAGAGGGATGCGGGCTAACATCATAGAATTAGAACCAGTCCCAATTCACATCAATACGAATTAGAATCAAATTAAAAATAAGTCTTATAAGAGGGATCAAACAGAGGGTTCTCCTTGAGAGGCTGGAACGAAAACTGACCAAGACACTTAGCCACGCACTTTCCATCGAAACCAAGATTGTGTTTTGGGCAGTTATTGATGATCATGGCGACGATGAAGACAACAATATTGGCCACGACAAACATCGGAATCAGCTACGACGTCCATTGGGTTTCGGATGTTCCCATGTAGTACTGGTTGGAGTTATAATTGTAATTGTTGGGTCTGGGTTTTTCTGGTGGTCCTCGTTCCGGATCAGCCATTGCTTCGATTGTTTGATTCTTTCTCTGTCTTTGTCTCTCTTAAGAAAGCATGAAACTTTGGCTGTGTAGAGTGAGAAAGGCGTGGGGTGTGCCATCGCAAAGAATGATATGGGCTTAGATGGTGGATCAACCCCCAACCACTCAAACTTTCTCTGTTCGATTCAATTCGATGAGAGATAATAGAAATAGTACTTCAACCGGCTTCGACGGACAGCGGGTCCGAGTGTCCTCCTCTTCCTCCACAGAGTCCCTAAGAGTCCTGAGACCTAGGAAGTCGTGGGATTGAGACGTCGGTGGTGACCCAGTCGGCACCGTAGAGCCCGTTGAGAGGGCGAACGTGGAGGAGGATGACGGCATCGCCAGGGTAGAGATAGTTCTGGATGGCCCATTTAACGGCGAATGTGCTCTCGTCGCTTAGATCGACAGTGAGATGGTGGTTATTGGGATCGCCGTTGGTGGTGGTGTAGGGCAAACCGAGGTATTGGCCATGACTGGTCATCGGAAGGGTCATATCCAGCGCGATGAGGAATGCTAGGCCCTCGCCAGGGATGGCAGAACTGTTGGGACGAGGAGTGACGAACTAAAAGACACCACGTGGCTTCCGTTTGATGTGGGATCTGAAGAACTTGAACCTGAATCTTCCCAGAGCGTGAAATAGTGGTTGTAGAAGACTTTACCTGAGCGATTGTTAAGGGTGAAGTTTCCAGCGGAGTACTGCGAACTTGCTTCGTGACCCCCTTAGCAGGATAATCCTTTAGCTTTGGGTCAACACATTGTCTAATTTTTCTTCGTTCAATCTTGGAGTAGCCCAAGTAACAAGACTCTGCTATAAAAAAAAATAAAAAAAAAGAATCTTTGGGGCTCTTTTAGGAGCAGAGATCGAAGGAGAGAGATGAGATTGGTTTCTTGGGTTTTTGTGATTTTGCAGATTCACAGTGGTGAGATTTGATGAAAAAATGAATGAGAAACCGACATAGTTTTTTGTGTCGTTTCCCACAGACGGCGCCAAATGTTGATGCACAAAACCGGAGGTCTTGGTACAACGTAAATTCGACCGTGAATCTACATGAAATGTAAATAACACAAGATGTATCGTGGTTCACCCCAAGGTTTGGGCTACGTCCACACTGATTGTATTTCTGAGGGAGAGAGCTCAGAATGAGAGTGAGAGCTTTGAGAGGATGAGGAGCCTTAGGAATTGGCCTCTTCTCATTGTGAGGATGAGGGGTCCTTTTATAGAATAATGACTCTTCACTTATTACATATTTTCCCCTTCCTTTATCACATAATTACATTTAAGTCCTCTGAGTATTTGTACGAGATCTAAATACGGAGGCTCTAAATATGGTATAAACAATGTTCATCATCGGGTTTCTAGGTTGATGTGTTCTGAGGTTGAAGATGTTACCAGTGTTGCTATCACGGTGGTGGTGCAGACTAAAGATAAATCTGGTTTACGTTGCTTCATGTGTGCCTTATTTTTTTCATCGTAAAAGTTTTGTCTCAAGTGGTTTTCTTCTGGAAGACTTTGTAATTTATAGTTAGTTGTGTTGATATTTTTCAGACTATTTGTGTTTTATGCCCTGTGATATGGTAATCAGATAGCGTGTCTTTTAATCAAGACGCTACTTTAATTCTTGATATTCATGTTTGAATTTTAAATAGATATTATGCTATCCTATGTACTGTCTTATAATGTTTAATAAATCATCTTATTGTTCAAAATAAAAATGATGTTGAATGCACGCGTCGCAAGGCTAAACTCACACCTACATCTATAATAGAAGGTTCTTTTCGAGTATGATTCAGCATCCCTGGTACGTTTCATCAGTGGGACTAAGAAGAATGTCTCTTGGTCTATCTTTCCGTTACTCCCCCAGATTTGGAACCTGCGATACCTCTTCAGCTTCTCTAAGGCTATCTCCAATCGAATGAGCTATATTTAGCTCTCGTCCAGATTATAGCCCTGCAAAAAATTATTTTTTAATGAACAGTGTCAGGCCATATTTATATACCATCTATAACCAAAGGGGGCTATTTTTCAGTCCCCTCAATAATTTATTATTTTAAGTTTGTTCTTTAATTTTATTGGTTAACTGAATTAAACTACCATATTAAAATAAAGAGTTTGGACATATTTTGAGTGCAACTTGTCACTATATGAAAAAGCCTCTAGATTTCTTATCCCTTGGTTGAAGATGTGGCCATTTGAAAAACTATTGAAAATTTTAAATTTAGATTATTGGAAGAGGTAAGGAAGTGGTGTTTATGAAAGAGATGTGAGCCAAAAGAATAAACGAGCTTTTAGCTCAAGAAGGCATCTTTTGATCGTTGAACTTTTACGCTCATATAGCGAGAAACTATTCCAATTTCTAAAAATAGCTCAGTAAATGAATGGTCTAGCAAGTGGCTGATGACAAGAATACATATCGGCGCGATTTAGATCCAGTGCTTGTGCCAGCCCACTAACTCCATTAGGGTTTTAGAAATTATTATCACTATATAAATTCCTTAAACCCAATTAAATTAATAAAAGCCCCGTTTACATTTTTAGGTAGTTATTTTGTTTCGGTTTGACCCAATAGCGGACGGTATAAATTTAGCAACATTTTCCCCCAGGATCCATTGCAGGAAAGGGATGATCTAGAACTTAGAAAAAAAATGAAAAGGAGTGAGAAATGGTGTGGAAATGGCTTAGGTATTTATTGGGAAAAAAAAAATTAGAAGTTCTTTTTTTTTTTTAATTTAAAATTTTGGCCTTAGAAGAAAAAAGGGCCCCTCAAACGAGCTACATGGCTGACTAAGAATGGCCAGCTCGATGGGCAAAGGGCTAAACTTGACTTGGTGGGTCCTTTTTATTTTTTTGGCCCAGCCATTCATTAGAGTTGGGTTTTGGAGCATTTCAGACTGAGTTTTGCCCTATAGCCATCTCCTAGAGATGGCCTAAATGGAGCTGAGCTCCCCACCAAGCGAATTCGACGGCTGATTGGTTGCCTTACAGTGTAGAAGAAGGATGTGTCTAAAAGTCTGGGTTTCCAGACCCCCATATGCTCTAGTCCATATCATTTCCATTGATGGACTCCCTTGCCCACACTGACTTAGCCTTGGATGCATGGTTCTTAAGGATAGTGACTCAGCCACGCTAGCCTCTATCTGTCCTTAAGTTCCCTGCCTCTCCTTTGTTATACTTTATTTCTCTCTGGTCCTGCGGTTGGCAGTTGATCTTG
The DNA here is from genome assembly GCF_042453785.1 of Malus domestica. NCBI lineage: Eukaryota > Viridiplantae > Streptophyta > Magnoliopsida > Rosales > Rosaceae > Malus > Malus domestica. The sequence continues at coordinate 37,105,816 of NC_091675.1, read as the reverse complement.
GCTTGTATTCTCTTTGGTTGTTAATGAAGAAGTATCTTTGCTCAAAAAAAAAAAAAAGCGGCCCATACTTCCAAAAGTGCAAGTGTAAGGTTGTGCATGTTCCTAAGACAAAACTGTCTCAAACTAGTTTTAAATGCTAAGTTGTATTCGGCTTGACATGAAATCAATCATATAAAAATAATGAAGCGTTTTGTATAGTATAAAACTGATAAGTTGGATAATGCATGAAAAACATTGTCCTATGTTAGTGTCTGCTTAGAATGGACTGTACCTTTTTAAAATATAATACATGTCATTTTAAAACTATTTTGTATCATACTTTGGACTACAAATATTAGAGCAAATTCAGGTTATACCATTTATTATATAGATATTAAGGAAAAATACTAATTTTAAGAAAAATTACCAAGCCCAACTAATTCTATATGTATTAAGCTACAATTATGAGTACATTTACGTTTTTGGCCTTGCACATAATCTCATGAGTCATCGACGCTAATGCTGGAAATTGTCATCCGCCACTAATGAATCAAGTCATTGTTCAACAGTGACATATTTACCTTCAATAATCTAAGTTCATTATTTTTTTTTTACCATGTATACAAATATATTAAAGAACTTATGAGAAAATTCAACACTCAACATATTTTTCTAAAGGTAACTATTAAATAGTGACCTTTTGACTGGAAAATTTTGATTGGCTAGCCATCAGAAAAGTTGGCTTGTTGGAAAATGTGTTAGAATCGAGGGACAATTATGTAATTATATTAAATTAGGGAACTAATATTAAAACTCTAAAAACTCATTATACACTCATTACAAGTGTATTTTTTTAATTATAGAAAATTTGAAGATGCAAAATGAAATTTTTAGAATGCTAGCATTTATAAAATTGTTTTGGTTGACTTTTCAATCTATAATACCTCGTTTGGCACGCGACACCGTATGATTAGCTGGGTGCATCTCTCTCGCTTACGCTGGCTCACTCACTCCGTCCCTCTCTCGCAACACTCTCCTTCAACTCTCCCGCATCGCCTGCTATCTCTCGTCTGCTTCCAGGTTCGTCTTTGTTGCCATCTTCTTTTTCTCTCTCTCTTCCTCCCTCATTTGCGCACACACCTCCCACCTCTCCGTTCGCCTTTCATCTCTGACAACAAAACTTTCCATGGGTGAAGGAGGAAGACAATGATTCAACTTCTTTCGATCTGGGCTCCGACGACGAGAAGGACGACGAGGAAGGGAGCTAGGCTCCGACGAGGAGTTGGATAGCAATTTGGAGCTAGGCTCCGATGAGGAAGGGAGTTGGGCTTCGACGAGGAGGGGGACATGAATTCGGATATAGGCTCCGAGTTCTTGACCTGGCCGCTACTCTCTGCAATCGGTCGCCGAGGGATTAATGCATGGGGAAGATGGTGAATAAAGGAAGGCGTGATTGAGAAGAGTCCTGGGTTTTTTTTTCTTCCTTTTTTATTTTTTATTTTTTAAATTTTGTCTGCAATGATGTTTATTTTTTTTTCTTTCTGTTTTTCTCTTCTTCTTTTTTATTTCATTTTAACAACAATTATTGTGATTTTTTTTTAATTATTATTATCTGATGCATAAATTAATTCAATATAACACCAAACGTCTGACTAATTTAGGTAGTAATATCCCACGATTATTTATCATATTGGACTGAAATAAGCAGTACAGTCCGAGCTGCCAAACGAAGCATAAATGGTTTGTTACTCAATTGATTAAGAACATTTGCCCTTACACTCAAGTTCTGTATTTGGATCTCTCACCCCTAGTTTAGATGAGTTTGGTATAGATTATCCTATTATTTAAAAAAAAAAATAAAAAAAAAAATATGGAATTTAGCTAAAAGTTTTGTTAGAATTGATAACTAAAAGATCTTAAATTATAATTGTTCTATTTAATGGGTAAGCTTATCCACGGCAGCCTCATGAAACTCAAACTTGTTCTCATTTTACCCTATAGGACTTAAAATGTTTAATTCAGTACTGATTTGGTACTGATGTGCTTTTATAATAAAAAATAGGTATAAAAAAAAACTGAGCTTAAAAATGCGTTTGGTAAACAGTTAAAAACAACTTATTTTCACAGTTTTGAGTGAAAAAAAAAATGAAAACGTGAAGCAACAAAAATGAGTTTATTCTCACATCACAGCAGAAGCAGTTTTTTTTCAAAGCACAGCAATACCAAACCAGCCCTGAATCCCTTAAAACTCGAATTATCTCTAACTTTGCCCCTTAAAATTCTATTAAAGTAGTTGACTTGGCACAACTAGGATCCATTTTTGCTAAAATGTCTATCAGATGGATACGATGTGGCAAATAATATTACAGTCTAGATGTATTCCTCTTTACTTGTAAGTGAAAAGTCTTAGGTTTGATTCTCACCAAAGGTGAATTTGAACCACATTATTGCTAGCCCATTTGGAAGCTTAGCCCACTCATCCACCCTCTTAATATAGATAATATCGATTGTTAAAATAAAAATAAATAACTAAATAAAGGTTTCAAAATAAAAAATTAGATTAATTAGGAATTCTTTTTTATTAACTTAGATTAATTAGGGTTGGCAAAACCCAACCCCATCCCTACTGTGTGCCTCCCTCACTCCCTTACGTCGCCACCTCCAACCTCTCTTCCCCTCTTCCTCTTCTCTCTCCCTTGGTCGCAACCAGTGGCAGATGCATTGAGGGGCATTGGGGTCAGCTGACCCCCTCCGAACTTCTATGAACATTCATAGATACCTTAGGTGCTGACGCTCCAAACTTCAGTAAATGTCCATGAATACCTTAGGTGCTGCCCTTTTGAAGATTAGAGTTGACTTCATACATGCCCTCCAACTGAATTCAGGCCTACCAAGACTCGGTGAATGTCCATGGATACCTTGCGTGCTGCCCCTTGCATACATTAACAGGTGTGCAATATGCATTTCCAAATTATTTTAGGCTTACCAAGACTCGATGACATGGCGATATGCATGCTATTTCTGGTAAAAAAAATTTGCACCTGGATCCACCACTGGTCGCAGTCGACAACAATTAAAGGTCTAAGGGGATTTTTGGGCTTTCTAGATACTACTGTTGCTTTGCGAAAAGTTTTGGTATAATTGATGAACCGTTGACAGACTTATTGAAGAACGGTTTTAAGTGGAATCTTGCAGCAACCCAAGCTCCTTAGACTTAAAAAAAAACTTTGACAACCGCACTTGTTTTGGCATTGCTTGACTTTTTGAAACTGTTTTTTTTGTGGGTGGGTGGGTGGGTGGGGGGGGGGGGGGGGGGGAGAGAAGCGATTCCTCTGATGCAGGCATTGGAGTAAGTCTCTCTAAGGAGTCACCCTATTGCCTTCCTTAGTTGTACTTTAGCTCCCAAACATATGGCACTTCCAGTGTACGTAATGGGGATGCAGAATTTTAATATCCGGTGGTCTTAATATAATTTTTTTTTCGGTTCCAGGGTACTTTGAACCTACATTCAAATCAAGACAAGTTTCAATTGGCCTAGACTTAAGAAAGTCTCTGAAGAAATTTATGGCGAAAAATCACCAGGGCTCATTCAACCACTTCCAATTCCTTCTGACATTTGGAAAGATATTCCCATGGACTTTGTGGAAGATCTTCTAAAGGCACAAGGAGAAAACACCCTGTTGGTGGTTGTGGATTGCTTGTCCAAATATGAGTATGTCATTCCTCTCACACATCCATTCACAACCGCCAAGGTAGCTGAGATTGTTATCCTAGAAATTTATCACTTGCATAGTATGCCTAAAACCGTTGTAAGTGATTGTGATCCGATATTCATGAGCAATTTGTGGACTTCTTTCTTTGTTGCACAAGGTACCAAATTATGCCATAGTTTAGATTAGTAGCTTACCACCCCCAAACAGATACGCAATCCGAAGTTCTTAACCACACAATGGAGCACTACCTGCGTTACTATGTGGCAGACAAACCATCTTCGTGGCTTTACTGGCTCCCATGGGCCGAATGGTGTTATCACACCACTGTCTAGGCCACAATTCAAATGGCGCTTATTAGGCATTGTATGGGCATCCACCACCTTCAATTCCCACTTAGATAGGAGGTACAACTTTTGTTCATGGGGTTGATACCATTCTCAAAGATCCCTGTGGAGCCACGAAATGATCCAAAAATTCAGAAGACTGCACATGGACCTTTTTCTCAAGAAAGGCAAGGTTTCCCTTATTAAATGGGCAGGACTCTTAAATAATCCCACGCGCATCTCAGCATCCCTGAAGGTTCAAGCAACTGACTACGACTGCTCAAGGATCCCTTGCTTGTGGCATGGAAAAGTTAAAGTATTAAAGATAGGATTAATGACCAAATCCTATCTTTCATACATTTATGATTAAAGAACAACTCAAACAATTAAGGAATCCCTACCACAATCAATTAGGGATACTTCCACCATTATCCCAAGATATTTTCTCCTAATTATTATCTTCGGGATATTATTTCCTCATTCATCCAACGAATGACACACCTTGGCCAATATGATGCTACCATGTGCAGGCAAAACCTTTACCTCATGGCTAGCCACATCCTCTTACAAATACCTCCATCTCCACCAAATTTTGTTAAGTTTTTGCTATGCATACAAGCCCTAAACACTCACACAGTGATAAGAGCATATTTATGCGACTTAGTTGGCTTGTTCTTGTGCATTTATGTCGTGTTTCCTTAGTTATTTTAATGCGAAATATATAAGCACACAAATTAAACTCTCTTTTTATCAATTGTAGTAAAGTATGTAAGTAGGGATCGTTCTAGGCCGGGGATTAGGAGGGATTGCTAAATCACTTGGAAACTGACTTGAAAACGTAAAAACAAAGTTTAAAACACTAACTAGACTCAAAGAATGCAAAACTATACTTTAAAACACTAAAACAAACGAAAAGACTCAAAACAGCCCTTAAACACTCAAAACTACCTTAAACACACAATCTGGGCAGTTTTGGGACTCTAACACAAACTTGGACGAATTTTGGTTTTCTAATGAACTAAAACACTTAAAAACATAATCTAAGACAAGTTCTAATTAATATGACTCAAAGAAATAAGATGGGGTTGATTTTGGACGAAAATAATTAAATTAAGACAAGAACAAAGTAAACAAATTCTTAGACAAATTTAAGTGAATCAAAACAGATTGTAAAATGAATTTGAATGAAACTTATGGATGGAAGGCTAGCTAGGAGGTTCTTCTCCACACATGTCACACTTGCATACAAAACGATTTCCAGTTGCTTTTCGATAAGCTATGAATACTCAACGCCCCAAATTAACCGTGAATTGCACTAATTAACCCTCAGTTTTTCCACAAGTTATTGGATTGGATGATTGCATACGACAACCCAAAACATTCCCTACAAGTTCCCTACATGAATTGCATAATAGAGATACAAGCAAGAATCATTAAGTTCTATGAAAAACATAAGCATTGACGAGGCACTCGTTACTATGATTTGCATGAAACTTATGCCAAGAATTTACTTAACGTGATTGTGACTAGCAACCTTCACTACTTGTGAATATAAGTTCATAACGATTAGGTGAAACTCCCTTATATTCTAGCGTTAAATTCATGCATTAAAATTAAGCGTGCACTCTCAACCAACATACACAAATCATTTTTTATACGATCAGATAAGTAAATTGAATTCACAGCTTATGAATCACAACTGGATGTAATAAAATCATATTGCAAGTATGAACATGGTTTCGAATCACCCCCTAACTAAGAGGGGTTTAGTTCCTCATACTCACAAAGCAAAGATACATAAAATTAGACATTAAAATCAAAGGAAAGAAAACACCTAAAATGCTCCAACTTGGGTAGCAAGTGCATCCAAGAATTCTCCTTTGCTTGCTTGCGGCAGATTGCTTTGTGGACGGATTTTTGGGTAGTTTTATGATGTAGAATGGATGGGGAATGGTATGGAAAGGTTTAGGGTAAGTGTGGAGGAGTGTTTGAGGGTTGGAGGGTGGTGGAGAACTAGGCAAAGAGGGTGGAAGAAGGTGGAGTGGCTGTTATGTTTTCTAGGCACTAGAATGGTGTTTTTAGGGTGTTTTGATACCTAGAGGTTGTATGGACGAATTTTCTGTGATGAATGATGAATATGAGAGTGTGAACCCTTTGCCAAGGGGTGTAAACATGTATATATAGGCCCCAAAAACCTTAGAGAATCAGGTTAGGCTAGGGAGAATGCACGGCAAAGAGTGTATGTGGTGTGCAATGGTCCAAGGGTGAAAATGAAGTGATGATGCAAAGTGTGAAGGGTAAAATGGAGTGGTCTTGTATCTAGGGGGCATGAATGATTGTGTACATTGCATAGAGATGGAAAGGGAGGTGAAAATGTGTCAATAAATGGGTCAAAGGTGCAGCAACATGTGGTACACAAGGCATGGGATTCCAAATGTGAATGATGGAGCATCAATTGGTGCATGTTATGGTTGTGAAAGTTGTATAAAATTTTGTGGGTGAAGGGAAAAGAGGTATCAAGCAATTAAGTGTAATAATTAAATGAATTGAAGCATGAAATCAGAAATTATGTAGGGGACAAGAGTGATCAAGCATGGCATGGGAATCCAAAGGGAATTCTATGTTGTTTTGCATGGCAATGAAGGCAAGTTGGGGTGACAAATTTTTGGGCTGAGTTCTTCATCTTTTGGACCATAATTCTTCACATTCTTGGCCTCTTTAGTTCTCAAATTCGTCCATCCACTTTGGCCCAAATATGTGACATGCATTCCAAGCTCCATTTTGCTCCAAAATGCTCCAAAATGCATCTTCTTGCCTACTTTGTCCATAAAATCTGAAAACACACGAAAATGACTTTAAACATTAAAATAACTAAGGAAACACGACATAAATGCACAAGAACAAGCCAACTAAGTCGCATAAATATGCTCTTATCAAATTCCCCCACACTTAGCTTTTGCTAGTCCTTGAGCAAAACAAAGAGATAAAACGAAACAAAGTAAAAAAAAACACAACCTAAACCTTCCAACATTTGCCTCAGGGATTTCCAATGCACATGACATGTTAAAAATTATTATCCCCACAGATTTGAGTCATCTTCACACTTAAGCATGTACTTAATCATAGTCACCACTTACTTGTTCACAATTAATCGATTAAAATAATGTTTTTGATGTAGTAACATGCCTTAGAGAAATCACTCAATTCCTTACAAGATATGCACTCAATTTTCACTCAGATTTTCTAACTACACACCCTATACTAGTTATATGTGAGAAGATTGATGTTGATATGAAAACGAACGCTCACATATATGTATCACAAAGAAAGCAATTTCTGGAGTTAATAAGCATGTTTAGATATGATCTCATGAATGGAATGCTACTACTTAGATGCGAGAACCAGTGACACCATATGCTCATATCAATTTCAAACTCCACATATTGAAACGCATGACACTCAAGATGAAGTTAAGGGTTGTAACGGGGCTTGGGGTGATGGCTAACAAATGAAGGATAAGGATAACAATCGTTCTTAAAGCAATAGCAAGTAAAGTAATGAAATTGAAACTTAGAATTCACTTAGATTGCAGAAATCAGCTTTTAGACACGAAGGGAAAATTCAAGCAATATTTAGGGCCGAATTCTATGTTTTGGACCCTTTCTTCAACAAGCAGCACTTTAAAACTCTTTTTCGCATATTTTTCAACTCCCTTTTTTTTTTTTTCTCAACTCTTCTTTTCTTTTCAACAAGCATAATAACTCACACTTCCCCCACACTTGTTTTCTGCCATACATTAATCAAAAGAAATTCAATTTGAATCATGCTTTACTATACTTCAAGAATAAGGGTATGGATGGTCCTAAACTAGGCTAGGTAAGGATAATGTGGTTTAACAAAGAATGTAGGCTATCAAGGCTCAATGGGGTTAACTTAAACATATAACGATATGGGATACATGGCAGTTTGGCTTTGGTGGTGGTAACTACACAACTTCATCTTGAATATGTTTTATGCAAATCAATAGCATGCTTTGAATGAAATAGGCATGAGTTCTAGCATTTGGAACTAAATGATGAAACGCCTTCTAAGTAATAACCAAGCAAAGAATAATGAGATCATGCAACGACTTTAGAAAACAAGAATGCACAGATTTTAACTCTCCAAATAAACGTTTAAGCTCAAGTCTCACAAGGTTGTAGCGTTAGTTTGAGTTCTTTCCTTCAAGCATGTTACAAAAACTAATTTTTTCTTTTATGATTTCATGTGATTTCATAAGTTATAACCACAACCACGCATAAATAAAGAGTAAATCAAACTTTCATCCATGTTTATAACTCTCTTTAACAGTCATGCAATTACAAACCGAATCCTCATCATTGTGTTGGAAGGTACCCTAAGACACAAATAAGCGCACAAAAACAACTCTTTTTTGGATTTTCAAAAACAATTTTTCAAATTTTTATGAATTTTCGGATTTTTATGTCAAAACACACTGAAACACTCCAAAATAGCTTAAAAATACTTAAAACAACAAGGAACAACACTAGAAGTAATGGGTGATAAATTTCTACGAATTTCATGCAAAACAATGGTTACCCTCCCTACACTTAAATCAAACATTGTCCTCAATGTTTCAAGCATATACTCACACCAAAAACAAGCAAATAACAAACGACAAATAAACATGACAAATATGGCAAAGTAAAAACCAGACAGAGTAGAGTTTAAGAACGCAAATCTGGTTTTGGAGATAGTTGATCTTGTTGACTTTCCACAGCTTTGATCTTGAACTGGATTGGAATTGTATAGCGAAGCTTTGCTTTTTGGTGATGTTGCAGTTCCTTATTTGTTCTCCAAGCAGATGTGGCAGCTTCTTTAGTTCTTCATCTCAGACTCCTTGTGCTGGGTTGATTGTGCAAGCTGCATTCTTCTCTGCTTATTTCTTCTGCACGACGGGCGGGCACGAGGTAAAGGTGTTGGTCTATTTCTTCCTTCAATCTTTCCAAGTGCCCACCTCTTGCTTTCTTTCTCCTTGTCCCTAGTTGAGGATGAATCAGCACGTTGTCTCCACATGCTTCGAGGTATCATCTTCACTTCCCTTATACGTGAGAGACGAAGCGGAAGCATAAGATGATGAGTACTCGAGAGCAGGTGCTGGCTGGAGAAAGGACAGGGAGAAAGCATGATATGAGATACTCGTGCTCTCAACCTTTATGATATGAAATACTTATGCTCTGGATGGGTTGTTTGCAGGGGTATCCCAGGGGATGAAAAATACAGAGTGACTTGAGAGGGTTTGTTGGAAAGCCATTTCAGAGAGGATGAAGGGTTAAGTGAGGCTGAAAGTTGGGTGAGACTGCTTCACTTTGAAGTTCAGCATTTATAGAATTTTCTTAATGGCTGGGAAGGCATTGTTCCATTACTCGTGTCGGCAAGCCTGGGATAATTTAACAGTAGTTTTCACGTGCATTCCGCTTCTCCAAAATTTTTCGACAGATTGCGCGTGATTTACGCAACGTAGATGTGCAAATTGACAGATGCTGACACGTCTCGATAAAGCAGAGGCCTCTTTAATATCCGGAATTTACGCTTCGAGTTCTGAGCTTCGTTGAGGGCAGAGATTGCATGTGACAAGTGCTGACGAGGCTGAGAGAGACAGATGGTTGGAATCGGTGCTTCGAAAGACTGCCCGTAATTTTCGCAAAGCTGAGTTGCGTGTGATGGGTGCTGACGAGGCTGAGACAGTTGACACTCTTCGGTATCTAGAATTGGTGGTTTGTGAGCAAGCCCAACTTTTGAGAAAGCTGGCGCCTCTTCGATCTCCGAATGGCTTCTTCGATTTCTGAGCTCACCTCTTCGATCTCTGAAATCCCATCGCGTGCTGATTTTTATAGAGGTATGCAGGACATTCAAAGCACTCTTGAATTTCTGCCTGTAAAAACTCCCGTTTTGCACTTCTACGATCTTGACTTGTCCGATCTCCTTTTTTTTTAACACCTCTGAAAAATGTCTGGCCCTTCCGACCGTCGTTTTGACTTGAACCTTGGTGAAGGAGCAGCCCCTCCTTCTCCAGACAACATATGGCGCCCGTCCCTCATATCCCCTACTGGTCCTCTGACCGTTGGGGATTCGGTGATGAAAAATGACATGACCGCTGCGGTGGTGGCCCGGAACCTTGTCACCCCCAGAGATAACAGACTGCTCGCTAGACGGTCTGATGAATTGGCGGTTAAGGAGTCTCTGGCTCTTAGCGTGCAGTGTGCGGGTTCTGTGTCCAACATGGCCCAACGCCTATTTGCTCGAACATGAAGAGGAAAATTGACCAGCTGCAGGAAACTGATGGTCAGATTTTACTTGATCACCGGAGGTTTGTGGGTTTGTTCCAACAGCATCTGCCTTCGTCTTCTCGGGCGGCACCGCATCATATTTATGCATGCAAACTAAGTATGCATCCCTAATCAACATACATAAACATGTTATCAATCAAATAGATAAGTAAATCGAATTCATAACTTATGAAACGCAATTAAAAGTAATCAAATCATATTGCAAGCATTAACATGGTTTCGAATCCCCCCCTAGCCAAGGGGGGTTTAGTTCCTCATTATTACAAAACAAAGATAAACAAATTTAAACATTGAAAAACAAAGGAAGGAAAGCACCTAAACGTTCCAACGATCCATGTTGGATAGCAAGTGCGTCTAAGGACTTTTCTCCTTCTCTTTGCCGCAACAACAAGGTTGGAATGATGTTGAAGGGTTGGTTATTTGGAGGAATGGATGGGAAGGGGTTTAGATATGTAGGAGAGGCAAGGAAAGGCTTGGAGAATGGTTAATTTCTGGATGAATTCAATGAGGTTGCTGCATGGTATTTATAGGGAGAGGATGGACATGTTTAATGCAAAAATCTGGTGGAATGAAGTAGGTAAGGCATGGCAAGGTGGAGAATTGTTGGTGAGGGTAGGTTTTGACTCATCCACTCACATGTCATGGTGAGTTAAGCATTGCATCATCCACTCAAATGTCATGGTGAGTTAAGCATTACATCATCCACTCAAATGTCATAGTGAGATAGGCATTGCATCATCACTAAAAAAATCTGGTGGAAGTAAAACAAAGGGAAGGCCACGGCATTGATGAATTTTATGGGGTATGCATGGTTTTGAGTGAAGTTTTGGCCAATCCTTCTAGAAATTTATCCCTTCTTGCAACTTGTATTTGTTTCACCAGATTTTTAGCATGTTCCTAGCCTCTTTTGTCTTCAAATTCGTCCATCCATCTTGCTCATATCATATGTAATCCATTACAAGCTCAAAACTGCTCCAAAATGCACTTTCTTGCTACCTTAGCCCTTTGGACCTACAAACACACGAAAATGGCTTAAAGTACTAAAATAACTAAGAACTAATAACGTAAATGCAAGAAAACTAGTTAACTAAGTCGCATAAATATGCGTCTATCAAATTCCCCCACACTTAGCTATTGCTAGTCCTCGAGCAAAATAAAACAAATAAAACATAACCTAACCTTCCAACATTTGCCTTAGGGATTTCCAATGCACATGACATGTTAAAGATTATCATTCCCACAGAATTGAGTCAATTTAACACTTAAGCACATACTTAATCATAGTCACTACTTACTAATTCACAATTAACCAATTAAAACAATGTTTTGAATGTAGTAACATGCCTTAGAGAATTCCCTCAATCCTTACAAGATACGCACTCTATTTTCACTCAGATTTTCTAACTACACACCCTATACTAGTTATATGTGAGAGAATTGATGTAGATATAGAAACGAATGCTCACATATATGTATAACAAAGAACACAATTTCTAGAGTTAATAAGCATGTTGAGATATGATCTCATGAATGGAATGCTACTACTTAGATGCGAGAACCAGTGACCATATGCTCATACCAAGTTCAATCTCCACAAATTGAAACACATAACACTCAAGATAGAAGTCAAGGGTTGTAACGGGGCTTGGGGTATTGGCTAACAAAGAAAGGATAAGGAAAACAAACGTTCTTAAAGTGAAAGTAAGCAAAGTAATGAAATTGAGATTTAGAATTTACTTAGATTGCAGAAATTAGCTTTAAAACACAAGGGGAAGATTTAAACAACTCCTTAGGGTCGAATTCATTGTTTTGGACCCCTTCTTCATCAAACAACACTTTAGAACTCTTTTTCACTTCTTTTCAACTCTTTTCGCATTCTTTTCACATTTTTCTTTTCTTTTTTCTTTCTTTTTACCCGTGCCTATGGCACATAATTCCTTATGAAAAACACTTCCCCCACACTTGTTTTCTGCCACAAAGGAATTCAATTTGAATCATGCTTTACTACGCTTTAAGAACAAGGTTAATGGATGGTCCTAATCTAAGCTAGGTGAAGGTAATGTGGGTTACAAAGAAAAGGCTCACAAAGCTCAACGGGATTAAAACGTACAAAACATAATGACATAGGGGATTCACGGCTTTTTGGTTATGGTGGTGGTCACTACACAACTTTATCTTGAATATGTGTTATGCAAATCAATGACATGCTTTGAATGAAATGGGTATGAGTTCTAGCATTTGGAACTAAATGATGAAACGCCTTCTAAGTAGTAACCAAGCAAAGAATAATGAGATCATGCAACGACTTAGAAAACAATAAATCACAGATTATTAACTCTCCAAATAAACGTTTAGGCTCAAGTCTCACAAGGTTGTAGCGTTAGTTTGAGTTCTTTCCTTCAAGCATGTTACAAAAACTGATTTTTCCTTTAAGATTGCATGTAAATTCATAAGTTATAACCACAACCAAGCATAAACAAAGAGTAAATCAAACTTTCATCCATGTTAATCACTCTCTTTAACAGCCATGAAATTACAAACCAAATCCTCATCATTGTGTTGGAAGGTACCCTAAGACACAAACAAACACACAAAAACAACTCTTTTTGGGTTTTGCAAAGCAATTTTTCAAATTTTTATGTGATTTTCGGAGTTATAAGTCAGCACACACTAAAACTCACCAAAACAGCCTAAAAACAGTGAAAAACAACATTAGAAATTATGAGTGAGAAAACCCTACGAATTTGCATCAAAACACTTTGGTTACCCCCCCACACTTAAATCAAACATTGTCCTCAATGTTTCAAGCATATACTAACACAAATAACAAACAAACAAACAAAACAGCAACTAAGCAATTTAACATGGCATAAATGAAAACAACAACAAAGGGAAGGGTTTAGGAACGCAAATCTGGAATTTGGAGTGCTCTCTAGGTCTTCCTTTGTTGCATGCATGGGTTGCCTCCCAAGTAGCGCTTGCTTTAACGTCGTACAGCCGGACGAAGAACCCATTCACTCCTCAATGGAGTCCACGGCATGCAAGGGAATGTCATCCACGGTATGCTCCTCAAAGTTCTCGTAGTACGGCTTCAAACGATGCCCGTTCACCTTGAATTCGTGTCCCGTTTTCAAGCTTTGGATTTGGACTGCACCATGAACAAAAACATTAGTAATAACAAAAGGTCCAATCCACTTGGAACGTAACTTACCGGGAAACAAACGTAAACGGGAATTGAACAATAGCACTTTCTGCCCAATTGCGAACGTTTTGCCCCTAATCATCTTATCATGGAACGCCTTGGTCTTTTCCTTGTAAATGCTTGCGTTCTCGTATGCCTCGTGCCGTATCTCATCAAGCTCATTCAATTGGAACTTCCGGTGACTCCCCGCTTCATCGAGGTTCATGTTAAACTTCTTGACGGCCCAATGAGCTTTGTGCTCCAACTCAACGGGGAGATGGCACGGTTTGCCATAGACAAGCCGAAAAGGGGACATTCCAATGGGTGTCTTGTACGCCGTACGATACGCCTAAAGTGCATCATCTAACCGTAAACTCCAATCCTTCCTCGTTGGCCCAACAGTCTTCCCTAGGATTTGCTTGATCTCACGGTTGGAAACCTCGGCTTGGCCATTAGTTTGAGGATGATAAGGCGTAGAAACCTTATGATTGACATTGTATTTCCTCAATAACGCCTCAATGGTCCGGTTGCAAAAGTGTGACCCTCCATCACTAATGATCACTCGTGGCATGCCAAACCTTGCAAAAATGTTAGTTCTAATAAAATCTGCAACCACTTTAGAATCATTAGTCCGGGTGGCCTTTGCTTCCACCCACTTTGACACATAATCAACCGCAAGCAAAATATATATAAAACCATATGAAGAAGGAAAGGGACCCATAAAATCAATACCCCAAACATCGAAAATTTCAACATTTAGGATAGAAACCTGCGGCATTTGGTCCCTAGCACCAATGTTACCCATTCGTTGGCATTTATCACATGTTAAGCAAAAAGTTCTAGCATCCTTAAAAATACTAGGCCAATAAAATCCACATTGTAATACCTTAAGGGCAGTTCTTTGTGTGCCAAAGTGCCCACCACATGCATATGTGTGACAAAAACTTAAAATTGAACGACATTCAGAATCATGCACACAACGACGAACAATTTGATCCGGGCAAAATTTCCACAAATATGGATCATCCCACACATAAAACCGTGCATCATGCCTAAGTTTATCACGTTGGTGCCTAGTGTAAGTGCTTGGAATTCGTTTTGTCACCAAAAAGTTCACCAAATCAGCATACCAAGGCTCACTAACCTTTATGGACATCAATTGTTCATCGGGGAATGTCTCCAAAATCGGCAAAGCCTCCTCATTATGCACCATTCGGCTCAAGTGGTCAGCCACTACGTTCTCACTTCCCTTCTTGTCACGAATCTCTATGTCGAACTCTTGAAGTAGCAACATCCACCGAATTAGCCGTGGCTTGGCCTCCTTTTTGGTGAGCAAGTACTTTAATGCTGCATGGTCAGTGAAAACAATTACTTTAGTACCAATTAGATATGATCTAAACTTATCTAAAGCAAAAACAACGGCAAGAAGTTCTTTTTCTGTAGTGGAATAGTTCAATTGTGCATCATTCAACGTCCGTGAGGCATAGTAAATGACGTGTGGCTTTTTGTCCTTCCTTTGTCCCAAAACAGCCCCTAAAGCGTAGTCGGATGCATCGCACATAAGCTCGAAAGGTAGGCTCCAATCTGGTGGAACAATGATGGGTGCCGTGGTTAACAACTCCTTGAGTTGATTGAATGATGCCGTGCACTCCTTGGTGAATTCAAACGCCACTTCTTTTTGTAGGAGACGGCAAAGAGGTTGTGCTATCTTCGAAAAATCTTTGATAAACCTACGATAAAATCCTGCATGACCAAGAAACGAACGAACCTCTCTAACCGAAGTCGGAGAGGGTAAGTGACGTACTAGATCTATTTTGGATTTATCCACCTCAATGCCGTTTTCAGAGATAATATGCCCTAAAACTATGCCTTGTTTTACCATAAAGTGACACTTTTCCCAATTTAAAACGAGGTTAGTTTCCATGCATCGTTTTAAGATTAATGTGAGATTTTCCAAGCAACCATCAAACGAATCGCCAAAGACACTAAAATCATCCATGAATACCTCAATAATCTTCTCAATAAAATCTGAAAAAATACTTACCATGCATCGTTGGAACGTGGCCGGTGCATTGCATAAACCGAATGGCATGCGGCGGTAAGCAAAAGTACCAAATGGGCACGTGAAGGTGGTCTTTTCTTGGTCTTCCGGAGCTATGACAATTTGATTATATCCCAAATAACCGTCAAGAAAACAATAAAAAGAATGACCGGCTAACCTTTCTAGCATTTGATCGATGAATGGTAGTGGAAAGTGGTCCTTCCTTGTGGTGTTGTTGAGCTTCCTATAGTCAATGCATACTCTCCAACCTGTTTGAATACGGGTTGGCACAAGCTCGTCCTCGGCATTCTTCACCACAGTGACTCCGGACTTCTTTGGGACCACTTGAACCGGTGAGACCCAACGGCTATCTGAAATTGGATAAATCACCCCACAATCGAGAAGCTTTATAATCTCCTTTTTCACGACTTCCATCATTGGAGGGTTGAGTCGGCGTTGAGCCTCTCGAGTTGGTTTAGCCCCCTCCTCTAGAAAGATGCGATGCATGCACGTTGTAGGGCTAATTCCCTTAATATCGGCCAATGTCCATCCGATGGCTGTTTTGTGCTCTTTCAACACCCGAATCAACTTTTCTTCCTCTAATGCCGTGAGTGATGAAGAGACAATGATGGGCAACGTCTCTTCCTCTCCCAAGAATGCATACTTTAAATGATCCGGCAACGGTTTAAGCTCAAGAACGGGGGCCTGAATCACAGAAGGTAACAACGTATTAGTGAAAACGGGAATTGGAATTGGGTTAGACGGCTTACCATGATGTTTTGGCAATGATTCCAAGGCAGCCACAAGCTCGGCATGTTCATCATTTGGTACGGCCATGTTGGGTTTTGTGCCAAATCCTTGTGCAATTGTCGTTTCGAGTGGGTCGTCTTCCAACATATCAAGATAATCCTGCGCCAATTCATCCAATATATCAATAGAAAAACAGGAATGATCATCTTTAGGAAATTTCATAGCTTCAGAAATGTTAAAGTTAATAATCTCCCCATCAAATTCCATTGTCAACGTCCCTTTGAACACATCGATCTTGGTGCGTGCTGTTTTCATGAATGGCCTCCCAAGTAGAATTGGCAATGGGGTGACATTTGGTGAGTCCTCCATCTCTAAAACATAGAAATCCGCTGGAAATATCAAGTTATCCACCTGCACCAATACATCCTCCAAAACTCCTTTCGGATATGCATTAGAACGATCGGCTAATTGAATTATAACACCATCGTTTTTAAGTTCTCCTAAGTTCATTGATGCATAAATTGAGTATGGCATGACGTTAATTGAGGCTCCTAGATCTAACATAGCATGTTCAAATTTAGTATTGCCTATAACACATGGAATTGTAAAACTTCCCGGATCTTTGCATTTAGGAGGTAATTTTCTTTGCAAAACAGCGGAAACATTCTCACTTACCTGGACAACCTCTTTGTTTGAAATTCTCTTTCTTGTTGTACATAGTTCCTTCAAAAACTTGGCGTACCTAGGTACTTGCTTAATTGCGTCAAGGAGAGGTATATTGACTTGCACTTTCCGGAACGTCTCTAGAATGTCCTTTTCAGCTTCTTCTTTCTTTGTTTGCTTGAACCTACTAGGAAAGGGGACATTCAAAGGAAAATCATTAGTAGGAATGGAATTGGACACGGTTGTACCTTTATTTGGCAGATTGGATGGCTTAGGAGCCATGGAGACTTGCTGCAAAGGAACCTCTTTCCTTGCCGTGGCCAACCCTTGTTCCTCCTCTTCAATTATCACTTCCTCCACCTTGTTTGGGGCTGATTTGGATGGTGGTGGGGCTGTTCCAACTTGTTTCCCGCTTCTTAACATGATTGCCTTGGCAGATTCAAAGCCTCCTTTTGGATTTGCAATGGTTGAGCTAGGCAACCTGCCTTGCTCTCGAAACTGCCCCATGAACTCGGCAATTTGCCCTACTTGTTTCTCCAACTCGTCCACCTTTTTGTCCCTATTTTGCATTCCCTGCGCCATAGAAGTTAGTAAATTAAAAATTTGATCATTATCAATAGACGAACCTGATTTTTGGGCAGGTTGTGCTTGGGGTTGAGTTGGTGCAAATGGCTTTTGATAGAAACCCGGGGGTTGTTGCCTAAATCCGCTTTGTTGTTGGCCTTGTTGGGGTTCTCGCCATTTGAAATTTGGATGATCACGCCAACCGGGATTGTAAGTATTGGAAAAGGGGTCATTCCTTGGTTGGTATTGGTTGCCAAATCCCACGGCATTGAGGGTCTCCCACCCTCCATTTTCTATCAACTGTGGGCACTTGTCCGTAAGGTGGCCTTGCATGGAACACACGCCACAAGCTGCCACGTTTTGCACTTTTGGACCTTCCACTACCTGAGAAAGCAAAGTAGTAAGGTTAGCCATTTGATTTTGAAGTTCGGTTATGGCACTTACCTCATTGACTTGATGTGGTCGTGGGTTACTCCTTTGTCCAACGCCTTCGTATGCATTCAACGCACGGTTGGAAATTAAAGTTTTTGCTGCCGTGGGGGTCTTGTCCACCAAGGCTCCTCCCGCCGAGGCATCTAGCATTTGACGTTCGATAGGTAGTAGCCCCTCGTAGAAGTATTGCAAAAGAAGTTCCTCATTCATCTGATGTTGTGGACAAGAAGCAACAAGAGATTTAAAACGTTCATAATAAGTAGGAAAAGATTCACCTTCCTCTTGTTGAATTCCACTTATCCTTTTCCGTAGGAGGATGACTCGAGAAGTTGGGAAAAACTTCTCCAAGAAGGCCCGTTTCATGCTTTCCCATGATGTGACGGTTCCGGGCGCCAATTCGTACAACCAATCCTTCGCCTTTTCCAAGAGAGAAAAAGGGAAGGCTTTCATCTTCAAAATACTCCCATCGACATTGACGGGGGTCATGCTCGAACACACCACCTCGAATTCTTTCAAGTGTTTGTTAGGATCTTCCATGGACAACCCATGGTACTTCGGAATGTGGTGTAACAAGCTTGACTTCAATTCAAATTCTTCTGTCTTTCCTCGGGCTGCTGCGGGGTATTGGATACATAGAGGCGCGGCATTGTCTAATCCCGAGGCTGAAAGTTCTTTGATTGTTCGATTGTCCACCTCCATGTCTTTTTCTGCCTCCTCCTTTTCTTCAAATTCGGATTCAGAACTAGAACTAGGTGGACTAGGTTCTGGTACTTTCCTTTTTCTTCTCAAAGTTCGTTCAAAATTGTCGTCAAACTCCGATATATGTGCACGAACTGGTTGAGAACTACGAGTCATAAACTAGTACCTGAAATAAATAAAATCAAATAAAATTAAAACTAAAATTAAAACACACATAAAAGAAATAAAAAAGAAACAATGGGGATTTAGCAAAGTTGCTAATCCCCGGCAACGGCGCCAAAATTTTGATGCGAAATATATAAGCACACAAATTTAACCCTCTTTTTGACAATTGTAGTATAGATGTAAGTAGGGATCGTTCTAAACCGGGGATTAGGAGGGATTGCTAAATCACTTGAAAACTAATTTAAAAACATAAAAACAAAGTTAAAAATGTAAACAAAAGATTTTAAAACAAGAAAGTAAAAGGGGGATTTGAGTTTGGTGAAGTTGAAAGTAAAAACGAATAAACTAAAAACTTAAATAGATTTTAAACAAATTTGGGTTGAATGGATAATGGAAGGCTAGCTAAGGGGTTCTTCTCCACACATGTCTTGCTTGCATACAAAATGATTTCCAATTGCATTTCAATAACTTATTAATTCTCAACGCCCCAAATTAACCGTGAATTGCACTAATTAACCCTCAGTTTTTCCACAAGTTATTGGGTTGGATGATTGCATACGACAACCCAAAACATTCCCTACAAGTTCCCTACATGAATTGCATAATAGAGATACAAGCAAGAATCATTAAGTTCTATGAAAAACATAAGCATTGACGACGCACTCGTTACTATGATTTGCATGAAACTTATGCCAAGGATTTACTTAACACAATCGTGACTAGCGACTTTTACTACTCATGAATATAAGTTCATAACGATTAGGTGAAATTCCCTTATACTCTAGCATCATATTTATGCATGCAAACTAAGTATGCATCCCTAATCAACATACATAAACATGTTATCAATCAAATAGATAAGTAAATCGAATTCATAACTTATGAAACGCAATTAAAAGTAATCAAATCATATTGCAAGCATTAACATGGTTTCGAATCCCCCCCTAGCCAAGGGGGGTTTAGTTCCTCATTATTACAAAACAAAGATAAACAAATTTAAACATTGAAAAACAAAGGAAAGAAAGCACCTAAACGTTCCAACGATCCATGTTGGATAGCAAGTGCGTCTAAGGACTTTTCTCCTTCTCTTTGCCGCAACAACAAGGTTGGAATGATGTTGAAGGGTTGGTTATTTGGAGGAATGGATGGGAAGGGGTTTAGATATGTAGGAGAGGCAAGGAAAGGCTTGGAGAATGGTTAATTTCTGGATGAATTCAATGAGGTTGCTGCATGGTATTTATAGGGAGAAGATGGACATGTTTAATGCAAAAATCTGGTGGAATGAAGTAGGTAAGGCATGGCAAGGTGGAGAATTGTTGGTGAGGGTAGGTTTTGACTCATCCACTCACATGTCATGGTGAGTTAAGCATTGCATCATCCACTCAAATGTCATGGTGAGTTAAGCATTACATCATCCACTCAAATGTCATAGTGAGATAGGCATTGCATCATCACTAAAAAAATCTGGTGGAAGTAAAACAAAGGGAAGGCCACGGCATTGATGAATTTTATGGGGTATGCATGGTTTTGAGTGAAGTTTTGGCCAATCCTTCTAGAAATTTATCCCTTCTTGCAACTTGTATTTGTTTCACCAGATTTTTAGCATGTTCCTAGCCTCTTTTGTCTTCAAATTCGTCCATCCATCTTGCTCATATCATATGTAATCCATTACAAGCTCAAAACTGCTCCAAAATGCACTTTCTTGCTACCTTAGCCCTTTGGACCTACAAACACACGAAAATGGCTTAAAGTACTAAAATAACTAAGAACTAATAACGTAAATGCAAGAAAACTAGTTAACTAAGTCGCATAAATATGCGTCTATCAACGGTCTGATGAATTGGCGGTTAAGGAGTCTCTGGCTCTTAGCGTGCAGTGTGCGGGTTCTGTGTCCAACATGGCCCAACGCCTATTTGCTCGAACCCGTCACGTTGAATCGTTGGCGGCTGAAATACAGAGTCTCAAAGAGGAGATTAGAGGACTCAAGCATGAAAATAAACAATTGCACAAGCTTGCACACAATTATGCCACAAACATGAAGAGGAAAATTGACCAGCTGCAGGAAACTGATGGTCAGATTTTACTTGATCACCGGAGGTTTGTGGGTTTGTTCCAACAGCATCTGCCTTCGTCTTCTGGGGCGGCACCGCGTAGTGAAGCTTCAACTGATCAACCTCCGATACCTCCTCCTTCCGTGGCCCCACCGACTGCTGAGACTCCGTCGACTACTGCAACTCCGCCGACTACTGCGACCTCTCACAAGCAGCCTTTGTGAAGGCTCCCTCTTGTATTATGCTATGTTTCTTTATTTCCCAGTTTGCTGTTCATTTCCACGAAGTTTAATGTTAAAATCCTTTTCATATTTGTTAATGTTTCAAAATAGAAAGTCACAACCAAAAATAATTAAACAAGTAATAAAATTGACAATCAAGCAGAATAAATGGGTTGCCTCCCTTAAAGCGCTTGCTTTAACGTCTTCCAGCCAGACGATGAACACCTTGATCAACCTTCATGGGAACCCACGGCATAGTGGGTTGTCTCCTCCACATCTTGTTCTACAAAGCTCTTGTACATTGCATCCTTGAACAGAAATGGATAGTGATGTTTGTTGATGGGTGTGTTGTGTTGCCTAAGGTTCACGTTCCTGTGCCCACCGTCGGGGATCTGCTTGGGTATCTGCACCAAAGAAGGGAACCACCTATCAACTTTAATGGGAATTGGATTTGGATTAGGTGGCTTACCTATGTGATGTGATTAAGTGGTAGCAATGTGAACATTCTTCCCCATGGTGCTTTCGGCCAATTTGAGCACTGTGAGGGCAGTGGCCGTATGGTCCTTGTACTCCACTCCAATTCCCTCGTCTTGCATGGTTGTTGATGCATCCTTTGTGCTTGGTGCTGAACGGTCCAGTCCTATCTTTTCAATTTTATCAATGGCACAACAAGAATGAACAACATTAGGAGTCTCAATGGATTTAGAAATTTTAAAACTAATCATGTCACCACCAAATGCCATAGTGACTAATCCTTTGGCCACATCAATCTTCGTTTGAGCCGTTTTCATGAATGGCCTTCCAAGGAGGATGGGCATGAAGGGGCATGGTCCGATTCATCCATTTCGAGGACATAGAAATCCGCCGGGAAGATTAAATGATCAACCTGCACTAAAACGTCTTCCAAAACTCCCTTTGGATAAACGTTAGATCTATCGGTCAATTATATGATTACACCATCATTTTTCAATGCTCCTAAGTTCATAGATGCATAAATGGAATATGGCATAACATTTATAGAAGCACCTAAATCAAGCATGGCAGATTTGAAACGGGTATTACCAATGACACACGGAATTGTAAAACTCCCCGGATCTTTGCATTTGGGGGGTAGTTTATGTTGCAAGATGGCGGAGACATTCTCACTTACATGTACCACCTCTTTCTCCCGGACACGTTTCTTTGTTGTACAAAGCTTCTTTAAACACTTGACATACTTCGGGATTTGCTTTATGGCATCAAGGAGGGGAATGTTGACATGCACCTTTCTAAATGTCTCTAGAACATCTTTTTCCTCCTCTTCGTTCTTTGATTGCAAAAATCTGCTAGGAAAGGGGACATTCAAAGGAAAAACATTAGTCGGAATTGAATTTAACACATTCTTACCCTTATTGGATGAATTGGACAGATTTGGAGCCATGGGGGCTTGCGGCATAGGTGTGTCCACCTTTGCCGTGGGTGGGCATGCTTCCTCCTCCTCAAATTGAAGTTTTTCATCCTCTTTGTGACCTGTTTTTTATGAAGAACCTGCCCCAATCTCTTTTCCACTTCTCAAGAGTATGGCCTTTGCACTTTCAAAGCCTCCCTTCGGGTTTGGAATGGTAGAACTAGGAAGCCTTCCTTGGTCTCTAATCTGCCCAACAACGTCGGCAATCTGCCCCATTTGTTTCTCTAGTTGGTCCACTCTTTTGTTTTGATTTTCCTGCCCATTAGTCAAAGTGGTTAGTAACTTAACAAGTGTATCATTATCCAAAGCATTACCTGAATTATTTGGGGCAGATTGTGGTTGGACTTGAGGGGGTGCGTATGGTTTGTTGTAGAAGCCTGGGGGTTGTTGCCTAAAGCCTCCTTGTGGTTGGGCTTGTTGTGGCTCTCTCCATTTGAAGTTTGGATGGTCTCTCCACCCCGGATTATACGTGTTGGAATATGGATCATGTCTTGGCTGATTTTGGCTTTGAAACCCAATGGCATTAACGCTCTCCCATCCACCATTCTCAATGAGTTGAGGACACTTTTCGGATGCATGTCCTTGGATAGAACATACGCCACACACCATGGGTCCTTGAATCTTCATTCCCTCGGCCATCTGTGAAACAAGAGAAGTAAGATTAGCTAACTGAGATTGAATATTGGAAGTGGAACTTACCTCATGCACTTGTTGCCGTGGGGGTCCTCTTTGGCCTACACCCTTGTATTGTTGAGCGTTCAATGCTCGATTAGCAATCAAGATTTTTGCAGCCATGGGCGTTTTGTCTACCAATGCTCCACCCGCCGAGGCATCGAGCATTTGACGTTCTAGTGGTAGGAGCCCTTCGTAGAAGTATTGCAAAAGCAATTCCTCCTTCATCTGATGCTGTGGACAAGAAGCAACAAGTGATTTAAATCGTTCATAATATGTAGGAAAGGACTCACCTTCATCTTGTTGAATTCCACTTATTTTTTTACGAAGAAGAATGATGCGAGAAGTTGGGAAAAACTTCTCCAGAAACGCCCTCTTCATACTCTCCCAAGATGTAACTGTACCGGGAGCCAACTCGTATAACCAATCCTTGGCTTTGTCCATTAAAGAGAATGGAAAAGCCTTCATCTTTAAAATACTTCCGTCAACGGTAACCGGAGTCATACTTGAGCACACCACTTCAAATTCTGTCAAATGTTTGTTCGGATCCTCCATGGACAGCCCATGGAACTTTGGAATGTGGTGGAGCAAACTTGACTTTAACTCGAACTCTTCGGTTTTACCTTGAGCAGCCATGGGATATTGGATACACAATGGTGCGGCATTATCCAAACCCAAGGCGGCAAGCTCCTTGAGCGTACAGTTGTCCATGGCTATACCTTGCTCTTCTCCACCCACTTGTGCTGTGGCCTTCTCTTCAACCTCAACTTCTTGCTCTTCTAATTCAGGCTCGGGACTAGGAGGATTAGACTCTTGCAATTTCTTCTTCCTTCTCAAAGTCCTCTCAAAATCACCGTCAAAGTCGGAGATATGCTCACGAACAGGTTGTGAGCTACGGGTCATAAACTAGTACCTAAAAACAAATAAAACAAAACAAATCAGCAACTTAAACAGAAACTTAAACAAAATACAATAATTCGAAAGAAAACAATCCAAGAGATTAGCAAAGTTGCTAATCCCTGGCAACGGCGCCAAAAATTTGATGCGAAATATATAAGCACACAAATTAAACCCTCTTTTTATCAATTGTAGTAAAGTATGTAAGTAGGGATCGTTCTAGGCCGGGGATTAGGAGGGATTGCTAAATCACTTGGAAACTGACTTGAAAACGTAAAAAGAAAGTTTAAAACACTAACTAGACTCAAAGAATGCAAAACTATACTTTAAAACACTAAAACAAACCAAAAGACTCAAAACATCCCCTAAACACTCAAAACTACCTTAAACACACAATCTGGGCAGTTTTGGGACTCTAACACAAACTTGGACGAATTTTGGTTTTCTAATGAACTAAAACACTTAAAAACATAATCTAAGACAAGTTCTAATTAATATGACTCAAAGAAATAAGATGGGGTTGATTTTGGACGAAAATAATTAAATTAAGACAAGAACAAAGTAAACAAATTCTTAGACAAATTTAAGTGAATCAAAACAGATTGTAAAATGAATTTGAATGAAACTTATGGATGGAAGGCTAGCTAGGAGGTTCTTCTCCACACATGTCACACTTGCATACAAAACGATTTCCAGTTGCTTTTCGATAAGCTATGAATACTCAACGCCCCAAATTAACCGTGAATTGCACTAATTAACCCTCAGTTTTTCCACAAGTTATTGGATTGGATGATTGCATACGACAACCCAAAACATTCCCTACAAGTTCCCTACATGAATTGCATAATAGAGATACAAGCACGAATCATTAAGTTCTATGAAAAACATAAGCATTGACGAGGCACTCGTTACTATGATTTGCATGAAACTTATGCCAAGAATTTACTTAACGTGATTGTGACTAGCAACCTTCACTACTTGTGAATATAAGTTCATAACGATTAGGTGAAACTCCCTTATATTCTAGCGTTAAATTCATGCATGAAAATTAAGCATGCACTCTCAACCAACATACACAAATCATTTTTTATACGATCAGATAAGTAAATTGAATTCACAACTTATGAATCACAACTGGATGTAATCAAATCATATTGCAAGTATGAACATGGTTTCGAATCACCCCCTAACTAAGAGGGGTTTAGTTCCTCATACTCACAAAGCAAAGATACATAAAAGTAGACATTAAAATCAAAGGAAAGAAAACACCTAAAATGCTCCAACTTGGGTAGCAAGTGCATCCAAGAATTCTCCTTTGCTTGCTTGCGGCAGATTGCTTTGTGGACGGATTTTTGGGTAGTTTTATGATGTAGAATGGATGGGGAATGGTATGGAAAGGTTTAGGGTAAGTGTGGAGGAGTGTTTGAGGATTGGAGGGTGGTGGAGAACTAGGCAAAGAGGGTGGAAGAAGGTGGAGTGGCTGTTATGTTTTCTAGGCACTAGAATGGTGTTTTTAGGGTGTTTTGCTACCTAGAGGTGGTATGGACGAATTTTCTGTGATGAATGATGAATATTAGAGTGTGAACCCTTTGCCAAGGGGTGTAAACATGTATATATAGGCCCCAAAAACCTTAGAGAATCAGGTTAGGCTAGGGAGAATGCACGGCAAAGAGTGTATGTGGTGTGCAATGGTCCAAGGGTGAAAATGAAGTGATGATGCAAAGTGTGAAGGGTAAAATGGAGTGGTCTTGTATCTTGGGGGCATGAATGATTGTGTACATTGCATAGAGATGGAAAGGGAGGTGAAAATGTGTCAATAAATGGGTCAAAGGTGCAGCAACATGTGGTACACAAGGCATGGGATTCCAAATGTGAATGATGGAGCATCAATTGGTGCATGTTATGGTTGTGAAAGTTGTATAAAATTTTGTGGGTGAAGGGAACAAGAGGTATCAAGCAATTAAGTGTAATAATTAAATGAATTGAAGCATGAAATCAGAAATTATGTAGGGGACAAGAGTGATCAAGCATGGCATGGGAATCCAAGGGGAATTCTATGTTGTTTTGCATGGCAATGAAGGCAAGTTGGGGTGACAAATTTTTGGGCTGAGTTCTTCATCTTTTGGACCATAATTCTTCACATTCTTGGCCTCTTTAGTTCTCAAATTCGTCCATCCACTTTGGCCCAAATATGTGACATGCATTCCAAGCTCCATTTTGCTCCAAAATGCTCCAAAATGCATCTTCTTGCCTACTTTGTCCATAAAATCTGAAAACACACGAAAATGACTTTAAACATTAAAATAACTAAGGAAACACGACATAAATGCACAAGAACAAGCCAACTAAGTCGCATAAATATGCTCCTATCACACAGGCTGAAGATTATTTCAGTTGTCCAACAACCTAGTAGTGCAGCTTTCCTCAATTGTACTCACAACAACTTCCATGCTCTCCAGTGCGAGAGGGTAAACTAATTCCCTAACACCCATTTGGGTCTACTCTCCAACGCGAGAGGATAAACTAATCACCATCTAGGTAAGCTCTTCAGTGTGAAAGTGTAAAATAATTCCTCGACACACATCTGGGTAAGCTCTCTAGTACGAAAGGGCAAACTAATACCTCAACACCCATCTGGGTTTACTCTTTAGTGCGAGAGGGTAAACTAATTCCCCAACACCCATTTGGTAAGCTCTCCAGCATGAGAGGGTAAACTAATTCCCCGACATCCATCTGTTTCGACTCTTCTGCGCAAGAGGGTAAACTAATTCTCCGACACCCATCTGGTTTTGCTCTCCAACATAAGCATGTAAAATAATTCCTCGATACTCATGAATTTTCACACAACTACACACTTTTGATGTGAATAGTTGAAGATTTTCATGTCCCACAAATCTTTATCATGTTGTGATGTAGGTCTCGTAGCTCAAATGATCGAAGATTCGAAGAACAGCTAAGCAACACATAATCAAGGGGTAGCAACTCATGACCGGCTCAACAACTCGATGCTCAAGAAGCCAAAGTTCATGACCATTGTTTGTACCATACTTAGGGCTTCCGTATTTAGATCTCATATAAATACTCGGAGGAATCAAATGTAATTATGTAATAAATGGAGGGGCAAATATGTAATAAGTGAAGAGCCCTAATTCTATAAAAGGACTCCTCACTCTCCTCATTGGGGGAAGCCAATTTTTAGGCCTGAGATCCCCAAAGCCTCACTCTCACATACAGGCTCTCTCTCTCTCCCTCTCATCCTCTCAGAGAAATACAATATCAGTGTGGACGTAGCCCAAACATTGGGGTGAACCACGATACATCTTGTGTTATTTACATTTCTTGCAGATTCACGTTCGGATTTACATTGTTCCAAGACCTCCGGTTTTGTGCAACAACATTTGACGCCGTCTGTAGGAACGACATGAAAAGCTATGTCGGTTCTCTTTCATTTTTTTCACCTCCATTATGAATCTGCAAACAACTTCCAGTACTATCAAATGGCTGCCTTACAACTCTTCTCATTATTCTTACTTTTCGTGATCTTCTTCTTCCATCCAACAGCTACGAAAACAAAAAGAAACTCCAGAAAATAAGAAAAAACCCAGATCACAGAAAATAGAAGCAAGAAAGCCAACCAACCTTTCTTAGCCAGGTCGAAGTGGGTACGGAGAGGGTTGCACCACCCGTCGTCGTCGCTGGGCTGCTGCTGAAAAGAAGAAGCCGATGAGGGCTCATTTAGCTCGGCTTTCCACTCGCGTAGCATCTGATGCACTTGTTCTTCGAGGAGTGCAACATCGATGGAGCGGCTCTCATTCCTGGCAAACTAAAGGTTAGGAACTGGGCTACCTTTTCAAGGTGGTGCTGATCGTCGACTCTGGCGTCGGCAACATCAACAGGATTGACAACAGCATCAACGGGAAGTACAGTAGCATCAGTGAGAAGGACAATAGCATAAACGAGAACGAGAAGGACAGCAACATCAACATTTCAACGCCTTCCTTCTTTCCTTCCCTATGATTGCCAGTTTCCCGGAATAATCAACAATGCCGATACAGAGAGAGATGTCATGCTGCTTGTCTTGCTACGCCGTTTCCACCTGCGGCGTGTGCGGTTCTGTGGCCTCTGGGATTTCCAGCAAATCGGCTAGGCTTGCGTACTGCAGTCTCTTCGGGCTTTCCCTGATTGTGTCTTAGATTCTCAAAGAATGTGGAGTTCCTCTCTTGGAAAAAATCCCATGGATAAGCTCTTCTGAGACTCATACCAAGGAGTGGTATCAAACAGAAACGGTTTTTCGTCATTACAACGTCCTGCAAGTGACAAAGCCAGAGTATGAGGAGCTTGCAGATTCACGCCAGGAAAGACGCTTCCAGTATAGGGGATCCCGTATGTAGGTGAAGCTTGGCAGGAATTTGGCAAGGATCTCTTAATGATAACACTGTCAACTACTTAAAGCTAGTTTTGCTTTTGTCGATCACATGGAAAAAGTCATACTTATGCTGCCAAGGTGCAGGCTTGTGGTGCTGCAATCAAGATGGGTTATCTTCAACAACCCACTTGGACAAAGGGAATAACTTTTCCCAACAAAGGACTTAGTTTTACTAGATATTCACATGTGCTAGCATGCTTTGTCGCACTTATCCAACAAAAGAAAAAGAAAGGCCCTCAGACAGCTCAACCACTCCCACAAAGGTGAAAAGAAAAAAGCAAAAGCAGAAAACAAAAGAAGATAAAAAGAAGCAGACATAATTGCGGTGGTGATGGCATGTAGAAAAAGGGAATTACGGGTGTGACCCATTGAGCAGAGGGTCGGATTTATTTTTGAATGATGTAATTTATTTTTCTTATCTTTCGGAGACATCTGTATAACCTCATAAGAGGGTAATAATAATAATAATAAAAAAAAAAATGGCAAGCCCAAAATAATGGTTTGGAATGTCATGTGGAGGGCCAAGGCCCATATGCCCAAAAGAGCCAGGCCTTATGACTCCAAAATTATTTGGCAACCTGCCGCTATTATCATCAACCAGGTGATCAAAAGTATGCCCTGTACTCCAAAATTATTCAGCAGCCTGCCGCTATTATCACCCACTAGGTGATCAAAAGTACGTCCAGTACTCCAAAATTATACATGAGCATCACTCATGTCATTCATACATAAACATTCATGAGCATCACTCATGACAATCATACATAAACATTCATGACCATCATTCATGTCAACATTCATGAGCATCACTCATGTTAAACATTCATGAGCATCACTTATGTCAATCCACATAAACATTCATGAGCATCACTCATGTCAATCTAGCTTCATTTACAAAAGCTCCAGCTTCAAAAGCTTCATTTACAAAGCTCCAGCTTCAAAAGCTTCACTTACAAAGCTTCACCTACAAAGCTTCAGTGCAGGGTATACAAATATTGCCTCCGAACAACCGCCACTTCGGCCCATACATGGATTAAATTTGAAGTCTTCAACCAACAAACCCTATTGACTGAAGACTTGGGGGACTACATTATGTACCATATATTGGGCCTCATGAAAAATACTTGGGGGACTTAGCCCGTTATTTATGTACTGAGGAGCGAGCCCTTATTCTATAAAAGGGACTCCCTCACTTTCATTAA
Organism: Malus domestica; assembly: GCF_042453785.1. Classification (NCBI taxonomy): domain Eukaryota; kingdom Viridiplantae; phylum Streptophyta; class Magnoliopsida; order Rosales; family Rosaceae; genus Malus; species Malus domestica. The sequence continues at coordinate 37,076,040 of NC_091675.1, read as the reverse complement.
GGAACACCCATTATTTATGTACTGAGGAGAGAGCCCTTATTTTATAAAAGAGACTCCCTCACCTTCATTAGAGAGCATCGCCGCCTACTGAGCAGCCGCCTCGCCGCGAGTATCAACTCTAGCCCATCATTTATGTATTGAGGAGCGAGCCCTTATTCTATAAAAGGGACTCCCTCACCTTCAATGCCACAAGCCGAGCCAACCAAGGCAACATAAGCCACAAGCCAAGCAGCCTCGCAACATGTGCTACTTCAAGTTGAGCATCATTTCAGATTGGGCACCGTCTCATATCGAGGATCAGTTCTAGACGACATCTAGTTACTTCGGCCCACACATGGACTAAATTTCAAGTCTCCAACCAAAAGACTCTCTTGACTGAAGACTTGGGGGACTATTGTTTGTACCATACTTAGGGCCTCCGTATTTAGATCTCGTATAAATACTCGGAAGACTCAAATGTAATTATGTAATAAATAGAGGGGCAAATATGTAATAAGTAATGAGCCCTTATTCTATAAAGGACTCCTCACTCTCCTCATTGGGGGAGGCCGATTCTTACGCCTGAGATCCCCAGAGCCTTACTCTCACATAAAGGCTCTCTCTCTTTCCCTCCCATCCTCTCAGAGAAATACAATATCAATGTGGACGTAGCCCAAACATTGGGGTGAACCACGATACATCTTGTGTTATTTACATTTCTTGCAGATTCATGGTCGGATTTACATTTTTCCAAGACCTCCAGTTTTGTGCAACAACCATAGTGACTCTGTGGGATCGTTTGCATGCCCAGCTGACGGTTCTATGGCAAAAAGTTTTGCAAGACGCTTCAAGCAAACAAAGTTTCAAGAAAAACGAAGATGGAGTAAAGCGACGAAAACAATTTATTAAATTCCTAACAAATTCATAAACTTGCACGAAGGCTGCCAAAATCTGACATATGCTAAACAAAGCAGACTACTCATTAGTAGTTTGGATGACCTTGGGCTCTCTAGCAGCCACCTAGCCTCTAACAGGCTATCTCGCTTTCAGTAGCCATTTCATTTTCAGCAGCTTTGATCTTGGCAGCTTCATCCTTAGCTACACCATCTACGTCAGCTGAGACATCAAACTTGAGTAATTCCCTCATTTTTAGCAAGTAGCACAGACATGGTAGCAGCAGAAGGGTTATGCCTCTTTAACAACAGAATTCCACTAGTAGCAAAAAGACTTCTTCTCAACTGATGGTCAAACAAGCAAGCTAATTTACTAGTTGAGCCATGCGCCTTTTTCGTGGCCTTGGTCGTGCTAACTTAAGCTTTGCGCCCGGCACATCATTTTCCTTTACCTGAGCCAAGCCGAGCTCCTGGCCCACGTTAGCCAGCTATACTACACCACTTGCAGCAGCTCTCCAAGCAGTTGGTTCTTCTACTTGAATGCTTGATTCCATATTAGTAACTATGTTTTACAATCGTTATAAAAGTGTGGCTAATAAGAAGTAGAAGATTAATGAGAGAAGAGAAAGTACTTCACATTCAGAATGTGAATCAAATGTAGATTTCTGCGAAAGCAGGTAGTACTTACTTCCTCATATGAACTACCAAAGAAAATGGAAAAACAAAGATTGTCCTTACATTCCAATTTGAATAAAGGAACTTAATTCCGTATGAGAAATGGATAAATGTTTTGTTTGACAAAACGTTGTTCTTTATTAATGAATGATTAGATTATTGTAATTTAATTGATTATCTCTATAGTAGAGATGATATGGTAGTGTTAACTGTTTAGGATATAATGATGCTTAAAACCCAAAAGGTTGCAAGGTAGTGACTAATCACAACTGAGCTGTGATACCTCTAAAACATAAATTACAAGTTGGTCATAGATGGATGCTTTGGATCGTTAGATCCAGATCTAATGCCTTCTTGTTAAAATTGTATAGAGGCAAAATGTTTGAATCTTTATTCTTTTGGAAAGGAAGAAAGAATCACAAAGTTGTTGAGGTTAATTCACTTAGATGTTAATGGCACTTGTCCACAACATAATGCTACTCATGTTGTATGACATTCACCGAAGATCGTTCTCGGTTGGACTATCGTTTATTTTGAATAAACACAAGTGCGAATACTTTGCAAAAGGTTTCAAAGAATTCAAGAATGTAAGTTGATGAGTAAGACGTCTAAAGTATTTACCTCCTTAGATTTGATCCAAGGAAAGGTAACACTTTAGAACCGTTTCCTTGAAAGATATCAAGGAAAGAAGCATCATAAGATAATGGATTTCTCCATAAGGAGAAGAATGAACTTGAATAAGATTTAGTTTATTGGATGTTATCAATTACCCATATATAGGATATATATACTTCTAAGACAATATGATTGTCAATTAGAAGATCTTCCAAAATTTCCATGACTCCATAGGATGTAGTTGGAAAGAAAGATAAGTCTTAATCGTGTTAAGATTTGGGGTTGTGTGCTAATAAGCAATATTTGTTTGAGAATTATCTTGTGGATATCCTTAAATTAACCTTTGGATATCACTTCTATAAACCAACAAACAAATGTTATTTTGTTGGGTAGTTCATTGTAATCCTACAATACGATTTTCTTAATGCAAATGAATGAGAGATAGAACTCAAAGAATGGATTCTTTGAGAGACAAGATAATCAACAAATATAACAACCTAGTTCCTACACCACAAGCTCCAAGGTAATCAAGAAGGATTTATAAACCGTCTCAGTTGAATGGTTTGAACTTTATGACTATGTCATAGAGTTACACCTCTTAATTCGAAAGAAATAAAAATAAAAATCCTTATGACTACATAGAGTGTACATACGACATATACTCAAGGAAATGGTAAAGTACCATTTGACCCGAAATAGTGAAACCTTTAATAGCTAATTTGTAGCTTAAGGTGACTGCAATCAAAGAGATTGGTTGACTGGGAAGAAACCATCTTTGACGTAGTCTTGGTTTCAATTAATTCAAAGATTGCTAACTACAACTAAATGGTGATTCAATGTTTGGACATAATATGGGTTTCCGAAACCATTATTAAGATAGTCTTGATAATATATGTCTAAAACTATGAATCACAAGACATGTAAGTTGTAGAGATCCATCCATCATGAATCTTAGCAAGCTAGTGGGAGCTATAAGCATCTTATGAGAGAAAGATCAAATCGTTTGATTTCTCATAAAGATGTAAATGAATCTTTTGTTTACTAGGTTTACAAAAGATTAGTGGGAGTTAATCATGTTCCTAAATTTGAATATATATATATATATATATAGATACATATATGATATATTAATTTTGGAAATGAAAAGAATACTTCTTCGCTAAAGTTATGACTTTAAACATTCTATAACAATAGAATGTATATGGGAGACATAGTCTATAAACATGGGATGGAAATCTATAATGATAGATTTCAGGATATAATTGGATTATATCAAGCCCTAATGATAGACAAAAGATGCTAGGAAGTTTCTCATATGATGATAAACTTCAATCAGAAGGACAACTCTAGTGAGACTAGGAAGTTGCTCTTCTCAAAGGGAACATACCTTTTTGACTCCAAAAGAAACATAATGCATAAATATAATCCTTTATGCATACGCAGAAAGGTGATTTACGTATTTCATATTGTATGAAAAACATTGATATGAGTTGTACCTAGAACGGTACAAGACGATATCAGTGCAAGCTCAGGATCAGAACTATGGCAACTATCAAGTGAGTCCTTAAGTATTTAAGAAACACTAAAGGATATATTCCTCAAAGAATGAGGAAGAATTAGAGTAACGTAATGGAAGCGTAAATGTATTAGATTATGAATCTAATCCATCATTGGATGTTTCTTCATTATGAATGAAGAGATAATCCGGTATCTTTTTATTATGACTAAAGAGAATATTTGGACGGAAACATTAAAAGTAATGACTTTAGTGTGTTCCATTGTGAATGCAAAATATATTGCCATATAGAAGCTTACAACAATGTTGTTTGGATGGGAAAGTTCATTTATGAACTCTCTATTCGGTTCCAACCAAAAAGTGTCTCCAATATACCGACACTATGACACTAATGGGGCGATAGCTCAAGCAAGGGAATCAAGGTCTCATCAAGATCCGAACTCAAATGAGAGACTAAACCACATGATTAAGAATCATGTATAATGGTGACGTCGTTATTCTCATGGTTGCTTCTATGGTTAACATATAGATATCCATTGTCTAGGCCTACTACTCAGCCAATTTTTAAATGACTACAGAAGAGGTATCATCACTGATGACCAAGCTGATTGGCTCTAGTGCAAGTGGGAGATTGTTGGAAATGTGCCCTAAAACCAATCATATGATGATACTTTAAGGACATTTCACATGTTAAACTAATATAGTTTAATTTAAAGGGTAAAGATTATTGTTTGAAGCCATCTCATATAAATGTTATACGCTTAAATGATAAGTCCAAGGAATATGTAATTGGGAGAATGCGATCTAAAGAAGTTAGATTCATGAGACCATTCTCTTCCGTATACAAATCCTAAACGTTCCTGATCATAGGATTGCCAATTGGGCATTAACAGTCCGTTAAGATCAGTACATGTTATGTCTTCTCTTAGAGAGAGTGACTGGTCTCGATTCATTGGTGTGATTGACACCAAGACAAGCATGTAAGTGCTCAATAGCGAATGAGTCCACTGAACACGATCAACGAGAAGTTCTCATACTCATGTCACATGAGAACTCATGGTTGGGATAATGCAAAGTAGTCCTTTGACCTGAGGCATCATAGTTGTCTTGTGGTTAGGTCCTTGATCTTTGACTTGTCAAAGTCACTCCGTCAGAGGGTGTCCACAACATAGTTGGGGTTAAGCCACTAAGCCATGGAGGCAAGTGAACGTGCAACAAGGGATCTCTAACCTTCAAACTGTTTAAGGGAGAATACTCTATGATATGATTAAGAATCTTTGGCCAGAGTATGAATAAGATTTAGGAAGTCGTTCCAAATCACATTCAAGGTAATCATATAAGTAAGAGAATCACATTGGATAGTAGACATGAATAAACTATTAAACCAAACAATGTGGTCAAGAGTATTGTATTAGAGAAAGACCGTATTGCATTGTAATCCTAAACTGAATAGGTTCTCCACCTCTTCTGATTAACTTGGGTAACCATGACATGCTGCTAGGTGTCACTCATGGTTTGTGGAGCCCTAAACGTGTATAATCACTAAAGGGATAATTGAAAGTAAGTTTGAATTCACAATCGATTTGAAAGAGTTCTAATCGCACACTGCCTCGCTAAAAGGAACCTAATAGATCGTAGACCGTGTAAGGTAGAGATTGAAGAAACAACGGAGATGAGTAAGGACAATTAAATGGTTTAATTGGTTATGGAAAGAATTAATTAATATGTCAATTAATCAAACGAATAAGTTCATTTTAAACCTTGAGTTAGTTTTGGGCCTTAAAGCCCAAATTAGGATTCGAATCGTCAAGCCCATTAGCTTAAGTTGTATGACAACTTAACAAAATAAATTCAAGAAGCCCAAAACAGCCCAAAGGCTTGGGAAAACCGGCCATATAGAGAGGGGTAGTGAACTGGGCTTAATTGCAAGTTTGCCACTCCATTGTGAGGTGGTATAAAGACAACTTTATAGACATTTCATCCTTAGGGTTTCTTTTAGAGAAAAGATGAGAACACAAGCTCCATTTTTCTCTCTAAGAGGCCGGCCACCCTAGAGGATTTTAGCTAGCAATCTTACTTCCTCTAGGTCACTCATCTCTTCTTCAAGTCCTACCTTGGTGTGAAGACTCAGAGGTTCTTAACTTTGGGAACTTGGAGAATCCTTTCAACCATCCTCATCCAAGAAATTCATGGAGCTAAGAAGCAAGGAATGAAGGCCCTCTCCTTGGGTGATTAGCCTTTGCTTATGCAAAGAGGAATCAACAAAGGTATAAAATTTCTCAACTCACTTTGTTCTTGAGTTGAGTCTTGGTTCACATAAACTACTAGGCTTTGAATTTCATGGGTAATGTTTTGTTTTTGAGTGCATAAAAGCATGATTCCGCCTTTAAATGTTAATTGCATGCCATAGATGTTGCTCAAATGAACATGTTTTTCACAAAAATTTCCTTCAAAGGATTGTTCTTTGCAGCAGGAAATATGATTTCTAGAAGGCTAGGTGCGGCACATTCTTAGGATAAGTGATAGGGCTTCTAGAAACCTGATTTGTAGGTATCCTAATCTGAAAATAAGTCCCCATTGCAGCTGGAATTAAGGTAGGATAGGATAAGATAAGATAAGGTTAGTTTGGATAAGATAAGATTGGATAAGGTTTTGGATAATGTTCCTTCTTTTTAGCTGATTCCTTATCTTCTTTGTCTTGAATTTATTTTCTTCATCTCTTTAGCATATTCCTAGTATCTTGAACTTCAAAAACGTCCATCCACCTTGCTCCATTCATATGCTATTCATTCTTGGCCCAAAACTGCTCTAAAATGCTCCAAATTGCACTTTCTTGCCAACTTTGTCATTCGAACCTACAAACACACGAAAATAACTTAAATCACTATAATAAGCATAAACTAACTATAAAAATGCAAGAAAACAACCTAACTAAGTCGCATAAATATGCTCCTATCACCGTCCTTCAAACATCAGTCTTCGATAGGCTAAATCGTTCAAAACCCAGCATTTTGGCACTTGATCACATTGGTGGTTAAGACCAAACCTCCGTCTTCAAAAAGCTTAATATGCCAAAACCCCAAAGCTCTATTTTCGAAAGGTTGTCAAAACCTAAGAAACAAAGCAACATGGCTAGCTCTCTTCTGCGATGGTCGGCTTTGGAAATACTTGAAGAAACCAAGAAGCCTTCTAGAAAGAAGAAGACAACGCTAAAGGAAGAAAAGCTCAACGGTCTAGCAGAAAAAGACGACGTTCGAAGCTCCATTCCTTCAATGATGAAGTGCCAAGCAACCTTGGAGGTTGACACAAAAGGACCACTGAAGGTAAAGAGGCGCACCATTGTCCACACTGGCCAATTTTCACGTTAACAAGTCTAAGATGAGGGCACTGAAGAGGAGGTCCCATATGTCTTCCACATCACGATCCAAAAAGACAAAGAAGATAAAATTCCCGAGGAAGACATCACTGCTGGGCAACCATATCTCGAGGATGGAAGGCAAGCCATAGTTGATGATCTCAAAGAGCTCAACTTAGGCAAAAGCAAAGAACCGAAGCCTATCTTCATAAGTGCACTACTAAGTGCGAACGAGATCGATGAGTGCTACCAACTACTAATGGAGTATAAAGAAGTCTTTGCTTGGACCTACAAAGAAATACCCGACCTTGACCCTACCATCGCCATGCATCATCTTACAGTTAAGCTTGGAACGTGACCAATAAAGCAAACTTAAAGCCATTATTGATCCAAGCTCATCCCACAAATTGAGGCCAAGATTGACAATCTAATAGAAGCAGGCTTCATTCAACAGGTGCAATACCCAAAGTGGATCTCCAAAATCGTCATTGTCTTTAAGAAATCTGGACAAGCACGTGTTTACGTAGACTTCCGAGACCTCAATGATGCTTGCCCAAAGGATAACTTTCTCTTGCCAACCATCGAAATCATGGCGGACGCTCTCGCTAACCTAGCTCAAGTATGGCATTAGAAGAAGACGAAGCTACGGACGTGCCAATTTTCCCAAAATGAGTGATCCCACTCATTACTAAAATGTTACTAGATGACACAAACATCGTCTCAGTACTTCTAGTCGACATTAGAGAATGGAGACAATCCCTGATCGACTACTTAGAGTATGGAAAGCTTCCAGACGATCCTAGATGCTTCTCTGAAATACGTTGACGAGCACCTCGCTTCCTCTACAACAAAGGAACACTCTACCAACGCTCTTTTGAATGAGTACTTCTAAGATGCCTAGGTGTGGAAGAAGCTAATCAAGCCATAGAAGCACACTCAGGCGTATGCAGAGTGCATCAGTCTGGACCAAAACTACACTTCTAGCTCAAGGGAATGGGTTAATATTGGTCGAGCATGGTGAAGGACTGCCTAGAACATGCCAAAATGTGCCAAGCCTGCCAATTCCATGCCAACTTCATACATCAACCACCTGAGCCATTACACCCTACAGTTGCTTTATGGTCGTTTGATGCATGGGGATTGGACGTCATATGAACAATCACACCAAAGTCATCTGCAGAAGAAGCTTACATCCTAGCTGCAACATATTACTTCTTCAAGTAGGTTGAAGTTGTACCCAAAAGGGAAGTAAAAAAGGAAATTGTCATCCGTTTCATTAAGGAGCATAACATCCACCGATATGGTGTGCCTTGCTACATCATTACTGATAACGAAAAATAGTTCTCCAAACAACTCATGGATGAGCTCTGTGAGAATTACAAGTTCAAGCAGCACAAGTCCTCCATGTATCATGCTCCGACCAACGATCTCGCAGAAGCATTCAACAAAACGTTGTGCAACCTCCTGAAGAAGGTAATCAACCAAACAAAGAGAAACTGGCATGAAATAATAAGCGAATCACTTTAGGTATATAGGACTACACATAGAACTCCTACCTAAGCTCTGCCTTATTCTATCGTATATGGCGTGGAAGCTATTCCGCCACTCGAAACTTAAATCCCCTCACTAAGGATGACTATACAAGAAGGCTTGACTAAAAAAGAAAATGCAAAACTACGACTTCAAAAGTTGGAAGCACTCGATGAAAGGAAGATTGAAGCTCACAACACTTAAAATGCTACCAAGAACGACTATCCAAGACATTCAACAAGAAGGTCGACCCAAGGTCTTTCCAAACTAGAGATCTTATCTTGGCATTACGAAGGCCTATCATCACAACTCACAAGATAAAAAGCAAGTTCACATCAAAGTGGGATGGACCTTATGTAATACAAGAGTTCTACACCAACAACGCCTACTTAATCATGGTAGAAGATGGCTTAAAGATCGAGCCCATCAACGGCAGATTCTTGAAGCTCTACTACCCTTGAAACAAACAAATAATGCTCATTGCCTGCATGAGCCTAAACTGCACATGATAGGCGCATATTTATGCGACTGAGTTAGCTTGTTCTCATGCATTTATGTTGTTATTTCTTAGTTAATTATGTATTTTAAGCTATTTTCATGTGTTTGTAGGTTCATAGGCCTTATGAAGCAATAAGATGCATTTTGGTGCATTTGGGAGCAGTTTTGGGCTTGGAATGAATAGCACATGCATGGAGCAAGGTGGATGGACGAAATTGAAGACTAAAGAGGCTAGGAATGTGTTAAAGAGAAAGAAGAATTAATGTGAAAAGGACAAAGAGCTCAGCCACAAAGGGTTGTCACTTCACCATTCACCTTTCCATCATTGCCGTGCACCACCATTGCACTCCCTTTGGATTCATATGTTGTGCATCATCATCCATATTCCCTCCATTGACTCATTTGTTGCATCATTCCACCTCTCTTTCCTTTCTCTACCATGTGCACAATCATTTATGTTCCCTAGCTGTAACACCACTCGATTTTACCCCCATGCTTTGCATCATCACTTCACTTTCACCTTTGAATCATTTCAAACACCACTTATTACACTCAATTGCTACAACATTCCTTGTTCCCTCCATCATTCCAGATCATGCATCATTACATTGAATCATTGCACTCAATTGCTACACCATTCCTTTTTCCTTCCATCATTTCAGATTTCATGCATCATTACATTGAATCATTGCACTCAATTGCTACACCATTCCTTGTTCCCTCCATCATTTCAGATTTCATGCATCATTGCACTCAATTGCTACACCACTGCATGTTCCCCTCCATTGCCATGCACTTCCTCTATAAAAGGAAGTGTGTGTAACATAAATTTAGTTCATACTTTGTTAGATCATTCACTCCCATTTCAACACAACCTTCATCCAAACACATCCATTCATCTTTACATCCATTCCTCCATACAAACAAACCTTCAAACACTCACCAACACCTTGTGCCGTAGCAAAGGAATGGAAGGAAACTGCTTGGACATGCTTGCTGTCCAACTTGGATCGTTGGAGCGTTTAGGTGTTTTCTTTCTTTTCTTTCTAATGTTTAAATTCATTTCCTTTTGTTTTGTTGTAAATATGAGTAGCTAAACCCCTCTTGGCTAGGGGTGATTTCAAAGCCATGATTATGTGTGCAATATAATTTGATAAATTCCAGTTATGAACTCTTGAATCGTGAATGCAAGTGGCTTAACTATTTGATTGATAACTTATTTGTATTTGTTAATTAAGGGTCGACACTTAATTGGCATGCATAAATCCATTGCTAGAATATAAGGAAGTTTAACATAATCGTTACAAACTTACATGTAGTGAAGGTCGCTTATAAACGATCACGTTAAGTTCAATTCTTATAGTTAGAATCTGTTTTAATTTGTGTTTTTAAATGTTTTGATTCAAGTAAAAGTCAATTTCGTCCAAAGTCATTCCTAGTGTCTAGTTTAAGTTTATTTAGTTGTTTTAAGATGTTTTGAGTATTTTAAGTTTGCTTTGAATCTTGTGAGTCTTGTTAAGTGTTTTTAAATTTAGTTTTATGTTTTTGAGTCAGTTTAGAGGTTATTAGCAAGCCCTCCTAATCCCTGGTTCAGAACGATCCCTACTTATACTTGTACTACAATTGTCAAAAGAGGGTTAAATTTGTGTGTGAAGATAATTTTCGCATCAGCACACAGCACAATGCTCATCATTTGCATGAGCCTAAACTGCACACGACACAATGCTCTTCGCCTGCATGAGTCTAAATTGCACACGGCACAAAGCTCCTCGCATGCATGAGCCTAAATTGCACATGGCACAATGCTCCTTGTTCGCATGAGCTTAAAAGGCGACACTCGATGCTCCTTATTCGCACAAGCTTAAAAGGCGACACTCAATGCTCCTTGTTCGCACGAGCATAAAAAGTGAGACTCAACACTCTTAGCCCGTAAGAACATAAATTGTGTATGGAAAAACAAAATCACCAAAACCCATCACTCATTTGAACTACGTCATGACTTGATCCCTTCTCGACGGAGGGTACATAGGCAACTTGAAACTTCAAAAAAACTTCAAGTAAAGTCACATCACTAACAAAACGCAAAAACTTTGAAGAATAAAGAGCAAATTCAAAATGTGAATACTTTATTTCTTTAAAGGAAGAATTCGGCTACAAAGCCTTATTACGAAGTGAGTAAAAGCAAAGAAGACTTAAAGCACTACCCTAAAACTACGGCGACAGCCTTCAAAAGTCTTCAAAGTCTCCACATCAGTGGGAGACAAGGTGGGCACTTCTATAGCCACGTCTTTCTCTTGCTCTAGGCGTAAAATCTCCCATTGCTGGGAAAATGTAGCTTCCTCCTCCGAGAGAACACCTTGAAGTCGTGATGCTTTGATTTCCAACTGCTTTCACTCTCGAGCCAACGCTTCTAGACTCGCTTGGATGGAAGCTAAAGAAGTCCATGTGGCTTGGTAACCTTTTAAAGCAGCTTGCTAAAAGATCGAACTTAGGCAATTGATAATTCTATTGCCACAAATTGCCGAGCTCTAACCTCTAGATTCAACTTCTTCAAATAAACAGCATGCAAAGAAGAATACTCAGTTAAGGTAGCCATAAGTTCGGCAATCTTGACTCTCAAGAATGAGGATTCAACTTCTCAAGAATGAAAACATAATGCTAAATAAGTATATACATACCATATTGTCACATCCAAAACATAAAAACGCATTTTTCTTTTAAGTATATTTTCATTTACCTAAAGTCTTTAATAGTTTTTTAATTAATGTAGAAGTGTAAAAAAAATATAGAAAAATACATAAACGCTCGTAATGACAAGCTTTACAACTTTCATGAAGAGCTTAACTTCGAAATTTGCCACTATAATCATATAAATCATAGATCAAAATTTAACCGTTGATTGTTGTTTACATTTACTCTTCATTGTTCTCATCAAATTTTGTTTTTTTTCAGATTTTCTTTTTTGAAAGCTTGATCTATTAGAGGATGCAGGAAGATGAACAGTTTGGATCGTTGATATTATATTCAGAGTTTTACGGTTAGTAAAAATATTGCTTGATGTTTTTAAAGTTTCTACAAATCGACTCATATTTCAGTTAACCGTAAATATCGAAACGTGATATCAAAGATCTGAACCGTTCATCTTCTTACATCCGCCAAATGATCATGTTTTCAAAAAAGAAAATTTTAAAAATGAAATTCAGTAAGAAGAATAAAGCGTAAATGACAATCGACGGTTAAATATAAATTTAAGGTTTATGAATTATAGTGTTGGATTTCGAAGTTGACTCCTTAATGAAAGTTGTAAAGTTAGTCACTATGAGTGATTGTATATTTTTTTTTTACATTTTTTACACTTCTACAATAATTATTATTAATTTTATTAATTTTGCCCTCAAATAAAAAACATTATTCACGAAGGTTTGGATGATTTTAAAAATCTAAATGATACCATTATCTACTCGTGGAGGAATAATGATGAATCACGAGTGTTTATATATTCTTTCACATTTTTCATATGTATATGTATGTCTTCTTAGTTCTTGCCTATACAAATACTATATTAGTTTATTTTAATTTTTGACAACAACATGTTAAGTAAAATGTATCCTAGTAATGATAATAAGGAACTCTCATAATAAAAATAAATAATGACAAAAACTTTTTTTTTTAACGTATATAGAATAATAATACTAAACTATATATTTAATATAGAATATATTGTATATATTAATATGGCTATTGTATTTTATAATAAATCTTTTAGTAATTAAACTAAAATTATCAAAATAAATTTTTTCTTAACTGGTCGAAACGGGTACCCACGTGTTACTCGTGTGTATATCCGTTAATAACGGGTTCTTAACAGGTCACCCGATAATGACCCGATAAGTTATCGTGTTGACCCGAAACCCGTTATTTTCATTTCGTTTTCGTGTCATGTCATCGTGTCGTGTCAGAAACTACCGGGTCTACTCCAATTCCCTTATTTGGATTCATAAACATAGAAATTTAGAATTTCCGTGTGGAAAAAAAACTTGGAATTTGGGACCTCCAATTCCCAAGTTTAAATTCCATGTAAATATGTGTCATTTCCCAATTTCTATGATTGAGAGTTTAAAAATAACAAATTCCGTATTCAATTCCATTGTTTATTAGGTTAACCAAACATGAAATTAAAAAATTCTAGAAAATAAAATCTCGTCATTTCAATTTCCGACAATTTCAAATTCCTTAGTAATCTTAAATTTCTTCATCCAAACATAATGTAATACTTCTAGAAGGATTGGGTTATAAATTCTCCTATTTTTGGATTAAGGAAGGAAAATATGTCTAAATAGGAAAGCAGCGGCACAAGTTAAGGTAGAGACCTCCCAATACATTCATTCATATCGTACACAGGGAGTAAGGATGGGCAAATACCCATTGGTTATGGGTTACCGTAGTTATCCGCTCATTTAAATTTGACAGTTACGGTTATGGGTAACCGTTTAGATAAATAAATTGTTATGGGTATAAGCATTTACCCGTGAAATTTAAATGGGCGGTTATGAGTATTACCCGTGGTTATAAACGGATACCCATTTAACCATTTATTTTAATATATGTAAAACTCAAAAAAAAAAAAAATTAGTTTCTAGCTAAGCTTAGTATCCTGAGATATATTTGGTTATAAAGGGCCATCTATATATATATATATATGCCTCACTTGAGAGAAATATATAGTTGATAGAACGGGCCAATGTTTAATATATGTGATTGAATGTGCTAAAACATTAGAGTGTTAGACAGTTTTGTATTGGAGTCTTTTGGAGCTTTGGCCAATTCAAGATAATGATTGCTTTGAGCTTTTAGAAACTTGTTATTGTCGATTGATATATATATATATAATTGGCCTCGAGTTTTCAATAAATATTTGACCCAAAAATTAGAAATCAATTAAATGGCTTGAATCGATGAACATATGTTTCTAAATAAAAATCCAAATATTTGTCAAGCTTATTGGCCTCGAATTTCAATTGTTTCTTTCTATGTTTTTGAACTCTAATGTTGTGTACTTTAATTTTAAGGAAAACTAATGAAAAGGGCTTCAAAAATTTGCATTGTAATAAAAAAATCATCTACTAACTTTATTTAATGATGAGGACAAACAAAATTAAAAAACAAAAAAAAACAAAAAATCCAACTCATGCTTGGCGCATCCCCTCACCTAGGGGTGGGTTCAAAAAACCAAAAAGCTGAAGAAAAAAAAGGGACCTAACACCGAATCGAAACTGAAAAATGGAAAACTAAAAAAAGAACCGAACCGAAAGAGAAAAAACCAAACCAAACCGAACCTTATTGGTTTGGTTTCGGTATTGGAGGTTCGACAACCGAACTCTACCGAGTCCCTTTACACTTTATGAATATATGCCCATGATATTTTTTGTGAAACTTTGTGGCCAAGTTTGAAACTAACCTAGGGCTTTTTCAAGGAGCATACTTGGTTCAATTAGGGAGTATATTTCATTGGTTATAGAGGAAAGTTTTGGAAGGCTTTCGAACTTGGAAGAGCTTCTCTATTTGTTTGCTTTTTGAATGGATACGGTGATCATTTTTCTTTGCAATTGAGGTTGTTAATAGAATATGATTAGTTTATATGATCTTGTTTATATACAACTAACTTCTCACTTTCCACTTCCCCCATTTTATTATTATTAGTCTACCAATGCAAGCCTCTTTTCTAAAATTCCATATTAAAAAAAGATCAAGTTTTATAAAATAAAAAAATTGAAACCGAACCGAACAAAACCAAATTGAAAAAAAACAGAAAGAAAATAGAACCAAACTGAACTGAATGAAACCGAACCCACCCCTACGCCCACCCACCCCAACTCCCCCTTTCCCCACTTTCCTCTTTTCTCCCATTGTCACTTGCATTAACATTTTTCTTTTTTTGCTTAGAATAAGGAAAAAAAAACTTTAAATTAAATTACATTCCCCAGTTTTATTTTTTTTGTGGTGTTGTGTCCCAAGAGTAGTCAGGGACGAGAGATTTTTCAATGCGCCCAGAACACGGGTACATAATAACACGTGGTGTGTACCACTTGTGTTACGTCCACAAGGAAAAAATTCTCCAAGATGACACCCAAGATCAAGAAATTGGATAGAAAGCTACATTTATTATTGTAAGTATGTAAAAAATGTGAGGGAATTTTAATTTGGTAATTGAAAATAGCTTTTTAAATATAATTACTGAGAACATAATCTTCTCAAGGTTTTGATCTAAAGGATCACTTCTAGGTTTATCGTTTTCGGCGTAATAGGTGTTTTTACAGGACCAAAAAGGGTCTAAGTTTCAAACCTTATGAAACTGAACCAAGAATTAGACACGATTTATAAAACTTGACCAATAAGTAGACACTATTTATGAAACTGGACCAATAAGTAGACACTATTTATGAAACGAAATCAAGAATTAGGCACTATTTCTAAAAGAGAGATTATATTCACACACCCCAAATTACTTCTCCCACACCTTTTTAATTTTTTAATATTTTCTACACACCACTAACACTTGATAGAAAAATATTAAAAAATTAAAAGGGTGTGGGAGAAGTAATTTGGGATGTGTGAATATAATCTCTCTTTCTAAAACTAAACCCATAGGTTGAAACTATTTATGAAACTGAACTATACACTATTTATGAAATTGGACCAAGAACTATACATTATTTATGAAACATGACCAAGAACTAGACACTATTTATGAAAGTGGACCAATAACTAGGCACTATTTATGAAACTAGACCAAGAAAGAGACACTATTTATGAAACTGTACCAATTACTATACACTTTTATGAAACTAGAACGAATAACTAGACACTATTTATGAAAATGAACAAAAAATTAGGCACTGTTTATGAAACTGGACCAATAAATAGTGTAATACCGTTCAGTTTTATAAATAGTGTTCGATTTCATAAACAGTGACTGTGATGGGCCCCGCACGTTAGTTTTTTTTTTTAATTTTTTTTTTATTAAAATTGTGTCATTATTAGCAAATTTTAAGTTCTTTTGTCCCTTTTATTAAAATTTAAAGGGTTTTTCATTAATATTTATTCTTTTTCATTAAATAAAGTTATAGCATGGTTTTTTGTTAAAATAAACTTAGCCCAAGCCCTTTTCATGAAAGTTCTCTTCATTTTATCATGAACTAAATTCTTTTGCTTGGGCTAGGTTTACTCTTATTATGAACATTATTTTATATTAATCTCATTTATTTCCCCAGTTGAGCGATTGCTATTGTGCTTTATTATTGTCAAATAACTAACCATTATTTGTGTGAAGAACAAAATTATGACTGACAGGTTAAGTTTAGTAAATGACTTCTCATAACAATTACCATGAATTACATAGTTGAGTAGAATGTTGAGTATGATTTGTGTAGTTTCTTATAATGATTCAATTTGTGCAATTTCTTATCATTATTCATTGAGCGTAAGGAGTTTCAATTATCTAAATCTTTGGCTAGACGTAATGTGGGTTGATGGTTAGGAACATAATTAGTATATTCTTACAGAAATTATTGATGAACTAAGGGATAATTGTTGACAACATGAGAATAATTTGATATCAATATATATATATATATATATATATAAAGGGTTAGATGAGATTGAGAATGAGGAATCTGATGTCCTAGTGCTTTCATACATTATTCTTTTATAATTTATTCACTTTTAATTTCGCTTTCCTTCAATTGTTATATTAAAATTGCACATTTAATTTAATCATTAATTCTCATTTAGTTTGTTTTTAAATTTGAAATTGTTGCAACAATAAATTAAGATTAATCTAATTCTTGTTAGAGCAACATTGTACTTATCATTATATTACTTGAGCTTGTCACAATAACGTAGTGAACGAGAATTTGCAGTTAGGGATTGGGTCTTTTTGCACCTTCAACCATCTTGACAGTTAGGGGCGGAGGAACCATAGGACCAATGTAGTCCTAGGCCCACCCTGCTTTTGTTTATTAAAAAAAAAATTAGTACTACTTATTTTTTTTATTATTTATATCACTTGTCCATGACTATTTCACTTAACCCATTCTAATTTTACTTATTTTTTTTTAATTATTTGTATCACTTGTCCATGACTATTTCACTTAACCCATTCTAATTTCCAAGACAAAAGATCCGGCCCTCTTTAAATATTATAAGGAGATTTATGCAATCACTTCTATTCCTCTTCCCAATACTAAAAATTAGTAGTTTATTATTCTTCAAGTTTCTATAGGCTTTGCCGACTGCATTCTGCCTCTGCCAGTTTGGGTTAGGGTTGATATATGCGTATTGCTTTTCGGTCAATCTTCAATTTCCATGTTCCTCAAAGGGTATGAACTTCAAATCTCCAAAGTTGTCATCTTCCATCTTTTTTGCAATTTGCTAATTGATAAATGTTGTCATTTACAATTGTAAATTAATTTAACAAATAATATTCTTTTGCAGAGTAAAGAATTCCATTATTCCATCAAAGAAAAGACATTGAAGTTTATTTAATTGGCCAACAACCCAAAATATGCATTTTACTCTCAATTCCTCTTACAATTTTTTGTTTATGAATTATGATTAAATTGATGTCTTGCAATTTCTTTTAACTATTGCCTGATTTGTTTTAGTTTGTAAAATTAGCATATATGTTCATATTTCTTTTAATTAAAAGTTAGTCAATCTATGTTTTTTACTTTTTAGTTATGGAAAGATATTTCAAAAGAAAAACACAACCTGGGATATTAGAGCCATCTTCAAGGAGTCCAAAGAATAATGAAAGTAGTTCAAAACAAACTTGTGTGGATTCTATGGAAATTAACTTGGAAACTCTCCAATATGATCTTGGATTGCGTAGACCGATTTTGAGTTATCATCCTAATGTTTGAGACCAAGTTCCCAGAGCCTATCTCCAAAATAAATCTTGTCAACCACAAACCCATACATTTCTCTACACAAAATTTGGGACAAAAGCCTAGAGGGTTCAATCCTGCTTGGTTTACTCAGTTTCCTAATTGGTTGCAGTATAGCACATCACAGGATGTTACCTATTGTTTATGTTGTTATCTCTTCAAACCCGATATTGGAGATCAATCTGGTGGGGGTACTTTTGTTGGAGTCGGATTCAAGAATTGGAAGTGCAAGAGGAAACTATAAATTCATGTTGGAGGACCTAATAGTTCTCATAATAATGCTTGGAGAAACTGTGAAGCCTTATTAAACCAAAATCAACATATTGAAATGTTTATCTCAAAACAAACTGACTGAGATCGAATTGATTATCGAACTCAATTAGGTGCATCAATTGGTGTTAGTAGAATTCTCTTACAACAAGGTCGTCAATTTCGTGGGCATGATGAATTTGAAAATTCACTCAACCAAGGAAACTTTCTTGAAATTCTATGGTGGCTACGTCACTATAGTGAGGTATAAAGGTTGTCATGCTAGAAAATGCTCTTGAAAATTTGAAATTGACATCACATGATATTCAGAAGGACATATCAAGTGCTATTTCATATGAAATCATCAATGCAATCACTAGTGATATTAATGATTCTTTATTTTCCATTCTTGTTGATGAATCACAAGACATATCTTCAAAAGAGAAAATGACCATTGTATTGCGTTATGTGGATAAGGGTCATGTGATAGAGCGCTTTGTAGGTATTGAGCATGTACCTATTGTATTGCGCTATTGTGGATGAACGATTGTTTAGTTGCTTATATTGAAAATGATATTTTTAATAGTATAGAGAACGAGGCTATCATGCAACGGTTTCAAAATATGAAAACTCGTCGAGGACAATTATTTTAATTATGGGGAATATGTAATATTTTCAATGCTATGTTATTTTGAATTTTGGTTACTTTTCATATATATACTATGATGTTTTGGTTAACATTTTTGTAACTACTATCAATCTAATTTTTTTAATATTTGTGAGAAGCCCCTCCTAACCCGAAATCCTGACTCTGCCACTGTTGATAGTGAGGACAACCGACAATGCCACAAACTCTCACCCCAGTACTATGCCCTTTTGAGATAATCAAGTGCATTGGAGTTGTGGCATACACAGTCAACCTACTCTCCTCCGCACGAATTCACCGTACCTTCCATGTCTCTTTGCTCAAGAAGAAAGTGGATGCTCAAGCTGTAAATTTGGTAAACAGAAAAGGTGTTGGACCGCGGAATGATCATACGAAAGAATGCTCCTGTAGTTCGCTGATTAAATCAATGGCGGGGTCTTCCTCAGGAGGATGATACGTGGGGTGAGAAAATGCTAATGCCATTGAGAAGCAATTTCCAGATTTTTAGGTTTGAGGTCAAGCTTTACCTAATGTTGGCAGGAGTTGTTGATGAAGCCCATTTTTGGTAAGGCCAATGTTAGTACTATATATTTCCTTACGTTTTTCCTTCGTATTGCAGTTTAGTGATGTTTATTTTCACTTGTAAACGAAAAGTATTAGCTTGAATATTGAAAATGATGAGTTTGACACAAAATTCCCCACCCCTAGTGTAAACATATTGTTATATTAAAAAGGAGTAATGCTAAACTTATCATCAAGTTGTACCATTATTTGTGCTTAACTAGATGGTAAGAATATTATTTTTTATTAATAAAAAAAAGTAAATAATGAAAATAGTTATCAATTAATACTATAGTTTAGTGATATTTTAAGTAACATCTTAAATTCGACTATCAGACCAAACACAACCCTGTGCTATTTGCCAAATTTCCCCATTTATTCCCCCCCCCAAACCCAACCCAACCCAACCCAAGCCAAATCTTTGGGCTAAAAGCCACTAAATCAAAGCAAATACCCCCCAAGAAATAGCCTAGAAACGCGTGGACTCGCCCAAACTCCGCCCACTCTCGACCCGATCACACGCCCAACTCGCCCCATGCGGGCTGAGGCCTTCAGTGCCCGACAAGGTGGGACCCACTGTCAAGGCCGCTGTCGGCCACCATCATGAGCCCAACGGCTCTTTTTATCATCCGATGGCTGAGATTTTTGGATCGTTGGTTGATCCAACGGTCCAGATTCAAATTTTGTTATTTTTTTTAAATGTAATTTTAAAATACATTGAATACAAAGACTGAGATTGAATATAATCAAATCTAACAGTAAAAAAAGATCTAACGGCCCAAATTTAAATCCAACGACTAAAATAATTAAAAAAAATATTTAACTCAAAATTCACCCAAAAACTCTATAAATACCTATGTATGTGTTTTGTGTGTCTTGTGTGTTTTATATATTTTGTGTTTATACATGTCTATTATGATTTTCATATTCCTCCATAGTGTTTCATGTATCGATTTAGTGATTTTTCAATATTTATCGGAATTTAAATATTTTTAGATTAAAATGTTCATAAAATTAATTTATGATAGTGTGCATAATTTTTTGTTTTTTTGAAAAATAAATTTAAGAAAAAAAATTAGCCTAAATTCATTCTTTAATAATCTGAGATTAAAATTTTAGACCAGTTGGAGCAAAAAAGTTGTTTCTTGGCTAAAAGCTAAATTTTTCAGGCTAAAAAATTTGACTTTTAGCCCAAAGGTTAGAGATAATCTTGTAAATGACAAATATTATCTAAATTATTATAACAAACTCATTGTGTAACTTAACTCAGTAGCCTCACACCATAATTGTACCTAATAATTTTGTATTCATAAATAAAAATAATAATTTTATCCTCTTTTTGTACAAACTACGTGTCGTATTGGTCGAAACAAGACGTCAATATCAAAATTCACAATCCGCCCATACAAAGTTCTTTACCACCACAATCTCAGCATTCAAATTCGTTTGAAAAGCGGTCCCGCCCAGCGCAGCGCTGCCACTGCAACCGTGCAAGCTTCGGTCAACCCAATCGCCGACGGACTGCCAGTGGTTAGTACCCTGTCTTTTCTTACTTTCATCAGCACTTCAATCTTCTAAATTGCAAATTCTGCCACTTCTCTTTCGTTTTCACTTGTAAGAATCTCTTGTTTTCTGCATTTTCAACTCACATTCTTCCAATTTTACTCTCGTTGTTATATCGCGTGCATGAAGCTTTTGGAGGTGTTGGATATAATAGCAAGCAAAATTTACCACTTCTTCATCATTTATATGGCAAGGAAAAGAGGTAGAAAACCTGTAAAGCAAGTTGCCTCGTCACCGGGGAACGATTTCAACCTTGCTGATGAAAAGGAGCCCCAGATTGAGAAGCAAGAAGCTCAATTCACAGACCTAGGTGGTATAATTTGTGCATTTGATTGAGTTGCAAAATTTTGTTTTAGATCTCAAATTTCATTGAATTTGGGTTTGTACTAATACGCTCTGGTGATTACCAACTGTGGTGACCAAATGCTCCTATTGTTCGTTTCTTTTTTCGCAGTTGACCGACAAATATCAGCCATTAGGGCTATGCGTGACGTGGAGATAGAACATCTGTTGACTAAATTGCGTTTGCTTCGCTCCTATTTCACCAAGGAACAGCTGCAAACCCCTTTATTGCAATTTTTTAAACACAACTATCAAAACCTGTCTATTGTAACATGTGGAGAAAATGGAATGATGGAAGTCCAATGGCTTGAAAAAGACGGAAATGTGTCCATGAATGATGGAATAGATTTATATGAGACTCTTTATAAGATTAGGAATGAGGATAGCCGGGGTAAAGTAGGAGTAGCCGAAATTGAAGGAAAGATGAGAGAAAATCGGTTACGGTGGTTTGGACATGTGCAAAGAAGGCCTACTGACGCTCCGATTAGAAGATGCGACTATGGGACAGAGGTTCAGGGCCGAAGGGGTAGAGGAAAACCTAGGAAAACTTTGGAAGAGACTCTAAGAAAAGACTTAAGAGTACTTGGATCTAACGGAGGACATGACACAGGACCGAGCACAATGGCATTCAAAGATTCATATAGCCGATCCCACTCAGTGACTTGGATTTTCCAAGTCTCCAACCGAGAAGTTTTCCTCACTCGGGAAATTAAGGGAATACTACCTCAACTTACATGCTCTACTCACAAAGCTTCAACATACAAGCTTCAACAAAAGAAAATTCAGAGAACTTAGCGAAGAAGGTTTTGGTGTATTCAACACAATACGTTGAAATGAAGGAAAGCTATTTATTGATATCCCCGATAAGTCACAAATATGTACATATACATGAGTCAAAATAAACAAACAAGAGGGAGCCTTCACAAAGGTTGCTTAGGAGAAGTCTCAGCAGTCGGTAGAGCCCCAGAAAGAGCAGGCACTGGAGGGGGATCATTTGGAGCCTCAGTACTGGACAGAACCCTAGAAGGAGGAGGCAGCAGAGGTTGATCATTTGGAGCTTCATTACGCGGTACAGCCCCTGAAGACGAAGGCAATAAATGCCTTTGGAACAAACCCACAAATCTCTGATGATCAAGTAAAACCTGACCATCAGATTCCTTCATCTGGTCAAGCTTCCTCTTCATGTTTGTAGCATAGTCATGTGCGAGCCGGTGCAACTGTTTATTCTCATGCTTGAGCCCTCTAATCTCCTGTTTGAGACTCATCACTTCAGCCGCCAATGATTCAACTTGGCGGGTTCGAGCAAATAGGCGTTGGGCCATGTTAGACACAGAACCTGCACACTGAACACTGAGAGCCAGAGAATCCTTAATAGCCAACTCATCAGACCGTTTGGAAAGTAGTCTGTTATCTTTGGGAGTGAGAAGGTTCCTGGCCACTACCGCAGCGGTCATATCATTCTTCATCACGGAATCCCCAACAGTAAGAGGACCAGTAGGGGAGACGAATGATGGGCGCCATATGTTGTCTGGAGAAGGCGTGGCTGCCTCTTCAACAAGGTTCAAGTCAAAACGACGGTCGGAGGGGCCGGACATTTTCAAAGGTGTTGAAGAGAGAAGAGGTCGGACAAATCAAGATCTTAGAAGTGCAAGAATGGAGCTTCTACTGGTGGAGATTCAAGTGTGCTTTGGAACTTAATGCCAGCCTCTATAAAAATCTGCACTCGACGAAGTTTCAGAAATCGAAGAGGCGTTTGCTTTCTCAAAAGCTGGGGTGCTCAGAGACCACGAGACGTTTGCTTTCTCAAAAGTTGGGCTGCTCAAAGACCACGAAGGCCGATCTCAGAAATCGAAGAGGCGCTTGCTTTCTCAAAAGCTGGGCTGCTCAGAGACCACGAGGGCCGATCTCAAAAATCGAAGAGGCACCTACTTTTCCAGCCTTGTCAGCACCTGTCAGCTTTGCGGAAATTATGGGCATTATGTCGAAGATTTCTGGTGAAGTAGAAAGCACATGAATCTTACTGTTCAATCACCCACTTCCCACACGCAACATTAGCTCATGGGTACCACAGATAACTTTGCCAAAGTTCTCTGACAAAGTTGAGACACGTGAAGCTTGCAACTCCCACTACACCGCTCTGACCAAGAAGGGTAAAAGAATAGCAAAGAAACAGCACTAACAAAGTTTAGACACATAAATTTTGAAGGTCTAGCTACCATATTAGTACCCACAAGGGTAAAGGAACAGTACCACTGCTAGATAATTAGAAAGTCCCTGTGTGTCAACCTCTGTGCTTCGTGGCAAGATAGACTAGCAAACATGCCCAACCTTTTCTCACATTCGAGAAAACACTCCCAACAAGATTGCTTGCTCCAAAATCGAAGAGGCACCGCCCTCCGAATCTCGAGAGCCAGACTCCCAACATGATTACTTTCTCAAAAATCGAAGAGACACCGCTCTCCGAATCTCGAGAGCCAGTTCCCTAGCAGGATGGCTTTCTCAAAAATCGAAAAGGCATCGTTCTCCGAATCTCGAGAGCCAGATCTCCGACAGGATTGCTTGTTCGAAAACCGAAGAGGCACCACTTTCCCAACTTCAAGAGCCGGATCTCCTTGGATAAAGCTTGTCTGTAATCTTTACACGCAACATCAGCTTTCCAGATACCATAGACCACTTTTTCAAAGTGCTCTGACAAAGTTAAAACATGTGAAGCTGGCAGCTCCCACTACCGTGTTATGACCAAGCAGGGTAAAGGAATAGCATTACTACTTGTTATTAGGGAGACTCCTATATATGTTGACCTCCATCCCCAACAGACAGGCAGACCTGCAAAAATGCTTAACCCTTCCTCATATCTGAGAGGGCACTCCCAAAGAAGCCTTTCGAAATATTCAGCTTTCTTTCCCCCCGATAATACCTCTGCAAACAAGCTATACTAGAGCAAGAATATCTCATATCATCAGGGTTAAAAGCAAGAGTATCCCATATCATGTTTTTTCCCTGTCTTTTCCTTGGGCCTTGTTCCTACCTACAAGACAAGGAGAAAGAGAGCAATCAATCAGCACTTGGAATCAAGCTTCCAGTCAGGAACTGACTGCCTGAAACCCCTTACTTGATTACTTACCTGGCATTGCTCTCGAGTACTCATCTTCAACATCTTATGCTTCCAGGGAAGATACCGCATCTGCCTGAGGAACATATAGGGCAAGTGAGAAGGATACAAGGAAGCATGTGGAGACAAGCATAATAGCACACGTGCCGATACATCCACTACTCTGTCAAAAGCAAAAGTATCCCATATCAGCAGGGTCGAACGTACTATAGATTTGATGGACTTGTTTTGACCCTCAAATTCTTCAGTCGGCCTTATACTCTGGAGGAAACCAGAAAACCCTCCAGCCCAGTTCAAGAATAAGCCTGTGGAAAGTTACTTCTTCAAAAGCAAAAGTATCCCATATCATCTCTTCTCATTTTTCTTCTCTTTATCCTTCATGCTGCCTGCAAGATAGGGAGAATGTGAACAATCAGCCGGAACTCGAAATCAAAGTTCTGATCTGAGACTGATTGCTTCGAGCTCTGATTGCTTACCTTGTCTGTCACCTCTTTCAGCAGATCCCCTAGCTCGGCGACTTGGAGGACTCCTACTACATGGTTTGTATCGCGCTTGACCAAGCCCGAAACTACAAGTAAGCTTCAAGTGAAATTGATACATTACCTTGTGCATCTCCACCAGTTAAAGATACCACCCCTGGATGGAGGAAGAATACTTCCAGAGAAGATGCCACATCTACCTACGAGACAGATAAGGCAAGTCAAGACGATACCACACTCCGGAACTTAGAAGTTTCGTGATTACGAGATCATTCTCCCACAATATTTCCTAATGTCATTTGTACTAAATCATTCACTTGTACTCACTAAAAGAGAGCTTGAACCTATGTACTTGTGTAAACCCTTCACAATTAATGAGAACTCCTCTATTTCGTGGACGTAGCCAATATGAGTGAACCACGTACATCTGGTGTTTGCTTTCCTATCTCTATCCATTTATATACTTATCCACACTAATGACCGGAGCAATCTAGCGACGATCACAAAAAGCGACCGTTTTCGCTACCTAGGATCTATCTTGCAAGAGAGCGGAGAATTAGATGGAGATCTCAACCATAGAATACAAGCTGGATGGATGAAGTGTAAAAGTGCATCCGGCGTGTTGTGTGATCGTCGTAGGTCAATGAAGCTCAAGGGAAAATTTTATAGGACGGCAATAAGGCCAGCGATGTTGTATGGCACAGAATGTTGGGCGGTGAAGCATCAACACGTACACAAAATGGGTGTAGCGGAGATAAGGATGCTTCGTGGGATGTGTGGGCACACGAGAAAGGAGAAGATTGTGAATGAGGATATCCGAGGTAAAGTAGGAGTAGCCGAAGTTGAAGGAAAGATGAGAGAAAATCGGTTACGGTGGTTTGGACATGTGCAAATAATGCCTACTGACGCTCCGGTTCGAAGATGTGACTACGGAACAGAGGTTCGGGGCCGAAGGGGTAGAGGAAGACCTAGGAAAACTTTGGAAGAGACCCTAAGAAAAGACTTGGAGTACTTGGATCTAACGGAGGACATGACACAAAACCGAGTGCAATGGCGTTCTAGGTTTCATATAGCCGACCCCACTTAGTGGGAAAAGGCTTTGTTGTTGTTGTTGTTGTTGTTGTCCATGGCTTATTCTGGTTGCTCAGCTGCAATCCCGTCTTTAGGTGGCTTTGAGTTTTCTAGTAAAGCAGGTATTTGCAAATTCTAATCTTTCGACATAAAGAACAAGAATCAGAGGACTTATTTTTGTGTCCTCAATGTTCTTGCTTTGCTTATATCTCGTCTGACTCAGTTGATTTGTGGCAGCGAGAACAAGCATTCTGGGAGCTGATAATCTTCAGACCAGGGACTTTGTATGTTCTCTTATAACTTATGTCCCTCTAAAAATTTAGGGGATCATTTTTTTAATGTGTTGTGATATGCTTATGTTGCATTCACACGCTGGTAAAATTTCACTTTCGTATGGCACATATATTGATACTGACATCCATACATTCAGACATCGGCATACGTACGTAACCTTTTTAAAATATCTGTTGTAGGTTTCAGAGGAGCCATATAATTCTCTGATGCTAAGGAAGCAAGATACTCTCCAAACTCCTGGGGTTTGTGCCTTACTGATTGATTTATCATATTTGGTTTATATTGAGCCACACTTGGTCCGATTACGATAAATGTGTAGTTCTGTTGATGGATTTTAGTTTGATTCCATATTCTTCCATACCTGGGATTACTAGAAGGCCTAAACAGCTTATGAAATGCATGAGTTTCAAAAGTATCGGTATGTCTATCTTCAGGACCTAAAAGAAGCGTTAAACTGATTATCTATTTATGGTAACAAACTACAAGGGAAACTTGTTGCTTTGGTGAATGTACGTGGATAAGGGAAACTATGTTGTAAGCTCGTCTGCCGTGCTGAAGAGACCTGGACTTAAAAAGTTCCTATAAAAATACACACTAATGATTTGTAAAGGGGAAAATTGGAGACGAGTATCGTAATAATGTTTTAGTGACTTTAATCGTGTGAAGAATATAATAAATTGTTAGTAAAGATTTTGAGTTATGACTAGAGCACACGATAGTTGGTAGTTAGCTTTTTTTATCCGATGAGGTTGCTGAGTGCTCTGAAAAACTCTGGTTTATGCTACAGGTTAGTAGCCAAAGGCTGTCCATTGGGATGACTGATAGGAGCATATTTATGCGCCTTAGTTTAGCTTGTTCTTGTGCATTTATAGTGTTTTTCCTTAGTAAAGTAGTCTTTTAAGCTAGTTTTATGTGTTTTCAGGTTTTTAAGGCATATTACATAAAAAGGATGCATTTTGGAGCCTTTTGGAGCAAAATGGAGCTTGGATTGGATATCACATATTTGGAGCCAAGGGTTTGGACGAAAATGAAGATTTGAAGATGATGATTCCTACTTGAGCAAGGATTCCTAGTTGAAGTAGGAAAGAGCCAAATTGAAGATGAAATCCTAGTCCAAGAAGGAGTCCTAATCAATCAAGGATTCCTAATTGAAGGTGGATTCCTAGACGAATGAAGCTTCCTACTCAAACAAGGTTTCCTACTTGGAGTAGGAAAGCCAAAATCCAAATGGTCTCAAGAGAAGTAACAAAGAAGTTTTCCAAGTCCAAGAAGGAAAAGGATTCCAAGATGAAGAAGGAAAGACAAAGACATGGTTTCCTAATCCTAATAGGCAAAGTTTCCAAGTGCAATAAGGAGTCCTTATCCATTTAGGATACCTTATCCTTGTTCTAGAAACCTTATCCATCCTTGCCGTGAGTTTTCCTTGCATTAGAGGGTATCTAGAAGCCCTAATATGCCCTATCCTTAGTGCCGCACCCTAGGCCTTCTAGAAACCTGATTTCCTTGCCTTGCAAGGCCATCTAGAAGCCTTATCCTTCTAATCCATTCCTGCCGCACCTAGGAGGACCTTTCCTACCCAAAATCTGATTGTTTTAAGCCCTTTCCTGATGGGATTTAATCCTCCAAGTCCTAATCTGATTTGCTAGACTTTTAGGACCCTATAAATACATGGTGCCGCACCCATTCATTGACACCACTCACCACAATTCACAATTCACTCCAGAAATCCACAACAACCCTTTGCCGCACCAATTCACTCCCATTCACCATACAATCTGACCTTGCCGCACCCCCCACCCTTCCTAAACACTTCTACCTTAGTCCATACTCATCCACCCATACATATAAGTCCCAAACCTGTCCCTAAAGTCCTTTGCCGCAGCAAGGAGGAGGAGAAGGAGCCTTGGAAGTTCATGCCGTGCAAGTTCAAGTGGCTGGAAGTTTTAGGTGTTTCCTTTCCTTTGATTTTAATGTCTAAATTTATGTATCGTTGCTTTGCGAGTATGAGGAACTAAACCCCCCCTTGGCTAGGGGAATTCGAAATACATGTTTATGCTTGCGATATGATTTGATTACTTCTAATTGCGTTTCATAAGTTGTGAATTCAATTTACTTATCTATGTGAATTACATTGATTTGTGTGTGTTGGTTGAGAGTGCACGCTTAATTATCATGCATAAATTGAATGCTAGGATATAAGGAAATTTCACCTAATCGTTATGGACTTATATTCACAAGTAGTAAAGGTTGATGATCTCAATAGCGTTAAGTAAATTCTTGGCATAAGTTTCATGCAATCATAGTAACAAGTGCTTCGTCAATGCTTATGGTTTTCATAGAACTTAATGATTCTTGCTTGTATCTCTATTATGCAATCATGTAGGGGACTTGTGGGGAATGTTTTGGGTTGTCGTATGCAATCATCCAATTCAATAACGTTAGGAAAATCTGAAGGTTAATTTAAGCGGACCTAATTAACTTGGGGCGTTGAGAATTCATGGGTTATTGAAAAGCAATTGGAAATCGTTTTGAATGCAAGTATAACAGGTGTGGAGATGAACCCCTTAGCTAGCCTTCCATCCATTCATTTAAACCAAATTCTATTTTAAAATCTGTCTAGTTTACAAAGTTTGTTTTGTTTTTAAATTCGTCCAAAATCAATCCCCCTTCACTTTGTTGAGTCATAGTAGTTAGAATTCACTTTAGTTTGTGTTTTTAAGTGTCTTAGGTCAAGTTAAAACCAATTTTCGTCCAAGTTTGTGTCTAGTGTTCAAAACTGCCCAGATTGTGTTTTTAAGACAGTTTTGAGTGTTTATTTGCTGTTTTGAGTCTTTTGGTTTGTTTTGGTATTTTAAAGTTTAGTTTTGCATTCTTTGAGTCTAGTTTAGTGTTTTAAACTTGTTTTTACGTATTTGAGTCAGTTTTCAAGTGATTTTGCAATCCCTCCTAATCCCCGGCCTAGAACGATCTCTACTTACATACTTACTACAATTGATAAAAAGAGGGTTAATTTGAGTGTTAGTTAATTTTCACATCAATGACACCCAAAACGGTAAGGTTCCCAAAGCCTGGGGAGATGCTCGTATCTGTCCATGGCTCACCTCTTGGTGTTTACAAGGAAGACAACATGGAAGCAATACATGGTATGAATTCCCTTTCATGAACCTTAAACCCTAAACCCCAAGCCTTTGAATCTTCAAATTTACCTTTTCTCCTTCTGGTACATTATGGCACATTTAATCATTTTCGATGGACTAATCATATTTACGGGAGAGAATAATCTGTCCCTTAAACTTAATGCGTTCATCTTTTCTGGTGTCGTTCTAATTTATGGTCTGGTCTGATACACAGAGTCGGAAGAGGGATGACTGGCTTCGAATTGCTCAAGTAGTGAATCATTATTCAAGACTCTGCATTACTTGTCAATCTAAGGTTCTTTAGTTTACTTTTTAGCGTGTGCTAACAATCACTATTGTAATACCTCGTGAGAGCGTGAGCCTTCGGTCTTTGATCAAAGGTGTTGACTAGGGAATCATTTTAATTTGTGTAGTGAGTTGGAAGTTGTTCGACTGACAAGCCTAGCAAAAAGGTTTGGTGGAATAAATCAAATATGTCTATGCCTGCCTGCCGGCTTAATATACTTTACTACAATCATAAGAACGACATCGTATCTCAAGTTTGCCTTGTTAATTACATCCTTTCGAATATAACTAATTATCTACTTATCCACTAATCACAAGAAAACAAAGATTCCGACCCTTCTTTATGTCCATTGAACGTTGATCGTCTGTTTATTTCCTTATATTTTGTTTGTTACAAACAAAAGTAGGGTTTCAAACTCTGTACCTAGCCTACTGCTATTCATCCCTCTGCCCACCGTCCCCACTGGGTGAACCACAGTGGCTGTTTTTAATTTCTTTTTGCCGGATAAATAGTCAAGGAATGGTTGGCTCCCTACATAAGGAGAAATTTATAGTTGTGATGGGAACACAAGTGGTACATCACGTGTTTTAATAGGAGTGATGGAAAATTTTATTTTTTAAGTTATTAACTTTTTAGCACACATATCTCACCGTTTGTATAGTAACACGTAATGTATCACTCCGTGTACCGGTCACACTGAAAAATCTCTCCTACATAAGAGGTTGAACTTGCTCCTACTCATGTCAAATATTATAAACAAACACAACCAAGAAAAAGAAGAAAAAAGAAGAAAAAAGAATAAGAAAAAGAAAAGCATGTCATTGATATTGTAAATATTTGTACTGCTATCGAACCAGCACACTAGCGAGTAATTAAACTAGTCCATCATTTGAGTACTCAGCCATGTATTGGGTTAGGGCAATTGTTGGGTTGCTAGCACTTGTTTATGTGCTGCAAGCATGGACCAAAAGCAACAACAAAAAGAAGATACTGCCTCCCGGTTCTAGAGGGTTTCCGCTGCTTCGGGAACCTGCATATGTTAGGGGAGTTCCCTCATCGGGATCTGCATTGACTAGCTCAAAAGCATAGCGGCATCATGTACCAGTGCTTAGGGCTTCCTCCTGTCATTGTTGTCACATCCCCTCGGGCTGCTGATCGGCTGTTTCTCAAAACACATGACCTTAATTTTGCAAGTAGGCCACCACTTGAAGCTGCAAAGCATATCTCTTGGTGGAAAAGAAACTCGTCCTTTGGCGAGTACGGCTCTTATAGGTGAACCATACGTAAGATGTGTAACCTCGAATAGCTTAGCGCCCATCATTTCTTTCAAGTCCATGAGGAAAGAAGAGCTTGCCCTTTTGATTAACTTTATTCAAGAGGCTGCTTGTGGTCGAGCTTTCGTCTCTCAGAGCAGACATTAGTTGCCTGATGGTGTTTGGGAAGGAGTACAAGGACAAGGAAATCGATGAGAGGGTTTTCAAGGCTGTGGTACAAGATGTTAGAGTTCTATGGAACAGCAGAGCACAAAACCAAGAAGAAATCAATAAGATTTTGATTTCAACCAAGAACGAAAACGAAAATGGAGATGCGAAGAAGATGAAGAGCTCTATGCATTTTTTTTTTTTTTTGATTTCATTCAGCTATGACTGAAAATGATTAAAAAGCTACAAACGTAGAGTGGGGTAAGATATAGCCGTTTGAAGGCGCACTACCTCTCCCATTACACAAACTCACGTGTATCTCACATGCTCACATATGAGTGAGATGTTATACCATGAGACACACATACATTTAGCCTATTAGCTTTGATTTAATCTCAGCCTTACATTTCCAAACTAAGAGAAAAGAGACTTTGAATTATAATGAAATAGAACACAACAAACACAAGGCAGCTGCAAGGCTTAAACATCAACACTCTCCCTTAAGCTGTCAGCTGACTTTACTCCTAGCATTTCTCTGAAATAGTTGAACTTCTCCTTTGGTAGTGCCTTTGTCAGGATATCTGCCATTTGTTCTTCAGATTTGCAATAAACAAGTTCAATCTCATTCTCTTGTATTGCATCTCTGATGAAATGAAATTTCCTGCTAATGTGTCTTGTTTTCTGATGAAACACAGGATTCTTGGCAATAGCTATTGCTGAAGTGTTATCACACATTAGCACAGTAGGTTCAACTTGTTCTTCTCCGAAGTCTTCCAACACAAATCTTAACCATTTGGCCTGAGATGTTGCTTCAGCAGCACTTACATATTCTGCTTCTGCAGTGGATAATGCCACTGTGTTTTGTTTAATTGATGCCCAAGAGAACACACCTGAGCCAAGATTGAAAGCATACCCTGATGTACTTTTCATGTCATCAATACTCCCAGCCCAATCACTGTCACAATATCCAATAAGAACTGCTGACTTTCCTTTTACATATTCAATGCCAAAATCCATAGTACCTTGAATGTATCTCAGTACTCTTCTTGCTGTTCCCATATGTTTCTTAGTTGGACCATGCATGAATCTTGCCAAGAGACTAGTACCAAACATTATATCTGGTCTAGTGGCAGTAAGATACAGAAGACTTCCCACCAATTTCCTGTATTCAGACTCATCTGCAGCTTCACTCCCATCATTCTTGCATAACCTTTCAATTGCTGCCAGTGGTGTTACCACAGACTTACAACCTTGTAGTCCAAATTTCTCCAGCAGTTTCATTGCATATTTCTTCTGATGTATGAAGATGCTTTTCTTGGTTTGAACAATTCCCATACCAAGAAAATGATGGAGCAATCCCAAATCAGTCATCTCATAATGCTGCATCATGTCGTTTTTAAATCTGTCAAGCATTGTGTCACCACTTCCAGTGTACACAATATCATCAACATAGACAGAAACTATGAGAATCCCTGACTTTTCAACCTTAGTATATAAGGTGGCTTCATTAGGACTTCTTTTAAAACCTGCCTTGGTGAAGTAAGAATCAATTTCATCATACCAAGCTCTTGGAGCTTGTTTAAGACCATATAATGCCTTACTTAACTTATACACTTTATCCTCCTTGCCTTGTATGACAAATCCTTGAGGCTGATTAACATAAACTTCCTCTTTGAGTACACCATTAAGGAATGCAGATTTTACATCTAACTGGAATAGTTGCCATTCTTTCTGAGCTGCAAGTGCAATCAAAGTCCTTATGGTGTCAAGCCTAGCAACTGGTGCAAAAGTCTCATTAAAGTCAATGCCTGGCTTCTGTGAATAACCTTTTGCAACCAGTCTAGCTTTGTTTTTCTGAATGCTTCCATCAAGGTTCAGTTTTGTTTTGTATACCCACTTCACACCTATCACAGGTTTGCTAGATGGTCTATCTACCAGCATCTATGTATTATTCCTCTCAATCATGTCTAGCTCAGCTTGCATAGCTTTCATCCAAGACAAATCTAGGGCAGCCTCTTCATAATTCTCGGGTTCCATAATGCATACATTACACTGTGCAATGACTTCATTTAAGGATCTCCATTTCTTTGGAGTAGAATCATAGCTCTGTGATAGATCAATGTTTGAGCTTGGATCATCAGCATTAGTATTCAAATCATCTAGTGAAGTATCAGAAATAACCTCAAGAAATACACTGCCATCTTGAACATTTGACCCTTGAGTTAGATCAGATTCTGCCATATCAGTAGTGATCGATACACTGGACTGTTTTCCAGAGCTGTCATCCCAATCCCATCTAGCACTCTCATCAAATACTACATCTCTAAACAATATAATCTTACTAGTGATAGGATCAAATAATCTGTATCCTTTCTCACTGGTTCCATAACCCACAAACACGCATTTGTGACTGTTGCACTCAAGTTTGTGTCTTAAATTCATGGGAACATGAACATAGCATACTGACCCAAAAATCTTCAAGTGTGCAATTCTAGGTTTTCTTCCACTATAGGTTCAAAAGGAGTCTTTTTATCCAAAGCCTTAGTGGGACATCTGTTGAGGAGATACACTGCAGTGTGCACAGCTTCTGCCCAAAATTGGTATGGTATGCCCTTTTCATGTAACATAGTTTTTGCCATCTCCACCACAGTTCTATTCTTTCTTTCTGACACACCATTCTGTTGTGGTGTGTATGACATGGTTAGTTGCCTTTGAATCCCAGAAACATTGCAATAGTCACTGAATTCAGAAGACAAGAACTCACCACCTCTATCACTTCTTAGATACTTGATTTTGTACCCACACTGCAATTCTGTCATTGCTTTGAACCTTTTGAAATACTCCAATGCCTCAGATTTGTACCTCAGAAAGTAGACCCATGTCATTCTCGTACAATCATCAGTGAACAGAATGAAGTACTTGTTTCCAGCATTTGAGGCAATTTGCATTGGACCACAGATATCAGTATGTATCAATTCAAGTGGGAATTTAGCTCTCCAAGCAGATTCTCTTGGAAACGCATCTCTATGTTGCTTGCCAAACATGCATCCTTCACAGACATTCTTGGAATTTTCCAAGTGAGGTAGCCCGTGAACCATTTCTTGCTCCCTGAGTTGCAGGAAACTCCTTGTGTTTAAGTGCCCTAACCTCTTGTGCCAAATCTGAATGCAATGAGATACACTAGCTTTTAATGCTAGTGATGTGGCAGGCATCATTGTTAAAGGAAAGCATCTGTTGCTAGTCATTTGAACCTTAGCAACCAGTCCATTCAAGTTCCAGCTATCAAAGATACAAACTGCATTATCACCAAATAGCAGATAGTAACCATGTTCCAACATTTGCCCCACACTTAGAAGATTTTCGTCCAAACCAGGCACTAGCATTACTTCTTGTATGTGCTTTCTTCCCATCTTGGTTTCAATGACTAGTGTGCCTATTCCTGCTACACTCACAACTTCACCAGTTCCCATTTTTACTTTTGCATTCAGATTTCTACTCGCATTCACCAGCAAGCTTTCATTTCCTGTCATGTGGTTGCTACAACCACTGTCAATATACCAAGTGTTATTGACCTTCACCTGAGACACAGAGTTGCAAGCAAAAAATAATGTTCCCATATCATCAACCTGATTTGCATAGTTAGCCTTCTGCACCACTTTGTTCCCATTACAGTTTCTGACTTCATGACCAAATTTATTGCAATTTGTGCATTTAGGTTTTCCTTCAAACCAGCACTTTCCATAGTGCAGTTTATCACAATGTTTGCAAGCTGTTTTGTTCGAATCATGAGAATTATTCTGCTTAGAGATAAAATTAGGCTTAGTATCCCACTTTTTCCCTTTGTTCTTCCAATTTTTCCCTGATTTCTGTGTACCAGAGAACCCACTGGGTTTTTGAAACTTAGACCCAACATTTAGACTAGCAAATGCCTTTTCAGTAGAGTGATCAGTATGCATATCAAGCCTTTGTTCATAACCCTTCAGAGAAGCAACCACTTCTTGGATTTCAAGTGTTTCAATATCCTTTGAGTGTTCAATCACAGCACAGATAGAGTCATAACTTCTAGGCAAGCTTATAAGTAATTTTTGAACAACCCTCTCCCTAGATAGTTCTTCACCATAACTCCTCATTTGATTCATGATGTCAAACAGTTTAGTAAGATATGCAGACAAAGATTCATCATCTCTCATCCTAGTATACTCAAACTCTCTGCGTAAACCTTGTAATTTCACATTTCTAACCTGTTTATCACCTCTGAATTCTTGCTGTAGGATATCCCAAGCTCCTTTGGAGGTTTCTTCATTAGAAATCCTGGGAAAAATCTGATCAGACACAACTCATTGAATCAACCCAAGGGCCTTAGCATCCTTCATTATGATCTCCGCAACGTTTGTTGACATTTGAGTAGCTGCATCATTCTCCTTCTTTTCATCAGCTATCGCAACCACAGTAGATGACTCTGGGATAGTAAACCCAGTCTCTACAAGATCCCAAAGTCCATGAGACCTGAGAATGGTTCGCATTCTGATATTCCAGAATTCATAGTTCTCGCCATTGAAAATGGGAGTACAAAGTTCAGAACTCATTGATCCAGCCATGTTAGACACAGATCTTCGATTTGAAGATTTAAGAAACTCGATTCTTCAGCGATTCACTGAAGAACCCAGAAAACACAGATTCACGCCCAGATTAAAGCGATGAACTAGGCTCTGAGGCCATGTTAGAGTTCTATGGAACAGCAGAGCACAAAACCAAGAAGAAATCAATAAGATTTTGATTTCAACCAAGAACGAAAACGAAAATGGAGATGCGAAGAAGATGAAGAGCTCTGTGCATTTTTTTTTTTTTTTTTATTTCATTCAGCTATGACTGAAAATGATTAAAAAGCTACAAACGTAGAGTGGGGTAAGATATAGCCGTTTGAAGGCGCACTACCTCTCCCATTACACAAACTCACGTGTATCTCACATGCTCACATATGAGTGAGATGTTATACCATGAGACACACATACATTTAGCCTATTAGCTTTGATTTAATCTCAGCCTTACATTTCAAAACTAAGAGAAAAGAGACTTTGAATTACAATGAAACAGAACACAACAAACACAAGGCAGCTGCAAGGCTTAAACATCAACACAAGAGGGCATGCATTTAGCTGCCACCCCTAAGTTTGGTGATTACATCCCTTGTCTTGCTCAACTGACCTCCAGGGTGCTTATTCTGGACAACAATTTTGTTGCAGGACTTGCTCGCAGGATGGGCACTACAGCAACAGCAAATGAGTGGACACTCTTCGAACTCATCAAGCATCCGCAGGTGACGAAGAGGGTCCAGAAGGAGATAGAAAATGTAGTCGGCATGGAGAGAATGGTGGAGGAATCAGAGCTGGAGAAGTTGGAGTATTTGGACATGGTATTGAAGGAAACCGTGAGGCTTCATCCAGTGGCACCATTGCTGCTTCCCCACTCAGCCAACGAGGACTGCAACGCTAATGGCTTCCACATACCCGGAAAATCCCGTGTTATGGTCAACATATGGGCAATTGGGAGGGACCCTAATGTCTGGACTGATGCAGAAAAGTTTGTACCGGAAAGGTTTGATGGAAGAAGTATAGATGTCCGCGGACGTGACTTTCATTTTATTCCCGCAATGCAGTTAGGCATAACGATGGTACAGCTATTGGCGGCACAACTTGTGCGTTGTTTTGATTGGGAACTTCCAAATATATGTTGCCAACTGAGTTGGACATGAAGGAGGAGTTCGATCTAATATTTCTACTTACCGCCTTCGTCAGCTCAGCAGATATATATATATATATATATATATATATATATATATATATATATATATATATATATAACAACTTGTGCCTTCGTCAATTAATTAACTGTTGACAGAACAGTATACGCAAGTTTGGGAATAATTGTACACTGATCAACTTGTTTCAGAGAGGCCCAAAACCTAACAACTATATTTCTCTGTTGAATGAGTGTAACGTACGTACATATAGTTGTGTGTCAGTCTATTACTCTATTTTGTTGTCGAGGTGAAGAAACTCTATGTTGGAAGGGATGTTCTTTAGAGATGCTCTAAACGAGATGTTATAAAGTTTATATGAGGCAATAATAGTAAAAAACTACAATATTAGGGTATGTTTGTTTGGCCTCATTTAGTGGGACTGGACTGGACTGAACTGACTACTTCCTAATGTAGTCCCATGTTTGGTCCGTGCTGGGACTAAGTTAAATGAGATTAAACGGGATTCGCGTGGACTATCGACCTCGCAAGCCGTTCTTAGCGCGACCCTCGCCCAACCATGGGACTCCAGAGACCATCTCTGCTTCGCTCTTTCCGCTTTGCTCTTTCCATCTACTTCTTCTTCCCCACAGCTTGCATACAGACAAAGAGAGGGAAAGAGAAGAAGGAGAAGAAGAAGAGCCACGGAAAGAGGGTAAAGGGGAAAAGGTTTTGTTATGGGCTACTGGGTGAAAAGAAGATGGAGGTTTGATTCTCCAATTTTCCTGTTTTTTTTTTTTTTTTTTTTTTTTTATGGGAAATTTATTAATATGTTTGGATTCTGAGAAATCATTCAACCCTTTTCGCTAAAGTTCTAATCCTCTGTTTGTTTACACCCATTTGAAATTGCAGTATCTAGGGCAAGCAAGGACAGCCGTCATCGATGGATCTAAAGGCGAAATGGGTGACCTCGAAAATAACTTCATGGGTATGTTTAATTTTTGTTTTGGTGAAATTGGTATGGTTTGAATAGTTGTTTTCGTGTTTGATTACTGTTTTTTCAGTGTTTTATGCATTTTCAGATTTTTGGTAGTTGATTAGCGCCGCTGAAATTGTTTATGTACTTTGCAATGGCAGTAGTCTGGTGTACTGAGCTGCATATTTTATTCATATTATTATCAATAATAATTAGGTGTCCCATGAGAAAAGTAAAATGATAAGTGAGTTGCAAATTTTGATTAGAAAAGTAGTATGAAAGACAGAATTGTGTGCCTCAGCATGCTCGTCTATTTCCTATCAAGTGTTTTTCCTAATGTTATTACTTTGTGAAATGATCAAATGAGGATTACTTCCTAATGTTATTACTTTTAGTACATTGCAAAGAAGGAAAATTAAAGGAGGCTTGCTACGTCCATGAAAGTTTGCCAAAAATGGAAGTTACTCCAAATCAGTATGCCAAAAATGGAAGTTACTCCAAATCAAATTCATACAAAATAATTATTTAGGGCCTGTGTATTAAAGGAGATTTTTAGAGCTAACAAGTTTCTTTTTCGTATGCTAGAGAAGTCAATGATGCCTGAGCCCCTGCTATGGAATTGTACTATTGATTGTTATGGAAGATATGAGGATCTCAGTACTGCACTCTCTGTAAAGGATCAATATGCTCACTTCTGGTGTTCATCCAAATGTGTATACTTACAATGCGTTGATCCATGCACAAGAAGTAAAAGGAGGAAACATTGATCATGCTCTTGCTCTAAAAAAGGAGATGGTTATCTGATCTTTGTTCTGACGTGGTCTCGTATAATTTGTTGATAGGTGCTGCTTTTAAGTTAGGGCTCCAGTTATATGATGAAATTCTGAGAATAGGATTTGATCCAGATTTATTTACTTACACTGCACTAATCAGAGGGCACTGCGTGAGAGGTGACATGAAGGAGGCAGAAGAGCTTTTTACAAAGATACATAAATCTGGTTTACCTATCGATCATGTTCCATATCGTATATTTTTCAAGGAGTACTGCTAAATTAAGGAGCCTGACATGGCATTTGGTGTTTACCAGAAGTGGCTGGGAAGGGGATGCAAATATCTGGAGCTGAAAATGAGGTTGATTCAAAAGTGATATCAAAGCTGAAAATGATGTTTCCCCAATTAACTAGCTTTTTGTGAATCATGGGAATCTAATTTTGAATGATAATATTGTAGCTAGCTATTGCAAGTACGTTGCAAATTACTGTAACTAGCGTATATTGTAGTTATTGTAAGTATGTTGCAGATTATTACTTGTTTTCTTGAATTATGATATTTCTTTTGTGCCAAGAAATTTGGTTCGTCTTTTTATTGAGTCTTGCTCATCCAATAATATTAATTTTGATCATATATTTAATAGAAGAAATTAAAATTGATAAATTTAGTCCATGTCCGAGCAAACACCAGACTGAATACAGTACTGTTTTCATTATTTTGCTTCTTAGTCTGACACTGCACCAAATGTTTCACCAAGTTAGTCCAGCTTAGTTTAGTCTAAGCTAGTCCAGCTTAGGAGCTGAAGTTAGTCCAGTCCGAGATAGTTGCACACAAACATATCCTTAGTGTTTTCTAACCGAAATGTCAATTCTTATGTGTCATGATGTGGATTGGCAGTAAAGTTGGTTGTTAAATTTAATAGAAACTTTAAATTAATAAATGCTTTTTATCATTTTTATTATTGTTGTTAGTTCAAAAAAATATTTATTACAATTATAAAAAGTAAATAATAAAATAAATAATAGTTTAATTTGATACATCAGATAGAGAATAAAATTTTAAAAATTATCAAGTGTCACATAGTCTTTTAAAATTAAATTTTATATTTACAATTTGAGGAGATGCTCTGATTATAATTGGCTCCTTATAAGTTGTAACTGGGTCACTTGAAGCATGGTGGTCAGTTGTTTAGGCCTCGTTGTGATTGGGCGGTGACACAGTTTCTCCTTTTTTGCACAAAGCTTAAAAAAGTTCAAGATTGTTGCAGTCATATTTAGAATAGGAATGTGATTGTGTAAATCATAGGGAATTTGGGAATGTATCTTATATTCCTATTAAGATTAGATTACCTATTAAATATTATAATCCTAAAGGGAAAGGTTTTACCCTTCATACTACTATAAATAAAGACACAATGGGGTGAATCAAATACACCTCACAATTAAATCAATCTATCTTCTCTCTCAATATTGCCGAACCCCTCTCTCTCTCTAAACCCTAGATCGTTCAATCAAATAGACCTACAACACGTTATTAGCACGCTCTTGCTAGAAGCTGAGAATTGAAGCATCGTTGGAGGAGGTTATCATCCACCAAATTCAAAGGCTTATTCGTTTTCTGCTAATCAGGTACGCTTAAAATAAAAGAAGATATTTGAAACGTCCACGAAGCATGAAAACATTCCCCATGATTCATGAACCCCTCTATGTTTATATTTTCCTTTCAATATATATATATATATAGGAATTGCTTAAGGGGAGGGATCCCCATTTTTTCAAAAAAAATGGGGACACGCTCCCCACCGTTGGATTTGAATTAAATGAAATCCTGTGGTTGAGATTCTATGACCTGTGTTTTAATCTCAACCACACGATTTCATTAAAGTCAATCTAACGGTGGGGAGCGTGTCCCCATTTTTTTTGAAAAGATGGGGATCCCTCCCTTTAAGCTCCCTGTATATATATATATTGTATATGTTCATATATTTGTCAATATATATATATATATATATATATATATATATATTTGTTTCATGCATTGCACAATTAAATTGTTATGTGGAATTTGTGAGTCAAAGTACAAAATTAAATTAGAAGCAAATATGAGTTTCCTAAACCCTAAGGGATTTGAAAAGAAAAAAAAAAGGGAAATTGGGTGTGGTGCGGCACACCCACCGCACCACCACTATGCATACTGATACTAGGCCTTAGCTTGGGGCCAAATGGATGGGCCTGCAGCCCTTCACCCTTGCACCGTGCCTCGTAGCCACGCAACAAACCCAGGCCCGTAGTCTTCATTCAAATCCAGCCCAGTTGGCTGGGTGTTTCCCACGGCATGCATCAACCTACAAGGCTGGGCTTGCAGCCACCCCACGGGCTGCTTTAGCAGCCACCTGAGCTTTTTGCTCACGGCACCAAGCCCAAATTATTTTGGGACTATATTTTCGATCCAATAATATTATTTTAATATTATTTAGCTTCTACAATCGACTCTATATGGCCCCAATTTATTGAATTAATTAAAAATGACCTGCAGTCCATTAATCTGATAATAAATCCAAAATTATTGACCTGAAGATCACTTTTGGACATTAACAATTCAATAATTTATTTTTATACTTTGAATCGTCACATACTTTTGTAGTAACAAAGCTCTCACACTTGAGTTCCCGAAGAACCTCAAATCCACTATATCCAAATTAGTATATTACATTCTGTGTTTCTTGCATGAACATCTCATTATGAACTAATTGTTCATAAAACTAATTGAACCTGTAGTTTTAAGTTTAGTGCCTTTGAAACCCAAAGTTTTCATTCAAAACATACCACATGAAACCTGTAGTTTTCATGCATAAATTAAACTACTATATGTCTATAGAACCTGTATGTTCTACGATATATGTATATGGCTTACCATATGACTAATCATGTTTTCTCCCTTCATTTTAGGGACATTTCGAACTTGAACAAGCTCGATTTCTCCGCTCTAGAAGTCTCTAGAAGAAACTATCTGAAGTGGGTTCAAGACGTGAAGCTCCATCTCACTGCAAAGGGTATTAGAGCCACCATCGAGGCACCTATCGCCGACAAACCTGTTGACGAAGCTCATAAGGCTACTGCAATGATCTTCATCCGAAGACACATTCATGATGCACTGCAGACTAAGTATCTCGCTGAGGAGGACCCACGCACCCTCTGGCTTGCTCTGGCCGACCATTTCGATCACCAGAAAGACATATACTTGCCTGAAGCAAGACACGACTAGTAGCATCTTCGCTTCCAGGACTTTAAGTCCGTGAATGAATACAACTCTGAAGTTTGTAGAATCCGTTCTCTGTTAAAATTCTGCAAAGTGGAACTAACCGAATCAGATCTCTTGGAGAAGACCTATTCGACCTTCCATGCCACCAATATTGTCCTGCAGCAACAATATAGGGCACATAAATTCACCAAGTTTTCGGATTTAATCTCTGTTTGACTTCTCTCTGAAAAGAAGAACCAACTTTTGATGAAGAATCATCAAGCTCGACCCACTGGCTCTAACGCCGTGCCTGAAGCGTATACGACCTATTCTAGTAGCCATAAACAACGAAAGAATCATCGTGGCCATGGCAATGGGTGGCAAGCCTAACCACGGGACCAAGATCAACAGAGTACCGCACATAAGGGAAGAAATGTGACCCAGCAGTGTCTACCACTCGCCCCCAAGGTC
Source organism: Malus domestica (assembly GCF_042453785.1). Taxonomy (NCBI): domain Eukaryota; kingdom Viridiplantae; phylum Streptophyta; class Magnoliopsida; order Rosales; family Rosaceae; genus Malus; species Malus domestica. The sequence continues at coordinate 37,033,678 of NC_091675.1, read as the reverse complement.
CTAAACTTCAAGAACAAGGGCAAAGCTCCCGTTCAGGCTGCTTCTACTGAACTGGACATGTGTTATCATTGTGGATCAAAGGATCATTGGTCACATGTATGCCGAGCTTCCCCTGAGGCTATTGCCAAATATCATTCTCGTCGTGAGTCTAACTTTACACATGTGGATCATCCGAAAGATGCAACTACGTCAATGGAGATATCCGATTTCCAGGAGGTGTTAAAAACTATAGATGAATAAATTAGACATGTTTTTAGGGTGTTTACCCCTAGTGGCCGAACCCACTAGGAGTGGCCGGCCCTACCCCCCTATTTTGCTAGGTTTATGGTTATATTTCGAATAATTTGTTTGGTTTTAGTTTGTTTTGAATTATGGATTGTTATTTGAATGGATATTATTTTCTCGAATTGCTTAATTGAATGAATGGACTTATATTTATACATGTGACCAATTCAATCAATTTATTTCTAGGTATGTCTAGTGGGGAAGTTAGTTGTCTGGTAGATAGTGCAACCACGAATACCATCTTGCGTGAACGACACTATTTTACTAACTTAATACCCAAGAAACCTCATTTGACAACTCTCTCAGGCCCATCCAAACTAATTGAAGGATACAGAAAGGCACGTATCATGTTGTCTAATGGTACAATTTTGACCATTAAGGAGGCATTCTATTCTCCAAGTTCCAGAAGAACGTTGCTGAGTTTTAGAGATATTCGAGATAATAAATATCATCTTGAAACCAGTGAAGATCATGGTTCTGAATTTCTTTGTATCACTTCATATGAATATGGCCAGAAGCATATTCACAAGAAGTTGGAACGCTTGCCGAATGGGTTGTACATCACAACCATTCGCGGCATAGAAGCCCATAGTGTGGCTGGCCCTATGCCTGAGTTCCCGGACACTTTGTTGCTTTGGCGTGATCGTTTGGGACATCCTGGACGTGACATGATGCGCCGTATCCTCAAATATTCACACGGGTATAAGTTACATCCCTATGTTAGACTCCCACCATGCAAAGCGTGTTCTTTAGGGAAGTTGAATACTTAACCCTCATATACAAAGATTATTCACGACCCCCCTAAATTTCTTCAGATGATTTAAGAGGACATTTGTGGACCAATCCAACCAATCTGCAGACCATTTACATATTTTATAGTGTTGGTTGATGCATCGACAAGATGGTCACATGTTTGCTTATTGTCCACACGCAACGCCGCGTTTGCTAAACTTCTAGCTCCAATCATTAAGCTAAGGGTTCACCACCCTGATTATCCGATCAAGTCGATTCGACTGGATAACGCTGGAGAGTTTACATCACAGACTTTTGACGATTATTGCATGTCAGTGGGAATTAATGTGGAACATCCTGTGCCCCATGTTCACACCCAAAATGGCCTGGCAGAAGCTTTCATAAAGCGCCTTTAATTGATAGCTCAAACTTTGGTTATGAGAACCAAACTGCCGGTATCTGCTTGGGACTATGCAATATTGCACGCAGCTATGTTGGTCCGCCTGAGGCCCACCGCTATCCAACCACATTCACCGTTACAGTTGATCACTAGATACGAGCCTGACATCTCGCATTTACGTGTGTTTGGGTGCACCATTTATGTGCCAATAGCGCCGCCGCTACGTACCAAAATGGGTCCTCAGAGAAAAATGGGAATCTATGTCGGTTATGATTCGTCATCAATTGTTTGCTACTTAGAACCCTTGACAGAAGATATCTTTACCACATGTTTTGCAGATTGTCACTTTGATGAGACAGTTTTCCTGTCGTTAGGGGGAGATAAGCATGCTAACGTTCCCGTAGAACGCCATGAATTGTCGTGGTATGCTTCCACTATGTCTCATTTAGATCCCCGCACTGCCCAGTCTGAAAATGAGGTACGTTGAATTATAGATCTTCAGAGCATTGCTCAAAGCATGCCAGATGCTTTTAATGATCTAGCAAAAGTGACAAGATCACACATACCCGCTACAAACACACCTGCAAGGATAAATATACCCCGTGTACGTCAACAACCCGCCTAGGAAGGCTGGACCATCCCCGAAGATGGGGAGGCCGCACCCTCCACACTGCAAGGTACATTGGCGGCTAGCCAATCATCTACTCCGACCCTGAAGCGTGGCAGACCCCTTGTTTCAAATGATTCACAACCCCGGAAGAGGAAAATGGCACCAGCTAGTGGCCCTAGTTTGAATCCGACCATCGTACACTCATCTATTCCAACGCATGAGGTTATTCTAGATTATGGTGATGCTTCAGATGAAACATGCCAGCCTCTCGAGAATCACAAGATTTCGATCCACTACACAGTATTGGATGAGGTTTGGAATAGGAATGAGATGATTGTTGACAATGCATTCGCATACTTAGTAGCTACTACAACATGCTCAGCGATGACATTGAACCATGTTCCATCGATTAATGCCGACATAGAACCGATTGGTCAAACTGGAAACAAGCAATCCAAGTCAAACTCAATTTGCTCGCGAAACGTATGGTATTTGGACCTATCGTTCCTACACCACCGCGCGTGAAGCTCGTTGACTACAAGTGGGTTTTCGTGAGGAAGAGTAATAAGAAGAATGAAATAGTGCGATACAAAGCACGCCTCATAGCGCAAGGCTTCTCTCAGCACCCAGGGATTGATTACGAGGAGACGTATTCCCCCATAATAGACGTTATAACGTTCCATTACCTAATCAGTTTGGTAGTTTCCGAAAAACTAAATATGCAGCTTATGGACGTGGTAACTGCGTATCTCTATGGAGATCTAGATACGGAAATTTATATGAAAGTTCCAGAATGACTTCCATTGACAGGTTCAAATAGTTCTAAACCACGGAACGCTCTCTCAATTAGGTTGAGGAAGTCACTCTACGTATTAAAATAATCTAGACGAATGTGGTATAACCGTCTGAGTGAATATTTGACAAGTCAGGGTTATGTGAACAACGAACTATGCTCATGCGTGTTCATAAAGAAGTCACATTCCGGATTTGCAATCGTTGCAGTTTATGTCGATGGCATGAACCTTACTGGGACTCCCGTAGAGCTTAAGGAAATTGCTACACACTTGAAATCGAAATTTGAGATGAAAGATCTTGGGAAAATTCGATACTGCCTCGGCCTGGAAATCGAGCATTGTTCGGAAGGAATCCTAGTACATTAATTGAACTACACCCAAAAAGTGTTGCGACGTTTTAATGAGGATAAACTGAAGCCTTCAAGTACACCCATGGTTGTTCGAACTTTAGATGATATACGAGATCCCTTCCGTCCAAATGAGGATGAGGGAGAGATTTTGGAACCCGAAGTTCCTGACCTAAGTGCAATTTGGGCTTTATTGTACTTGGGTTAGTGCACTAAACCTAACATCTTCTTCGTTGTGAATCTATTGGCTAGATACAGCAATGCGCCCACACGCAGGCACTGGAATGGTGTTAAAGACATTTTCCGCTATCTCAAAGGTACCACAGATTTGGGTTTGTTCTATACCCGCGAATCTCCAAGTGTTGTCGCCCCCTATGGGCCTCGGATTGATTCTCGCCTTGTTGGTTACGCAGATGCTAGATATCTGTCTGACCCACATAGAGCACGTTCTCAAACGAGTTATGTCTTTATCGTTGGAGACACCGCTATATCTTGGAGGTTTACCAAGAAACTGCTAGTTGCAACTTCGTCTAACCATGCTGAGATTCTCGCCTTACATGAAGCATCGCGTGAGTGCTTTTGGCTGAGAGAAGTTATGGAACATATTCGAAGCACTAGTGGTCTTACATCAGTCGTTGACCGTCCTACGACGATTTTTTAAGACAATACAGAATGTATCGAGCAGCTGAAAAAGGGATACATCAAGGGAGACAACACCAAGCACATAACGTCGAAGTTCTTTTACTCACACCAGCAGCAGCAACATCAGAACATTGAAGTCAAGCAAATCCGTTCCCAGGACAACCTGGCCGATCTCTTTACCAAGTCATTGCCCAAGTCTACATTTCAGAAGCTCGTCTAAGGAATCGGTATGTGTAAATTATGTGAGTTGAATCGCTTGTAGTTCTCTTATTTAGAAGTTATGTCTAACTCAGGGGGGGTATCTAGAAGCATACTCACATGATCTTAATGTACTCTTTTTCCTACGATTAGGCGCATTTTTTCTCACTAAGTTTTTGCTACCTAACGAGGTTTTAATAACCATCCTGGGATGATCATACTCTGTTGAGTTTACTACCTTTGTCCAGTTTGATGTTCGTTTTAGACATTATGCATACTTCTCACTTTTCTCCTTAGTCTATGGGTTTTTCCCATGCCTTGGGTTTTACCATAGCGAGGTTTTGTGAGTTTTACTACAAATGCATACTTCATTTAAATTTAAGACTCGTGATCACCCGTTGTGTCGATGACCTCATCAACTATTCTACCTTATCTGCTGAAGATCTGATGCGATGGTTTGTTAAGTATTTACACACTCAAGGGGGAGTGTTGCATTCATATTTAGAATAGGAATGTGATTGTGTAAATCCTAGGGAATCTGGGAATGTATCTTATATTCCTATTAGGATTATATTACCTATTAAATATTGTAATCCTAAAGGGAAAGGTTTTACCCTTTCTACTACTATAAATAAAGGCACAATTGGGTGAATCAAACACACCTCACAATTAAATCAATCTCTCTTGTCTCTCAATATTGCCAAACCCCTCTCTCTCTAAACCCTAGATCGTTCAATCAAATAGGCCTACAACAAAGATAACCCTTTTTTTTTTTGGTCAAGGGTAAAATTCATTGCCGCAAAAACAAACAAACAGAAAGAGGTCCAAATACATGGAAAACACTAAGCTAAATAATGGACCCCAAATCACCACTGTAACAGAGCTCAACCAAAAGATTGAGCCCAAGATAAACAAACAAAAAGCAAAAAAAACCCTAGCAACTCTGCCACCATCGAAGCCGCCGACCAGAAACCAACGCAGATGCATGCATCGAAGATCCAACAAAACAAAGGCTCCAAATTGGAAAAGAAGAATGTTCCACCCTTCACCACCAATCACCACAAAGTCCAAATCTGCAACAAACAAGTAGAGGAAGCTAGTGAAAAAAGCTTCCCACAACCAACAGTGCAAACTGCACACAGCTAGAAGGTGGTGGTGTGACCACCCAAGCACCAAACAGGAGTTAGAGCTCAATACACCTTCCGAGATGGCCACAAACCGCGGTAACAAGAAACGATCGCAGATCTAGAAAATTGTAGGACAAAGGGAGGCCAAAACTAGGGATAGGAAGAAAATAGATTAAGTGGAGCCATGTATGTGAAAAATCTAGAGGTAGAAGGGAAAAAGGGAAGTCGGAATTAAGCTTTTCCGATTGAGGCCTAAGAGCAGTTGGATCAGCACCAAATCAAGTTGGAAAATGGAGAAAAAATGGGTCGGAAAAAGAGAGAGAACCTAGCGTACAGAGGAGGGAAAATAGACAAAGAAAAAAGGGTTGCCACCGACCCTAGCCTAGCTGAGGGTCGGTGGCTGAAGAAGACGCCTGAGATGGAGGCTCACATAAACGATGAGAATGAACTCTCAGATAGAGAGAAGGTCTCTCACGCGGAGAGAAAAGTTTGAGGACTTCCTCATTTTTCAGTTCAAGATAGACCTTTGTTTGGACATATGTATGCTGAAATATTTACTGAATGCCACACTTATTGGGAGAAATATCAAAGTTAATGTGGGGCATGAAATTTTCTGAGCCAGAATAAGGCAGATCGGAATACAAACACCTCTTAAGTCTGGTTATGGACTAGCCAATTCTGATTGAGCTGAGCCATACAAACGGACCAACGGTAACACCAGACATTTGAATGACTAAACGATTTCTGATTCGAATGATTTTTTTTGTAAAGATGATCTTCAAATGAAGATTAAATAATTAAAAGTTATGGATTATGAAATTTATATGGTGCATTATTTGAATGAAGTGGGATATATGCATTTCTTATGAAGGTACCCAAGTACTTTCCTAAACTAGAATAAGAAATGGAAAAATACTTGCTTTCTCCCTTTGAGGCCTCTTTGGGAGATGAGCTCATTTTCCATTTGCGAAAAAAGTATTTTCACTGTAGAAATCTACAATCAAAATCGTTCAATATCTTCATCTTCATTTGAAGATTATTCCTACAAAAAATAATTCAAACTGGAGATCATTTGTTCATTCAAATGTATCAAATAAATCAACGGTATAGATACCAAGTAACATATTAATAATGAACCGTCTATTTATTTGATATATTTGGATGACTAAACAGTCTTTGTTTCAAATGATTTTTTGTAGGGATGATCTTCAAATAACAATTAATATAAAAACTATTATGATTATGAAATTTTTACACTAAAAATACGTTATTTACAAGTGGAGGAATGAGCTCAAACCCTAAAGAAGATGCAAGTATCATTCTAGAAAATGATAGTACATAACATACTACAATAAGGAAAAAAAATTCCATATTAGTAGAATAAATTATTTATTCAACCACCATACTGAAAAATGATAGTACATAACATACTACAATACAAACAAAAACAAAAGAAAAACACACTACGATACAATGTAAAAAATTCCAAAAAATAAAAAGCAGGAAAAAACAGGCCATACACAAATAGCTTCAATATTCAAATACATGCTTTTAAGTTATTCCAAATATCCATATCATCAAAGGAGGAGAAGTAGTGATTCCTACTCATCAAGCCTCCTTCTTGTTGAGTACTACTACAATTGATACCTATCGTTGTTGCTGTTGTGGTCGTCGTCGTTGTATCTGCCATAACATCATATTCTTCATCCCAGAAGTTTGTGAAGAGATCATGTTCCTTCTCTAACTGCAAACCATAACATAATAGTGCTCTTTCAACACTACTTCTGTCTTTATTATTATCACTTAACGAGGTTTCCGTATTTCCATAAATTTCCGTAGGCGTTGATGAAGATGGCATTGGCGACGGCTCTTGTAATAGTACTTGATAATTATGTTGTTGTAAATTAGTTGTAGCTAATTTACGGCCCAAACAATTCAAGTTTTTGGAGAAGGTTCGTGGTCGAGGTCGTATTATGACGGTCTTTGTTGCTTCTACTTGTATTTGTTGTAAGGGTTTATGATCTTTTTCCCTGTCACCAGAAGCTAACTTCTTCCTTAATCGAGTACTCCAGTAATTTTTCACATCGTTTGCTGTTCTTCCTGGAAGTCTTCCAGCAATCAACGACCACCTAAATTACGTACATAATATGGAGAAAAATTAGAAATTCATTCTATATATCCATCCGAAAAAATTGCTGTTCCACAATTAAAAGAACATTGCATTTGCTTCTCATACATACATACATACATACATACATACATACATACATACACACATACTGAATTTTAATGTGTCTCACAACCTAAAGAATTCAGAATCGAAATAAGGACGTACACACACACACACATGCATACACGCATACATATGCCCTTCAACAAAGGGATCTCAATTTGCCGAAAGTTGGGATCGTTGTGGAACCCCTCCGCCTTGTTATTGATACAATTGTTAGGCTCAAGATGTCTCACCACTAAAATCACCGATATTATACTCAACTTAACCTTGTGTTACTAGGTGCGATGTTTTTACAAAAGATCTCGGTGATATTAGGAATGGAGTCTCTCATATATTAAATATGACACACCCCGTCCCGAAGGAGGGCATGTTGGCCGTCACGTGAGAGTGACGTAACCATTTACACAGTTCGGAAGCTTTAAAAATACAATTACTAAGATGAAACACTCGAGGGTGAGTCCTACTTTTGTGAATTCTGTCAGAACACCGTTGGATTCCTTGTGGCCACCAAAGCTCTGCTATCTAGAACTTGGAGGGGCGCAAAACAAAGTTGAGTGGGTCAGTAAAACAAAGTTTTTCGAAAATATTTCATTTAAAACATTTCTAGCCCCTCGCTGTAAAACCTGTATACTTTCCCAGAAAATAACATAATAGCATATACCTTCAAATATCTCAAATCATCAATCTTTATCAAAACCAGAAAGTATGCCATGCCATAATGTCAAAAACAGAATATGGATGAATCAATATAACAGGTGAAATAAGGAATCAACCGGAGACCCTGTAGTTGGTCATGTACGGTTAATTCTATAGCTCAATATCCAATCCAACCGGAGTCACCACGGTGACCTATACGGCGCTACTCTGCACATAAGTCGGAACTACCTGAAGTAGTCTGTACGACAAGAATGGTGTAAGAATACGCTCTAGTGCTTCTCTCATCAATCATCTGTGCACATAATCTAAGATCACCTACTAGTCGGAACCACCTCTAGTGATCTGTACGACTAGCATGTCGGAACCCTCTCATGGTCTGTACGACATGCACCTACTTGGATCCAAGGTGAGCGTGTGGTGCAGTGAATAATATAAGCACTAACACCACGGGTGTATGTTATGAGCTCTCAACACAATTCACATCATCAATGATTCACATGAATAATATAAAACTCACCTGATACTCACATGTGCGTCCACAGCACCAATCCACATATATATATGCATCAATTATCAATTCATATATCTCATGATATGCATGCATGGCATTTTAAAACGTACTTTCATTTAAACTCAATTTATGGGAAAAATATCAATAGTATATAGGTATAAACAGAAATACTGCCCACTCACCTAGAGTTCGCCCAACAACTCCCTAGCACAACACATCAAGGCATCATGACGATCGGCGCCTAGAACAATAATCAAATCCAACCTCAGAAAACATATCGATAGAATATATAACTTATATAAAACACGTCACTACGTAGTTCGATCCGGAAGATCTGCAACTCAGATTTCAAATCCATAACTTCCAAAGGTCCACAATATACCTCTAGGACAACGTCCTAAAATTTCATTACCATCCAACGGTCGGATCTCCGTCAATTATCAAAACCAAGTGACGGTTAACATTCTATTTTATGAACTTACAACTCCAATTCCAGAAGATCCGTAAATTGGATTCCCAATCCTTAAGTTCCTATAATCCTCAAATATTACGTATTACAACGTATCAAAGTTTGGTGATGATCCGATGGTTGGATTGTCGATTCACCTTTTGGCCTAACCATGAATCGTAACGAACTTAGGTTCAATTACTCAATTTACATCCATCAATTATCAAAACTGAACCTAGAACCTTAAACACATGCTAAGAATGACATTGGCGGGCCATTGGCCACGCGCCGTCGCACGGGCCGCCGCGGGTGGCGGTCGGCCGCCCCGGCTCGCCGGAAAATCCAACTATTTCCAAAAATTCTCAAAAAAAATACAGAATTGAATATCTCAATGAGTAGAGTAAACTTTATACCTGAGGCCAAGGCCAATTTGGCCTGGAAACACTTCAATTTCACCAAAATCCGTGAAGAACCCTAGAAATGGGTGTTTTCAATTCGACCTCCAAAATCACTCCGATGCTCCAACTACTGCTTGGGCTTTGTTCCAGGTCCTGAAGGAAAGCTAATGGTGTTAGTAATTGAAAGAAAACGTTTCAAGATTTGAAGAATTTGTACACTAAGCCACCGCACACACCGTACGGTTTCAACCAATTTCAAGGCGAAGTTCCTTGATTTTTGGGGTGTAATAGGAAGAGGGAAGATCATAGAGGGTTTTCCAAGTGATGGTTTGAAGTAACTCACCGGAAAAGTGAAGAAATTGCGACGGAAATGGGTGGAAAACCCACCGGGTCGCGCGGGTCATGGGTTGAAAACCCATTTCTGTTCTTCTTCCTCCGCTTCTCGCCCTCTCTCCTTTCCTCCTTTCCCCTTCTCTGATAGGCCAGAAGCTTCTCTCTCTTCTCCCCATTCGCCCAGCTTCTCTCCTTTCTCTCCCGGAGCTATCTTCTTCTTCCTTCTGGTTGGGCAGTTTTTGCCCAATCCTCAATCTTCTTCTTTCTTCACACGCGCACACACACACACAAAACCTTCCTTCACTTTTTATTTATTTATTTTTGTTTTCCTTTACATCCGAGCCATCCATTTAATTCTTCATTAAATCTGGGCCATCCAAATTTTAATAATAAAATTTATAAAATGCCCAAAGTTCAAACTTTAAAATCTTTTTTGTTATAACTCCAAATAATGAACTGTCAGCTCACACACGTCCGTAGCGACGAGTACTACGAGGATATGTCAAGAAAACAAATCTTAGATGGCATGACACAACGATTAACCTCGAATAATACGTGTGCCTCAAAGGGCATTTTTGTAAAATCCTTTATTAAAACTTTAAAACTCTTAAAATCAGGGACGGGCTGTCACAAAATATGTAAAATGAATATTTTTTTTAGGAGAAATTAGGTTCTCACCCCTATTTTTTCTACTCCATTGATTAAAACCTTAGTCATTTTCAATTTTTAATCAAGGTCCTTAGGTTTTATTAACCTCATTAATTATTTCAATAATAAAATATTTACATGTCAAGATAATTAAATTTATTTCTTTTCAATTAAATTGTGTTTCTAAATATATTCATTTAGTGTTAGAAACTTTACATTTGGTATATTTATATTTATGGCTAAACTTTGTATCATATATTTTTATTTTTAGTTTGTACCCATTTTTAATTTGCAACATTTTTTTTTAAATTATACCAATTTTCTTTTCAGTTTCAATTTGTATCCATATATTAATTTTCTTTTGTGCTCATATTTTTTAAACTTTTATCTGTAATCATGATTTTTATAAAAAAATTATTTGTACCCATAATTTATTTGTAATCTACCCATTTTTATTTAAAAATGTATCACTTTCTTACATGCAAAATGTACCAATTTTTTTTTTTTTGTTTTGTAAGTACCATTCCTTTTATGTAAAATGTATCCATTTTTAATGTAAAATCTATTTATTTTTTTAATCTAAGATATACCCATTGTTTATATATATATAAAATGTATCCATTTTTAATGTAAAATCTATTTATTTTTTTAATCTAAGATATACCCATTGTTTATATATATATATAAAATGTACCTTTTGTTTTTTTTTTTAAATAAAATGTACCCATTTAATTTATATAAAACATGCCCAATTTTTTGTATGTACAATGTACCCATATTTTTATATAAACATTAATGTACCCAAAATTTTATTATATAAATGTACTCACATTATAAAAATTAAAAAAAATCTAAAATTCAGCCACATGCAATTTGTTTTGTTGTGGAAACCCATAAGAAAATTTCAATAATTAAATTGGTGGTGTAAATTAAAGAAAAATAACATTTGAGTATTTATTGATATTATTACATTTCTTTTATTAATATGTCATTTATGTGGAGAGGGACTTCAATCTAAAACTTAAAATGCATAAGGTTTGAGTTTATAACAATTAGGGACCAAGAACCACAATAAATTATCCCTTTTTTTATATATCTTATGTGAGATTCTATTCACCAACTCACAAGCTCACAAGCTCACAAGCATAGTTGATAAATTCGCATACAATACATGTATGTACATATTATTAAAAAATACCTCCCTTTCCGTACATGTTTAGTGGTTCATTAAATTCCACTTTTTTACAACTCCAAAGTACTATACAGTATTATACACGTACATATGTATTTTTGATGTTAAATACACGTTATTTTGACACACTTATGAATAAAAATATAAAATGCACGTTTTCTATATACTATTAGTTACATATTTTTCACAGAAATAAAAATAAATAAATATTTTAAATAAATGCAATACTAAAATTTCAAAAACGGCCAAAATTTCAAAGATTTTTTTAGCAAAATTGCTGAATAATACAAGTACATATTTTTCACATACTACACCCATTCGTATTTTACTAGCTATGCTCACGAGTGACCCCACATAAGGTCACATGAAAACCATTCTCACATTCTCATTTGTATTCATTCACTAGAGCCAATGAAGCCAAAGCCCTGGTCATCCATTTAACACCCTTAAGATGGTGCTATTACAACTTTTCGAAAGCCAAACCTAAGTTGCTTTGAGCCCAGTAAACCAGGCCAAGGATGCAACCTCCTCTGATGTCACGATAAACTTTTTAGACTCGGCATGTCCCATCACCAACATCACAAATATTGTCCTTCAACTTAAGGTAATACTAAGAAGATTAAATTTTTAAACCAAATGATGTAGTGGTTGGTAATTGAATTATTACTTGAGTGTTAATTAACGTAGTTATTTCCTATTGGTTAAAGATCAATTAGTTTACAAATTTGATCTCTCTAGCATTATCCCAAACTTAACACCTATTAGTAGGCCTTGGTAATGTTAAAAGTTGAATATCACATATATAAATTGTACATATTTTGTTATATTTCCAACATAAGACTCTATTCTCTTACCATTATCTATTCAATCCAAACCTTCTATTTGTTCAAGTCTCGTTTCAAAAGAAAATCGAATATTAACATTCAGATAATATGACAATGATTATATATGTTAAAAAGTTACTAACGGATGTAAATCTTCTAAAGCAAAAGAAACTATATATTGTAACAGAGGAAAGTGCTATAAGAATCTTTATGTATGTACTGGAAGATCTATCGGTCTTTGGCATGGTGGATATTAATCTATTAAGTTTACTTGTTAAGCTTAGACAAATTTAAGTCCAAGAAAAACAACAGAGGTCCGGACGGTTTTCATTCCTATTATATGGATAATACATACATTCCTTTTGCACATATCCCTATTTGCATTTAATGTATTTTAATTGAATAAAATCAGCAATCTGAACCGTTTATTTTATTAATTTTCATTTAAAAATCACTCTTATAAAATAATCATTCAAATTGGAGATCATTTAATCATCCAAATGTATCAAATAAATAGACGATCATCATGAATAAGTTTCTTGATACCTACACCGTCGATCTTTTTTATACATTTGAATGACTAAATGATCACCGATTGAATTAATGTTTTGTAAGGGTGATCTTCGAATGAAGATTAAGAAATTGAATGGTTTTGATTATAAATTTGTACAATCAAGATACGTTATTTACAAAGGAAGAATGAGCTCATCTCCAGATGGAGAATGCAAGTATTGTCCTATATATATAGGAAGGGAAAATTAAATAACTACGTAGAAATAATCCTCAAACTAAATATATATGTAATATTGCATGCTTGCCTGTTTCCTAAGAGCATCCGAAGCCTGATCATTAGATCTATTTCATCCTCTCTAAAGTTTCCTCTCTTGATACTTGGCTTCAAGTAGTTTAACCACCTCCGTCTGCAGCTTTTCCTGCATCTGTTTAAATCTGCATACAGACATACATGCACGTTTATACTGCAATTAAAACCCTAAAACCCTCTCTGTGTATAAAACAAATACGTAAGTTGTAGGAGTATGAATCTAAATAAGCAAGCTGACTCTCTCAACCCATTACTCTATACATTTAAGTATATGGTTGTTTAATAATTACCTACTTTGAGAGGAGCCTGGTGCCAGTTTCCTTCTCCATGCTGTTGAACGAAGTGCCTGAGACGATGGTCTTCCTCTTTAGTCCATGCACCTTTTCTCACTACTCCAAACGAATTAGCCTCCTCCATCCCTTAATTTTTAATTTGGTGGTACTGTTACATCTGCGGTTGCTTGCTTCCAAACACGACTTCCTATCCCTCTAATAAAGGATCATGATCCTCTCCTGAGCTAAGGGTGAGTATCCTCCTAAGTAAGCCCATCAGACCGTTGAAATTTTATCCAACAGTTACAATTATTATAACTTTTAGAGGAGCTCTTTGTTGGTGGCAATTGGATAAAATTTAAACGGCCAGATAGGCTTGCTCAGGGGAATCTTCACCCTTAGCTCAGAAGAGGATATCTAAAACCCAGGTATGCACGTGCATCTCTACCATCCACATAGATTAAGGGAAGATAAAACTAACATTCACCCTCACTCGCAAACATTTTTTATTTTCTTATTTTGGTTCTTTTTTCAGACGTGCTATGGAAATATTTTCATCAGGTTTTTTTATTTTATTTTTTTTTATTTTTTTTTTCGTTTGGACGGAAATAATTGATAAAATTTCTCTATCTTTTGAATATAAAAAACAGTTTGGCTTTATTGAAATACTATTCTTCATACACGCGCTCACAGAAGGCATATTTTGAATCACGGCGTGCTACGCGTGAATTACACGTTTTAAATGTATTTATATGCGTAAATTGACAAAAGGAAAATCAAATATTTGAAGTAAATGAATAATCTTAGATCATGTTAGAAGAAAGCCCTCATAAACCAATTAAAATAGCTGAATTCACATAATAAAATTAGTCTTTATAGAATTGATATTAAGAATAAAGAAAATAATATTTAATAAACAACCGATTGAATTACATTATTGTTAGCTCAGCCCATTGTGAGGCTAAGTCCACTCACTTCCCCCTTAGTATAATTAATATTGTTTGTTAAAAAAAATAATCATTTGACAATTAATTTAACCACATTATTATCCGTGTGCAAAAGAATTTTTTTATAACCGGCATTACATGCTTCTTAAGATGTTTTGAACGTGTTTAAAATTTGAGAAAATAATATTTAATGAACAGCTGATTGAATCACTAGCCTATTGTGAGGTACTAATGGAAAAAAAAATTGAACAAAAAAAATTAATTATTAGGAAACACTGTTAAAATGACAAAAATACCCTTGCCAAATTGATACATTATTTTGGGTTGTTTTTGAAGTTTTTTGTTTGAGGGGCATTTTGTCCATTTCTTTTGGTGAAGCTTGTGACACCAAAAAAAACTATTCATTAGGCTTGTTGGCTTTATATATAAGATTATTTTTATTACATTTCCAAGACGAAAATATTATAATCGAGTTTATGCTTCATGGGATGTCTCAACATAGTATTACAGGACATAAACTTGAAAACATGAAACAAAATATTTCAAAATGCAAAGATGATCCTCCTTTGGAAATTTAGAGGATTGTTGCCAAAAAGGTGAGAAAACCAAACTGCAGGTTTTGATTTTGTTACGAGCAAAAGTGCTGCTAGGGAATAGAAAAGTTCTTTGTGTGTTACAATGTGAGTCATAACCACCTTTATATAGTAGTGTGCCTATAACCACCTTCAGATAGTAGTACACAAGTACCCATAATTCAATAGTGGAAATCAATGCCTAATCAATTGAGGAAATGATGGGCCTAACAGTTACAACAGTTAATTGAGGAATAAATGACCTATTTGAGGTATCAATGGCTTATTCATCACCAATGACCTATTTGATGTATCAATGGCTTATTCATCATTGACAGACATAAATATCATGCAACGATATTAAAATTTTAAATAATAGCTCAAAAAAAAGATTTAAATAATAATTATAATAATAATGGCAACGACCTGTCGCTATTAAATAATAATAGCAATGAACTATCGTTATTAAATAATAATGATGGATGTTGATTGTTAATGGAAGGTGATTTCTTTGGCTTTGGCAGATGCAGACTAAAGTGGTACTGTAGATCCGTCTTCCTTTCAAATGATTGTAGTCTTTCACACTTATGACCTGCTTTTTGGCCACTTGTTTTGGCCTTTTATTAAGTTTTTCTATGTATTATTCCGAATTCAAATCCTCGTCAAATTATTTTTATGAGGATCTCGAAAATTTGTAAATTATGTTTGTTCATCGTACATCATATGATAAAAAATTATTTTAAATGTTTTTATTTAAAATTAAACACAAATAGTACTTGACAAAAATAACAGTACGATATATGATGAATGGACATGATTTACAAATTCCCATAATTCTTACCAAAAAAAAATCGGGAGAAGATCTATGTTGGTTTTATTCCCTCTGGGAATAGAGAGCTTTTGCCTCCTTTGCTCTGTTTGTAATCGTTGGGGTCTCCCCTTTTTAATTAAAAGTTCTTCCTGTCGACCAAAAAAAAGATTGTAATCTTTCACACTTATGACCTGCAATTCCCGAGCAAAGACACCACCCTGGTACTGTTAAATCTTAAATGGGTAAGAAATAAATAAATTAGAATATCTCTATTAATTAATGAAATACTCTTTGTTAACTAAAAAATGGTGAAAAGACAAAAGTCTTCTATCACATAAAAAAATGATGGGCAATAATGTAATTTTACTGGTCCAAATTTTACCGTTTTTTACTTACAGATGATGTTAAAATATCTCTAATATTTAAAATAAAATAAATAAATAAATAACCAAAAACAAAAATCTCCTACTCCTCCCACGTTCTCTCTCTCTCTCCCTCTCCCTCTCCTTCTCATTTTCTAAAAAAATGTGTTCATACACACAAAATGTGTAGGAAAATGCTAGTTATATTTAAGAACAGTAGTGTTAAAGAGATTAAATTTTGTAATTAAATAATATGAAAGTTGATGATTAAATTAATATTTAAATGTTAATTAGTATGTTTATTTTTAACTAATAATCATCTTTTAGTATATAAATTTAATCTAATTAGCCCAACTCATTTGAAATGCAATGTCAACCAAAAGACAATCAAATGTAAATTCTCTTCTAAGTTTTCTGTTTGAGAGTACGCAGTCATATAAAATGTTACAAAACAAAACCTGTGGTTCTGTGTTCGAGTGTCTAATCATTATCCATAGATATCAATGGAGCAGAGATCTTGTTGGCACTCACTCAATTATTGGGAAGGCCGAGAACCTTCAAGGCGTACTGGCAATGCAATTTCCATGGGACCAGCTTGTCTGCCTTTCCACTTCTCATATATTTTTATCCTCTTCTATTTTATATAGTCACAGTTAAGCCACGATAATATTTTATATTAATTTTTTTTATAGAAATAATAAGACAAAAAATAATAGTAATATAAAATATTGACGTGACTTAACCGTGATCGCACAAATAGGAGGGGATGCGAGTGTATGGGAAGTGGGAGGGCAGAGAAGCTAGGTCCTTTCCATGGCCTTATATAGTGACTCCGAATCCACGTCAAATTCTTTTTGTGAGAATTTCGAGAATTTGGGAATTATATCTATTTATTATATATTATGCAGTCATAAATTATTTTAAATATTTTTATTTAAAATTAAATACAAATAGTACTTGACAAAAACCGATCACACGATATACAAACAGTACTTGACAAAAACTGATCGCACGATATATGATAAACGGATCTGATTTACGAATCTCTATGATTCTCACCAAAAAATCCTCCTCACCAAAAAGATCTGGAAGAGGATCCTGTTGGATATATGGTATCCGTAGTCCCACACTTGCTCTGTAGACATTGTCCTGGCATTCGTGTCGTGTTTTCCGTGTTCATGTCGTTTTTGTGTCATATCCGATATCTTAACGGGTCGTGTCATGTAACACCCGTTAAAATAAACGGGTAAAATGATCCAACCTGTTACCCGTTAAGGAAAATGTATTTTAAACCAATAAATAATCAAATGAAAAACATAATACTAAATAAGTATATACATACCATATTGTCACATCCAAAACAAAAAAACGCATTTTTCTTTTAAGTATACTTTCACTTACCTAAAGTCTTTAATAGTTTTTTAATTAATGTAGAAGTGTCAAAAAATATAGAAAAAATATATAAACACTCGTAATGACAAGCTTTACAACTTTTATGAAGAGCTTAACTTCGAAATTCGCCACTATAATCATATCAATCATAGATCAAAATTTAACCGTTAATTGTTGTTTACATTTACGCTTCATTGTTTTCATCAAATTTTGTTTTTTCAAAACTTGATCTATTAGAGGATGCAGGAAGATGAACGGTTTGGATCGTTGATATTATGTTCAGAGTTTTATTATTAGTGAAAATATTTCTTGATGTTTATAAAGTTTCTACAAACTATATGACATCGACTCATATTTCAGTTAACTATAAATATCGAAACGTGATATCAAATATCGTAACTGTTCATCTTCTTACATCCGCCAGATGATCATGTTTTCAAAAAAAGAAAATTTAAAAAATGAAATTCAGTAAGAAGAATAAAACGTAAATGGCAATAGACGGTTAAATATAAATTTAAGGTTTATGAATTATAGTGTTGGATTTTGAAGCTGACCCCTTCATGAAAGTTGTAAAGTTTGTCACTATGAGTGTTTGTATATATTTTTTTTATATTTTTTACACTTCTACAATAATTATTATTAATTTTATTAATTTTGCCCTTAAATAAAAAACATTATTCATGAAGGTTTGGAGGATTTTAAAATTTTAAACGATAATGTAAGTGTAACCATTATCTACTCGTGGAGGAATAATGATGAATCACGAGTGTTTATATATTCTTTCACATTTTTCATATTTGTATGTATGTCTTCTTAGTTCTTTCCTATACAAATACTATATTAGTTTATTTTAATTTTGGACAACAACATGTTAAGTAAAATTTATCCTAGTAATGATAATAAGGAACTCTCATAATAAAAATAAATAATGACTAAAACTTTTTTTTTTAAACTTATATAGAATAATAATACAAAACTATATATTTAATACAGAATATATTGTATATATTAATATGGCTATTGTATTTTATAATAAATCTTTTAGTAATTAAACTTTAAAATTATCAAAATAAATTTTTTCTTAACGGGTCGAAACGGGTTACCCACGTGTTACCCGCATGTATACCTGTTAAGAACCCGTTATTAACGGGTCACCCGATAAGTTATCGTGTTGACCTGAAACCCGTTATTTTCGTGTCATCGTGTTGTGTCAGAAACTGCCGGGTCTAATTGTCTTGGCCCTGGCATGTTCTATGAACTATACATATTTACTGGAGGGCCCTTCCCGTTCTATGAATCCACTAATTTGAGACCAACTAATTTGAAAGCAACTTATGATATTTCATGAAAAATGTTGAGGTTTTAATATATCTTCTGAGCAAGGACAACAGCTGCGATCGGAAATTCACCATCTTGATTGTTCAGATTGAAGTTGTTACTATGTATTTTATTTCTCCCTATGCATCTCTTTTCTTTGTTTCATGTTATTGTAGACTTAGATATTTATGTGCATGCATCTAATATTGGCAAGGATGGATCCGAGCACAAATCTCAGAAAACAAAGGTATAAATCTTTGTCTTTGACTTTTTTTATTCAAATTGTTGTGCTTATTGAGCGACAAAATAACCAATTTCTGATATATTTGTATGTATAGTTTATGAATTGGGCATGAAAATTTATTTGGGTGAATTTGAATTCTACATATAAATTGTTTGTTTAGATTAATTTGTTGTCTGGAGCTGAAACTTACATTGCCACGATTTATCTATTTCTATTGACCTTTCGCTTTAGCAAAAATGATAAATGATAGTATTCATTTAATTACCTTGTCGTGATTTAGTTGTACCTCTAAATACCTATTTGCCTGATGGAGATATTGATTTGACTGTTTTGGGTGGTATGTGTGGATGTAATTTTTTTCCTCCTTGATCTTGGACAAAATTGCACCTACAAAACAATTAACACCTTTGGTTAAGGCCAAAAGCCTCACGCGCCCACGATGAATAGGGGAAGCTTTGGCCGAAGAACCTCCAATGCCAAAGTTAGAATTTAGAGAGAAAAGTGTTTAGAGAGTTTTTGGAGTTTTGCAAGACTGTCAACTTATGTTTTTAGAGAAAAATGGGTAGTATTTATAGGGCATGGCCGGTCCCCTTTGGAGAAAAGGTGGCCGGCCTTTGGGATGCTTTTTGTGTGCATTTTGTGGTTTAATGCGTGAGTTATTTGGCAATTAATGGATTAATTAGGTAATTAATTCATTAATTAGCCAATTAACACATTTTTGGAATGAATATTTTGGAGGTTATGTAATTTATGTGGAATATTTTGTAAGTTATGGAATGATAGCTAATTGATTAGCTAAAAGAGGGAAAAAGAGGTAAAAAAAATATATGAAATGAAATAGGTTTTGGGAGTTACCTTGTAAGAGGGATTTGATGAGATGGTTTTGAATTGGTACCTTTTTTGGGCACTTTTGACTTGGTTGAGGGATGATTGCCCGTTACTCGCACATAGGAATCTCATTGTACCTCAAGGATACTTTTGTCCTCTTTGGTCTAGAAATCTACATACCGCTTTGTGATTATTTTTGGCTCCACAAATGCCCCCACACATGTTGGGCTGCTCGTAGAAAAGGGCAACAGGTGTAGAGATTTTCTTGCACTAGGAAACTTTGAATTGTTTCATATTTTGATGTTGATTCTTTCTTTTAATAGGAAATTAGATCCTTCTATGAAAGGGAAATAAATTTCTCTCAAAGCCTATTTAAATCCACCTTAAGTGGGTTGTTTAATCAACTTTGGAGAGCGATTTATTTTACCCTACAAGAGAGAGAAAGCTTAGAGGATATTTGTAATACCCTAAAAACTTAAATATATGAAATATCTTCATAATTATGAATATGTGGAGAAAATCGAAAATAAATCTATTTATGGTTATGAAGATAGAATTGAGAAATTATTATAATTCATGTAATTGTATTATTGAGATTTTATGTTATTTTTCAAGAAATTATATTAGTTTATTTGAGATCAATTTTTAAATTAAACTAATTACGAGTTTAAAATTTGGAAATTAATTATTTAAAATCCATAGACCTTTGGAGGTCACAATTTAAATTTTTGAATAGAGCTCGATCTCATGAACGCGTAGGTGCAAACCGTTTGTGAAACGGAGTTATAACGAAGAAGTTATTAACGTTCAAAGTTAGGGACAAAATGGTAAATTGGTCATTAATTTGGAAGGCTCCAGATTTCTGGAGAAATCTGATCAGCCACGTGGACGCCCAGAATTAAAAGGCGAGGAGTAATAAGGAGGGGGGAGGACCAATGAGGGAAAGATCAGGAGGGAAAGGAGAGAAAGGGAGAAGGATGGGGAAACCGGGTTTTTCCCCAACCCGTGACCCGACCCAGTGTAATCTCCCAACTCCGGTCACCGTTGATGACAAGGTTGATGTCAAAATGATCCTTACCTTAAGACCTATCGATCTCGCTTTCATTTTCATTCGAAAATGTAGGAAAATTGGGTGGATTTTGGGTGAAAACCGTACGGAGGGGTGCACGGGTTGGGCTTTAATTCGTCACGATCTGAAACTAACTCCTCCCATTTCCACCACCAAAACACTCTCCTTAAACCCAAGAACAAAGCCCATAATTTGGTTAGGGCGTCGGAGTGGTTTTGGAGTCGAATCAAGAACACTAAAAAATAAGGGTTCCGACGGTGCGTGGACAATTTGAGGTGTTTCCCGGCCAAATTGGCTTTGGCCACAGGTATAAAAGTTGTTCTGCTCATTAAGATCTACTTGACTGTAAATTTTGGAAATTTTTGGAAAAAGTTGAATTTTCCAACGAGTCGGGGTGGCCGACCGCCACCCGCGGCGGCGCGTGCGGTGGCGCCTGGCCAATGGGCCGACTCTGCCATTTTTCATGTTAATTTTGATGTTCTGAATCCATATTTTATATTCATATGGTGTGATGAAAATGTTTGGACTGAATTTGTGATTGTTGGTCACTAAGATGTTAAAGTTAATGAATTAGGAAGTGTATGTGAACTACGAGAGGCTTGATCTCACTCAAGGGTACGTAGGTAGTCTAACAGTGTTAGATGCAGCCTTAAATAATCGAGAATTTTATTTTAGTTGAGAATTATTCTTAGATTGTAAATTTATTTAAGTGCAGTAAAGGTAGTAAATTGATAAATATAATTGTTATGCTATTCTATGAGAATTAAGGTTATAGAACGTGTGGAATTAAGGAACTTAATTAAAGAGTCATGAATATTGGTAGCTAAATAAACGAGAGTTTAAATTTTGGGTCTATCACCGATAATTATTGCCGAAAAAAAATAATTTCGGGGGGCGGGATGTTACAAATGGTATCAGAGCAAATGGTCCTACTCTACAAGATGCGTTATTCTTTAGTCTTGTTGATGTAAATTACGATATGCATTATGGTTTCATTTTTTTTTTCATATTTTTTAGGAATAAAGTGGCATTCATGTTTTATATGTGAAATGCATATATAAATTTTATTATGATCGTGGTGCAATTTTCTTGGTATATATGAAAGTTTTGTTAATGGGAATTGTGATTTGCGTTTATAATGCATTATTTCTAAGTTCTTTGAGTAATGAGAAAGTATGTGAAATATATATATATATATATATATATATATATATTGAGAATCATCATGAAGTGAAAGGAATTGGATTGACATTATGTTATGTATGATGAGATATTATTGAGATGTGGGTATGAATTATGAATTATATTGATATTGCATTATTTCATAAGTTCTATGAGTATGACGGAAAAAAATGCATATTTTGTAAATTATGATGCTTTGAATGGAATTGAATGTTAAAATGATGGTGGAATGGTGACAAGTAGATGGAAGAATTGTATTATACTTGTACCAGTGAGAAATATTGTTATGGGCACAAAGACCTAGTGGATGTGTATCGGGCACAATGACCCGTGGATGTGAATTGAATCGGGCACAATGACCTGTGGATGTGAATCGGGCACAATGACTCATGAATGTGAATTGGGCACAATGACCCGTGAATGTGAAATTGGGCAAAAAAGGCCCGTGAATGTGTGAATGAAAAAAAAAAAAAAAAAGAAAAGAAAAAGAAAGTGTGATGTGAATTGGCCAGGTATAGTACAATTTTTTCCAGCCTACTAGTCACTGATGAAGATAAAAGAAAATGGTGGTGAAATTAGTGGTTTGACAATGATAAGTATAGCTAGAAATTTTAAAAATATTATGGCCACGATAATTTGGTTGGGAACTTTAATTTTTATGGAAGATATGTGATTTATCGAATGGGAATGGAATTTTGAGTTCATTTAATATAAACAAATTTTTTAGTTGTGTGAGATGTGAAATTTTTTATGAATTATGGAAAGAATTGATGGGGAAAATTTTTAATTACAAATTTGATTGATTTGGTTACCTTAGTCTTGAGTTGGCATTGTTGGATTCGATATTGCGAACAAAAATGTTGATGAGCATATATTCTCGTAACTATGTGATTATTAATGGTTTGATTTCGTTGACCATAAGAGTCGTGATATATGTATATATTTCTCTTCCTTGGATGATGGAATGTGAGTAGTGTTCTGAAAGTGCGAATCACTAATTTATTCGATATGTGGCTACATTTGAATTAAGTTAAAAGAGAAACAATTGGAAGGAAGATTTAAAAGGTTTTAAATTTTACTTTGGGCAATTCAGTTAATTGCAAAAATGAATGGAACCGTAAAATGAGAATTTATATTTGTGGCATTGCGAATTTAGTTTTAATTTTCTTTCCATTAACCAGTGAGTGTGATTGGAAATCCTCCATGAATCTGGTTGAAATTTTTTTATGGTCGTTTTGTCAATTATAAAGTTTTGGCAGAAAATTTATAAAATTTATGTTGTCAATGATTATGGTTAGAATTTTGATATTTATTCCCCAATAAATATGTCTGGGAATAAGAGAATGTGAGTGATAATCACGATTATAATTTGTTGACTAGCTTATTTATGGAACTTGAATATATGGAATGAGATTTCGAGTTCGTTAATATTAACGTTTTCCCGGTTGGGTTTTATGTTTGAAGAAGGGAAAGTTTGTAAATTTCAAATTTGATTAGTTGAGTTGCCATTAACGAATTATGATGGGGAATTCTGATATTTTGTTAGCCAATTTGACGTCTTAATCAAATATACATTACGGAAATGAAGGTTTAAACTTGAATGTGGAAAGAAGAACATTGGCTCTAATCAATATGATTGTGCCTACATATGCATTGGTTGGATTTTGTTAGGGAAATATTTCGTATTATTTGCACATATAGTTAATAACAAAACACGTGTCATGTGTGTGAAATACCAGATACACTAAGTTCAAACAAGTTCAATCCCTGTTTTTGGTTGGGTGATGCATGTTAATTTCAATCCTTGGTTTCATTTCATGGTAATGAAAATTTTGGATCTTTATTTTAATATGGTAGCGAGTAATGAGGGTCGGGATTTCAAGGATTTTGGTTGGAATTTTTGCTAATTGATTTGTCAATCTTAGTGGTTTAGTTTAATATTGTGATGTTTACTTAGCCATAGATGAATTACAGCTAGAATTTACGATAATTTTTTTCTATCAAAGTTTGTGGCTAGAGGTTATGGTATTTTTACTTATCAAACAATGTGGTTGGAAAACAGAGAAAATGTGAGCGATCACGATAAATTTTTCATTGATTTTTATTTCTAAGTTGAATAAGATCGTAGATAGAGGTTATAATTTTATTCACCATAGAAGAGATGGTGGAAATAGTGTGAGTTTCTTCTCGTAACTTGACGGTTGAAATCTCGGGGACGAGATTTATTTTAACGAGGGGTGAATGTAATACCCTGAAAACTTAAATATATGAAATATATTCATAATTATGAATATGTGGAGAAAATCGAAAATAAATTGATTTATGGTTATGAAGATAGAATTGAGAAATTATTATAATTCATGTAATTGTATTATTGAGATTTTATGTTATTTTTCAAGAAATTGTATTAGTTTATTTGAGATCAGTTTTTAAATTAAACTAATTTCGGGGTTTAAAGTTTGGAAATTAATTATTTAAAATCCATAGACCTTTTGAGGTCACAATTTAAATTTTTGAATAGAGCTCGATCTCACGAACGCGTAGGCGCAAACCGTTCGTGAAACAGAGTTATAATGAAGAAGTTATTAACGTTTAAAGTTAGAGACAAAATGGTAAATTGGTCATTAATTTGGAAGGAAATCTGATCACCCATGTGGATGCCCAGAATTAAAAGGCGAGGAGGAATAAGGAGGGGGGGAGGACCAATGCGGGAAAGACCAGGAGGGAAAGGAGAGAAAGGGAGAAGGATGGGGAAACCGGGTTTTTCCCCAACCCGTGACCCGACCCAGTGTAATCTCCCAACTCCGGTTACCATTGATGACAAGGTTAGTGTCAAAATGATTCTTACCTTGAGACCTATCGGTCTCGCTTTCATTTTCATTCGAAAATGTAGGAAAATTTGGTGGATTTTGGGTGAAAACCGTACGGAGGGGTGCACGGGTTGGGCTTCAATTCGCCACGATCTGAAACTAACTCCTCCCATTTCCACCACCAAAACACTCTCCTTAAACCCAAGAACAAAGCCCATAATTTGGTTAGGGCGTCGGAGTGGTTTAGGAGTCGAATCAAGAACACCCAAAAATAAGGGTTCCGACGGTTCGTGGACAATTTAAGGTGTTTCCCGGCCAAATTGGCTTTGGCCACAGGTATAAAAGTTGTTCTACTCATTAAGATCTACTTGACTGTAAATTTTGGAAATTTTTGGAAAATGTTGAATTTTCCGACGAGTCGGGGCGGCCGACCGCCACCCGCAGCCGCGCGTGTGGTGGCGCCTAGCCAGTGGGCCGACTCTGCCATTTTTCTTGTTAATTTTAATGTTCTGAATCCATATTTTATATTCATATGGTGTGATGAAAATGTTTGGACTGAATTTGTGATTGTTGGTCATTAAGATGTTAAAGTTAATGAATTAGGAAGTGTATGTGAACTACGAGAGGCTTGATCCCGCTCAAGGGTACGTAGGTAGTCTAACAATGTTAGATGCAACCTTAAATAATCAAGAATTTTATTTTAGTTGAGAATTATTCTTAGATCGTAAATTTATTTAAGTGCAGTAAAGGTAGTAAATTGATAAATATAATTGTTATGCTATTCTATGAGAATTAAGGTTATAGAACATGTGGAATTAGGGAACTTAATTAAAGAGTCGTGAATATTGGCAGCTAAATAAATGAGAGTTTAAATTTTGGGCCTATCACCGATAATTATTGCCGAAAATAAATAATTTTGGGGGCGGGGTGTTACAATATTTGTTCCCCCTCCCCTAGCAATCTTCTACACTTGCCCATGCAAATGACCGTCTTTCGTTGCTTAGAGGATATTTGTTTCATAAATAGTGTCTCCTTATTTTAAGGAGGATGAGAATGACATACTCTAATAAAAAAATATATATATGATCAAGAAGGGTACCATTTGACAACATAAGCATCTAGACATCCTACTAGTATACATATTTCCCGGATTTTACTAAATTCGTCATTTTATATATAGCTATAATAACATAGACTTGTAACTTAATTAGTTAAAAGCATTCACATTTACTCTCGGAATCTCAAGATCGTCCCTCAACATCTATAGTAGAAGAAAGAAAAAAGATATGGCGATAGGGTGAAAGTTATAATTCATACATGATTGTGTTTACTATTTGCTATAATTATACAAGAGGTTTATGTCTTTGTGGATGGATATCTCATGGTAGCTTACTGTCATTGTAAAAATATCGAAACAACTCTCTATGATCGTTTTTTTTTTTCATTTTCTTGAATTATAATTGCAGACTCATCGTCAATGACAAGAAAATCAAATTTAAACTTCCAAGAAGTGGCTCTGAATTCTGATCATCATATTCTTATGAAGATGCAAAAAGGACCATTATCAGAACAGAAGCTGTCCAAAAAATCATGCACCGCTTCACACATAAATCCAATGGTGCATATTTCAAGATTTCAATCTCTGTCTATCTCAATATTGACTCTCAATGTCGAGGTTGAGGTGTATCGTTTGCAGACCTAAGTTAGACCGGTTTTTACTGAACAATTGATTCTACGTATAACGTGGATAAATTCGGCATACCTGTGAGAAAAAAAGACCAGTGCTGGAACTAGGTTATCGATATAAGCTCTCGACATGTATGTGGAAATAGCAAATTTGGTCAAACAGAAGGGGCATGGATCCCATACAGATCCTGCAACTAACATATTTATAAGGCAACATATTCTTCAAGTTTCACGTGGTTGTGGGAACCACAATCGGGCTCTTCTTGCCGCTTGCTACGTATTGGGTTGTTTTGTGCGGGGCAGTGAGCATGTTGTCTACCCAGCAACGCCTCATTTGTTCTTGCTAATTTTGCTCGGGGTTGGGTTTTCTTTCTGTTAGGGTACTTTTGGAAACTTATTTTTGTCCATGTTAGGCCCTGTAATCCAGCCCATATAGAATTTGGGGATCCTGTGCTTATGGTTAATTTTGAAGTGCTTTTGGTTAAAAAAAAAATACTTCGGGTCCAAGCCATTTTCATTAAAGCTCCATTTTTTTTATAAGGAAAACTAATGAAAATGGTTTGAAAACTTTGAGTTTTAATGATAAGGACAAAATAAAGGGTAAAGTGAATAGTACCAGAATTGACTTTTTAGTGTAAAAATGAGATTTTTCGTTAAAGTGAACAGTACCGGGTACTTTTCGTTAAAGTTCCTTTTTTTTAACGATTAGATGCTGATTTTTTTTTATTTTGAATAAAGATCTAACCGTTAAAAATTTGAAATATCCCATACTTCAAAACACCATAAAGATCCAACTTAATGTCATAATCTACAATTTTAAATTAGATGAGTCGTTATTCATTACTAGACTCTTTACAAGCGACATAAGGATGTTTTATTTTTCAATTAACTTTTTGTACTATTATCCAATTTTCCACAGGTAAAAGCCAGAGAGTTAAGCCATGGCAGCTTTGCAAGAACAAGGAAATTACCAACCCTCCCACTTTGTGCAAGCTACCAGACTGCAGCCAGTCGTGCGCAAAGTCGCATCCCGGAGCTGGAGGCTTTGGGTTCTGCATTGCTGAATGGGGGTAAGGCTAGCCGACATTCACCTCTCCCAGACCCTGCGTAAAGCGGGAGCCTTGTGCACTGGGTACGACCTACGACCTACATGCATTCCTGCCACAGAGACCGCCAACCTCTCAGAGCTGCAGAGGCAGACCAACTTCCCAGCCTGCCATTTCTTTCTTCTAAAACTATTACGCTGCTTACTATTTAATTAAACTCGTGTAATGTTGCTCCAAAAGAAACGAAAAGAAGCAGCAATAGGTTCCTGTGTCAACAAGTCTTCTCGCGCTAAACGTTGCAATAAGGAAGTTGTTTTAATTTCTTTCCTCCTCAACCCTTCGGTATTTTTGGTATTTATTTCCTCCTCATCACGGTACTAGCAAAACAATGGAGACTAGATAATGCCAACAAGCATCAAAGATGATAAAATCCGCTCTGGTATACGTGCAACGCAATGCAACCAAGCGGAAAATATTCAGAGACCTCTGGTACACAATCAGCATACTGGTAAAGGAAAAAATATACCTTTGGATATGATATCTTTCTTGTTTTCGCATTGCAGCATAAAAGAGTAAACGATACAGAAATAGAATATCCAAAACTTAACTACGACATGGTGATCCAGTTTCAGAACATGGAAAGTTAGTCTTACACTGTCGCCTTGTCGCCTTTTCACCCAACTTCAAGCTGAGCTCACACCCCATTCTCCAGACAAGGCGCAAACGAGTTTTTCAGATCTGTCTGGGCAGCAGGCACAAAACCACCACCTGGGAAGACGAAATTTGGATTGTACTAAGAATCTTCTTCGTCAGTAGAATCCAGGACATGAGCCTTGTAAGTAACCAACAACTCCTCTGCATCACCTCTAAATCGTGATATGAACTTGTCCAAAAATTCATTCTCCGGCAAAATAAGTGCATCATAAAAACTCGGATCTCTCTTCAATAACCGTTTTGACTTTATAACCTCTAAAACCCTGTATCGAGCACTCACTCGGTTCTCCATGCTATACATCAAAATCCAAGGTGTATGAATTAATACCGACTTTTTGAACTTGACCGTATTCAAGAAAAAATCAATTCCAAACTTTATCTTCTCCACTGAGGTCCTAAGCAACCCTGGCGTTCTTCTAAACATATCCATACATTCATCCCCTGAGAAACCAAAACCACAAAGCAAGTCCAATTTTCTACTAATTGTCCCATTCCGTAAACAGCTAATGGTATATAAACCATGAACCAACATCCCAGAATTCAATGAGAAACCCATTTCCACAACCCGTGCAACAAGGCTTCTAAGTAGAGATTCCTGAACAATGAAAAGCCATGGCTGCCTCTTCAATAGCGTGGAAAGCTGAGAACCAACAATTCCGCAACTCTCCATAAAGGCAATATTTCCTAACAACCTTGATTTTGGGTCCCTTGTAACTACCCAATTACATCTACATAAAACCCGAATCAAATCTTTAGCATTCTCATCATTCCCCAAAATTTTCTTCAGAATTTCAATACAGGGTACTAATTTTCTGTCCAAACTAGCAGTCAACAGTGTGGAATTTTTGGAAATGAACCTAGCGAGATCAGAACCGAACAGACCCAATTGTTGAAAGAACTCAAGCTTAGGCCTCAGGGTTTTGTTAATATTAGGAAACAAAATTTGGGGTGAGACACGCACAGCGGATCGGATATGGGTATCAGAGAATCCAAGTTCTCGAAGAAAGCTATACACAGATTGAGGCTTTTCAGGGGATGTGACCCATGAGAATCGACTTGAGATTGAGAAGGCTTGGGTTTTGGTGAATTTGAAGGTATTGACAAGGTAATCGGCGAGGTGGGAGTTTCCATTTGGTTTTAGAATTTTGGTGGGTGAAGATACAGATGAGAAAAGAGAGATGGAAAGTTTGGCTGCATTAGAGGGAAGGTACTGGAAATATAGAGGTGAGCGCGATAACACAAGCAGTTTCAAAGCTTGCATTTGCATCTATAGCCATATGCAAGTACATCTATAGATTGTGTGTGTGTAAGAGAGAGAGATAGAGAGAGAGATGTTCTGTGAAACTATGAAAGAACAAAAAAGTGATTGAGGTGAAATCTAAGGTATACGAAAGATCTAAAGGAACAGCTAAATGATGTTTCTAATAAAGAAAAGAAACATTGTACATTGGACAAGGAAGACGTTTGTTTCGCACTGGTATTGATTCTTATCTCAGTCATGTCGTGGTTTGCTAGTACTGGTACCTGGTATCCATTCTTAGACCAAGTAATGTTGCCTTGCTTGTACCAGGCTGAGGCTGAGATATATTCTGTAAACAAGCATGAAAGATGGTTTTATTAATTTACTACAAACTAACCAACTTCAAAAAGAGTAGGAAGAAAGAAGATAAAGTTTGGGGAGATGGTGAAGAGCCAATCCAAGAGCATGACCGCGTATGCTTCCTCTTAAACATGGAAAATGCATAATTTTTGTAAAGTTCAAACATGCAACTAAGTAACAAATAAATTCAATCCAATTCCAATACCCACATTCCACGGTCACTCCATATTTAACACTAATAACCAGGACTGTCCCTCCAAAACATTACAAGTACAACATGATTGCTGATTCTCGTAAGAACACATAACTTGCTGAAATAACAAATCAATTCAATTACACTCTCAGACTAGGATTAAAGTATCAGACATATTTGTGTGTGTGTATGTGTGTTTATACTTTATATGCAATATTTTTTTTGACAGTAACGCGGGATTGTTGTGATGCTATAGTCCATGCGAGTCCTGCCAATTGTCGTCAATTGGTAGTCCTTACTCCACCAAACATCGGACACTAGTCCTGCCTAAACCATTCCCAGTTAAAAAGAAGTTAAAAAACCAAGCTTTAAATTCTTTGTCCAACGTCACTTTACCGATTTAATAGTATTCCTCCTTATTTGTAAGTTAGAGATTTTAAATTTAATCCTTATCAAAAGTAAATTTAAACTACATTATTATTAGTTCATTGAGGCTTAACCCACTCCTTATCCCCTTTGAGCATCTCCAGTAGAGTCCCTTAATAGGAACAACCACCGTATAAATGAGTGTAAAATAAATATAAAGACAAAATGAATTTTCAATGGATCGGAAAGTGAGTATCTAAAAGTATAGAAACTCACCGCATACATAATGTATATACCCACATATAAGGACTATATAGGGACACAATCTTTAGTGGAAAACGGAATCCACAATCTTAATTGAAGCTTTTAATTAATTCAAAAAAAGTTAACAAAAAAATAAGTGCACCTAATCAAATTATCACATAAAATCATAAAAGTTTTAAATTTAGAGACTCTACTATAAAGATTCTCCTATTGAAAAGATAATATTCATTTAGGGACAAAAATTCTCTTTAAAGTTCATCCTCTAATGGAGATGGCTAAAAGGCCCGATTTGTTAAAAAACTCAACTTCAATTTAGGGCTAGGTCAATACAAGTGGAACCCATAAGGCCAATTGATAGTCTTTTAGCTATCGGGCTGGCTACTTCCCAACCCCCCCCCCCCCCCCCAAAAAAAAAATAAAAAATAAAAATCAGGCTGCTTGTTGGGATCTAACTTGGCACCTCCAGCTCGCTACTATTAGCAGCAACAATTTTTTTGACGTTAACTAGCCGTTGAAATTTATTTATTTTTTTCAAACAAAATTTAAAAATTCTATTTTTTCCTACAAATACCTATGGCATCCTTACATACTATCTTATTTTATTTTATGGCCTAATCGGATAAATGGTCCCCGTGGTCATAATGTATTCGGATGATAGCCCCTGTGGTAAAAAAATTCGGATTTAAACCCCTGTGGTCTAAGTCTGTTAGGATTTATGCCCATCTGTTAAATAATGCTCACGTGGCTGCCACGTGGCTGCCAAATGTCTGCCACGTGGCAAAATAATAATTTTTTATTTTTTATTTAAAAAAAACCTGAATTTTTACAAAAAAAAAAAAAAAAAACCAGAACCTCCCCCCGTTCCCCCCCCCCCCGGCCGTCCTTCTCCTTCTTCTTTCTTCTTCTTCCCTCCGGTCTCCCCGCGCGACTCCTCCCTCTCCCTCTTCCTTCTTCTTCTTCTTCTTCTTCTTCTTCTTCTTCTTCTTCTTCTTCTTCTTCTTCTTCTTCTTCTTCTTCTTCTTCTTCTTCTTCTTCTTCTTCTCTTCTTCTTCTTCTTCTTCTTCTTCTTCTTCTTCTTCTTCTTCTTCTTCTTCTTCTTCTTCTTCTTCTTCTTCTTCTTCTTCTTCTTCTTCTTCTTCTTCTTCTTCTTCTTCTTCTTCTTCTTCTTCTTCTTCTTCTTCTTCTTCTTCTTCTTCTTCTTCTTCTTCTTCCCGCCGGTCTCCCCGCGCGACTCCTCCCTCTCCCTCTTCCTTCTTCTTCTTCTTCTTCCCGCCGGAGACCAGCTCCCCCCCCCACCGCTGGAGCCCTCTCCCCGCGCCCTCCTCCCTCTCCCTCTTCCTTCTTCTTCTTCTTGCAGATCTGCGTTTTTTTTTTTTTTTTTGTAAAAATTCAGGTTTTTAAAAAAAATTAAAAATTATTATTTTTGCCACGTGGCAGATATTTGGCAGCCACGTCAGCATTATTTAACAGATGGGCATAAATCCTAACAGACTTTAGACCACAGGGGTTTAAATCCGAATTTTTTTACCACAGGGGCTATCATCCGAATACCTTATGACCACGGGGACCATTTATCCAATTAGGCCTTATTTTATTCTAATTTTTCAGATTCTATTCACCTTAAGCACTTTTTTCATACACACCCCTCTCTTAATGTCTAAGTTGTATTAAAATATTTAATAAAATATGTAACACCACCAACATGGAACTTAAACAATAGTAACCAATAAGTTAAAGAACAAACTTAACAATAATAAACTATTAAGGGACTATGCTTAAACCCTTTCGGTTAGAGATGATAGCATGATATTGTTCATTTAGAAACAATTTTTTGATAGGCTATAATTCTGGACAGTGCTAGAGTTTGCCCTTTCAGTTGGAGATGGGCGCCTAAGTCCTTGAATGAATACTCAAAGGTGGCGGTGATAGGAGATGATCTCAGTATAAATAATATCGTATGTTAAAAATAAAAAATTGTTTGTCAAACATATGGTTCCTTTTTTAACTCTTTCGTCTAGATTTCGCCCAATTGAAGTGCTTTGGTAAGTCTTTAATTGCTGAATTGTGAATCAAAATTGGGCTTGAATTTGAGAGAATTGTGGCGCAAGAGCATAAATATCTACACATTTTAGCTTTGTAAGGAGGAGGAATTAGTCCTTTATTATTACGGTCTAGTAGCATTTTTCTTAACTAGTAAGTGAGAAGTTCGAATCTCATGTTTGACGAGTTCATAACCAATTATAATTCAAGAAATTACCAATCCAAATATTAATCATGTCACAAAATCCTCTAAATATGGCCAGTATTCTTCTTCTTTCGACTGCAAACTCAAACTATCTAACGTTGCATATAAAAGTAAGCTGTCAGGATGACCCCGATCTTCGACTGTAAACACGTGAGGCTTCCCATTTACACGAACAAGGCTTTGTCCCGGAAATTTTTTCACTTTGTTAATCTTCATCGCTCTTCTTACTGCAGCCGCTTCATCCCACCTTCTCTCCGATGCATATATGTTAGCCATCTCCACAAATGGAACTGCCCCCTCGAGGTCGGGCTCCAACTCAAATAGACGACCACAAGCGTATTCACCCATCTCTACGTTGCGATGAATCTTGCAAGCACTAAGCAACGCACTCCATATGCCGGCATCTGGTTTCACTGGCATACTTTCAACAAGCTCCACTGCTTCTTTTAACCTCCCTTTACGTCCAAGAAGATCGGTGATACAGGAATAATGATCTACCCCGGGATTTATATTGTAAACTTCTCTCATCATGTGAAAGAGCTCCAATCCTTTCTCAAGAAACCCTGCATGAGTGCAAGCTTGAAGAATGGCAAGAAACGTCAAGTGGTTTGGTTTCAATCCAAACTCCACCATCAGACTGAAAAGGTCCAGAGCTTCTTTGTATTCGCCATTCAAAGCACACCCTGTGATCATCGTTGTCCAGGAAACAACAGTTCTCACTGGCAAGACATTGAAGAGCTCTCGAGCACCAATAATATTTCCACATTTTGCATGCATGTCTATTAATGCATTGCAGACCACTATATTGTCTCTTAACCCATTAGAAAAGGCATATTGATGAATCCATTTTCCAAGCTCAAGTGCTCCTGTTAGGCCGCAGCCTGAAACCAGTGAAAGGACAGTAACCAAATCGGGTTTCACACCAGCAACTTCCATAGCATGAAACAACCTTAGTGCCTCGTCCAAATCCCCTCTCTCAGCATACCCACTGATCATAGCAGTCCATGAAACACAAGTCCTATCAGTCATGCCATCAAATAAAAATCGAGAAGATAAAATATCACTGCATCTGGAATACATAGATATAAGGGCATTGACAACAAAAATATCAGAATCACAGCCCAGTTTAATTCCATGACAATGAATCAGCGCGCCCTGGAACAGTTTATCAGGCTGAATGCACGAAGAAAGGAGGCTTACGATAGTGCTTGTATCGGGCCTATATCCATCGCACAACATCCATTTGTAAAAACTTAGAGCATTGATAAACTTTTCTAAGCTTCCATATCCGGCTATTAATGAGTTCCAAGATACAACAGTCCTCACACCAATCTCAACCCCATTAAATACAGCCATGGCGGAACTCAAGTCCTCGCACTTGGCATAGGCAGAAATCCAAGTGTTGGCCATTGAAACATCTCCATCTATCCCAATTCGAATCCCAAACGCGTGCACGGACTTCACCAATGCCAAATTTTTCGAATCCAAACTTGCCCGAGTCAACCCCACAACTGTAACAGTATCTGGCAGAATTCCGTCAAACCTCATGTCACGGAACAAACCCAACACTTTATCAAGAAACCCGGATTGCGCAAAAGCGAGAACCATCACGTTCCAGGAAGCCACGTCTCTCACGGGAATTCTGTCGAACAGAAGGCAGGCATCAGTGAGTTGTTGGCACTTGACGTACATGTCGAGCATTGCTGTTTGCACATAGAGATCGGACCAGAACGGCGACTTGAGGACATTGGAGTGAATGATTTGGGAGGAGCTGAGGCTGCACAGATTGGCAGACGCTTTGGCAAGCAAGGGAAAGGTGAAGTTGTCAGCTTCCAGACCATTTTGTTTCATTTGGCGAAAGAGGAGGAGGGCTTTGTGGGAACAATTTTGCTTCACACATTCTCTTATGGCGGAGTTCCACTCAAACACACCACCAATATTCTTTGACGGTTTTGAAAGGAGGACCATTAAATCATTGCCTTGGCCCCTTGGCCCCTTGGCCCCTTGGTCGTCTGAATCGTCTTCTGCTTTCTTATTTTTCTGTTCGATAACAACGTTTTTGAATGCCATTTTTATTTGACATCTAGATATGGTACGGGTACCCCGGTTGTTGACGAGGAAGCGTTAATGTCAGTGTCATACACTTAGGAGAAAATGCGTATCAATCATTCAAATAGACCCCTTCCATGCTTGCGGATGTGAGTAGGACACAACCACACCTCGGCTTTAATATAATTTGGATTATAACTAATGGAACCTCATAAAGAAAGAAAATTCAACTCACAACTTTCTTGTCAGATTATTATACACTGAAACAAATTCCAACAAAGATAAGTATCATGTGGACAGTTGCAACTCTAAGCTTCAGATCACCTTGCTCCTATAAATAAACAAGTGGCATCCACAGCTGAGAAAATTATAACAAGCTATTCAATGTATTCACGCAGATAAAAATCAGTTGGTACCAATTTTGAATAATTTCGGCAAGCTTTTCAACTCTGTCAGCCTGTCTAAAGGGTTGATCTGCTGCAATGGCTAATAAATCTTCCCCTGTTAAAATTTGATTTAAATATAACTATGAAAATCCAATTCTCATTAAAGAGACAAAACAATTTTGTTCTCATCATAATTTGGGCCGAAAAAGCAATTACCACAACTATTGCACCATAATGCTAAAACATAAACTTTTGAGGTCACTTTGTAAAAACACAAGAGTCCACAACTTCATGTAATTACAACTAGAACCCAAAAAGTTCAACAATAACAAAAACTTCATTAAAGGAGCAAAACAATTTGTTCTTTAGTGATTTTGGGCTTTTACGTAAAAATGTAAACTTTTGAGTCAAATTGCAAATACACAAAAGTATCAAAATTTTATGTAATTGTATAAAAGGCCCCAAAAGTACCCCCCCCCACACACACACTAAGGGGTGGCCGGTTTTGGTAGTGTAAAAATGGGGGGTTGGTTTTGGTGAAAATTCAAAATTTTAAAGTGTGTTGAAAAATTGAAAGGTATGGGTTGAATAATTGATTGGCATGGTTGAAAAGTTTGATTGGTATGGGTTATAAGAATAAGTTAGTCAAACAATAAATACACAAATCATCCATCACCAATCAATAACAAACCAAAACTTTATGAAAAACAACAAACACATTGAATCAAAACACCAAAGTTTTTTGTTCTTGGTAAGAACATCAAGAACATTGAAGAACACACATGAAAACTCATAAGAGCTCCATGAATGTTTTCACTCAATAAAACTCAAAAATACACTACTCAAAAGAGGGTTAACATCCTAGGGCACATAGGGGGTTCGAAAAGTCACTTTAAAACTCTTTTAACAAGACAAACATGAACAAAAAAATCCACCCTTTGGATTTGGCCGAATTTCCCCATGTACATGGCACCAAATTTTAGTTCCAATATTCATACTTAAATGAACTACATCTACAACATTTGAGATGCTAAATTTTCAAGCAAAATTTATATTCAAAACGCAAGAACAAATCTTGTAACATTTACAACATTTAAATCTCAAACCATGAAAAATACAAAACCCAAAAGGATTCACCCTACATTAGACCTAGGCCCTGATACCACTTGAAGGAAAAATTTTGTCCTAACTAAGAACATGTGAGAACATTTGAACACATATGCAAACTAATAACACTTTAAAGTAGGCATGCATTCAAAAACAATTCTAAAACTCATGACTTTCAAAGCCTAGTGAATGGTGAACCACAAGACTCTTTAACAACATTAAAGAGGATTCATTACCCTTGAAGCTCATCCTTGTTTACACAAGGGATTCACCCAAGTGGAGGGCCTTCAATGCACCTCCTAGCTCCTTAGATCTTCCTTGTGTTTTTCTTCCTTTTGATACTCCTTTACTCCTTGAGGATGTGAGGAAAGGATCTCCAAGAACACCAAAGATTTAGTGTCTCTAAGTCTCCACACTAAGGATGAGGTGTGAAGAAAGATTGCTAGCTATCCTTCCCCTAAGTGGCCGGCCTCTATGGAGAAAAAGAGAGAAAAAATTTCTCTTATTTTCCTCAAGAGTGAGAGAATGGCTATAAAGTTGCCTTTATACCACCTCACATGTGAGTGGCAAACTTGCAATTAACCCAAGTTTGCTACCACTCCCCCTTGGCCGGTTTTGACTTTGTTTTTGGGTTAATTTCCATTTAGTTTTAGTTGTCACACAACCTAAACTCAATGGGCCTTGTGGACCAAAAACCCTTCTGGGCCCTAAAATCCAAAACCAACTTAAAAGCCCAATACGAACCTTTCGTAAGATTAATTAACTAATTAATTAATCTTGACCATTCTCAATTAAACTATTTAATTGCTTATCCATCTCATATATATTTCTTCACTTTCATCCTTACTCGGTGTACGATCCATTAGGTTCCAATTAGTGAAGCAGTGGGTGATTGTTACTCTTAACGATCGATTGTGAATTGAAACTACATTTCAATTCTCCCTTTGATGTAGATTAGTGTTTGCTAATCCTCAGGGCTTCCACAAACCATGAGTGACACCTAGCAGTATGTCATGGCTACCCAAGCTAAGTATAAGTAGTTGGAGAACCTATCCAGTTACAATTACAATGTAATACAGTCCTTCCCTAATACAATAGTCTTAATCACATTGTTTGAGTGATATTTTGTTTCATGTCTACTATCAAATGTGATACTTCTCTACATGATTCAATTGAATATGATTTGGAACAAACTTCCTAAGTCATATTCTTATGCTTTGGCCAAAGACTCCCGAATCATATCTCAGAGTATTCTCCCTCCATCATGGAAGGTTATATATATCACTTGTTGTGCATTTATATGCCTACATGACTAGATAGCTTGACCCCAACAATGCCGTGGACACTCTCGATGGAATGTCTTTAACATGATCAAGGATCAAGGACCTAACCATTAGACATCTATGATGCCTCAGGTCAAAGGACTACTTTGTATATCGCAACTTACGAGTTCTTACATGACATGTATGTTCGAACTCCTTATTGATCTTTGTTCAGTGTACTCAATTACCTTTTGAGCACCTATGTGTTTGTCTCAGTGTCTAACACTAAAGGACTTGAGACTAGTCCTACTCACGCTTGAGTTAACATAACACATACTAACCTTAGCGGATTGTTAATGCCCAATTGGCAATCCTGTGGCTAGGAACGTTTTAGGAATGAACATAAGAGAAATGTCTCGTTAATCTAACTTACTTAGATCACTTCTGTCTTAGATTAAATACATTCCTTGGATTCCCTTATTGCTTAAACACATCATACAATAAATAGTGATTAACAATAAGATTTTATCTTCATTAAACATATAATAGTTTAACACAATAAGTATTCCAAAAGCTATTACATCAAATGAGTGGCTTGGTGGGTATACTTCCAACAACCAGTGCTTGGTAGTTTTGGGATTGGTCAAGTATGGTACAAATAGGGCTCCCTTGAGTTCCCGAGTGAGGAAAGCTTCTTGGTTGGGGACTTGAAAAATCCGAGTCACTGAGTAATCACGAAACTTCTAAGTACTGGAGTGTAGTAGCATATAGTGGGAGTCTCCCAAGTCTCCGGGCGAGGAGAGTTGCGGAAGAAGGTGCCTTACTTTTTGTCAATTTGTCAAAATAGCAAAGCTTTGTTTGTGATATCACATATCTTCATATATGTTTCAACCCAAAAATATTTCAAACTAGTTTGAACTTCACAAAGGCCCAACATTTTTATATTTTAGAAGCCCAATTCTTTCTTGCTTCATGTTGAGAAGTAGGGAAACAATAAAATAAAATAAGGCCCAAGTTTAGAAAGCCCAAAACACTTTCCCCTTGCTTTAGTCCAAATTTATTATGATTTCTAAAGAAAAAATTGTGAGGACCAAGGGAGGGGTGGCCCGCTGCCTCATTAAATATCTCTTCTTTTATGTTTTTATTTTTATTTTTATTTTTATTTATTGGGTAATGGCCAATGGGTGTGGGTTTATTGATTGTAGGTTTTTGGTTGTAGATTTTTGTTTGGGCACATAGCTTGTGTAGTCGAGGCTATTTCTAGGACACTATAAATTAATTTTGCTTCACACTATCTTGATCAAGAGTATGTGAAGTTTTTACATGTTTTAGTGTTGAAACTTTTTTGTTAAAGCTTTATAGGTGAAGCTTTGTGGGTGAAGCCTTTAGATTGAAGCTTTTTGGTTGAAGTTTTGTAGGTGAAGTTTTGTAGGTGAAGCTTTAGGTTGAAGCTTTGTAGGTTGAAGCTTTGTAGGTGAAGCTTTTAGGTTGAAGCTTTCTAGGTGAAGCTTTTATGTTGAAACTTTATGGGTGAAGCTTTTTAGGTTGAAGCTTTACAAGTGAAGCTTTTTAGGTTGAAACTTTACAAGTGAAGCTTTTGTTAGGAATGTTGGTACTACAAGATAGAAAATGCACAAAGTAAAATAGAAAATGGACACCAAGAATTTCTGTGGTTCGGAAATTTATGCCTATGTCCACCAACAAGGATCAATCTTCACTATATGAAAAAGATGAGTACAACAAGAATAGTCTTCCCAAGCCAAAGACAAGGCTTGATGGATACAAGAAAGTATAACACACACTTTCTATCAGTCTAAACTTAATTCAGTAGTGGAACACTCTCACTCTCACTCTTGGAGTGGAACTCTAGCTTTGGACTTGATCCTTTGCTACTCACTACTTTCTTGATTGGTTACATCACTACAACATCACACCCATATTTATAGGTGAGGACTTGGCACTCTACTAGTTTCTAGTTCCTTCTACAAACTAGAACTAGTTTCTAGTTTCTAGTATATTCTACAAACCTCTAGCTTAATTCTAGACTACAAAATTGTAGCTTCTAGATTTTTCCATTTGCAACCAAGGAAGCTAGTACTTTCTAGCTTCTTCCACCAACTTAATAACTTGCTAGAATTGTCTAGAATGCTCCAGCCACCTCACTTACTTACTAGAATAATCTAGAACATTCATCATGGGCTGGACCATATACCAACAATCTCCCCCTACAGTCCATGAGGGAGGAATTCCGATCATGGCTCCAAGTTACTTGGAGTCCATCCCAGCAGCCTTAATGCAGAATTCCAACTTTGATTTTGTGACTACCTTTGTCAACATGTATGAAGAATTATTATCGGTATGAATCTTCTTCAGCTGTAGCAACTTGTTCTCAATAACATCTCTAATCTAGTGATAATGAATATCAATGTGCTTGGTGAGTGAATGATATGTAGTGTTCTTGTTCAAATCCAGAGCACTTTGACTATCACAATAAACGCCATAATCACTTTGCTTCAAACCCAACTCTTGGAGAAACCACTTCAGCCACAACAACTCCTTGCATGCTTTTGTAGTGGCTATATATTTAGCCTCGGTTGTGGAAAAAACAACACACTTTTTCATCTTGGATTGCCATGAGACGGCTCCCCCTGCAAAAGTAAACAAGTACCCAGACGTAGATTTTCTACCATCCAGGTCACCTTCCATGTCAGCATCTGTAAATCCTTCCATGTTTGGTTTGGAACCGCCAAAGCATAAGCACATCTTAGAAGTCCCCTTCAAATATCTGAGAGTCCATTTAACAGCTTCCATGTGGTCCTTCCCTGGATTAGAGAGAAACCTGCTCACCACACCTACTGCATGAGCAATATCTAGCTGTGTGCACACCATTGCATACATGATACTTCCTACCGCTGAAGAGTACGGAACAACTGCCATTTTCTCCTTTTCTTCATATGTTTTTTGACATGACTCTTTGCTCAACTTGATATGATTGGCTAAAGGTGAGCTTACCAGTTTGGCTACTTTCATGTTGAACCTTTCAAGCACTCGTTCAACATACTTTTCTTGTGACAACCACAACTTCTTGGATTTTCTTTCACGAATTATCTCCATGCCCAAAATCTGCTTGGTTGGCCCTGAGTCCTTCATGTCAAAGGACTTAGATACCTCTTCTTTGAGCTTTTTAATCATAGAAGCATCTTGACCGACAATCAACATGTCATCAACATAAAGCAATAAAATGATGAATTTACCTCTAGAAAATTGTTTGATATAAACACAAGAGTCAACATGAGTTCTCTTGTACCCATTACTCACCATGAATGAGTTGAACTTTTTATTCCACTGTCTCGGAGCCTGCTTAAGACCATATAAGCTTTTCTTGAGCTTGCACACCAAATTTTCTTTACCTTTGACTTCAGATCCTTTGGGTTGCTCCATATATATCTCCTCTTCTAAATTACCGTAGAGAAATGTAGTTTTAACGTCTAACTGCTCGAGCTCAAGATCCATGCTTGCTGCCATACCAAGGATAACTCGAATGGAAGTCATCTTCACCACCGGTGAGAAAATCTCATCAAAGTCAACTCCTTTCTTTTGACCAAAACCTTTGACAAACAAACGAGCCTTGTACCTTGTCATGCTGTCGTCTATTTTCATTTTGAACACCCACTTGTTTTTCAATGCTTTTCTGCCGTTTGGAAGCTCCACCAGCTCATAGGTATCATTCTTTAATAAGGAATCCATCTCTGACTCCATTGCCTTCATCCATCTGTCAATGTCATTGTAATACCCTGAAAATTTAAATATATGGATTATATATATATATATATATATTCATAATTATGAAAGGTGGAGAAAATTGAAAATAAATCGATTTATGGTTATGAAGAATTTAATTGAGAACTTTTAAAGTTTTGTTTCCAGAAATTATTAAAGTTACGGGTTTGTATTATTGAGATTTTATTTTATTTTTGGAGAAATTATATTAATTCATTTGAGTTTAGTTTTAAATTAAACTGGTTATGAAGTTTAAAGTGGGCCTACCATCAAAATTATTATCCGAAATATATTATTCGAGGCTGGGGTATTACAAATGGTATCAGAGCAAATGATCCTATTCTACGAGATGCACTATTCTTGAGTCTTGTTGGTGTGAATTATGATATGCATTGTGGTTGCATTAATTCATATTTTTAGGAATAAGTGGCATTCATGGTTTATATGTGAAATACATATATAAAATGTATTAGGATTGTGGTACGATTTCCTTGGAATTATGAAAGTTTCGTTAATGAGAATTGTGATTTGCATTTATAATGCATTACTTCTAAGTTATTTGAGTAATGAGAAAGTTATGTGATATATATATATATATATATATATATATGTTGAGAATCATCATGAGGTGAAATGAATTGGATTGACATTCTGTTATGTAGTATGAGATATTATTGGGTTGTGGGTGTGAATTATGAATTGTATTGATATTGCATTATTTCATAAGTTCTATGAGTATGAAGAAATTTATGTGGAATACATATATTGTGAATTATGATGCTTTAAATTAAATTGAGTGGGAGTAGGAAAATTTTAAAATATAGTATTCATGTTATAGCTTTGAAGACGAGCATTTGATTCAAGTTTTGGATTAATCTTGAATTAAATTGATATTATGCTATGCATTATGAAAATGTTGAATGTTAAGGTGATTGTGAGGTAGTGGTAAGTACGTGGAGAATTTGTATTATACTTGGCACTTGAGATATTGAACTGGGCAAAAAGGCATGTGGATATAAGGGTGGATATGTGAATTGGGCAAAAGACCCGTGGATATGTGAATGGGGCAAAAGACCTGTGGATATGTGAATTGGGCGAAAAGGCCCATGAATGTGAAATTGGGCGAAAAAGGTCCGTGGATATGTGAAATGGGCAAAAAATGCCCGTGGATGTGAGAAATGAATGGGCACAAAGACCCAGTGTTCTGGAAGAAAAGCTCCTTGTGTGGGCTGTGAAAAAAAATGTGATGTGTATTGGCCAGGTATAGTATAATCTTTTCCAGCCTACCAGTCACTGATGAAGATAAAAGAAAATGGTGGTGAAATTAGTGGTTTGACAATGATAAGTATAGCTACAAATTTTAAAAATATTATGGCCATGATAATTTGGTTGGAAACTTTAATTTTTATGGAAGATATGGTGATTTTTCAAATGGGAAGGAAATTATAAACTGTAGTTATGGTTGATCATTATATTTGGAATGGTGAAAAGATTATGGAATTTTCTCCATTTATTTAGGGTGGACGTGAATGAAATTATGAAATGATATTTTATTTCGTTTAATATAAACGAATTTCCAGTTGTGTGATATGAGAAATTTTTATGATTGATAAAAAATTGATGGGGAAAAAAATTTTAATTACAAATTTGATTATTTTGGTTGCCTTGGTCTTGAGTTGGCATTGTTAGATTCGATATTGCGAACAAAAACTGATGATGAGCATATATTCTCGTAACTATGTGATTATTTAAAGTTTAATTTCATTGACCGTTAAAGTTATGATATATATATATATATATATTTCTCTCCCTTGGATGATGGAATGTAAGTAGTGCTCTGGAAGTGCGAGTCACTAATTTATTAAATTTGTGGCTACATTTGAGGTAAGTTAAAAGTGAAGCAATCGAAAGGAAGATTTAAAAGGTTTTAATTTTATTGTGGGCAATTTAGTTAATTGCGAAAATGAAGGGAACCATAAAATGAGAACTTATATTGGTGGTGTTGCGAATTTAGTTTTAATTTTTTTTCCATTAACCAATGAGTGTGATTGGAAATTTTCCATGAATTTGGTTGAAATTTTTTTTTATGTTCATTTTGCCAATCATAAAGTTTTGGCTGGAAATTTATAATATTTATGTTGCCAATGAGTATGGTTAGAAATTTTATTCTGCTAATAAATGTGTCTGGGAATAGGAGAATTTGAGTGATTATCACAATTATAATTCGTTGATTTGCTTTTTTTTTTTTTGGAACTTGAAAGTGTGGCATGAAATTTCGAGTACGTTAATATTAACGTTTTCCCGGTTGGGTTTTATGTTTGGGGAAGAGAAAGTTATAAATTCAAATTTGATTTGTTGGTTTGCCATTAACGAATTATGACAAAAAATTCTGATATTTTGTTAGTCATGATAGTCATGGTTTGACATTTGACATTTTAATCAACTATGCATTGCGGAAATGAAGGTTTAAACTTGAATGTGGAAAGAAGTGCAATGGCTCTAATCAATATGATTGTGCCTACATGTGCATTGTTTGGATTTTGGTTAGAGAAATATTTCATATTATTTGCACAGATGGTTAATAACAAAACGAGTGCCATGTGTGTGAAATCCCGGATGCCCTAAGTTCAAATGCAAAAGATGAACATATACTTAAGTTCAACCCGTGTTTTGGTTGGTTGATACATGTTAATTTCAAGCCTTGGTTTCATTTCAAGGTAATGAAAATTTCGGATCTTTATTTTAATATGGTAGCGAGTAATGATGGTTGGAATTCCAATGATTTTGGTTGAAATTTTTGCTAACTGATTTGTCAATTTTAGTGGTTTGGCTTGATATTGTGATATTTACTTAGCCACTGATGAATTACAGCTAGAATTTACGATATTTATTCTGTTAAGGTATGTGGCTAGAAGTTATGGTATTTTTACTTATCAAAGAAGGTGGTTGGAAAA
This sequence comes from Malus domestica, assembly GCF_042453785.1. Classification (NCBI taxonomy): domain Eukaryota; kingdom Viridiplantae; phylum Streptophyta; class Magnoliopsida; order Rosales; family Rosaceae; genus Malus; species Malus domestica. The sequence continues at coordinate 36,989,018 of NC_091675.1, read as the reverse complement.
CTGAGAAAATGGGTGCGATCACGATAAATTCTTCATTGATTTTTTTCTAATTTGAATAAGATCGTGGACAAAGGTTATAATCTTATTCACCATAGTGGAGATGGTGGAAATAGTGCTAGTTCTTGCTTGTAACTTGATGATTGAAATCTCAGGGACGAGATTTATTTTAACGGGAGGTGAATGTAATACCTTGAAAATTTAAATAAATGGATTATATATATTCATAATTATGAAATGTGGAGAAAATCGAAAATAAATTGATTTATGGTTATGAAGAATTTAATCTAGAACTTTTAAAGTTTTGTTTCCAGAAATTATTAAAAGTTACGGGTTTGTATTATTGAGATTTTATGTTTTTTTTGGAGAAATTATATTAATTCATTTGAGTTTAGTTTTAAATTAAACTGGTTATGAAGTTTAAAGTGGGCCTACCATCAAAATTATTATCCGAAATATATTATTCGGGGCCGGGGTGTTACAGTCGTTATGAGCTCTGGCCTCCTCATAAGTTTCAGGCTCTCCATAATTAGTCATCATGATGAAGAATACTTGGTAGACGGTCTTCGACTTCTGCTGGATCTTCTGACATGGTCTTCATTCTCTTGCGGGGTTGGAGGCTCCCCTTGATTGGGTTCTTCTTGAATCTACTCTTCAGGCTCCCTCTGATCAGCAATTTCATGGTCTGGCTTATCTTGATCAGGCTCCCCCTGATCAGCATTATCTGGTTATGCAGGCACTTCATTAGCAGTTGCTTCAAGGATGTCACCGTGACTTTCTTCATCTGAAGCTAATGGATCAACTCCTCTTACTGCACCATCTGGTTGTGCCTCTTTATCTGAATCCCCAATTGTTTGATCTTCATAAAAGATTACATTTCTACTTCTGATAAACTTCTTCTGGTATGGGTCCCATAATCTGTAACCAAAATCTTCATCGACATAACCAAGAAAGATGCACGGTGTAGATTTGTAGTCTAACTTCGATCTCTGCTCTTTGGGCACATGCACAAAAGCTTTGCAACCAAACACCTTCAGATGAGAGTAAGACACATCATTACTGGTCCATACTCTCTCTAGAACATCAAGACCTAATGGTACTGATGGAGATCGGTTGATCAAATAGTAGGTTGTCCTTACAGCTTTACCCTATAATTGCTTAGATAACTTTGCAGTCCTCAGCATACACCTAACTTTCTCCATGATGGTTCGATTCATTCTTTCAGTAACATAGTTATATTGTGGAGTTCCAAGAACTACCTTCTCATGATGTATGCCATGTTTCACACAATACTCTCTAAACTGGTGAGATGTGTACTCACCGCCATTGTTGCTACGAATGCACTTGAAAGGTTTCCCAGTTTCCCTCTCCACCATGGCATGGAACTCCTGGAATGTTTGAAACACCTGGTCATTGGATTTCAACAAAAACACCTAGACCCTTCATGAAGCATCATCAATATAAGTAACAAAATATTTATTTCTTCCAAGTGACTCAACTTCCATGGGACCACACACATCTGAATAAACAAGATCTAACAAATTTCCTTTCTTTGTAGATGGAACAGAAAAACTAACTCTTCTTTGTTTTCCGAATAACAGTGCTCATAAGAGTTTAACGACGTACCTTTGGCAAATGGAATGTAAGACTTATTTGCCAGAACTTATAGGCCTTTCTCACTCATGTGGCCTAGCCTCTTATGCCATAAGTCTAGAGATGAGTCATCCACATCATTCAACTCACCTTTCGAAACCTTGGCATTTGACCGGTACAACGTACAACAAAGTTGTGCTCTTACTACCACCATTAAGCCTTTAGTAAGCTTCAGTTTTCTTTCGCCAATATGGTGATAATAACCTTGTCGATCAAGGGTGCCAACGGATATCAGATTGAGACGTATATTAGGAATATGTCTCATATCTTTCAACATCAACTGGCAGCCGAGATTAGTTCTTAGGCAAATATCACCAATTCCAAAAATTTTGGAATATCTTTCATTCCCCATCTTCACTATGCCAAAGTCACCTTCTTTGTATGTACTAAAGAACTCCCGTTTGGATGTAGCATGGAAGGAAGCTCCATTGTCAAAGATCCATTTAATGTCTCTGTCAGAATCACCCATATGCAGACATTCACCAACAGACAATATTTCTAGTACATCACCACATATGACAGTGGTGGTGTTGCCATTATCATCTTTCTTCTTATTGTTTCCTTCCCTTTGCTCTCTCCTCCAAACTCGACAATTTTTCTTCATATGGCCTTCTTTGCCACAATGGTGGCATGCACCCCTGAACCTTGACTTGGATCGGCTAGGACTCATACCATGACCTCTAGGCCCTCTACTCTTACCTCTTCTGCGATTCTCTATGACAAGTACTTGGCTGCTATCTGTGCCAGAAGTCTTTCTCCTTGTTTTTTCATTAAGCATGTTATTTTTAACATTATCAAGAGTAAGAACACCCTTAGGAGCAAAGTTCCTTACACTCACCACAAAGGTCTCCCAACTATCTGGCAAGGATCTAAGTAACAAGAGTGCTTGCAGCTCGTCCTCAATCGTCATGTTCATAGTAGCCAACTGGTTGATGATATTCTGGAAATTGTTCAAGTGCTCTGCTACACTTAAACCATCCTTGTACTTCACCTTGATGAGCTCTTTGATCAAGAAGGCTTTCTTGGTTGGGTTCTTCTTCTCGAACAAGGACTCAAGCTTCATCCAAAACTCGTGGGCATTGGTTTCATTAAACACATAGTGAAAAACACAATCATCCACCCATTGTCTAATTGTACCTATTGCCTTGCAATTCATCTTCTTCCACTTGACATCGGACATGCTCTTGGGCGTAGCGGCAACTTCTTCAATTGGCTCATGCAGATCATTGCAATAGAGAATGTTCTCTATCTTTGGCTTCCATGTTACCCAGTTGGAGTTGGTGAGTTTGATCATAGTGACACTTCCTTCCATCTCGTAGTATGAGCCAACCAGTCTCTGATACCACTTGTTAGGAATGTCGGTATTACAAGATAGAGAATGCACAAAGTAAAGTAGAAAATGGACACCAAGAATTTATGTGGTTCGGCAATTTATGCATACGTCCACCAAACAAGGATCAATCTTCACTATATGAAAAAAAATGAGTACAACAAGAATAGTCTTACCAAGCCAAAGACAAGGCTTAATGGATACAAGAAAGTATAACACACACTTTCTATCACTCTAAACTTCACTCACACAATATGTAGTGGAACACTCTCACTCTCACTCTCACTCTCACTCTTGGAGTGGAACTCTAGCTTTGGACTTGATCCTTTGCTACTCACTACTTTCTTGATTGGTTACATCACTACAACATCACACCCATATTTATAGGTAAGGACTAGGCACTCTACTAGTTTCTAGTTCCTTCTACAAACTAGAACTAGTTTCTACTTTCTAGTATATTCTACAAAATTGTAGCTTCTAGATCTTTCCATTTGCAACCAAGGAACCTAGTACTTTCTAGCTTCTTCCACCAACTTAATAACTTGCTAGAATTGTCTAGCATGCTCCAGCCACCTCACTTGCTTACTAGAATAATCTAGAACATTCATCGTGGGCTAGACCATATACCAACAGCTTTTTGGTTGAAGCTTTTTAGGTTGAAGCTTATATGTTGAAGCTTTGTAGGTGAAGCTTTGTAAGTGAAGCTTTGTAGGTGAAGCTTGTATGTTGAAGCTTTGTAGGTGAAGCTTTTATGTTGAAGCTTAGCTTTGTAGGTGAAGCTTGTATGTTGAAGCTTTGTAGGTGAAGCTTTATAAGTGAAGCTTTTATGTTGAAGCTTTGTAGGTGAAGCTTATATGTTGAAGCTTTGTAGGTGAAGCTTTTAGGTTGAAGCTTCGCAGGTGAAGTTTTTTGGTTGAAGCTTTGTAGGTAAAGCTTTGTCGGTGAAGCTTTGTCGGTGAAGCTTTTTGGTTGAAGCTTTTGTTGGGCAACATAAATTGATTTTGCTTCACACTATCTTGATCAAGAGTGTGAATCTTTTACATTTTGTGGTTGCATCTTATTTGTTGTAGCTTTTGTTGTGCACCATAAATTGATTTTGCTTCACTCTATCTTGATCAAGAGTGTGTGAAGCTTTTACATGTTGTAGTTGCATTCTATGTGTTGAAGCTTTGTTGGCCTTCACCACATGTCATAATTAATAATAATTGCTTAATTAATAATTAATAAGTAGTTAATTATTAATTAACAATTAATTAAATAATTAATAATTATTTCGATAATTATTAATTAGTTAATTTCGGATTTTGCTTCCACTCTCTTGAGTAAGAGTGTGCGAGGCAAACCACATATTGTAGTAGTTGAAGGTTCGGAAGAACCATATAAATTGATTTTGCTTCGCACAGTCTTGATCAAGAGTGTGCGAAGCTTTCTTTGAGTTGTAGTGTTTGCATTGTTATAGAGGGGAAATGTCTGGAGTAGATGCAAGAGGGTTGAAGAGCTTGATCTTTGTATACCATGCACTAAAGCCCTTGTTGGCTTGTAATAAGACTTTGTTAGTGACTATATGTGACGAACCGTCCCGAATTAAAATATATTTTATCCTCGAGTGCATGAAAATAATTATTTTGCCCTCATGGGTCTTGTGACGTGAATGTATGTATATAATCTTCAATTATTTTTCCATTGACGTGATTAAGTTGTATTCGACGTTATGAGAGCGTGGATGCAAGTTAGGGCCAAGTCGGGTATGTAGAGAAAATGTTATGATGAAGTAAGGGAAATTGGGTTGGTTCTTTTAGTTTGATCCAATTGCATGGATCTTGGGTTTGGTAGCCCAATCAGGGCTTGAGGTTGTTTTAGGTGGCCAACCCCGTAAACTACACACACACACACACGTGCAACCTTGTTCTTTCTTTCTTTCTCTCTCTCTCTCTCTCGAAAATTCCTTCCGTTCGTACGATTCGATTCCTCCAGCCTTCAAACACCATCAAACACCCATGGATCGAGTGATTGGAGGTCACCATCATCTTCCTTGTGACTCCACGAGTCTAGTGACACTTTTGGGACGAAGAACAGTTCACGGGAACCCGAGAACTTAGAAGCTCCAACGGAGTACCCTGTTTCCCCGATGTGATCGTCGAGGTTTTACTTGTTTTTTAGACTTAGAAAGGTATTAATACAACTCCTTTAGTGTTTTAGACTAATTTTGGTTAAGTTTGGACGTCGAAATAAGCTCAATTGTGGGTTTCTAGGTTTAGCCGAAATTTCGAGGAATTTTCTGACAACTTCTCGTCGGTTTTAGGACCTCTAAAGGTAAGAACATGTTCTACTCGTTCAAGGCTTCAAATCCATGTAAAATTTATGGAATTTGGTTGAAAAATGAAGAAGATATTGAAGTTTTACAATTTTTCCAGTTTCCGACGACACAGCAGCGATCGGCGCTGGAATTCGACGAACATCGGAGAAGGAAGGGGAATATTCTGTCAACTTTGATGGAATATACTAACGGCGTCAGGTAAAGTTAACAGTATATGCTTCTATTTACAGAATATTCCCTAATGGCGTCAGTGTGCCAGGCACGTGTCTGCGCATGGCCGTCGCGTGTGGCTGTGCCTTGGCCGGTGCGTGAGGGCACGTGGGTCATCAAAAAATTATTCTAAAAATATGAGGATGCTCGTGGTGTTGAGTAGACCACGATGGTATATTCAAACACCTCAATTGAGCAATGTATGAGAAGTTATTACACAATTTTGGTTATGTACTTAAAATTAACGTTAAAATAGTGGTTTCACATATAGGTGAGACGTTTCCGAAGGATGAGCGTAGCCAGGCGAGACTCGGGGGTTACGATCCAACTACATACCAATGAATGGGCTTTTGATTTCTATATATACGTATATATGCTTTGCGTTTTCCCAGAAATTTGTTTTACATGGAGTTACGACTTTAAATGCCATGTCAAATGTTGGAAGTATGCCCACAAAGCCACTCATTTGATGTAATAGCTTTTTGGAATACTTAATGTATTAAACTTTTATATGTTTAATGAAGGGCAAAGCTTATTGTTAATCACTGTTTATTGTATCATGTGTTTAAGTAATAAGGGAATCCAAGGGATGTATTTGATTTAAGAGACAAGTGATCTAAGTGAGTTAGATTATCGAGACCATTCTCTTATGTTCATTCCTAAAACGTTCCTAGCCATAGGATTGCCAATTAGGTATTGACAATCCGCTAAGGTTAGTATGTGTTATGTCGACTTAAGCGTGAATATGACTAGTCTCAAGTCATTTGGTGTTGGACACTAAGACAAACACATAGGTGCTCGAAAGAGTAACCGAGTACACTGAACAACGATCAAAAGAGAGTTCGAACATACATGTCATGTAAGAACTCGAAAGTTGCAATATGCACAGTAGTCCTTTGATCTGAGGCATCATAGATGTCTAATGGTTAGGTCCTTGATCTTTGATCATGTCAACGACATTCCCTCGGAGTGTCCACGGCATTGTTGGGGTCAAGTTATCTAGTCATGTAGGCATATGAATGCACAACAAGGGATCTCTAACCTTCCATGGTGGAAGGAGTATACTCTAAGATATGATTCTAAAGTCTTTGGCCAAAGCATATGAATATGACTTAGGAAGTTTGTTCCAAATCATATTCAAGGGAATCATATAGATATGTATCACATTGGATAGTAGACATGAAACAAACTATCACTAAAACAATGTGATTAAGAGTATTGTATTGGAGAAGGACCGTATTGCATTGTAGTTGTAACTGGATAGGTTTTCCAACCAATTCTACTTAGCTTGGGTAACCATGACATACTGCTAGGTGTCACTCATGGTTTGTGGAAGCCCTAATGATTAGGAAACACTAATCATAAAAGGGAGAATTGAAATGTGGTTTCAATTCATAATCGATCGTTAAGAGTAACAATCGCCCACTACCTCGCTAATTGGAACCTAATGGATCGTACACCGAGTAAGGGTGATAGTGAAGAAATTAAATGAAATGGATATGCAATTAAATAGTTTAATTGAAGAATGGTCAAGATTAATTAATTAGTTAATTAATTTTACGAAAGGTTCGTATTGGGCTTTTAAGTTGGTTTTGGGTTTCGGGGCCCAAAAGTGTTTTGGTCCATAAGGCCCATTATGTTTAAGTTGTATGACAACTAAAACAAAATGGGCAATAAGCCCAATCACAACATATAGGCCGGCCATGGTGAGGAGATGGTGAAAGTTTGCTTAATTGCAAGTTTGCCATTCACCAAAGAAAAGTGTTATAAAAGCAACTTTATAGCTATTTTCTAATTAGGGTTTTCTTTGAGGCAAAGAGGTGAAACATTTTCTCTCTTTCTCTCTACAAAGAGGCCGGCCACTTAGGGAGATTAATCTAGCAATCTCTTCTTCCCTAAGTCATCCATTTCATCTTCACACTTAACCCTTGGTGTGGAGACTTAGAGACACCAAACTTTTGGTGTTTTGGAGATCCTTTCCTTACATCCACAAAGTCCAAAGGAGCACAAAAGGAGAAGGAAATCACAAGCAATATCCAAGGAGCTAGGAGGTGACTTGAAGGCCCTCCACTTGGGTGAATCCCTTGTGTAAACAAGGATGAGCTTCAAGGGTAAAGAAACTCTAAATCTTTACTTCTCTTTAATGTTGTTAAAGAGTTTATTGGTTCACCATATACTAGGCTTTGAAAGTCATGGGTTTTATGAATTGTTTTTTAATGCATGCCTACTTTAAAGTGTTAATAGTTTGCATATGTATTCAAATGTTCTTACTTGTTCTTAGCTAGGACAAAATTTTTCCTTCAAGTGGTATCAGAGCCTAGGCCTAGTTTATGGTGAATCCTTTTGGGTTTTGTGATTTTCATGATTTGTGATTTAAATGTTGTAAATGCCCTAAGTGCTGTTTTATCATCTGCCTCAACACAACGAGAGTACTTGTTGAAGGAAAAATGTTGTCCTAGCTAAGAACAAGTAAGAACATTTGAATACATATGCAAACTATTAACACATTAAAGTAGGCATGCATTCAAAAACAATTCATAAAACCCATGACTTTCAAAGCCTAGTGAATGGTGAACCAAAAGACTCTTTAACAACATTAAAGAGAATGAAGAATTTAAAGATTCTTTACCCTTGAAGCTCATCCTTGTTTACACAAGGGATTCACCCAAGTGGAGGGCCTTCAAGTCACCTCCAAGCTCCTTGGATCTTGCTTGTGATTTCCTTCTCCTTTTGTGCTCCTTTGGTCCTTGAGGATGTGAGGAAAGGATCTTCAAAACACCAAAGGTTTGGTGTCTCTAAGTCTCCACACCAAGGGTGAGGTGTGAAGATGAAATGGATGACTTAGAAAAGAAAAGATTGCTAGATAAAATCTCCTCTAAGTGGCCGGCCTCCTTGTTTAAAAAGAGAGAATAGGTTTCACCTCTTTTCTACAAGAAAAACCCTAATGAGAAAAATAGCTATAAAGTTGCTTTTATAACATTTTTCTTAGGTGAGTGGCAAACTTGCAATTAAGCAAACCTTCACCCTCTCCTCACCATGGCCGGCCTATTTGTTGTGATTGGGCTTATTGCCCATTTTGTTTTAGTTGTCATACAACTTAAACATAATGGGCCTTGTGGACCAAAACACTTTTGGGCCCCGAAACCCAAAACCAACTTAAAAGCCCAATATGAACCTTTCGTAAAATTAATTAACTAATTAATTAATCTTGACCATTCTTCAATTAAACCATTTAATTGCATATCCATTTCATTTAATTTCTTCACTTTCATCCTTACTCGGTGTACGATCCATTAGGTTCCATTTATCGAGGTAGTGGGCGATTGTTACTCTTAACGATCGATTGTGAATTGAAACCACATTTCAATTCTCCCTTAAAATTAGTGTTTGCTAATCATCAGGGCTTCCACAAACCATGAGTGACACCTAGCAACATGTCATGGTTACCCAAGCTAAGTAGAATTGGTTGGAGAACCTATCCAGTTACAACTACAATGCAATACGGTCCTTCTCTAATACAATACTCTTAATCACATTGTTTAAGTGATAGTTTGTTTCATGTCTACTATCCAATGTGATACATCTCCATATGATTCTTTTGAATAAGATTTGGAACAAACTTCCCAAGTCATATTCATATGCTTTGGCCAAAGACTCTCTAATCACATCTTAGAGTATTCTCCTTCCACCATGGAAGGTTAGAGATCCCTTGTTGTGCATTCATATGCCTACATGACTAGATAGCTTGACCCCAACAATGCCGTGGACACTCCAATGGAATGCCTTTGACATGATCAAAGGTCAATGACCTAACCATTAGACATCTATGATGCCTCAGGTCAAATGACTACTTTGCATATTGCAACTATCGAGTTCTTACATGACATGTATGTTCGAACTCTCTTTTGATCGTGATTCAGTGTACTCGATTACTCTTTCGAGCACCTATGTGTTTGTCTTAGTGTCCAACACCAAATGACTTGAGACTAGTCATACGCACTCTTGAGTCGACATAACACATACTAACCTTAGTGGATTGTTGATGTGAAAAATAAGTTAACACACAAAATTAAACCCTCTTTTTATCAAATGTAGTAAAGTATGTAAGTAGGGTATCGTTCTAGGCCGGGGATTAGGAGGGATTGCTAATCTATTCTAAATTAATTTAAAAATATTAAATAAGACTCAAGGACACAAAACTAGGCTAAAAACTCTAATAACTCGAAACACACTTAAAATGACTCAAAATAATGAAAACAATTAAATTAAACACTAGGAATTGAAATGGACGGAAATTAAATTAAAAGACTAACAATAAAGAAAACTAACTAAATAATATAATTTAATAATGGAAGGGTGTTTGGTTTTGACTAGAAGTAAATTAAACTTAAATAAATTACAGAATTGACAAAAACATGAAATTAAGGTGAAAGGATAAGTGATGGATTAGCTAGAGGGTTCTTCTCTACACATGACACATATGCAACCTAAATTGATTTTCAGTTGTTCTTTCAATAAGTTGTGAATCTCAACACTTCAGATTAACCGTGAACAGCACTTTTTTAATCTTCAAGTTTTCCTTAAGTTATTGAATTGGACGGGAAAACGCATACAACAATTCAAAACATTCTTCAAAAGTCCCCTACGTGAAAAGCACAATAGAGATACAATCAAAGATCATTAAACTTTGTGAAAACTATAAGCATTGACGAGGCATTCGTAACTATGAAAAGCATGATACTCTTGCCAAGAATTTACTTAACGTGATTGTGACTAGCAACCTTTACTACTTGTGAAAATAAGTTCATAACGATTAGGTGAAATTCACTTATATTCTAGCATCAAATTCATGCATGTAAATTAAGCGTGCACTCTCAACCAACATACACAAATCAGTTTTTATACGAACGGATAAGTAAATTGAAATCACAACTTATGATCACTCATATATTTCATGCATTTATACCATCCATTTCTAGAGTTTTTGTGATGTTTTTATATTAAAATTATAGCAATTTACTATACTTTGTGTTAATGTATAATTAATTTTGTGTTAGTATTGTTTTCACAGAAATAATGGACTGATAGAGAAAAATAAATAAAAGAAACATAAAGAAAGGAAAGTGGAGTGAATGGAATAGGGTTGGTGAAGCTAATGGACGGAATGAATGGCAGAAAATAAGAAGAAGTGATGCATGAGCCTCGGGGATGGAATAAAAATTAAAAGACAGGTTAAAGGGATTGGTAGCTGGAAAGGAAAAGCACGGGGAGTGTGAAGAATGGAAGAAAATAATAGAATAAAGAAGAAGTGGAAGGAGACAGCGTAAAAGAAGGAAGAGAAAGGAATGGCTGCGTTGGCAGCTATGTAGAGAGAGAACTGGCGCGGGAGATATAAAAAAAAACGTGAAAGGGAGAGAAGGCGGGGGGGGGGAGCTGCCTTTGGGCAGCTCGCAGAGACGCAAGGGACAGGGTGAGCACAGGAAGCTGCCTTTGGCAGCGTGAGAGAAAGAAAGAAAAACAGAAAAATAGAATAAAAAAAAGGAATAAAAGAAAGCTGCCTTTGCAGCTGGGGGGAGAGAAAGAGAGAACTGACAGAAACAGAAGCAGCGTGAAAGGCAGCAAGGCTGCTTTGCGCAGGACAGGTCAGAGAGGAGATAGACACGGGGAGAAGGGAGACTGACGGGCACAGTGAGAAGAAAATTAGAGGCTTCACTTCATTTCTCTCGGTTTAATCTTTCCAAACTCCTATTTTATTTCTGTTTTTAATAATGTGTAATTAAATTTATGTTGGCTAGAGGTTAATTCAAAGCCATGATTATATTTGTAATATGAATTGATTACCTTCAGTTGTGATTTCATAAGTTGTGAATTCAATTTACTTATCCGTTCGTATAAAAACTGATTTGTGTATGTTGGTTGAGAGTGCACGCTTAATTTACATGCATGAATTTGATGCTAGAATATAAGTGAATTTCACCTAATCGTTATGAACTTATATTCACAAGTAGTAAAGGTTGCTAGTCACAATCACGTTAAGTAAATTCTTGGTATAAGTTTCATGCAAATCATAGTAACGAGTGTCTCGTCAATGCTTATGTTTTTCATAGAACTTAATTATTCTTGCTTGTATCTCTATTATGCAATTCATGTAGGGAACTTGTAGGGAATGTTTTGGGTTGTCGTATGCAATCATCCAACCCAATAACTTGTGGAAAAACTGATGGTTAATTAGTGCAATTCACGGTTAATTTGGGGCGTTGAGATTTACAATTTATTGAAAGAACAACTGAAAATCAATTTAGGTTGCATATGTGTCATGTGTGGAGAAGAACCCTCTAGCTAGTCCGTCATTTATCATTTTACCTTAATTTTATGTTTTTGTCAATTCTGTAATTTAATTAAGTTTAATTTACTTTTCATAAAAACCAAACACCCATCCATTATTAAATTATATTATTTAGTTAGTTTTCTTTATTGTTAGTATTTTAATTTAATTTCCGTCCATTTCAGTTCCTAGTGTTTAATTTAATTGTTTTCATTATTTCGAGTCATTTTAAGTGTGTTTCGAGTTATTAGAGTTTTTAGCCTAATTTTGTGTCCTTGAGTCTTATTTAATATTTTTTAAATTAATTTAGAATAGATTAGCAATCCCTCCTAATCCCCGGCCTAGAACGATACCCTACTTACATCTATACTACAATTGTCAAAAAGAGGGTTTAATTTGTGTGTCAAGTAATTCTCACACCAACTTATGAAATCACAACCGAAGGTAATCAATTCATATTACAAATATATTCATGGTTTCGAATTAACCTCTAGCCAAAATAAATTTAATTACACATTATTAAAACAGAAATAAAATAGAAGTTTGGAAAGATTAAACCGAAAGAAGGTGATCTGTTGCTGTGCAGCTTCACTGCGTCGTCAGTACGTGCTCTATCAGTCCCTCCTCACATGCGTCTGCTGGTCTCCCTGCACTGTACTGCCCTGCCCGTGTCTCTCCTCTCTCCTGCACGTCCTCTCCTTCTTCCTGACCTCCCGCGCCTCACTTGCCCCGTCAGCCTTCCACCTGCCCGCTGCTGTCAGTCCTTCTCTTCAGTTCACACTGCCTTGCGTCCGTCACTCCCTTCTCACCCCTCGTTTTCTCTCCGCAGCTTCACGCTGCCCAAAGGGCAGCCCTCTGCCTTCCACCTATTCCCTCTCTCCCCTCTCCTGACCTGCCCTCCTTCTCTGCACAGCAGCAAGTGCTGCGTATTTCCTTTCAAGCTGCCCAAAGGGCAGCTCCCCCTTTTCCGTTTCTCTCCTGTCCTCCTCACGCTGTTTTTTCTACAGCTGCCACGAGGCAGCTCTCTCCTCAAGCTCTCGGTTCTCTCCCTTCTATTGTTTCTGACTCCACACCATAACCCCGTGTCACGCCCTGCATGTTCCTGCGAGCTGCCCAAAGGGCAGCTCCCTTCTCCCGCTCCAAGACCCCCCTACTGACTTTCCCCGCTTATCTTTTATCTTCTTCCTTTTATTCTCTCGCTGACATCCCGGCTTTCTTTCCTCTCTCACACGCTGCCAAGGCAGCTTTTTCCCATCTGTCCCCGCGTGCTCTTGCTTTTGACTCCTTGGATTCCTTCTCCGCGTCCAGCTGCAAAGCAGCTCTCCCTCTTGGATCCCTTTCACGTTTTCTGCTTTTCTCTATTGCTCACGCTGTCTCTCCACTTCTTCTATTTAATTTCTCAGTGCTTTCCACTTTCTTCTCCTACAAACACAATAAATTAAAAGTATCATAAATACTTAAAGCTTTAACTAAATTAGACAAGACAAGAAAAGAAATATAAAAGGATGAAATATATAGTTTAAATATTGGTTTATCATTTAGCGTCACAATGGGTTGGCAATATTGTAATTTAAATTTGCTTTTGACGAATTTATTACATAAAATTTCACTTGTTCTATTTTTATTTTCTTTGCATAACAAATCCTATAAACACAAAAATAACGTAAATAGCTCAAAAATATAAGGAACTAACTAAGAAAAGACGAGTGAATTCGAAGTAAAAATATATATAAATATGATCCGATCAATTGTCAATGCCCAATTGGCAATCATATGGCTAGGAACGTTTTAGGAATGAACATAAGAGAAAGGTCTCGATAATCTAACTTACTTAAATCACTTGTCTCTTAGATCAAATACATCCCTTGGATTCCCTTATTGCTTAAGCACATGATACAATAAATAGTGATTAACAATAAGCTTTGCCTTTCATTAAACATATAAAAGTTTAATACAATAAGTATTCCAAAAGCTATTACATCAAATGAGTGGCTTTGTGGGCATACTTCCAACACTTGTGGCTAAAGCGACCGACATATTCATGCAATGACTCGTCTGATTTCTGACGAATGGTGTATAACTCATCAACGGAGTGTAAGCGATCAACTTGGAAGATGTGTTGAGCCACGAAGAGTCTTTTTAGCTCAGCGAAAGAATCCACAGTTTTAGGTTGAAGACGACAATACCAATTGAAAGCTCCACCAGATAGAGTTGAGGGGAATATGAGACATCGTTCCTTATCATTGTGTCTTTCGTATGCCATGGTAAATTCGAAGAAGTGGATATGCTCAATTGGATCTTCCTTCCCAGTATATGATTGTAACCCAAGCTTTTGTTTAGTTTTTCCTTGTAGAGGGGTGCAAATGATCCTTCTTGTTAGAGAGTCTGGCCTTGGCTGATTCCAGTCAAGTATTTTAGCCTGACACTCAGCCTTCAGCTTGTTCACTTCTTTGATAAGTTGCAAGATAAGGAGGTCATGAGTGATGTTAGGCACCATTAGAACTTCTCTTCGAAAGTTTCTCACATTTTTTGGAAGTATGGAAGTTTGGTCAAAGGCATGTGGCCTTTCCCTGGATTCACCGTACTCGTTTCTAGGACGTGTCTATTGAAAGTCCCCCAAGTCTCCTACACCTTTTTGTCCTTCAAAGGCTTGTCGTTCCTTTCCTGGATTGGGGGTTGGCCTACGTTGTGGTAGAGGACTGAGCCCTTTGATGACCTTTGGGTCTTTGATCATTGAGCTTATGTGGATGGGGTTTTCTCGACCCTGTCTCAAGAAGTCTCGATAGTCGCAATAAACAGTTTTCAATCTTTCCACTCCTTTTGCAAGGAGGCGTCTCCCTCCACTCCTCCTACTTCGAGTCAAAACAGCTAGGTTGAGAGAAGTCTCACGTTGATCAACACATTGATGAGTAGCTCGCTCCTCATTAGGAATATCCATGTTGAAGACCGGTAAGCCCCCAGGTTGGGGGGTACCCAGGTGATGGTTGACGTCCATAGAGGCAATGGGCTCGTGTGATTGAGTATGCCTAGCCGCATGGAGCATTTTGAAGAGCTTATCATGCTGCTCCTAGAGGATTTCATTCTTCATTGCTATCTTGTTGTTCTGAGCCTCCAGCTCTTCGACTTTAGCTTGGAGAGCAAACTTATTTCATTCATTCCTTCGCTACCTCACACTAGGCACAAGGGGAGTGTCGTTCTGTGTGTTGTGGCTTTCTTCGCTCCCCTTGTTAGAGAAGGATGCCTGATTGAATAAGAGTGTACAAACAATGGAAACCAGCTTGACAAAGTTGGAGAGAGAATAGGAATAAGTGTCTCTTCCCACAGACGGCGCCAAATGTTGACGCACAAAATCAATGAAAACTTTGGAACAACGTAAAGTTTCAAGTTTGTGACCTTCGCTCGGTTGCTCCAGTCACCTAGTGAGGATAGTATGTAAAGAGATAGAGATAGAGAAGCAAATGCAAGATGTACGTGGTTCACCCTAAGTTTGGCTACGTGCACGATGTAGAGGAGTTCTCATTAATAGTGAAGGGTTCACACAAATACATAGGTTCAAGCATAATCATCATTAATGAGTTCTAATGACTAGTTTAAGTACAATAATGACATTAGGGATTAACTGTAGGAGAATGGTCTTCTTTTATAGTTGAGGAGAGTCTCCAGCTTTTGTCTGCGGTTGATGTGGGACTCTGTGAGCTTTATTCTGACGTTGACATGTATCATGCTATAATTGACCTCCTGGTTGGAAGGAAACTCTTGTGTTTCGGCAAAGGTGCCTCGGCATGAACCCCTCAGTGGGTTCTTGAAGGTATGATGTTGACCGGTGCTTGGTAGTTTCAGGATTGGTCAAGTATGATACAAACAACATTGGTGATATTACGTCATACTGAGTTGGTGTCACATGCTAGATCAGAGGGGTCATAATTCATATGGTCCGTAGCACTGGAGTCTATGATCAAGTATTATCACTGTTCACATGTAAAGCATAACCACATTTACCTGAAGACTTCGAAGATAGGTTAGTTGAACTAAAGACAACAAGATCATCTTGAGAAATTAAAGATAATTCAAACATCGAAGTTGCGAGATTGGCAATTACATCTCACACTTCCTTCACTGTTGGTAGGTAAAGAAGATACCCAATTAAATTGGGTTCCATAGAATTAATTAGCCAACCTTTCATGATGGCATTCTCTGTGCGCCTTATGGTGAAAACCGGATTATCGGTAGGAGGTTGAGGATTACTTTCAAACAAGTATCCCAGCTTATCTTCGCCGGCAACAACATCTCAACAATTTGAGACCAAACTCCATAATTGGCACAGTTAAGTTTGATGCCAATTGATGCCGTAGATGAATCGTGATGGACGATTTGTGTGACAACTTGTCGGGTTCATGGTAGGACCTTAGGATCTCTACTCTGATACCATGCTAATTTGGGCTAATTTTGAAGTTTAATTTTTTGATATTATTCATCCTCAAATGTGTAAAATATATAGAAAATACAAATACACCTCAGTTACTCCTCATACACTGAACAAAAAGTACAAGAGTTAATGAACCTATGTATAAGATTCAATGAACCCAATTGTTCAATAAACCTGATTAACATAACAAAGTCGATTTAACAACTTTCTGTGAAAGATGGCTCATGCCACTTTTGTAAGAGAATATTCAACTCACACCAACAATTGCTACTAGCACGGATTCACTGGTACACTAGTGTCATGTGCCTATGAAATAAAGATCTGTAAGTTTTTGTCCGCATAGATGTACTTTTGCCATGAAGTTGTTCATGACACTGTTGTAACAAATATTGTCCAAGTGGTATCACCGGTGCAGTAGATGATTGCCATGTGTGCACCCTTTCAAAAGGTAACTTCTTACCAATTTTTCTTCAATCGAATTAAAATGCCCAACCGAAAATGTATGAGAAGAAAAAGAGTACAGAGACACTATTTTGTTCCTGAAGGGAAAGGCAAGCATAACAAAGTTGTTCTAAGCTTTACAAAAGCAACTGATATTTAAAGTACAAAACTTGTTAAATAATCTACCAGCTATTATTTATATCCCAATTTGGCCACCTTTAAAGTGCAAAACTAATTAAATATATAATTACATATCAGCTCGAAAATTCGAAAATCTGTCTGATACAACATTATACAACAATTATGCACATCCCAGCAGCCCAAATTTTGACCACAGAATGGCATGTCAGGCTCTTAGCTATAAGATAATTACAAAACAAATTACAATGTTATGACTGCAAGCTGCCTTATACAGTCATCGACCTGAAAAATGACGACACATCTTCAATATAACTACATTCGGGAATGTAATTTTGGGACTACTTGAAACAAAGTCGCAATAGCCAACCTAACCGAACAGAGTTACAAATCCAACTCTTATTAAACTTTGGTTGAATAAGCCCCAGTGCTCAGCTTCTAAAAAACCATCACAAACCTGTGAAATGGTAGTTCAGGATCATATTTGTTGCTAGAAGAACCATGATATAGTCTGCATTCCCAAGATCGACCCTAATTCTCTTCAAGGATCAGAAAGTTGACTTGTAAAACCATGAGCTGGATTTCCCTCCACTTGAAAAATGCAACATAATATGTTTATAAGAAAGAGCGGAGTGCAAGTGTCTTTGTAGTTACAAACAGCAATCACATTTGGTATTCTATTCTATTCTTGTACATCAATCGAGCGACTACAAAAAATTTCAAACAGTTAACGGGCAGCTGTACTCACCCATTTGGTTTCTCTAAGACCCAACTATATCATATGGATCATATCTTTTTCCTGTTAATGATGTGGTAAGATCCATTAACAATATCAGAGACAAGGTTGGTGGGTTTGACCAAGTAATCATCCCGGACAAGCTTTGATTTAAGTTCTCCCTGTTAAAGTCATTCAACTTGTTGCCAAAATTCCCATACATTACAAAACACGAAGACATAAAACTACTTATTTACTTGAGCAGAAAAGGCATTTTGGTGCCATGACCCTTTAAGGACGTTCAACACTCAGCTCTCTTTTCATTTGAAACCTTGTTTCTCTATCTCAACTCTCATGGATGAAGAACTAAAATGATAGATTGTATAAATAGAATAAGCTTCACTCACCAATTGTTTAAGCAGTTCCTGTTATTAATCTCTCCCGCTCATCGAACTTTTTCACCTTTATGAGGCCAATGAGAACCTGAAGACCAAAAAATGCACAAAAGACATATGCTACAATGGCAGGAACCTGAGAATAAATAGGTAGCATCAGAATCGAGCTTTGAAGAAAATCAGACAACAGGGATTCAAACACAATGCCATAGGTACCAAAAGTAATTTGATAGCTTACTCGAATGGAATTAATATACAAGATTGTTGCGAGATTTATTAGGCTTCCAGCAGCAACTGCCTGCAAATTAGTCAAACAAAAGATCAAGCCAAGTGGACATCATGCCATTATAAGATTTAGCAGACAAGAGAGACGTTCAACTAGTTGAGCTGTAAATAGTACATATCAGTAAAGTAGGAATTTTCATATAAGCTTTAGCAGACGAGAGATACAGAACTATAAACGTGCACCTAGTTCAGAACTGAAGATGACTCAGAAAAGCAATCAAAACCTCTACTCTACTTCCCAAACCGTCAATGTGCGTCTTCTGCTTTTTTATTTTTCTGTTCGGTAAGAACTTTTTTAAATGCCATTCAATAATGCTACAGTTAAAACTGATTTATTTGATTTCTAGATATGGTACCCCCGTTGTTGACGAGGAAGCGTTAATGTCAGTGTCATACACTTATGAGAAAATGCATCTAAATCATTAAAATAGACCCCTTCCATGCTTGCGGATGTGAGTAGGACCAACCACACCTCAGTATGGCTTTAATATAATTTGTATTATAACTAATGGAACCTCATAAAGAAAGAAAATTCAACTCACAACTTTCTTGTCATATTATTATATACTGAAACAAATTCCAACAAAGATAAGTATCATGTGTGTATGCCATTAGGTCATGAGTAAGTTCAACCCACATTTCCAACAGTCTTCTGGACAGTTGCAACCCGCTGGAATGCCCTCTCAGATTCCAAAGCCCGAACTCTAAGCTTCAGATCACCTTGCTCCTATAAATAAACAAGTGGCATCCACAACTGAGAAAATTATAACAAGCTATTCAATTTATTCACAGATAAAAATCAGTTGGTACCAATCTTTGTATAATTTCAGCAAGCTTTTCAACTCTGTCAGCCTGTCTAAATAAGTTATACAACGCACGAGACTGCCTGTCCCATCTATTTCTGAGGTCCTGGAACATTTATAAGTTTAGTGTAAGAATGGGGTTTGTACTAGAAAGATTGTACAATATGAAATTTAATATGGATGCTAAGAGTTTGCCTTTATAATGACTTCAACTCCAGCTTCACGAAATTTTAGCAATTCCAGTGCATAGCTACAGGGCAGAGTGTCCAAGACTTGTCAAAAACAAGGGGAAGTAACAGTTACCAAATCTTAGAAGGTATTTATTTTACAACTTTGGGATGGTTTTAAAGCTAAATTACACTCACGGTTTGGCTATCTCAGTAATGTCAAATCGAGGATCAAGACCCTTCCCAATGCCATCTAATACTGAAAAGAGAGAAAATAAAGAAGTCCATTTAGGAGGATATACACATATAAATATATGGGTCTCTTTGTTCAACTACAAATAAACACATTACATCAGCAATGCAAAATGCAAACATATTTACAACAAAAACATGTCCACCATGTTTCTATTACGCTACCTGAAAATGCTCTAACAACAAATGTGAATGTCGCAGGAAATCTGAAGGGTTGATCTGCTGCAATGGCTAATAAATCTTCCCCTGTTAAAAGAATGCAAGGTACTGAGTATCAAACATCAATGCACAGTGGAAAATTGCAAAAATAGCCTATGGGTTGCATCAATTTAGTATTGACAACAATCCGGGAAATCCAGCCACTGGACAGAAACCAGTTAACCCTTGATTACAGTTGGAGCCCAGACTCAAATTTTACATTGTTTAAAAATGGAAAGTTTAGCATAATCAAACTTGTTGCATAAACATGTTTAATTTAAGATACCCTTAATCAGACATCAAATTTAAATAGCTCAGGTGGCCAAAGACTTAAAAACAATTTCATGTGTAAGGTAGCCACAAGGGAAACCCAAAATATTATTTGGCCATTATCGAATAAATGATAATAAGAAACATGTTTAACCAGATTAGAAAATACAGGGGATATGAATAGTGGACCTGGTGTCGATGATTTACTTGTTCAAGTGTAAACCAAATAAAGTATGAGGGTAACACCACGTACTAACTTATGCATCCCTATGGACTGAGAATTTAAATTTTGAGTTGATCCTGTCTAAGCTTGACATGGCATAAATTGGTCCCAGTATAAATGCAGCCAAGAGAAAGCTCACCAGTTCTTATTCTCTAAATTAAACAAGAAGCTGGAGACTGTAAAGGAGTACAAATCATTTCTATCCCACAAAAATGGCTTTCAATATACTCATTTAGCATCAAAATTTGTGCAGGACTTGACTTAAGCTCTAATGCCTGACATAGGTCTGGCAAACTGAAAAGGTCAGCTTCCAACTCTTCCATTAAATACTGAGTTGTAAGAATCTAAAAACTATGTAAGGTAAGAACCTTAACATAGATAGAAGATTTAAACAAGGTGAATTACCAATTGCAGCCAGCCTTTCTTTCTTTTTCATTATCTTTTCCTCCTTGCTCAATGGCTTTTTAAACCCAAGCTCTGCTGTCGCCAATTCTTTCTCCTTTCTCTGTGCAGCAAGTCGCTCTTCAAAACTGCAAAATTTGAGCATTAGAAAAGAACTCCAAGGCAGAATAAAAATTTTGGAACTACCAATCAAAGCTAACATGATATGTTTAACTTAAGACCTTGCTTACAAAACCAAGAAGAGTAGGCTGTCAGTCAATCTAAATTACACCCCAGCCCGTAAAACAATTGACAACTATACGAATAGCTCCATTCCAACCATAAATAGTTTCCATCATTCAAACTGGAACAAAAAACCCCATTGGAACCATATAGCTGATACAGTGCCTTATCTAGCACCTCGCAAGTTACATATTACTAGTAGACGTGTATATAATTCTGATTTGCCAGAGGCATTATTCCCCAAGTAGCTCGGAAATTCCTCAATACCAGGGAATTTAAATTTTGTACAAAAAAAAAGAAAGAAAGACCGAACAAATTAATTAAGAAATGAACAATGGAACCATGCAAATTCTATTTAAATTTCCAGTTTTCTTCTCTATCAGAAGATTCAGAAGCACCTGTTAAGAAAAAATAGTGCTGTTCGTCTGACAGCTGTCATATCTCCAGTAGGCACAAGAACACCCATCTGAATCATTGCCTGAAGGACCTGCACCGGTATAATTAATTTCCATCATTTAAAGATCACAACCAGGCATTTGAACCATGGCATAATTAATGTAAACTAACTGTAATTCCAATTGCCTGATCAACATGGTACAATGAACCGTACTTAGAAAATAGCAAACTAAAAAGAAAGGACAAAAAGATGAAAAAACCTTATCTGGATCCTTTTCATAAACTCCATAAAATGTTTCCAGCAAACCTTCTCTAATGTTTGGGCTGATACTGTAAAGTATAAATATGAAGACACATTTAAAAATAAAGAAAAACTTGGAGAGCAGTGATTGGTAGATTGTAGATTAGCAAACAGAGTCAAGGAAATACCTCCCCATCATTCCAAAATCATAAAAAATCAACCTTCCACCATTGACATCATCCACAGCAATATTTCCAGGATGCTGCATTAAGAGGAAAATTGTGGAAACAAATTGGCAGGGGATATTAAAAGCCAGGAATCCAGAAATGTGTAATAAAAAAACACGAGGACTACAGCTTTCTTATGTGCAACAGAAATATTGATCCCTAAGGGGGGAATCAGAAAAGCTCACGATGGGCCATCTTATAGCTATTTGATTAGAGCACATATATAAGTAGAAGTCCCAATCTGACAGCAATGAGGGATTGCTTATAAATCTGAGCAGGACATGTTTCTTTTTACAATTACGGTTTCCGAAATTGCCTTTTGGACTACAGACGCAGCCATGTTTAGTATTTTACTCCAGGACGTGTAAGAGAACCAAACAAGGAGGCCATATTGTCAAATGTGATGACCATGAATGAGGAGTAGGTATTTTCTCATGTACACCCACGGTTCTGAGATTTTCCCAGTTTTCTAAGTCACGTCGAATCCTTATGAAAATGAATCCAGAACAAAATCGCGCTAAAGCTAGGGCGTCACCCGTAAGTGGCGCGCTGTGTGGCCCGAGCACAGTGATAAATGAGCAAGGGTCGCTGTATCTCCATCGGCACCCGGATGCAGTGTTAAATGAGCAAGGGGGCCATAGAAACTTCTTTTCGAACGACTCCACTCAAAGTTGTTTGGGAGCATATGCTCCTATCAACTTTACACGGGACACACAAAAGAAGTACTTTGATCCTATTAGACGGGGGAGGGTGAAGAAGCTAGGACAGAAGGGTAGAGTTCAAGAGAGCAAAATGCGTTTAGGAACGTGGAATATAGGAACCTTAACGGGAAAATCTATGGAAGTAGTGGAAGTTATGGTGAGGAGAAGGATAAATATTATGTGCCTACAAGAAACTAAGTGGGTTGGTAGTAAGGCAAAGGATCTAGAAAACTCAGGGTTTAAACTTTGGTATTCGGGCACAAATAGAACGAGAAACGGTGTTGGCATCATCGTGGACAAGACCTTGACACAAGATGTTGTAGATGTCAAGAGGGTAGGAGATAGAATCATGGCAATCAAGATTGTAATAGGACAAGAACTTATCAATGTGATTAGTGCGTACGCACCTCAAGTAGGGTTGGATAAGAGTTCAAAGGAGAAATTTTGGGAAGACCTTGGAGACTTGGTGCAAGGAATTGCTCAGACGGAGAAGTTATTTATAGGAGGAGATTTAAATGGACACGTGGGCAGGGAGACAGGCAACTATGGAGGTTTCCATGGTGGCCATGGTTTTGGGGAGAGAAACGAGGATGGGGAAGCTATCTTGGATTTTGCAATGGCATATGATCTCTTCTTAGCCAACACCTTCTTTAAGAAGAGAGAAGAACATGTGATCACCTACAAGAGTGGGTCGTCAAAAACACAAATAGATTTTCTCCTAATGAGGAAAGGAGATCGTATAACTTGTAAGGATTGCAAAGTTATACCAGGAGAGAGCGTGGCTAATCAACATCGCTTGTTGGTGATGGATGTACATATCAAAAGAGTGAGACAAAAGAACAAAACTTGGAAGTGCCCAAGGACTAGATGGTGGAATCTAAAAGAAGAAAAACAAGTCATTTTCAAAGAGAAAGTAATCACCCAGTGTGTGTGGGATAGAGAGAGAGAAGCTAGCCAAATGTGGGATTCCATGGCTAGTTGTATTCGAAAAGTAGCAAAAGAGGTATTAGGAGAGTCCAAAGGTTTTGCCCCACACCAAAAGGAATCTTGGTGGTGGAATGAGGAGGTACAAACAAAGGTGAAGGCTAAGAAGGAATGTTGTAAAGCCTTATACAAGGATAGGACCGATGAAAATGGTGAAAGGTATAGAAAAGCGAAGCAAGAAGCGAAGAAAGCTGTGAGAGAAGCTAAGTTAGCGGCTTATGACGATATGTATAAGCGACTAGATACCAAAGAAGGAGAGTTGGATATCTATAAATTAGCTAGAGCAAGGGAAAAGAAGACAAAGGACCTAAACCAAGTGAGGTGCATCAAGGATGAGGATGGAAAGGTTCTTGCTACAGAGAACGCGGTTAAAGACAGATGGAAAGGTTATTTTCATAATCTTTTCAATGAAGGACATGAAAGGAGTGCTTCTTTAGGGGAGTTGAGTAACTCAGAAGAGTGTAGAAACTACTCTTTTTATCGTAGAATCCGGAAGGAAGAAGTGGTTGTAGCTTTGAAGAAGATGAAGCATAGAAAAGCAGTAGGCCCAGACGATATACCAATCGAAGTGTGGAAAGTTTTGGGAGAGACAGGTATAACATGGCTCACTGACCTTTTCAATAGGATTTTGAAAACGAAGAAGATGCCAAATGAGTGGCGAACGAGCACTTTGGTGCCTATCTACAAGAATAAGGGTGACGTACAAAATTGCATGAACTATAGGGGTATTAAGCTAATGAGTCATACAATGAAGCTCTGGGAGAGAGTCATTGAGCATAGATTGAGGCAAGAGACACGGGTTTCGGACAACCAATTTGGGTTCATGTCAGGGCGCTCAACCATGGAGGCAATCTATCTCTTACGAAGATTGATGGAAAGATATAGAGATGGGAAAAAGGATTTACACATGGTCTTTATAGATTTGGAAAAAGCGTATGATAGGGTCCCAAGAGACATTCTTTGGAGGATTTTAGAGAAGAAAGGAGTACGAGTAGCATATATCCAAGCTATAAAGGATATGTATGAAGGAGCAAAGACTGCCGTAAGAACTCATGAAGGACAAACCGAAAGCTTTCCCATAACTGTAGGATTACATCAAGGCTCATCCTTAAGTCCTTACCTTTTTGCGTTGGTAATGGATGAGTTAACAGGACATATTCAAGATGATATTCCTTGGTGTATGCTTTTCGCAGACGATATAGTGTTGATAGATGAAACTCAGGAATGGGTAAATGCAAAGCTTAACCTTTGGAGAGAAGTGTTGGAATCTAAAGGTCTTCGCCTAAGCCGATCAAAGACAGAATATATGGAGTGCAAGTTCAGTGCAAATGGAGGCCAAAACGAGTTAGGGGTGAGGATCGGAGATCAAGAAATACCAAAGAGCGACCGTTTTCGTTACCTAGGATCTATCTTGCAAAAGAACGGAGAATTAGATGGAGATCTCAATCATAGAATACAAGCTGGATGGATGAAGTGGAAGAGTGCATCCGGCGTGTTGTGTGACCGCCGTATGCCACTGAAGCTCAAGGGAAAATTTTATAGGACGGCAATAAGGCCAGCGATGCTGTATGGCACAGAATGTTGGGCGGTGAAGCATCAACACATACACAAAATGGGTGTAGCGGAGATGAGGATGCTTCGTTGGATGTGTGGGCACACGAGAAAGGATAAGATTAAGAATGAGGATATCCGGGGTAAAGTAGGAGTAGCCGAAATTGAAGGCAAGATGAGAGAAAATCGGTTACGGTGGTTTGGACATGTGCAACGAAGGCCTACTGACGCTCCGATTAGAAGATGCGACTATGGGACAGAGGTTCAGGGCCGAAGGGGTAGAGGAAGACCTAGGAAAACTTTGGAAGAGACTCTAAGAAAAGACTTAGAGTACTTGGATCTAACGAAGGACATGACACAGGACCGAGCACAATGGCGTTCTAAGATTCATATAGCCGATCCCACTCAGTGACTTGGATTTTCCAAGTCTCCAATCGAGAAGTTTTCCTCACTCGGGAAATTAAGGGAACACTACCCCAACCTACATGCTCCACTCAGAAAGCTTCAACAAAAGAAAATTCAAAGAACTTAGCGAAGAAGGTTTTGGTGTATTTAACAGAATACGTTGAAATGAAGGAAAACTTATTTATTGATATCCCCGATAAGCTACAAATGTGTACATATACATGAGTCAAAATAAACAAACAAGAGGGAGCCTTCACAAGGGTTGCTTAGGAGAAGTCTCAGCAGTCGGTAGAGCCCCAGAAAGAGAAGGCACCGGAGGGGGATCATTCGGAACCTCAGTACTGGACAGAACCCTAGAAGGAGGAGGCATCAGAGGTTGATTATTTG
Source organism: Malus domestica (assembly GCF_042453785.1). NCBI lineage: Eukaryota > Viridiplantae > Streptophyta > Magnoliopsida > Rosales > Rosaceae > Malus > Malus domestica. Next base: position 36,963,357 of record NC_091675.1, on the reverse strand, counting down.
GAGCTTCACTACGCGGTACAGCCCCAGAAGACGAAGGCAATAAATGCCTTTGGAACAAACCCACAAATCTCTGATGATCAAGTAAAACCTGACCATCAGTTTCCTTCATCTGGTCAAGCTTCCTCTTCATGTTTGTAGCATAGTCATGTGCGAGCCGGTGCAACTGTTTATTCTCATGCTTGAGCCCTCTAATCTCCTGTTTGAGACTCATCACCTCAGCCGCCAATGATTCAACTTGGCGGGTTCGAGCAAATAGGCGTTGGGCCATATTAGACACAGAACCTGCACACTGAACACTGAGAGCCAGCGAATCCTTAACAGCTAACTCATCAGACCGTTTGGAAAGTAGTCTGTTATCTTTGGGAGTGAGAAGGTTCCTGGCCACCACCGCAGCAGTCATATCATTCTTCATCACGGAATCCCCAACGGTAAGAGGACCAGTAGGGGAGACGAAGGATGGGCGCCATATGTTGTCTGGAGAAGGCGGGGCTGCCTCTTCAACAAGGTTCAAGTCAAAACGACGGTCGGAGGGGCCAGACATTTTCAAAGGTGTTGAAGAGAGAAGAGGTTGGACAAATCAAGATCTTAGAAGTGCAAGAATGGAGCTTCTACTGGTGGAGATTCAAGTGTGCTTTGGAACTTAATGCCAGCCCCTATAAAAATCTGCACTCGACGGATCTTCAGAAATCGAAGAGGCGCCTGCTCAGAAATCGAAGAGGCGTTTGCTTTCTCAAAAGCTGGGCTGCTTAGAGACCACGAGGGTTGATCTCAGAAATCGAAGAGGCGTTTGCTTTCTCAAAAATTAGGCTGCTCAAAGACCACGAAGGCCGATCTCAGAAATCGAAGAGGCGCTCGCTTTCTCAAAAGCTGGGCTCCTCAGAGACCACGAGGGCCGATCTCAGAAATCGAAGAGGCACCTACTTTTCCAGCCTTGTCAGCACCTGTCACACGCACACTCAGCTTTGCGGAAATTATGGGCATTCTGTCGAAGACTTCTGAGGAAGTAGAAAACACATGAATCTTACTGTTCAATCACCCACTTCCCACACGCAACACTAGCTCATGGGTACCACAGATAACTTTGCCAAAGTTCTCTGCCAAAATTGAGCACGTAAAGCTTGCAGCTCCCACTACATCGCTCTGACCAAGAAAGGTAAAAGAATAGCAAAGAAACAGCACTAACAAAGTTTAGACCCATAAATTTTGAAGGTCTAGCTACCATATTTTACCCACAAGGGTAAAGGAACAGTACCACTGCTGGATAATTGGAAAGTCCCTGTGTGTCAACCTCTGTGCTTCGTGGCAAGGTAGACTAGTAAACATGCCCAACCTTTACTCACACTCGAGAAAACACTACCAATAAGATTGCTTGCTCCAAAATCGAAGAGGCACCGTCCTCCGAATCTCGAGAGCCAGACTCCCAACATGACTACTTTCTCAAAAATCGAAGAGAGGGTAAAGGAACAGTACCATTGCTGGATAATTGGAAAATCCCTGTGTGTCAACCTCTGTGCTTCGTGGCAAGGTAGACTAGCAAAGATGCCCAACCTTTACTCACATTCGAGAAAACACTCCCAACAAGATTGCTTGCTCCAAAATCGAAGAGGCACCGCCCTCCGAATCTCGAGAGCCAGACTCCCAACATGATTACTTTCTCAAAAATCGAAGTGACACTGCTCCCCGAATCTCGAGAGCCAGACCCCCATCATGATTGCTTTCTTAAAAATCGAAGATGCATCGTTCTCCGAATCAATCGAAGAGACGCTCGCTTTCTCAAAAGCTGAGCTGCTCAGAGACCACGAGGGCCGATCTCAGAAATCGAAGAGGCACCTACTTTTCTAGCCTTGTCAGCACCTGTCACACGCACACTCAGCTTTGCGGAAATTATGGGCATTCTGTCGAAGACTTCTCGAGAGCACAGACCACTTTTTCAAAGTGCTCTGACAGAGTTAAAACATGTGAAGCTGGCAGCTCCCACTACCGTGCTATGACCAAGCAGGGTAAAGGAATAGCATTACTACTTGTTGTTAGGGAGACTCCTATATATGTCGACCTCCATCCCCAACGGACAGGCAGACCTGCAAAAATGTTCAACCCTTCCTCATATTTGAGAGGGCACTCCCAACGAAGCCTTTCGAAATATTCAGCTTTCTTTCCCCCCGATAATACCTTTGCACACAAGCTATACTAGAGCAAGAATATCTCATATCATCAGGGTTAAAAGCAAGAGTATCCCATATCATGCTTTTTCCCTGTCTTTTCCTTTGGCCTTGTTGTTCCCTGCAAGACAAGGAGAAAGAGAGCAATCAGTCAGCACTTGGAATCAAGCTTCCAGCCAGGAACTGACTGCCTGGAACCCCTTACCTGATTACTTACCTGGCATTGCTCTCGAGTACTCATCTTCAACATCTTATGTTTCCAGGGAAGATACCGCATCTGCTTGAGGAACAGATAGGGCAAGTGCGAAGGATACAAGGAAGCATGTGGAGACAAGCGTAACAGCACACGTGCCGATACATCCATTACTCTGTCAAAAGCAAAAGTATCCCATATCAGCAGGGTCGAACGTACTCTAGATTTGATGGACTTGTTTTGACCCTCAAATTCTTCAGTCGGCTCTGGAGGAAACCAGAAAACCCTCCAGCTCAGTTCAAGAATAAGCCTGTGGAAAGTTACTTCTTCAAAAGCAAAAGTATCCCATATCATCTCTTCTCATCTTTCTTCTCTTTATCCTTCATGCTGCTGCAAGATGGGGAGAAGGTGAACAATCAGCCGGAGCTCTGATTGCTTACCTTGTCTGTCACCTCTTTCAGCAGATCCCCTAGCTCGGCGACTTGGGAGACTCCTACTACATGGTTTGTATCGCGCTTGACCAAGCCTGAAACTACAAGTAAGCTCCAAGTGAAATTGATACATTACCTTGTGCATCTCCACCAGTTAAAGATACCACCCCTGGATGGAGGAAGAGTACTTCCAGAGAAGATGCCACATCTACCTATGAGACAGATAAGGCAAGTCAAGACGATACCACACTCCGATACTTAGAAGTTTCGTGATTACGAGATCATTCTCTCACAATATTTCCTAATGTCATTTGTACTAAATCATTCACTTGTACTCACTAAAGGAGAGCTTGAACCTATGTACTTGTGTAAACCCTTCACAATTAATGAGAACTCTTCTATTCCGTGGACGTAGCCAATCTGGGTGAACCACGTACATCTTGTGTTTGCTTTCCTATCTCTATTCATTTATATACTTATCCACACTAATGACCGGAGCAATCTAGCGAAGATCACAAAAAGCGACCGTTTTTGCTGCCTAGGATCTATCTTGCAAGAGAACGGAGAATTAGATGGAGATCTCAACCATAGAATACGACCTGGACGGATGAAGTGTAAGAGTGCATCCGGCGTGTTATGTGACCGTCGTAGGCCACTGAAGCTCAAGGGAAAATTTTATAGGACGACAATAAGGCCAACGATGTTGTATGGCACAGAATGTTGGACGGTGAAGCATCAACACGTACACAAAATGGGTGTAGCGGAGATGAGGATGCTTCGTGGGATGTGTGGGCACACGAGAAAGGATAAGATTGGGCATGAGGATATCCGAGGTAAAGTAGGAGTAGCCGAAATTGAAGGAAAGATGAGAGAAAATCGGTTCCGGTGATTTGGACATGGGCAAAGAAGGCCGACTGACGCTCCGGTTCGAAGATGTGACTACGGGACAGAGGTTCAGGGCCGAAGGGGTAGAGGAAGACCTAGGAAAACTTTAGAAGAGACTCTAAGAAAAGACTAGTACTTGGATCGAACGGAGGACATGACACAAAACCAAGCGCAATGGCGTTCTAGGATTCATATAGCCGACCCCACTTAGTGGGAAAAGGCTTTGTTGTTGTTGTTGTTGACGCCCAAATCATGCTTTAGAACCACAAATTGAATTAAACAACAAAAACTCACAGGATCAGCATGAAAAAATCCATGAGACAGAATTTGTTCCAAGTACGATTCAACAGCATACCGGCCCAGCCTGAGGAAGTCGAATTGATAGTGGAAGCATCAGGAGTGATAAGAAGACGTCAAAAGTTAACAAGTATTTACCCAGGCTAAGAGACAGAAACGGTACTGACCTTTGCCGATCAAGGCCCAATTGATCTATGGCTTGTATCTTGTTAATCTTGATCCCCGGGACATACTCCATTGTCAGAACCTAATAATAATATAACGGAAGTTGGATTTAATGAACAATAACATCTAGAAGATCAAAAGTCATTAGTTGTGAAAGCTCAAAACCTGTGGTGTAGTGTATTCCCATATTATCATTGGGACTTTGACATAATCCATGTTTTTGAAGTTACTTGCAAATAGTTCAGCATTTGCAGCTTCCTTGGTATAATCAATCTCCTGGAAAACTTTATAATAATTAGCTATGATTTACAGAATAGTAAAAAAAAATTGTATAAAAGAAGGCAGCTTTTAAGATTAAAATGTTTTGAAAATAAGTTATCAACAATTTACTAAGCACAGAATGCTGCACGTGAAAGATGAGCATAAACTATCCATTATTATTATCATTATCTTTACCATTTAATAGAAAACAAAAATCTATGTTTAAAAAGTCTAAGAATACTGTCAAGCTGTGAACAATAAAATTGCTTTCTTTTCAAGAAAAAGAAGTCAGCATTCAATTGCCTTTCTTTATCTTTGTTGGACTGAACCATCTATATTATTGACCTCTTTTCCTGTACGTATCACCTAAGTTCCCTCACATGACTTCATCATTATTACTCCATGACTTCCTACCAATGTTTTAAAAGGCTCGCCTCAGGGCGCGCCTAGGCGGCCTGTGAGGCTGGGCTTGAGGGTTGCCGCCTCTATTTTGAGGAAGTGGGCGGAAGGCGCCAGAAGGCATCACCGGAGCCGCCTAGGCATGCCTCAGGGGATCTTTTTTTCTCTTTTACTCCCAAACCCAAATTTCAGGTAGGGTTTTAACTGCCTCATACCTCTTCCTTGCACTATTGTCTCTCTGCCTTTTTTTCTGATTTTTATTTTTTTATATAATGGATGTGCGTGCTGTCTGCGTGCATTGTTATATGTGTGCTCATTGAGCTTTTCATCCTCTATTATATATATATATATATATATATATATATGTATGTATGTATGTATATGTGTGTATATGTATTTATAATATATGTGTGTGCTCAGGGTGATCATTCATTAATAATCTTCTTCTTTTTTAATATAATATATGTGTACGCTTAGTGTATATATTAAAAATTTAGGTCCCGTGAGGCTTCGCCTCACGCCTAGGTTGGGCTATCCCTCAGACACCTCGCCCATGCCTCACGCTTTTAATACATTGCTTCCTACATCCTTACTCATCCATGTCAATATCCTTTGACTCGACATGGATGACATCTTATTCCTTGAAGCATGGTTCAACTTATTACGTAGTAAGAAAACATAAGCCACTGTGGAGAATGAGACCTTTACCTACACTAAACAAAAAAGGCACGAGTTATGTGCCCTTTGGCTCACTATTTAGTGCCAAAATGGTTAAAACAATGAAAGCGGATCTCAATACCTCATATAAGACATTTGCACACTCATCATAGATAGCAACCCAATCCCTCTTCGCACCATCTGACTTTGGGTCAATTTTTTGAAGATATTCTGCAATTACCTGAAAAGAAAATGACAATATGACAATGCTCATCAGAATTTCCACTGCCCTCACAAGACCAAGAGGAACCAAACTGAATACACAAGAAATAATACACAAGAAACAACCAAACTGAATAGAAAGAATATTATGAGATCTAATTATACAGTTAGCATATTAAGTGAATTAACATTCAGTACCACTTTTGAAGATCCCACTTAAATTCAATCTTAGCGACAATATCGCTTTTCTTGAGTCCCTTTTGAATGATTTGACCATAAGCGGAGAACATCAAGCGGAAATTCACAACTTTGGCAGGCCAAGGGAAGCAAGAAAAAAAAAGAAAAGAAGAAACACCAAAAAAGAATTCAACCATGATCAGACAAAACCATGATATCCTAAACTAGCCCAAACATTATCCATGACCTCAGCTCAAGTAGCATGGATCCGTAGGGTGAGGGTAAATGGACGTTCAAATCTTCTAGTGAACATATACCAAAGATCCCAAAATTAATAGTACTAATCAAGAACTGTAAGCCAATTGAATACTAATCAAGAACTGTAAGCCAATATGAGCAACCGACCCTCAGGTTCTTAAGATCAATATTGAAAAGATCCTTAAGTCCAGGCCTCTGTACTTTAACAACAACTTCCTGTCCTTTCAATCTTGCACGGTGAACCTGACCTGCATAAAGGAAGATACCATATTCTCACATTTCATCTCTTATCAAACTATACTATAACCCAAAAAAACACAATTATGCTAGATTCATTTTCTGATTTCTCATTCTTTTTGCACAAATTTTGCTATCAGAAACTTGACAAATGCAATCAGGAGTACCAAGACTAGCAGCAGCTATTGGTTCATAATCAAACCGATCAAAGATATCTCCCACAGGAGCACCAAGCTCTTCTTCAACAATAGAAATAGCTGTATCTGAAGGGAAAGGAGGAACTTGATCCTGAAATTAGATTAAGAAAAGATAAGCAACTGCGAGTGATTGAGAAACGGATACGACAGACAAAATTGGCTCTACTTTCAGTAGCTGATTGTATAAAACAGTATACAGTATGAATGTGCATTCTTGTTGACATTAAATTAAAGAATTTCCAACCTGAAGTTCTGACAATTGATCAACATATTCTTGAGCAAGAATGTCCACCCTTGTGGAGAACTGCTGGCCAATTTTAATGAATGTTGGACCTAATCTCAAAATATTCTCCTTAAGCCACTTGGCAAGTGCCTTACGCCTCAAGGTTTTCTTCTCCTCTGTCATTCCCCCTGCACATATCCTTTTAAATTAGATACAAGCACTAAAAAATACAGTCTGCCAGCCTTACGAAAAGAATTCTAGATTCTAAATAAAATTCAAAATATTCCGAGAAGAATTAATTCCTTTGAACCATTTATTTATGAGAAAGACCAATAAATATTAGGCAGTGTGCATACAATGCCCAAACTGCTCAAGCTCATCCACCATTTTTCTCTCACTTAGTATTGTATGGTTGATTCAAGGCACTGCCATGGGGGCAGCATTGCATCCAATTTTTTTATATTCTTTTGCTTGAGAGTTTTCCTATGGAAATTCCCAGATGACATGGATGCTACTGTGGCTCCGCCACCCTCAGTTTTTATAAATGTCTTTTACATACTTTCACAGAATTATAGCTAAGAGAGTTGGGATAGACACCGTCAATCTGCCTTTGTAAAAAAGGAAGGTACATCGCAAAATTCAGAGAAAGAGGAAACCACAGATCACCAAATGCAAACTATATCCTGCAACCTCTCCTGTTTCCTCACTGCTGAAAATAGGATATAAAATATATACCTCATATTTTTGTTCATAGATACAACCAACAACAGAGCCATCACACTCACTTCGAAGTAACGCTATCAAAATTAGCTTCCAATGACAACTTGTCGCAAAGCTTAAGAAAGAGAGCAATTTCAACCTCCCATTTTGCACATAAACATGACTATTACTAGTACCATTGAAAAACATTTTTAGCCCCCCTACTTTAATTATAATGCTACAAGGATTTACCATTCCGGAGCTATAATCCAGATCATAAACTTGTACCATGTACAGTACTCTAGCCTTCAAAATCATGTGAGATGGTGATGGAAGCCAAGCATTTGTTCTTAACTATTGAAAAGGGATATAGAATGTCTGGTACCAGGTACCAATTGGGACCTGGTACCAAAACCAAACAATCTTTATCTGTTTTCAAAATTCAAGGAGAAAGGATTGGCTTCCACCACTTTATTAGATTGGTACATTACAAGGCACGTCATGATTAAATTTTTAAAATTGTGCTGAGTATCTTTAAACCTGACAACAGAGGAAGAAGTTCTGAAGAAGAATGCTTGTTCCTAATAGATTGTAAAATTAGAAGGAATTTCCATGGGAAGTGGGAATCAAGCTCTACACTATTATTACATGGGCTTTGCAAGTGCTTCTTAATATTTCTTCCATTTTTTGGTTTACTCACATGGAAAGCCAAAATGAAAAACTCATGTATTTGACTTTGGAAGTTTCATTCTACAGGAAGTGACTAACCTCGATAAGTGAATTTTTGATTGTCTAACCAAGCCTTTATAATGAATTTTAGAACAAATCCCCATATTTCCAAGGTCCTCTGGATTGTCGAGTAAGTTTTAAATCTACTCCAACGGCCACCGGGTGCAACAGAGACCTGTAAAAACCAAAAAGTACCATATTACTTTGGCACGTGTGTGCACATATTCAAACTCAAAATACAAATGAAGCAACCAACAAATTTATAAAAAGAAGCGATTTCAATGTTATACAGCCAACTCAAAGAAACACGGCTATATAGAGTAGATTCTGGCTCCACATACAAGACAATGTTAGCAATAAAGTACGAAATGAATCTATTTGTCACTAATGCATGAATTAGAACCAATGTATTAAAAGCGTAAGGCGTGGGCGAGGCGTCCGAGGGATAGCCCAGCCTAAGCGTGAGGCAAAGCCTCACGGGACCTAAATTTTTTAATATATACACTGAGCGTACACATATATTAAATTAAAAAAGAAGAAGATTATTAATCAATAACACCCTGAGCACACACATATATTATAAATACATATACACACATATATATACATATATTTTATACATACATATATATATATATATATATATATATATATAATAGAGGATGAAAAGCACAATGAGCACACATATAACAATGCACGTAGAAGGCACACACATCCATTGTATAAAAAATAAAAATCAGAAAACAAGGTAGAGAGATGATAGTGCAAGGAAGAGGTATGAGGTAGTTCAAACCCTACCCAAAATTTGGGTTTGGGAGTAAAATAAAAAATATATATATATATATCCCCTGAGGCGCGCCTAGGCGGCTCCGGCGGCGCCTTCCGCCCACTCCCTCAAAACAAAGGCGGCAACCCTCAAGCCCAGCTTCACAAGGCGCCTAGGCAAGCCTTTTAAAAAAACATTGATTAGAACTCTAAAAGAGATAAATGATCCCCTTTTAAGATTTGCATGAACCATTTTTTATTTTCAGTTTCTATTTTCACTTGTTAAACATCTTTCATCCTATCCTTGTCCCATAAAACTAGGCCAGCTTCAGAGTTACCTAAACCATAAAAGCTAGTAAACCCTAAACACTAAGGCTTGAAATAACCGCAAAACAGTAGCTATAGAAAATCGTAATATTGGTAACCCTAGTGAACACACACACATATATCATGTAAAAAATATGATCTCCAACATTATTAAAAAGAAAATATATCTCTGTCATTGGCCCCACTACCACTATAGGTTGCTCAGTTTTATTTTTCTCCAACAATCTGCACATTATACTTGCTGCATCTCTTAATACTACAACCAATCCACACATCTGTATTTCATGTATACTTTTTCTGGTGTTGTAGTAGATGAGGAAAAAAACAACTTTTGACCACTTAACATAGCCTACCAACCACATCAATAACGTGATCCATTAGACTGCTAATAGTACTTTCTTCACTATGACAAAACCACCTCAATTTTACTGATGTAACAGCGTGTTCAAAACCTCTCTGTGAATTAGAATTCTAGTCCTCAAGTCCAAATGAAGATCAAAAAAATTTCTGTTTGTGCAAGCAAACCAATTAAGATTTCAACTAAAATTCCAAAAAACCTACATCTACCATCTACATTCCAAATCAATGTCTTGTTACAAACTGCACCGATATGCATACTCAAATTCAAAAGTTGAGGTTCCACCATAAAACCAATTGGCAATATAGAGAGTAGCCCAACTTACTTATACGCCCATGCAAGGTCCCTCCTCTCATCAATGTGGGATTCATTCTCAACAATACCAACTTGTTACTTGTTATAGTGTGAGCATCCAACCCTAAACCAATTGGAAATGAGTGGAGAGGTCCGCCCAAGATTATTTAAACTACTACATAAGACTTTAATTCCTCAATTTGGAATTCATACTCTCAACATAACTTAGCAGCACAAACACACAGCGCTCCTTTAAAGACAATTGAATAATAAATCAACATCACGCAATCATACCTCGACTTTTGGTAGCCCGCTTTGCTTAAACCACGCATCTTCCTTTCCAATTTCCTCAATATTCTTCCTCCTTCCTTCCTCCTTCGTCTCCAACACTTGAACTCCTTCCACCACTTCCGCTGCCACTCCATTGCCATTCACGAACTTCACCAAGCTCCCGTTAGTTGCCCCATTAGCACTGCCATTGGAGTAGCTGTTGACGGAGCCATTGGACCCGTAATCGCTACCACTAGTACTAGCAGCAGCGCCATTACCACCCAACTCGACACCATTGACTTTGTTGATCGTCTCTTCAACTACAAGGCCATCCTCTTTAGTCGCTCTGATTCGGGATCGAACACCGCCCCTAGGGTATCCAATAAGAGAGAATCTAGAGAGAGAAACTCCAGAGGTAGAAAGGCGGCGTTTAGGAGTGGTTTGTGGTGAGAGAAAGGTCAGTTCCAGTAGAGGTAGAGAACAAGCAGCCATTGGGGAGAAAGAATCGAGAATTTGATCAAAACCCTAATCCCCAATTTTCATGCCCGCAAGAGAGAGAGGGGGAGAGAGCGAAGCAGCAGAAGAAGACAGACAGACAGACGGACAGTCTGTTTTGGAGTGAGGAAGGAGATGAAAGTGAGAGAAACGAACGAAGAAGAAAAGGGAGGGAAAGGGTGGAGGTGGGGAGAACACGTGGCAAGTACTCGGATGAGTGTTTTCAAGAAGGAGGCTTCTCATTGGTTGAAAGACTCTCGCGGGCTGTAATCCGCCACGAGATTATTGTCATGGAAGGTTTCTGGCTGACGTATCAGTCCGAGAAATTTGTGACTGCAAATATTCGGGCCTTACAACAACAATATTGGATTTCATCGAGTTTGTGCAGACGTGGGTTTAGTCAGTTTTGTACTAGTACTTTTCTTTTGCATTCAAGTTCAAATTTTTTTTTCCGTAATTTAGATGAATATATGATTACTTTGATCTTGGCAGTGCATGTAGCATGATAGTTTTTTTTTTTTTTTCCATCGAATTTCGACCCACAAGGCAAAGGCTTTTACCATTACCATTGTCGCGTTGGATGAGTTCTGACATTTCTGGAGGAAAACAGATTAAACCGCGCTCATCCAGCGATGATAATCAATGCGGTGACAGTCTTCTCCATCACTTAAGGAGCAAAAGAACTTTCAAATATATATGCCAACATGAGCCCATGGACTTGGTGCAACCTCATGTAATTGTTCATCCAGCATTTCTCTTCCGGAAAATCCTGAAGACACCGATTCACATTGGCTTTTTAATACCAAGTGATGTTGCAGTTGCTTACTAGTTGCAAATCAATCAAGTTCACAGTTGGTTCTCCGCAATTAAATAAGTCTTCCACGTCTAGAAATGAGATACATTTATTTTAAATTAGCACACGAGCTAGGCTACTAATACAAATCTCTCGCTTCTTAATCGTCCAAAACTAAATCCTTACTCCTAATCATACAAATATGAGATTCCGATATCAAGAGGGAAACTGCCTGATTTATATTCTGGGCATAGAAAGCAAGTGCAGAAGAGCGTTTTGCAACAACATATCCTGCATCATCACTGACTTGGTTACTTGATGAAGCAATCACCTGTGACGGAACTTGGGCCGCACTGTGATTACACCTGGTCTCAACTCCTCAAAACGATACCTGCAATATAACATTTCATCGTTTACACAACAAACTAAACAGTGCCAATGCCAGCTTATTAGACCCGAAAAAAAAAAAACACTAAAGAAAGATGCATCACCCATTCTCGTTAAGGAAACTTCTCACAGCTGTTGGAAGTGCAGCCTGTCCTCTGCTATGATTACCTCTACCTACATGTATAAACAGAGAAATCAGGGTTGCATCCTGTAACCATCCTCCCCCACCCCACCCCCCCCCCCCCCCCCCCCCCACAAGACACGCACGCACCGAGAAGGAAAAAAAAACAATGTAGTGCCACATTTTTCATTTAATCCTCTAACAAGCATTGTATTGATTCCAGAAAGACTGTTTTCCCATCTTGCCAAGTAATGACCAAGTTCCAGCAAACATATCATTAATGAGTAGATGAATTTAGGGCAAGCAATGTTCATTCCTCTTTGGGATTGTTTCCATAGGAAGCGGTTTTTTTTGGTTACACTTTTGTTAAAAGCACATAAATTTTGAATAAAACACAACCGCATCCAGCATCGTCACAGAGTGCTTCCTGACGAAAGAACTGAAAGTGATTCTCTAACTTATGTTTTCTGTAACTTATATTTCTAGTCGAACATTACCTAAAGTGGTTTTGGTTATTCACTAGCTTTTTCGCCCTGCACAAGGAACTTTCACACACACACACAGCGTTTGGATGAGGAAATTTGCAGGTACCAAAGGGATTTGGAATAATTAGTTCGAAATGAACTACAAACATTAGATAGAGGGATTTAAAATGACTTTAAAACCACACTTATTCTCTACAGTCCTTAACCCAAAATTCAAATAACCTGAAACATTTACCTTGGCCCTTCAAATCAACCTGAAACCGTGGAAAAAGCTGATGCCTAGTTATATTCCAACCATCTTTTCTGTCAGCCCCTATTTTTTCCCTTTAAGTTTAAAACCTATCATTGTACATCCATGATTTTCCAAATCCCTACCCCCAACATACAGCATATGTTTATAAAGATTGTCCTAAATGATATTAAGTTTTAACCTATTTGCTTCCATTTAATGATAATATTTTCCCTAGCAGATAAAAAAAAAAGGCAAACAAATAAGTATGTCCCAATTATCCTATGTCAACATAAAATAGAGATTCTAGAATTTTGATGCATGAAGATAACTTTAAATTCCGACATTATTTACCTATGTCATCTGAAATTATAAATTCAATGAATGAAACAATATACCTGTGATGATCTCTAAGGATGCCGGTCTTTGCGTTGATGATGCCTTCTGTTGATCCAATTTCTCTCTGTCCTTACAACTAAACGACTCAAGTGATGAAGAACGTATAATCCTCTTTTCCATCTTAACTCTGTTTGGTGACACAGAGCGATTAGATAGCTCTTTTGTTTCAATTTGCTGCAGGTGTTCGTGCAAGGCTTGAATTGCTTCTGATGCATGAAGGCCATGTAAATCCAATTTCCATAAATCATTTTTGCTATTCTTGATCCTTAAAATTTCTTTGGCTGCCTTCTTATTGAGGCTTTCAGCAACCAACCGTTCCTCTCGAGCCTTCTTTGAGTGTTGTTGGGCGGAAAAATGGTCACCTCTAACAAAGGCATGAGTGGCTGCCTTAGAGTGCTGTGATGCTGACCTTATTATTTAAGAAAAGAAAATTTTCAATGCTACGACATAGTATGCAAAAACATAGGTTTTTCAAGAAGCACGACATATCCTGCAGAACCAATGCTATGACATAGTTTAAAAAAGCTGACGAAAACAGCAAGATAAAGTACAAAATTCTGTTGTGAAACCTAAGAAATGTTCATATGAGAAGTGGCAACAAGCACAAGCTGTATAACTTGGGTGGATGACTAAACAACGAGACTGGCAACACGAAAAGAAGGCAGCATAAGAACAAAAAATTATGCCAACAGGGAGAGAAAAACACAATTGCCACTGCTTAATAGTCATATCCTGCAAGTTCATGAACAGAAAGCATACCTCATCATCCTTAATGCATCTTTTCGATGCTTCAAGTAAACATCATCCTCTTCCCACTCAGGTTCGATGGGTACAGACTCCAAACTCCCCAGAACCAGCTTCCTATTTGCTGCATCATTAGCAAGCTTTTGCACACCGCAATCATCACCAGTTAACAATTCTATCTTATTCTCTTTGAGACATTTTTGAATCGTAGAGTTAAGGTTAGAAATGCCAGAAGGAGATTGAGGAACAGATTCTCTATCACTTAAAGAGACATTTGAGCTGGAGTTGTTTTTTTGAAATGCTAGTTTGGTTATTCTCTCCACAGCTGCCGGAGGAAACCATTGTTTCAATAAAATTGAGGCCTTATCTATATCATTATCCATTGCAACCATAATATCCTCAATCAAGAAATCGTCAGCCCAAGGGTAAAGATCCATGATCTTCCTCATGGAAGATGTATTATCTTCCACGGAAGTGTACTGTTTCCCACTGGAATCGCCATCTAATAAAGGTCTTTTCCCAACCCTATTCTCTGCCGAAGTTGGACAATCTACAGATGGGAGGAGCTGAGTTGAAAAGGGCCTGCCCGGAAGGTCATTAATCCTCGGTACGTTTTCACGAGGATGTAGAGAAGTTAGAGTGGTCGGTATAGTTAGGAAAGGATCCTTGTAAACTTGAGGCTCGAGGCCTTGTTTCTGGCGCTGCTTGAGGTCAAAGGCAGCCCAACCACCAGACTTATCTCGAGCCCTTGACATCCGCCTACATGAACATGTATAGAATTTAAGACTGAACCAAAAAAAAAAAAAAAAAAAAAAAAGAAGAAGAAGAATATAAGCAACAGTCATCACAAACTAACAGCATGATGTAAAAAGCTTCATCAGTAGAGGTTACTTTGCTACCAACACAAGTCCGTAACTTGCACCGAACATACAAAGAAACTGGAGGGTATTATATCGAAAAACTAGCATGAAAGTGATTATGCAGCTCGAAATTTAACAACTCAAATTCATGTTCATCTCAATACACAATCAAAATTCTGAATACTTGTGTGAAAAAGCCGCAAATGGACGAAAGGTTTCCAAAAGTTATATATAGAAAATAAGAATTTCAAGCGCAAAAGAAAACTAAAAAAAATGAAAAGAGAGATGAAACCCATGAATTGGAATGAACAGAGCATCAAAAAAGTACCTTCCTTTATATATAAATATGAAATCCAAGAATTGAGGCGTTCATCGATCCGACGGCTGATACTTGGAAAGGATTGCAGGAAATACGACGACTTTCTTGGCTGATTCCCGCGGTCCAATTTCGTATCACGTATCCATAAATCCACCTGCGATTTGCAGAAATACAATCCCACAAGGACAGAGAGAGATTCTTCAAGCTGAAAAGCCTTTCTAATTCTTCTTCTCTCAAAAGCTATCAGAGAGAGAGACCAGAAAGCGGCGGAAGAAGTACGACAGGCACAAAGAAAGTTTCTTTTTTTTGTTTAACAGGAATGCCAGCAACTGTGGTATATATGCTTCAGAGGTTAAAAATTGAACTTGAACGCCAGTAAGGTTTTTGGTTAAAGAGTATTGTTTGGTTGATACTTTACGTATATTTTGTACCCTTTTACTGGTTTTATATTAAAAATTGTTTTATTTTTTCAAAAAATGGACTCTTTCAGGAATTGAAAAAACTCTGAGGCATTTTAAGTTCCGCTATCTACCATCGTGTGATTTACCAATAGTAGGAATCTAATTCAGGATGTATCATGTAAAATACGAGTCTAGAGTTAATCTCCAACTACTAAACCACCCGATGATGATTTATATTAAAAATTGTTGAGTTTAATGTGTTTTTGTGCGAGTTTTGTTAAGAAAAAAACTACCAATCACACACGTTTTACGTGTTCAACTAAATTTGTTTTTTATTTTACTCTTACTTAATGAGTAAAGAATGAGGATTCTCTCTAGATCCTCTTTGTGATAATTCCGAGAATCTTTCAATCACATCCATTCATTGTATATCTTGCGATCAGAAATTATTGTAAATTTTTTATTTAAAATTAAATATAAACAGTATCTGATAAAAAATGACTGCACAATATACGATGAACGGATGTGATTTGAAGATTCTCGAGATCCTCACAAAGAGGATTCGGAGAGGATCATCATTCATGCATAAGGATAACAAATGAAAAAAAAAAAGCAAAAGAAAAATAAAATAAGGGAATAGAAAAAGAGCGGTGCACAAACTCATTCGTGCTTCTCTCTCTTCTCCATATTCGCATCGCACGTTCTTCAATATGGAATCTAGAATTGCAACATGCTGGAATCGAAAACAACGTAACACAAAGAAGATAAAGGGAAAAAACTGCCTACGCCTCCATATTCAATTAAAAGATTGATTTATAAGGGAATTGCAATCTAAACCGACCCTCATCTTGAAGCCCAATAGAGAGAGAAGCAATTGAGTATTCGTTCATTATGGTAACAATGAATAACAACCCACGATTCTCACAAGAAAATTCACACCCATCCAACACTTCAATCTCACAGAGACGATAAAAAAAAAAAAAAAAAACCTAAAAATTAGGGACTGAAACACTGAGTAAATGTGCTGAAATAGAAATCCTACACAATATTCTCTCTTTGTTGAAAACAACGCCATGACTGCAGTAGCCCAGGACCTCATTCTTTTCTTTTGTTTTTTTAAAAGCTTCTAGCCCAAAATTACGATAGCCCAACACCCTTCCCATTTGTTCACACCTACACACACCACCGCCGCCAGTTTTCCTTCGAGCTTCAAACCCCATCTGCATATGACAAAAACCGCACCACATCCTCAACTCTTCACCACCATTAGCGACCACCACATCTTTCTTCCGATCTCTCTCGTTCCCATGAAAAATTTACCAAGCCACAAATTCTATTCTCTTTGTCTTGTGTTGAACCATACGCCCCATCCCCACCTAACCCAGCCCTAAATCTGTGACGTTGGCAATGAAAAAGGAAAGGGTAAATTTGCGAGGCTCATGTGAAAAACAATAAAATTTTGTGTAAAGGGTCATAATAGTAATTTCATAGTGTTTTGGTTGAGTAATGTGTAGTATAGATGAAAAACAATTATACTAGGATGTCAAATTTTTATAGAATTTTGCGGAACTCAATTCGGAGCAACATGAAAAACATTACTTCAGTTTTACCATTCACAGCGGAGACTGGAATTCTCTGCGTAATTCCTCAAGTTCTTCATCCGAACTCATATCAAACGGCATACAACATACTGTAACGACCTATGAGTTTAGGACATACACAGTCATGATCAAGTTAACTGTCAAACTATCTAGCCAATGCAAGTCCCCTCTAACCAACTAAAAACTAAAGTCACTCGCAAAGCACTACATGACAACTTAACATTTGTCCTCCTCCATTACTAGCTTGTAATGGAAAAAGGACAGGGCATAATGTATGGTGTAAGAAGAAAAACTTAATGAATCTGAATGACTCGTACACCTTATGGCGGTTATGGATCTGGATTGCCACACATGAAGAAGTCTGAACAGCATATTACTTCGGATTACTCTGAAGCTATTCGGAATAAGGTAGATCGAAGTAAGCATGCCTTTATAGTTCGATCATGAACTAAACAGCTTCCCACTCGGAGCTACACAAACGGATCAATGATGCCTCAATCATCTTATTCCGAGTCATCGTTGAGATTGACCATACTTATTCTACAAGAAAAGGAACCCCGATTTAGTATGGAATCAGCCAAGTTTCCTATATTCTTAGAGTTCCAACAATTTAGGGATTGGCGTGCGCCGCAAGTAATCCAACACTTGAGAGGATGCAAAATATACTCATAGATATCCTCTGAGATTCTCAAAAGCTTTATAAAAAAATGAACAAGGAAAACAACTCGAAGGCCTATCCAACGAGTGAACAACCTTAACCAAACCAGAAATTGTCAGAGAAAGGAATTTAAAAAGGGTGCAAGGTTCAAAAAAACTTAAGACAACTAAATCCTTTTAGATAGTTAACAGTATTAATTACGTTCATAATTCATCATTACAAACAAGTTACAATTGTTACCGATGAGGTTTCATGTCTTGAAAACGTCGCATAATAGGCTCATTATCAATAAAAACAAATAAATCTCTCTCAATGTAAACAATCATGCTATCACTCAACCATATGCATTGATCTCCCATTTTGTTACGCAGT
This sequence comes from Malus domestica, assembly GCF_042453785.1. Lineage (NCBI taxonomy): Eukaryota > Viridiplantae > Streptophyta > Magnoliopsida > Rosales > Rosaceae > Malus > Malus domestica. The sequence goes on along the minus strand of NC_091675.1, from coordinate 36,945,290 downwards.
GATGTTTTCACAATATTCATAGCAGAAAACACTCTCACCAAAAGCAGTTGCAACCGGTAACACCAAAACCAATGTAAGAAACTTATACACTAACTTGTAGCTTGCACACTGTGGAGCCAAAAATAATTCCAAGGCAACACGTGGATTTTTGGATAAAAGAGGATAAAATTACCCTCGAGACATACCGGGATTCCTATGTGCAAGTAGTGGGCAATCAATCCTCAACCAAGTTAAAAGTGCCCAAAATACGTAATAATTCAAAACATATCTCATCCATCCTCATCAAATCTTCCCCACAAGGTAACTCCCAAATTATTTCTTCCATTATGTTAATTAGTCAACTAATGGATTTATTACCTAATTAATCTATTAATGGCTAATTAACTACAAATTACACCCAAAAAATACCCCAAATAGCCTGTCCCTATTCTCCTAATAGGGCCGGCCATATCCCTATAAATAGCTTCTCCATTCTCTCCAAAAACTACTTCCAAGTCTCTTAATAAAATTTTCTAAAATTCTCAAACACTTTCTCTCTAAATTCTAACTTTGGCATCGAAGGTTCTTCGGCCAAACCCACCCCTCCCAATTCATCGTGGGCGTGTGAGGCTTTTGGCTTTGACCAAAGGTATTAATTATTTTGTAGGTGCAATTTTGTCCAAGATTAAGGAGGAAGAAATTTGCATCCACACACACCTTTTGGTCTTCACCAACTCCTTTGAAAGATTAATAATTCATTTCAATGGTAAAACCTCACTATGCATTTTCATATCAGAAATATAATAGTCTAGTTGAATTAGAAGATTCATGAGGTCCACATAATCAAAATCTTGAAGATAAAATTGGCGAAACAAACTCTTTTTTTTTAATGCAAAATCATTCGTCGAACTCAAACATGCCATACAAAGAAGAAAATCGAAGTTTTTCCTCATTGAAGTGATCATTCAAATTTTTTAGTTGCATATCAAGGACTTGAAAATAGATGTTTACACGATAGTAGTGGAAGTTTTATGAGTCTTGGAGCTTTACGCTTTGATTTTCCAGGTACGAAATGCAAAATTCTCCATGTAAAGAACAATAATATCATTTTCCTCACAAAACTTTTGTACATCATGAAACAAATCCTCAAAGTCATCATTACTCAAGTATTGTAGTCTTTACTTCCATACTTCCACTAATGTCATCACATTCACAATATCTTGATAGTTCTTTTATAATACTTGTGATAACTCATTTGTAATTACCAATTTAAGTCTCATAAAAAAAAAGGTGAAAAACAGTCAAAAGTTTGTATTTCTTTGAATAACCTTTTTGGTTCACCTAGATTATTTTGATTGCAATCACCCTTAATTCATTCAAGCACCTCCACTACAGGTTGAAATATAACAATAAACTAATTATATTGCCATATAATGTGAGTTCCAACGTGTATCACAAAGATGTATGAGACTACTCTCTTGATTTAACTTTTTCCTATTTTAAGAGCACCATATCAAGAGCTTTGTTAATTTGTTCATGTTGTTTCTCTCTAAATGCATCACGACACTTATATGATGATCCAACAATATTAATCAAACAACTAGCATTCATGAAGAATGGCAACATCCTCATATCCTTTGTTACGGCTGCAAGAGCTAGTTAAAGTTGGCGTGCAAAATAATGAACATAAAATGTTTGAGGATATTTGTTCAAAATCTTTTTTTTCTACTCAAAATACCACTTAGCTCACATCTCGTAATACTAGCTCCATCATGGCCTTGTCCTTGTAAATTGGCCATACTCAAATTTGTGGTAATAAACAATCTCTTAATTACCTCTTCAAGTTTGCTACTATTTGTAGAAGAGATGTAACTCCCCGCCCCGAAATATTTATTTTGGAAAATAATATCGGTGATAGGCCCAAACTAAAATCTTGTTTAGCTAACTACCATTAATCACGATTCTCTACCTCAATTTCTTTTTCCCTCCCAAAATTTATGATCAACATTTATTTACTAAAATATAAGGTTAAATTTCAAATTATGCACCAAATTCATTTTCTTAGTTCAATTTCTCAACAAAAGATTTGTCTCGATTATTTAAGGCTGCATCTAACCCTGTTAGACTGCCTACGTACCCTTAAGCGGGATCAAGCCTTTCGTAGTTCAAATTTCATTTTCAATCCATTTGCGAAATATTCAAGTAACCGTAATAACCAACATTAGGTTTAACAATCAAAACACATCAATTGGGATCCAAATTCATTTTTATAGTATCAAACTTTGCACAAAATAGCAACATCAGCCCATTGGCCACGCGTAACCGCGAGTGGCTGTCAGCCGCCCCGACTTGTCGGAAAATTTAACTATTTCAAAAAATTACCAAATTTTATAAACAAGTAGATCTCAATGAGGGCAGCCATTTTCATACATGTTACCAAGTCTAATTTGGCCTGGAAACACCTCAAATTTCCCATGAACCGCCAGAAACCCTTGATTTTGGGTGATCTTGATTCATCTCCAAAACAACTCCGACACCCCAACCAATGCATGGGCTTTGTTCTTGAGGTTGAGGGAAATTCATTGGTGGTGGTGGATGGCGGAGTTAGCTTCAAGTTTTGGCTAATCAAAGCCAAACCCGTCACTCCCACCGTGGGGTTTCTTTTAAAATCAAACCAATTTTCTCAGCTTTTCGGATGGAGAAGGGAGAAGTGATAGGAGCATATTTATGCGACTTAGTTAGATTGTTTCTTGGCATTTATGTTGTTAGTTCGTAGTTATTTTAGTATTTTAAGCTATTTTCGTGTGTTTGTAGGTCCAAAGGGTTAATGTGGCAAAGAAGTGCATTTTGGAGCATTTTGGAGCATTTTGGAGCATTTTTGGGCATGGAATGGATAGCATATGCTTGGAGCAAAAGGAATAGACAAAATTTGAAGTTTGTGCATCATCCTCTCCCTATAAATAACCATTTTAGCACACTCATTTTACCCAACACATTCACCTACCACTACATCCACTCATTACAACCACCAAACACATTCACCTACCACTACATCCACTCATTTCACCCAACACATCCATTCTCCAAACATCCATCCACTACACCCATTACATCCACTCATTACCAAACATCCATCCACTATACCCATTACATCCACTCAACCCACTACACCCATTACATCCACTCATTACAACTCTATACACTCATCTCCCTAGCCTATAAATACATCCACCCTTCACCATAATTTGGGGGCCATCATCCATTCATCTAGCCATACTACATCTCACCAATCCATACACTTTCATCTCTTAGCCGTGCAAATCCATTCCATCCATATATCCATACACATCCTAGACACTTGTGCTATAACAAGGTGGTGAAAACAAAAGTCCTTGGCGTTTCAAGCTTGGAACTTTGGAGCGTTTTAGGTATACTTCGTTCTTGCTTTCAATGTCTACTTTGTTATTTTCTAATTTTTTTGCAATTATGAGTGGCTAAACCCCTATTTAGTTAGGGGAAGTTTGAAGCCATGAACATGCTTGAGATTTGAATTGATTTCTTCCAATTGTGATTTGATAAGTTGTGATTGCAATTCAATTATCTATTTTATTCATAACTGATTCTTGTATGTTTATTAAGGATGTATACTTAGTTTTCATTCATGAGTAGTGAATGTTGTTTATCATAATCGCGTTAATTGAATTCTTGGCAATTGTATCATGCATTCATAGTTATAAATGCCTCGTCAACACTTATGATTTTCATTGAACGTAATTATCTCTGATTGTATCTCTATTATGCATTCATATAGGGGACTTTTAGAGAATGATTTGGGTTGTCACATGCATTCATCCAATTCAATGAGTAAAGGAAAATCTGAGGGTTAATTTGTGCATCACGGTTAATCTGGGGTGTTGAGCATCATAGTTTATTGAAAAGCAATTGGAAATCGATTCATGTACAAGTGTATCATGTGTGAAGAACGAACCTCTAACTAATCCATCCATCATCGTATTCCTCAAATTTGTCTTACAATCTACCTAGTTTTATAACTTGTTTGTTTGTTTCAAATTCATCAAAACCAAAATCCCCATTTTACTTTCTTGTTTCAAAGTGTTAAATTTCGGTTTTGTTTGTGTTTTTGAGTGTTTTGATTCAAACCAAAACACTAAATTCGTCCAAAATTGTGTTAGAGTCAAATCTGCCCAGTTTGTGTTTTTAGGCAGTTTTGAGTGTTTTTCAGTTGTTTGAGTCTTTAGAATCTGTTTGAGTCCCTTGAGTCTATTCAAACGTTTTTAACTTTGTTTTTATGTTTTTGAGTAAGTTTAGAGGTTTTAGCAAGCCCTCCTAATCCCCGGTTTAGAACGATACCTACTTGCATTTATACTACAATTTGACAACAAGAGGGTTTAATTTGAGTGCTTAACTTTCATCGCATCAAATTTTGGCATCGTTGCCGGGGATTAGCAACTTTGCTAATCCCCCGTTGTTTCTTTTTAATGTCTTTTGTTTTAGTTACTGACTTTGTTTCTATTTGTCTATTTTATTTTTACTTATGATATTTGATTTAGTTTTGTTTCCTTGATTTCAGGTACTAGAGAAGTAAGACATGAATTTTGCTACCATTCATGCTCAATTGGCGAAACTTACTTCTCAATTGTCACAATATGCCGAAAGGACCACAATGCAAAGTGTCCCTACTTATGGTGTGTCCTATGGGCAAGGATATCCAACTCATCAATGTTCTCAATTCGCTGCGAATGAAGATGCTTGGGGTTATCAAGGCCATAGCCGATCATGGGACAACATGTTTTCCAATGCTTACAATTCGGATTGGAGAGATTATTCAGATTACATGTGAGGAGAACCTCAACAATTCCAACAAGATGGGTATTGGCAGCAAGAAGAGGAGTTATATTCAAGACCTATGCAACCACCACAACAATCTGCCCAATTCAATTCAGGTACGTCTTTGGATAATGATATGTTTAATAAGTTACCCACCTCTTTGAAACAGGAAGTAGAAAATGGAAACAAAGAGATGCAAAATCAAGCCAAGAAGACGGGTGAATTGGAGAAGCAAATTGGGCAGATTATGGAGTTCATGGCACAAATTCAAGAGCAAAGTGAACTCTCCAACTCAACTATTGAAAATTTGAAGGAAGATTTTGAAATCCATGATGCTATCACTTTGGGAAGTGCTATAGAGGTTTGAGGTGAACCCAAGACATCCAAACCAAGCCAAAACATGGATGAACATCTGCTGCTCGAAGAAGAGGAGAATAACAAGGCCACGGCAAGGGAAGAACCACCCTTGCCGCAGCCCTATATGCCATCTATGTCGTCCACTACAACCAAGGTAAGCCTAAATTCAATTTGTCTTGACCCCGTTTCACCAAATGTCCTTATTCCTTGCAGGATCATGCAATCCAAGGAAGAAGAGGGTGAGAAAGGCATCTTTGAAACCTTTCCAACGAATCAAGAGCAAGAAGTGGATGGGGAATGTCTAGAATTCATCAAAGAAGATACACTTAAGACGAAAATTCCCAAAGAAGTTGGATTTTATGACACGGGACAAGTCATAACTCTCAAAACACCAAATCTGGCCAAGTCCCATATCCCTGCAACCTTCAAAGATGTGGTGTTCGTAATTGAGTTTGTGTTGGAGCAAGCAAGTAAACCATCTTCTCCAACTTCGATTTTAGTATATACTAACCTGCTGATTTTGATGATTTAAGCACCTACACTAGAATTTAAACCATTGCCGGATCACGTCAAGTATCACCATTCATTCAAGGATCAATTCCATGCTATGGGCCCTATCCAAGTTTAGAAGGAAGTATCATCCGGCTGGAAGACGTTAAAGCAAGCGCTTCTTGGGAGGCAACCCATGTATTCAAATAAGGAAGATTTTTGAATTGCTCCACAATCAGTTTTGCGTTTCTAAAAACCTTCCATTTTCTGTAGTTTTATTTTGCCATGATTGTCATTTTTATTTGTTGCTTGTTTAAATTGTTTTTGGTGTGGATTTATTTTTGAAACACTGACAGTTATGCAAGGTATTTTTACATTCATAAAAAAGAAAGGAACATTAAGCAGATAAATACAAGAGGGAACCTTCACAAAGGCTACTTAGGAGAAGTTTTAGTAGTCGGCGGAGCCCCAGAAGGAGGAAGCATCAGAGGTTGATCATTTGGAGCTTCATTACGCGGTATAGCCCTAGAAGACGAAGGCAAATGTTGTTGGAACAAACCCACAAACCTTTGATGATCAAGTAAAATCTGACCATCAGATTCCTGCATCTGGTCAATCTTCCTCTTCATGTTTCTAGCATGGTTATGTGCGAGCCTGTGCAACTGTTTATTCTCATGCTTGAGCCCTCTAATCTCCTATTTGAGACTCATCACTTCAGCCGCCAATGATTCAACTTGACGGGTTCGAACAAATAGGCGTTAGGCCATATTAGACACAGAACCCGCACATTGTACACTGAGAGCCAGAGAATCCTTAACAGCCAACTCATCAGACCGTTTGGCAAATAGTCTGTTATCTTTGGGAGTGACAAGGTTCCTGGCCACCACCGCAACTGTCATATCATTCTTCATCACCGAATCCCCAACGGTAAGGGGACCAGTATGGGACATGAAGGATGGGCGCCATATGTTGTCTGGAGAAGGCGGGACTGCCTCTTCACCAAGGTTCAAGTCAAAACGACGGTTAGAGGGGCCTAACATTTTTAGAGGTGTTAAAGAAAGAAGAGGTCGGACAAGTCAACATCGTAGAAGTGCAAGAAGGGAGTTTCTACAGGCAGAAATTCAAGTGTGCTTTGAACGTCCTGCGTACCTCTATAAAAATCAGCACTCGATAGGATTTCAGAGATCGAAGAGGCGAGCTCAAAAATCGAAGAGGCTAACTCAAAAATCAAAGAGGCGCTAGCTTTCTCAAAAACTGGGCTTGCTCAGAAACCACGGCCAATCTTCTTTTCCAGATTTGTCCGCACTTGTCACATGCAACCTTTGCACTCGACGGGATTTCAGAGATCGAAGAGGTAAGCTCAGAAATCGTAGAGACATCTTTTTTTCCAGACGTGTCAACATCTGTCACATGCAGAGTCAGCTTTGCGGAAATCACGGGCAGTTTGTCGAAGTGTCGATTCCAGATATTGGAGAGGCATCTGCTTTTCCAGACGTGTCAGCATCTGTCACATACAAAGTCAGCTTTGCGGAAATCACGGGTAGTTTGTTGAGGCGCCGATTCCAGATATCGAAGAGGCACTTGTTTTTCCAGACGTGTCAGTGCCTGTCACATGCACACTCAGCCTTGCGAAAATTACGGGCAATCTGTGGAAGATCTCTTGTGAAGTAGAAAGCACGTGAAGTTTACTATTAAATCATCCAACGGTTGCTGACAAGAGTGAAAGAATAGTACCGGTTATTAATTCCTATAAATGTCACCTTTTACCCTCCATTGCAAGGCAGACATACATAACCCTTCTTCTTCCCCAAGAATGCCTTTCCAACAAACCCTCTCGAGTCACTCAGTGTTCCTTATTCCTTGGGGTACCTCTGCAAACAACTCATCCAAAGCAAAAGTATTTCATATCATGAAGGTTGAAAGCAAGAGTATCTCATATCATGCTTTCTTCCTGTCCTTCTCCTTGTCGTTGTTTTAGGACAAGGAGAAAGAGAGCAATTAGCCAGCACTTGGTATCAATCTTCCGATCTGGAACCAACTACCTGGAACCCCTTCCTGATTGCTTACCTAGCCTTGCTCTCGAGTACTCATCTTCATCATTTTATGCTTCCTCTTCATCTACCACAACTGCTTGGGGAACATATAAGGGAAGTGAAAATGATACCTCGAAGCATGTGGAGACAATTTTCCAATTCATCCTCAGCTAGGGACAATGAGAAAGAAAGCAAGAGGTGGGCACTTGGAAAGATTGAAGAAAGAAACAGACCAACACCTCTACCTCGTGCCTGCCTGCCGTGCAGAAGAAACAAGCAGAGAAGAATGCAGACTTCACAATCAAATCAACCCAGTAGAAGGAGTCTGATTTGAAAGCAATGAACTCTGATATTCCTCGCTCAGAATTCCAAACCAGTTCGAGATTAAAGCTGTGGAAAGTCAACAAGATCATCTATTTCCAAAACCAGATTTGCATTCTAAAACTCTACTCTGTTTGTTTTTTTTACTTTGCTATACTTGTCATGTTTATTCGTTGTTTGTTTATTTGCTTGTTTTTGTGTGAGTTTATGCTTGAAACATTGAGGACAATGTTTGATTTAAGTGTGGGGGGAGAAGGGGGTAACCATTGTTTTGCATGAAATTCGTAGGAGTTTATCACCCATTACTTCTAGTGTTGTTCCTTGCTGTTTTAAGTGTTTTTAAGCTGTTTTGGAGTTGTTTTGCATGAAATTCGTAAGAGTTTATCACCCATTACTTCTAGTGTTATTCCTTGTTGTTTTAAGTGTTTTTAAGCTGTTTTGGAGTGTTTCAGTGTGTTTTGACATAAAAATCCGAAAATCTCATAAAATTTTGAAAAATTGTCTTGAAAAACCCAAAAAGAGTTGTTTTTGTATGTTTATTTGTGTCATAGGGTACCTTCCAACATAATGATGAGGATTTGGTTTTTAATTACATGACTGTTAAAGAGAGTTATAAACATGGATGAAAATTTGATTTACTCTTTGGTGTATGCTTGGTTGTGGTTATTGATGCGAAATATATAAGAACACAAATTTAACCCTCTTTTTGACAATTGTAGTATAGATGTAAGTAGGGATCGTTCTAAACCGGGGATTAGGAGGGATTGCTAAATCACTTGAAAACTAATTTAAAAACATAAAAACAAAGTTAAAAATGTAAACAAAAGATTTTAAAACAAGAAAGTAAAAGGGGGATTTGAGTTTGGTGAAGTTGAAAGTAAAAACGAATAAACTAAAAACTTAAATAGATTTTAAACAAATTTGGGTTGAATGGATAATGGAAGGCTAGCTAAGGGGTTCTTCTCCACACATGTCTTGCTTGCATACAAAATGATTTCCAATTGCATTTCAATAACTTATTAATTCTCAACGCCCCAAATTAACCGTGAATTGCACTAATTAACCCTCAGTTTTTCCACAAGTTATTGGGTTGGATGATTGCATACGACAACCCAAAACATTCCCTACAAGTTCCCTACATGAATTGCATAATAGAGATACAAGCAAGAATCATTAAGTTCTATGAAAAACATAAGCATTGACGAGGCACTCGTTACTATGATTTGCATGAAACTTATGCCAAGGATTTACTTAACACAATCGTGACTAGCGACTTTTACTACTCATGAATATAAGTTCATAACGATTAGGTGAAATTCCCTTATACTCTAGCATCATATTTATGCATGCAAACTAAGTATGCATCCCTAATCAACATACATAAACATGTTATCAATCAAATAGATAAGTAAATCGAATTCATAACTTATGAAACGCAATTAAAAGTAATCAAATCATATTGCAAGCATTAACATGGTTTCGAATCCCCCCCTAGCCAAGGGGGGTTTAGTTCCTCATTATTACAAAACAAAGATAAACAAATTTAAACATTGAAAAACAAAGGAAAGAAAGCACCTAAACGTTCCAACGATCCATGTTGGATAGCAAGTGCGTCTAAGGACTTTTCTCCTTCTCTTTGCCGCAACAACAAGGTTGGAATGATGTTGAAGGGTTGGTTATTTGAAGGAATGGATGGGAAGGGGTTTAGATATGTAGGAGAGGCAAGGAAAGGCTTGGAGAATGGTTAATTTCTGGATGATTTGAATGAGGTTGATGCCATGGTATTTATAGGAAGAGGATGGACTTGTTTAACACAAAATGTTGGTGGAATTGAGTAGGTGAGCATGGCAAAGAGTGGGAATTGTTGGTGGGTTAGGTATTGAGTCATCCACTCACATGTCATGGTGAGTTAAGCATTGCATCATTACTCAAATTTCTGGTAGAGGTGGAAGTAAAAGCCACGGCATTGATGTGTTTTGAGTGAAGTTTTGGCCAATCCTTCTAGAAATTTATCCCTTCTTGCAACTTGTATTTGTTTCACCAGATTTTTAGCATGTTCTTAGCCTCTTTTGTCTTCAAATTCGTCCATCCATCTTGCTCATATCATATGTAATCCATTCCAAGCTCAAAACTGCTCCAAAATGCACCAAAATGCACTTTCTTGCTACCTTAGCCCTTTGGACCTACAAACACACGAAAATGGCTTAAAGTACTAAAATAACTAAGAACTAATAACGTAAATGCAAGAAAACTAGTTAACTAAGTCGCATAAATATGCGTCTATCAAATTCCCCCACACTTAGCTTTTGCTAGTCCTCGAGCAAAACAAAGAAACAAAACATAAGAACAAAACAAAACCTAAACCTTCCAACAATTACCTTAGGGATTTTCAATGCAACATGACATGCAAAAGATCATCATAACCACAGATTTTTGCCTTCCCTACCCTTGAGCACATACTTAATCAAAGTCACCACATACTAGTTCACATATAACCAATTAAAACGATGTTTTGAATGTAGTAACATGCCTTAGAGAATTTGCTCAATTCCTTACAAGATACACTCTTATTTTCACTCTGATTTTCTGACTATTTACCCTACACTAGATGTATGTGAGAAGATTGATGTAAACATGAAAACGAACACTCACATATGTTTATAGCAAAGAAAGCAATTTCTGGAGTTATTAAGCATGTATAGATATGATCTCATGACTGGAATGCTACTACTTAGATGCGAGAACCAGGGACACCATATGCTCGTACCAATCCCAAACTCCATATATTGAAACACATAACACTCAAGATTGAAGTTAAGGGTTGTAACGGGGTTAGGGGTGATTGGCTAACAATGAAAGGTAAGGAAACAAACGTTTTTAAAGCATAATAAGCAAAGTAATGAAATTGATGATTAGAATTCCCTTTGAATGCAGCAACTAACTTTAAACACAATGGGGTTATTCATTCAACTTTTTAGGGCCGATTTCAACTACAAACAACACTTGTGAGCCTTTCCTCACTTATTTCAAACTCTTTTTCTTTTCTTTTTTTTTTTTTTCTTTTCTAACCCGTGCCTTATTACTTTCTTTTGGCACACAAAACACAAAAATCTCATTCCCCCACACTTGTTTTCTGCATAAGGACAATCAAAAGGAATTCATTTTAAGTCATGCTTCATTATGCTTTAAAAACAAGGGTATGGATAGTCCTAATCTAGGCTAGGTAAGGGAAATGTGGTTTAACAAAGAAAACAGGCTAAACAAGGCTCAACGGGGTTAAACTTAAACAAATATGCACGGGATAAGCTTTTTGGCTCTAGTTCACTACACAACTTCATCTTGAATATGTGTTATGCAAATCAATGTCATGCTTTGAATGGAACGGGCATAAGTTCTAGTATTTGGAACTAAATGATGAAACGCCTTCTAAGTAGCAACCAAGCAAAGAATGATAAGATCATGCAACGACTTTAGAAAACAAAAATGCACAGATTAATAACTCTCCAAAGAACGTATTAGGCTCAAGTCTCTCAAGGTTGTAGTGTTAGTTTGAGTAACTTCCTTCAAGCATGTTACAAAAACTGATTTTTTTCTTTGTGATTACATGTGAATTCGTAAACTATAACTATAACCAAGCATAAATCAAGAGCATATCAAACTTCCATCCATGTTTATAACTTTCTTTAACAGTCATGCAATTAAAAACCAAATCCTCATTATTTGTGTTGGAAGGTACCCTAAGACACAAACAAACACACAAAAACAACTCTTTTTGGCTTTTTCAAAACAATTTTTTTTTTCAAATTTTTGTCAAATTTTCGGATTTTTATGTCAAAACATACTAACATGCTTAAAAACACACTAAAAACACTTAAAATAGCAAGAAACAACATTGTAAGTGATAGGTGAATAAAATCCCACGAAAATCATGCAACAGCAACTTGTTTACCCCCCCCACACTTAAATATAACATTGTCCTCAATGTTTCAAACATAAACTCACACAAAAGCAAACAAACAAACAACGAGGAAACATGATAAACATGGCAAAGTAAAAGCAACAGAGAGGAAGGTTAAAGAACGCAAACACCTGGTTTTGGAGTCAGAAATTCCTAGGTCTTCTTTATTTCCATGGGTTGCCTCCATCACTAATGAGAACTCTAGGCATGCCAAACCTAGCAAAGATATTAGTTTTCACAAAATCTGCAACAACCTTTGAATCGTTAGTCCGGGTGGCTTTGGCTTCCACCCATTTGGAAACATAATCAACAGCTAGCAAGATATAAGTGAAACCAAAAGATGGAGGGAAAGGACCCATGAAATCTATACCCCAATGTCAGAAAACACTATAATGCAAATAAAAATAAAATAAATAAATAATAAGAAACAAAATAAAGCAATTGGACTGAAAACTTCCCTAGTTTGCAGTAAAACCAAGCGATGACCCCCCAAGCTAAAATTCTGCAATCAACTTCAAGGGTGGAAATAACCAAAAGTTCCTGCAAAGAAAAGAAATAATTCAGTTTAGTAACACAAGAAAATATAAAAAAAAATTGCAAACGAAAAATTGAAAATCACGATAAAAGACAATGAATAAAACTAATAAGTGATCATTGGTCGTGCTTGTTGACTTTCCACAGCTTTCCTCTTGAACATGGTGACACTTAGCTTTTTACTTGCAAGTGATGATTTGATGATATTGTACGGCGAAGCTTTGCTCTTTGGTGATGTTGCAGTTCCTTATTTGTTCTCCAAGCAGATGTGGCAGCTTCTCTAGTTCTTCAGCTCGGACTCCTTCTGTTGGGATGATTGTACGAGCTGCATTCTTCTCTGCTTGTTTCCTCTGCATGGCGGGCAGGCACGAGGTAGAGGTATTGGTCTGTTTCTTTCTTCAATCTTTCCAAGTGCCCACCTCTTGCTCTCTTTCTCCTTGTCCCTAGCTGAGGATGAATCAGCACGTTGTCTCCACATGCTTCGAGGTATCATCTTCACTTCCCTTATACGTGAGAGACGAAGAGGAAACATAAGATGATGAGTACTCGAGAGCAAGTGCTGGCTGGAGAAAGGACAGGGAGAAAGCATGATATGAGATACTCTTGCTTTCAACCTTCATGATATGAAATACTTTTGCTTTGGATGGGTTGTTTGCAGGGGTATCCCAGGGGATGAAAAATACAGAGTGACTTGAGAGGGTTTGTTGGAAAGCCATTTCAGAGAGGAAGAAGTGCTGAGAGGGTGTGCCTTTGCTGTGGAAGGCGAAGGTAGATACTTATAGGACTTTTCTTCACAACCGGAACTATTCCCTCACTCATTGTCGGCAGCCGGTGGATGGATGAATAGTACAAATTACGCGCTTTCTGACAAAGCTGTCCGTAATTTCCGCAAAGCAGATTCCTCATTGATATCTGGAATCGGCGCTTCGAGCTCTGAGCATCGTCGATTGTAGAGGTAGCATGTGACACGTGCGGATAAATCTGGAAAATAAGATTTGCCCGTGGGTTGAAGCCCAGCTTTTGAGAAAGCTAGCGTGTCTTTGACTGTTGAATTTCCCTCTTCGATTTCTGAATTGGTGCTTCGACAAACTGCCCGAGATTTTCGCAAAGCAATTTGCGTGTGACAAGTGACGACACGTCTGGACAAATTGATCTTTTGAAATCCGGGGTTCGGCTCGTGGTTTCTGAGCAAGCCCAGCCTTTAAGAAATGAAACGCCTCTTTTGAGAAAAGAATCCGGCTTTTGAGAAAGGAAACTCCTCTTTTGAGAAAAGAATCAGGCGTTTGAGAACGGAGCCCCGACTCTTCGATTTGCGAGAGGACGCCTCTTCAATTTCTGAGGAGCGCCTCTTTGATTTCTTCTTTTTATAGAGGCGCTAATTTTGTTCCACAACACACTTGAGCTCCCTCCTGTAAACACTCCCTTCTTGCACTTCCGAAATCTTAATCTGTCCGATCTCTTCTTTCTCAACACCTTCAGAAAATGTCTGGCCCTTCCGATCGTCGTTTTGACTTGAACATTGGTGAAGAGGCAGCTCCGCCTTCACCAGACAACATATGGCGCCCATCCTTCATATCCCCTACCGGTCCCCTTACCGTGGGGGATTCGGTGATGAAAAATGACATGACCGCTGCGGTGGTGGCCCGGAACCTTGTCACCCCCAGAGATAACAGACTGCTCGCTAGACGATCTGATGAATTGGCGGTTAAGGAGTCTCTGGCTCTTAGCGTGCAGTGTGCCGGTTCCGTGTCCAACATGGCCCAACGCCTATTTGCCCGAACCCGTCACGTTGAATTGTTGGTGGCTGAAATACAGAGTCTCAAAGAGGAGATTAAAGGACTCAAGCATGAAAATAAACAATTGCATAAGCTTGCACACAACTATGCCACAACCATGAAGAGGAAAATTGACCAGATACATGAATCTGATGGTCAGATTTTACTTGATCATCGGAGGTTTGTGGGTTTGTTCCAACAGCATCTGCCTTCGTCTTCTGGAGCGGCATCGCGTAGTGAAGCTCCAACTGATCAACCTCTGTTGCCTCCTCCTTCTGTGGCCCCGCCGACTGCTGAAGCTCCGCCGACTACTGAAGCACCACCTGACCAATGAATGCTATTAGTTTACACATCATTGTAAAATATTTTTACTTTAATGTTTTTTTTTTTTTAATTTAATTTTATTATTATTATTATTATTTTTTATTTTTAGGTGTGTTTTGTTTTGTTTTGTTTTTTTGTTTTTTTTTTTTAAATGTAAATTAATGTAAAAAGACTTTGGTTAACCTTCCCCCACACTTAAACTAAATAACACAAACTCACATAAATCAACCAAATAACACAACTAACTAAACAAAACAAAATGAAAGCAGTAAAGATAAGGGTGTAAGAATGCAAATCTGATTGGGTTAGCGATTCCAAAGTCTCCCTTCGTTGAATGCTTGGGTTGCCTCCCAAGAAGCGCTTGATTTAACGTCTTTAGCCGGACGAATCTTTCCTTTAAATTCCCCTCGGCTCCAAAGCATGGAATTTATCTTTTAATGGGAGGTGATACTTGAAATGATTCGGCAATGGTTTAAATTCAAGAGTGGGTGCCTGAATCATCAAAATCAGAAACATGTTAGTATAAATTAAAATTGAAATTGGAGAAGATGGCTTACTTTCTTTTTCCGACACAAACTCAATGACAAACACCACATCTTTGAACATTTCCGGGATTTTGAACTTGGCCAGGTTTACTATGATGGTTGTGGCTTGTCCCGTGTCATCAAACTCAACTGCTTTGGGCTTGATTGTCTCATGCACAACCTCTTGGATGTATTCTTGATATGCTTCAACCACTTCATTCTCTTGAATCCCTTTTCTTGGTGTGCAAGGTTCTTTGAATGTTTCAATACCATCGGGAACTTGTTTTGGTGCACCAAGAATTTGGATATCACTTTGCACCTTTGGAAGAGCTTCCACAATGTCTTTTTCACTCTCTTTGATATTTGGAATCAAAAACCTACAAGGAAAAAGGACATTTGGTGGAATAATGTTAGAATGAAGTGGATTTAAAACTTCCTCACCTGAGTTGGATGACATAGGGATTTGAGGAGCTTGCAGCAAGAATTCTTCTAAACTGCCCAGGTCGTCCTCCTCCTCTTCTGCTTGCAGCAGCAATTCATCCATGTTCGGGCTGTGTTTGGATAGTTCTGGGACAGCTTCATCCTTCATGTCACCTTCCAAAGTGATAGCATCGTGGATTTCAAAATCTTCCTTCGAATTTTCAACAGTTGAGCTGGAGAGTTCACTTTGCTCTTGAATTTGTACCATGAATTCCATAATCTCTCCCATTTGACTCATCAATTTATCCAACTTCTTGTCTTGATTTTGTTGGTCCTGCGTCAAAGAGGTTAGTACTTGAAGAATTTGATCACTATCCATGGACATACTTGAATTTGATTGGAATTGTTGTGGGGTATGCGGTGGTGGTTGCATAGGCGTTAAATAAAACTCCTCATATTGCTGCCAACATCTGTCACATGCAGAGTCAGCTTTGCGGAAATCACGGGCAGTTTGTCGAAGTGTCGATTCCAGATATTGGAGAGGCATCTGCTTTTCCAGACGTGTCAGCATCTGTCACATACAAAGTCAGCTTTGCGGAAATCACGGGTAGTTTGTTGAGGCGCCGATTCCAGATATCGAAGAGGCACTTGTTTTTCCAGACGTGTCAGTGCCTGTCACATGCACACTCAGCCTTGCGAAAATTACGGGCAATCTGTGGAAGATCTCTTGTGAAGTAGAAAGCACGTGAAGTTTACTATTAAATCATCCAACGGTTGCTGACAAGAGTGAAAGAATAGTACCGGTTATTAATTCCTATAAATGTCACCTTTTACCCTCCATTGCAAGGCAGACATACATAACCCTTCTTCTTCCCCAAGAATGCCTTTCCAACAAACCCTCTCGAGTCACTCAGTGTTCCTTATTCCTTGGGGTACCTCTGCAAACAACTCATCCAAAGCAAAAGTATTTCATATCATGAAGGTTGAAAGCAAGAGTATCTCATATCATGCTTTCTTCCTGTCCTTCTCCTTGTCGTTGTTTTAGGACAAGGAGAAAGAGAGCAATTAGCCAGCACTTGGTATCAATCTTCCGATCTGGAACCAACTACCTGGAACCCCTTCCTGATTGCTTACCTAGCCTTGCTCTCGAGTACTCATCTTCATCATTTTATGCTTCCTCTTCATCTACCACAACTGCTTGGGGAACATATAAGGGAAGTGAAAATGATACCTCGAAGCATGTGGAGACAATTTTCCAATTCATCCTCAGCTAGGGACAATGAGAAAGAAAGCAAGAGGTGGGCACTTGGAAAGATTGAAGAAAGAAACAGACCAACACCTCTACCTCGTGCCTGCCTGCCGTGCAGAAGAAACAAGCAGAGAAGAATGCAGACTTCACAATCAAATCAACCCAGTAGAAGGAGTCTGATTTGAAAGCAATGAACTCTGATATTCCTCGCTCAGAATTCCAAACCAGTTCGAGATTAAAGCTGTGGAAAGTCAACAAGATCATCTATTTCCAAAACCAGATTTGCATTCTAAAACTCTACTCTGTTTGTTTTTTTTACTTTGCTATACTTGTCATGTTTATTCGTTGTTTGTTTATTTGCTTGTTTTTGTGTGAGTTTATGCTTGAAACATTGAGGACAATGTTTGATTTAAGTGTGGGGGGAGAAGGGGGGTAACCATTGTTTTGCATGAAATTCGTAGGAGTTTATCACCCATTACTTCTAGTGTTGTTCCTTGCTGTTTTAAGTGTTTTTAAGCTGTTTTGGAGTTGTTTTGCATGAAATTCGTAAGAGTTTATCACCCATTACTTCTAGTGTTATTCCTTGTTGTTTTAAGTGTTTTTAAGCTGTTTTGGAGTGTTTCAGTGTGTTTTGACATAAAAATCCGAAAATCTCATAAAATTTTGAAAAATTGTCTTGAAAAACCCAAAAAGAGTTGTTTTTGTATGTTTATTTGTGTCATAGGGTACCTTCCAACATAATGATGAGGATTTGGTTTTTAATTACATGACTGTTAAAGAGAGTTATAAACATGGATGAAAATTTGATTTACTCTTTGGTGTATGCTTGGTTGTGGTTATTGATGCGAAATATATAAGAACACAAATTTAACCCTCTTTTTGACAATTGTAGTATAGATGTAAGTAGGGATCGTTCTAAACCGGGGATTAGGAGGGATTGCTAAATCACTTGAAAACTAATTTAAAAACATAAAAACAAAGTTAAAAATGTAAACAAAAGATTTTAAAACAAGAAAGTAAAAGGGGGATTTGAGTTTGGTGAAGTTGAAAGTAAAAACGAATAAACTAAAAACTTAAATAGATTTTAAACAAATTTGGGTTGAATGGATAATGGAAGGCTAGCTAAGGGGTTCTTCTCCACACATGTCTTGCTTGCATACAAAATGATTTCCAATTGCATTTCAATAACTTATTAATTCTCAACGCCCCAAATTAACCGTGAATTGCACTAATTAACCCTCAGTTTTTCCACAAGTTATTGGGTTGGATGATTGCATACGACAACCCAAAACATTCCCTACAAGTTCCCTACATGAATTGCATAATAGAGATACAAGCAAGAATCATTAAGTTCTATGAAAAACATAAGCATTGACGAGGCACTCGTTACTATGATTTGCATGAAACTTATGCCAAGGATTTACTTAACACAATCGTGACTAGCGACTTTTACTACTCATGAATATAAGTTCATAACGATTAGGTGAAATTCCCTTATACTCTAGCATCATATTTATGCATGCAAACTAAGTATGCATCCCTAATCAACATACATAAACATGTTATCAATCAAATAGATAAGTAAATCGAATTCATAACTTATGAAACGCAATTAAAAGTAATCAAATCATATTGCAAGCATTAACATGGTTTCGAATCCCCCCCTAGCCAAGGGGGGTTTAGTTCCTCATTATTACAAAACAAAGATAAACAAATTTAAACATTGAAAAACAAAGGAAAGAAAGCACCTAAACGTTCCAACGATCCATGTTGGATAGCAAGTGCGTCTAAGGACTTTTCTCCTTCTCTTTGCCGCAACAACAAGGTTGGAATGATGTTGAAGGGTTGGTTATTTGAAGGAATGGATGGGAAGGGGTTTAGATATGTAGGAGAGGCAAGGAAAGGCTTGGAGAATGGTTAATTTCTGGATGATTTGAATGAGGTTGATGCCATGGTATTTATAGGAAGAGGATGGACTTGTTTAACACAAAATGTTGGTGGAATTGAGTAGGTGAGCATGGCAAAGAGTGGGAATTGTTGGTGGGTTAGGTATTGAGTCATCCACTCACATGTCATGGTGAGTTAAGCATTGCATCATTACTCAAATTTCTGGTAGAGGTGGAAGTAAAAGCCACGGCATTGATGTGTTTTGAGTGAAGTTTTGGCCAATCCTTCTAGAAATTTATCCCTTCTTGCAACTTGTATTTGTTTCACCAGATTTTTAGCATGTTCTTAGCCTCTTTTGTCTTCAAATTCGTCCATCCATCTTGCTCATATCATATGTAATCCATTCCAAGCTCAAAACTGCTCCAAAATGCACCAAAATGCACTTTCTTGCTACCTTAGCCCTTTGGACCTACAAACACACGAAAATGGCTTAAAGTACTAAAATAACTAAGAACTAATAACGTAAATGCAAGAAAACTAGTTAACTAAGTCGCATAAATATGCGTCTATCAGTTATAATTTATGAATTCACATGCAATCATAAAGGAAAAATCAGTTTTGTAACATGCTTGAAAGAAGGAACTCAAATGTACGCTACAACCTTGTGAGACTTGAGCCTAAACGTTTATTTGGAGAGTTAATAATCTGTGCATCATTGTTTTCTAAAGTCGTTGCATGATCTCTGAAGCGATGAAAGTTAAGCACTCAAATTAAACCCTCTTGTTGTCAAATTGTAGTATAAATGCAAGTAGGGATCGTTCTAAACCGGGGATTAGAAGGGCTTGCTAAAACCTCTAAACTTACTCAAAAACATAAAAACAAAGTTAAAAACGTTTGAATAGACTCAAGGGACTCAAAACAGATTCTAAAGACTCAAACAACTTAAAAACACTCAAAACTGCCTAAAAACACAAACTGAGCAGATTTGACTCTAACACAACTTTGGACGAATTTAGTGTTTTGACTTAATTTAGTGTTTTGACTTAAATCAAAACACTCTAAAACACAAACAAAACAGATTTTAAACACTTTGGAACAAGAAAGTAAAATGGGGGTTTTGATTTGGATGAATTTGAAATAAACAAGCAAGTTATCAAACTAGGCAGATTATAAAATGAATTTGAGAAATAAAATGATGGATGGATTAGTTAGAGGTCCGTTCTTCACACATGACACACTTGTACATGAATCGATTTCCAATTGCTTTTCAATAAACTATGATACTCAACACCCCATATTAACTGTGATGCACAAATTAACCCTCAGATTTTCCTTTACTCATTGAGTTGGATGAATGCATGCAACAACCCAAATCATTCTCTAAAATCCCCTATATGAATGCATAATAGAGATACAATCAGAGATCATTACGTGCAATGAAAATCATAAGTGCTGACGAGGCAATTATAACTATGAATGCATGATACATTTGCCAAGAATTCAATTAACACGATTGTGATAAACAACCTTCACTACTCATGAATATAAACTTGTAACGATTAGGTGAAACTCATTTATATTCTAGCATTTAATTCATGCATGAAAACTAAGTATGCATCCTTAATAAACATACAGAAATCAGTTATGAATAAAATAGATAATTGAATTGTAATCACAACTTATCAAATCACAATTGGAAGAAATCAATTCAAATCTCAAGCATGTTCATGGCTTCAAACTTCCCCCTAACTAAATAGGGGTTTAGCCACTCATAATTGCAACAAAATTAGAAAATAACAAAGTAGACATTGAAAGCAAGAACGAAGTACACCTAAAACGCTCCAAAGTTCCAAGCTTGAAATGCCAAGGACCTTTGTTTTCACCACCTTGTTGTAGCATAAGTGTCTAGGATGTGTATGGACATATGGATGGAATGGATTTGCATGGCTAAGAGATGAAAGTGTATGGATTGGTGAGATGTAGTATGGCTAGATGAATGGATGGAGGTCACAGCAAGGAAATTGTGTTTGTGAATGAAGTTGTGAGATGTGAAATGTAGTGTCTTTGGATGATGGCCCCCAAATTATGGTGAAGGGTGGATGTATTTATAGGCTAGGGAGATGAGTGTATGGAGTTGTAATGAGTGGATGTAATGAGTGTAGTGGGTGAGTGTTGTGGTAATGAGTGGATGTAATGGGTGTAGTGGGTGGATGTTTGGTAATGAGTGGATGTAATGGGTGTAGTGGATAAGTGTTTGGTAATGAGTGGATGTAATGGGTGTAGTGGATGGATGTTTGGAGAATGGATGTGTTGGGTGAAATGAGTGGATGTAGTGGTAGGTGAATGTGTTGGGTGAAATGAGTGGATGTAGTGGTAGGTGAATGGATGTGTTAGGTGAAATGAGTGTCCTAAAATGGTTATTTATAGGGAGAGGATGATGCACAAACTTCAAATTTCGTCCATTCGTTTTGCTCCAAGCATATGCCATCCATTCCATGCCCAAAAATGCTCCAAAATGCTCCAAAATGCACTTATTTGCCACATTAACCCTTTGGACCTACAAACACACGAAAATAGCTTAAAATACTAAAATAACTACGAACTAACAACATAAATGCCAAGAAATAAGCTAACTAAGTCGCATAAATATGCTCCTATCAATCTCATTATTCTTTGCTTGGTTGCTACTTAAAAGGCGTTTCATCATTTAGTTCCAAATGCTAGAACTCATGCCTATTTCATTCAAAGCATGTTATTGATTTGCATAACACATAGTCAAGATGAAGTTGTTTAGTGAACCAAGAGCCAAAAAGCCTATCCCGTTCATTATGTGTTTAAGTTTAATCCTGTTGAGCCTTGTGTAGCCTATGTTCTTTGTTACCCACACTATCCTCACCTAGCCTAGATTAGGACCATCCATACCCTTGTTCTTGAAGCATAGTAAAGCATAATTTAGAAGGAATTCCTTTTGTTGAACTTTTGCAGAAAAACAAGTGTGGGGGACGTGATTCTTGTGTGTGTATGTATGCCAAAGTCCTTCATAAGGCATGGGTAGAAAAGAAAAAGAAAAAGAAAAATTCGTGGAAAATAGAATGAAAAGAAGAAAAGTTGTGAAAAGAGTTGAAAAATATATGAGAAAGAGCTCTAAAGTGTTGTTTGTTGAAGAAATGGTCCAAAGCATTGAATTCGACCCTAAGTGTTGCATGAATCTTCCCTTTGTGTTTAAAAGTTGATTTTTGCATTCTAAAGTAAATTCCAAGTGTCGATTCCATTACTTTGCTTGCTATCGCTTAAGAATGTTTGTTATCCTTATCCTTTCTTTGTTAGCCATTACCCCCAAGTCCTATTAACCCTTAACTTCATCTTGAGTGTTATGTGTTTCAATATGTGGAGTTTGGAATTGGTATGAGCATATGGTGTCACTGATTCTCGCATCTAAGTAGTAGCGTTCCATTCATGAGATAATATCTAAACATGCTGAATAACTCCAGAAAATTGCCCTCTTTGTTATACATATATGTGAGTGTTCGTTTTCATGTTTACATCAATCTTCTCACATATAACTAGTGTAGGGTGTGTAGTCAGAAAATGTGTGTGAAAATAGAGAGTATCTTGTAAGGAATTGAGTAAATTCTCTAAGGCATGTTACTACATTCAAAACATCGTTTTAATTGGTTAATTGTGAACTAGTAAGTAGTGACTATAAGTATGTGCTCAAGTGTAAGGATGACCAAAATCTGTGGGAATGATGATTTTTAACATGTCATGTTTCATTAAAAATCTCTGAGGCAATTGTTGGAAGGTCTAGGTTGTGTTCTGTTTTGTTTTGTTTTGCTCGAGGACTAGCAAAAGCTAAGTGTGGGGGAATTTGATAGGAGCATATTTATGCGACTTAGTTAGCTTGTTTCTTGGCATTTATGTTGTTAGTTCGTAGTTATTTTAGTATTTTAAGCTATTTTCGTATGTTTGTAAGTCCAAAAAGTTAATGTGGCAAAGAAGTGCATTTTGGAGCATTTTGGAGCATTTTTGGGCATGGAATGGATAGCATATGCTTGGAGCAAAAGGAATAGACGAAATTTGAAGTTTGTGTATCATCCTCTCCCTATAAATAACCATTTTAGCACACTCATTTTACCCAACACATTCACCTACCACTACATCCACTCATTTCACCCAACACATCCATTCACCTACCACTACATCCACTCGTTCCACCCAACACATTCAGCTACCACTACATCCACTCATTACAACCACCTAACACAAACACTAATCCACTACACCCATTACATCCACTCATTATCACAACACTCACCCACTACACCCATGACATCCACTCATTACAACTCCATACACTCCTCTCCCTAGCCTATAAATACATCCACCATTCGCCATAATTTGGGGGCCATCATCCATTCATCTAGCCATACTACATCTCACAAATCCATACACTTTCTTCTCTTAGCCGTGCAAATCCATTCCATCCATATATCCATACACATCCTAGACACTTGTGCTACAACAAGGTGGTGAAAACAAAGGTCCTTGGCGTTTCAAGCTTGGAACTTTGGAGCGTTTTAGGTGTACTTCGTTCTTGCTTTCAATGTCTACTTTGTTATTTTCTAATTTTTTTGCAATTATGAGTGGCTAAACCCCTATTTAGTTAGGAGGAAGTTTGAAGCCATGAACATGCTTGAGATTTGAATTGATTTCTTTCAATTGTGATTTGATAAGTTATGATTGCAATTCAATTATCTATTTTATTCATAACTGATTCTTGTATGTTTATTAAGGATGCATACTTAGTTTTCATGCATGAATTAGATGCTAGAATATAAATGAGTTTCACCTAATCGTTACAAGTTTATATTCATGAGTAGTGAAGGTTGTTTATCACAATCGCGTTAATTGAATTCTTGGCAATTGTATCATGCATTCATAGTTATAATTGTCTTGTCAACACTTATGATTTTCATTGACCGTAATGATCTCTGATTGTATCTCTATTATGCATTCATATAGGGGACTTTTAGAGAATTATTTGGGTTGTCTTAGTGCTCCATTTCTTTCATTTCTTTTATTTTCTTCTCATCTCAGCCACACACGTGGCATAATCTTAGTGCTCCAGATTTTCTGGAGCCTTCTAAAGGGATTAAATTTACAAAAATGTCCCCGACTTTAAGCGCTAATAACTTCTTCGTTATAACTCTGTTTCGCAAACAGTTTGTGCCTATGCATTCGTGAGATCGAGCTCTTTTCAAAAATATAAATTGTGACCTCGAATGGTCTACGGATTTTAAATAATTAATTTCTAAACTTCACTTTTCGTAACTAGTTTAATTAAAATATAAATTCAAATGAATTAATATAAATTCTCGAAAAATAATATAAAATCTCAATAATACAAATACGTAAATTATGATAATAGGAGACATGTTGAACACCCAAAAACCTTTGAATCACTTCTCCTCTTTAACATACTATCACCATCATTTGCACTTGAAACATCTCGTGATTCATCAACCAAAAGAGAAAAAAGTACAGTTTCCGTATCTTTAGTTTCAACGACACAAATATTGACAAGATCTCTTTGAATATCGGAAGAAATATACTTGAGATTTTTTGGAGCATTCTTAAACATATCCTTCTTAACTTTCTTATCATGATAAGCAAGAAATTGCATAAGCTCCACATAACTACCCCTATTGTTAGATTTCAATGATTCATCGTGACCACGAACAAAAAGACCTTGTCACAACAACCATCTAGTTCAATCAAGTGCGCCACTCAAAAATTGTGATAAATAATGCGAGCTTCATCGGTTTGCTTGATCACAAAGGTTTCAATATGTTGCTTTTATGTCATCAAATCTCTAATTTGTTGTGAAGTTTTACTATGAAGACTTCCAACACCTTCCTCATTTGAAGGAAGGTCTAAGCATTGTTTCTAATTATAGGATCGTTCCATTACGTAATTGTATAATGAGAAAGAAAAATGGGTCTTCTATGACTAATAACTATTAATTAATCAAACAACAATTCAATTAATGAAAAATCAATTCAATTAACCAATAATCAATTATCATATATATTAAACAATAATTCAATTAATCAATAATCATATACATACATACATATATATATATATATATATATATTAAACAACAATTAATCAATCAATAACCATATTAAACTATAGCAATTAACCAAAATTTTATGTTGAATTATCAATTAGGGATTTAAATTTGAAAAATTATATATTTACCTCAAAATGACGGTGGCCGGTGGTGGGCCTAGTGGCTAATGATGGCATGGAGCCGTGGAGGGCGACGATGTTTGGCTGGGGTGGCGGTGGGCTGCAATGGGTGTGGTTGATTGCTACTTCCAAGTTTCAATGGTAGTGTCTCCTTAATGTTTTTGTCTAGTATAGTTTGTCTATGTAGATGTATTCCTTCTTGTACGTGTGTGATTTTTTTTTCTGGGTCCAAAACGACATCATTTTGGCATGCGTGTTAAAAAAAATAGAAACGCAGCATCACCGCTGCAAAGCAGCAATAGCCTAGCTAAGGATCAGAAATCTGTGTCTTAGGAACAAATTCCGACAACCGAACGTGCGGCCGCACCTCTTTTTACCTATATGTCTTTACCACTGATCTAAATCCCGACCTTGTGCCAACAGGCAAGTTGACACCAACCAACTTTCTTTTCTTTTGTTTTTCTATTAGGCACGTGTAACACACGCATGAGACTAATATTGTTTACTATCGTACTAGGTTGTAATGCTATTGAAATTAGATAATCATTTTATTTTCATAGAACAAATTTTCAAAGCATAAAAAAATAAAAATTGTAAATTACTTGCCTTTTCCAAAGGGGTGGAGTTGCACAAAGGCAAGTACAATTGAGAATAAATAGTGAGGACAACTTACATGCCCTTAGAGCAAGTCCAGCAGTCCCAAAGTTCCCCTTGCAATTGGGTTAAACTGTCTTTGGACCAAAAAATCTGGCTTCAGTGGTCCTAAAAGGGGAGAGCAATTGGACCAAGGGCTTGTGCCTATTGTATTGCCCTTGCAATTGGAACCTAAGCTTGCAAACGCTGGCAGTTGAAATCGACCCAGAGGGGCCCCCTCATGTGCGCAACCTAATGCCAAATGGCTCGTTTTGAGCTTTTGGATTTCCAACAGTCAGTTGATCTGGACCGTGGGAAATGCAATGGTAAAACAAATTGTAACTTTTTTGCAGCTACCAGCTACCATGTGGTGCAATCAAGGTATAAAATATCGATGATATCGAAAATATCGGTAGTCTAAAAACACGGAAATTTAGATGGAAATATCGGGATATTATTGATATCGATAAAAATTGAATAAAAACCATGGAAATTGTAAGAAAAACTTGGAAATTTTTATTGAAACTTTGCAGGATGTTTATTTAGTCAATTATCTATTAGTTTATCACAAAAAATTGGAAGGAAATGCATTGCATGATAGATATAACTGATTTAAGTTGATTATATAGCGAGCTGGAAAATATTGTGAGTGTAGAAAATATGCACTAATTAACGAAAGAAGTTTAAACACACCATAATCATTTATATATAATGAATTAGTACAATATTTTGCACTTTATACATTGCATGGTAAGATACATGAGTGACTTAGCAAGGTCTAAAATATCAATGATATCGGAAATATCGGTAGTCCAAAAAATTATCGGTAGTCCAAAAACACGGAAATTTCGATGGAAATATCGGGATATTATGGATATTTTAGACCATGGGTGAAATCTAAGGCATCCAACATAAATAATTTTTGAAAATAACGGTCATGATTATTTTAACAGTAAAAAATACTAAAAATATTTTCTTCTATAAATACCAACCACCTTCTTCATTCTCCACACATAACTCAATATTTATTTTAATATCTTTGGTGTGTTGTAATGCTATGCTTTTTCCTTGTATTTGAAATAAATTATTGAAATTGGACAATCATTTTATTTTCTTGGAGCAAACTTACAAAGCATATAAAATTTAAAAAAAAAAATATATATATATATATATATATATATTTGTGTATAGTGCCCTTACCCTTGCCCTTCACAAATGGATGGACTTGTACATAGGCAATTACTGCGGTACGTGAATAGTAAAGGCAACTTCATTGCCCTTGCCCTGTCAACCGCATCGCCTTCTTCCACTCCTTCACCTACATCAACAGCCTACATAGGCTTGCTTGGCTCCAAACCTCACTGTCTCCTACGTCCAAGTCAATGCCTCCGAACCCACGCCAATTTAATAGGCGTCATTCCAAAACACTTGATTTGACCCTTACCCACTTTGATTTTTCTAGCAATAAGCTTCAGGGGAAGATTATCCAATTTCATGTCACTCCTCAAAAACCTTGAAAGCTTAAATCTTTCTTCCAATTCCATCAATGGCTAAATAGCTTCTTCATTCGGGGACCTGATTTCACTAAATAATGTATCTTTGTCCTTATATTCTTTATCTAGCTGCAATCAATCTCAGATTTAGTTCATCTCAATCTCAGCTTTAATCAATCTGAACAAAACAATCCTAAGGTTCCTTATAGAAATAAAGAGCTTCAAGGACTTGAATCTCGCAATCAAGTTCCATGGCGTTTTGCCGTTCAATGAGTTTTTCATAGGCGGATTACAATTGTTCAAGATTAGTAGGAATAGAAACCTTTGCTACTGCCACTATGTCCTCTCGACTATATCGAAGTTGTGGAATTTGCGCTATCACATATATGGATTGACCACGATAGATGATGATTCGTCTAGGTATGACAATAGCGATTCAGACTACAATGACAGTGATGGTGGAAAAAGGAAAAGAACGAGTTGAAAGATGAATTTTATAATTTTTGTTTCTAAAAGAATTAATTGTTTTGTATACTCCACATGACATTATATTGTTGTGGGTCTTATATACGTGTCACACCAACACACTAACATAATTATTGACAGACTTCTAACGGAATGATCACATTGAGGTGTTGCATTTAATCTGACCCCAAATTGATCGATTTTGAAACTCAATGACCAAACTAAAGAGTTATATCAATTTCAATGATCATTTGCAATTAAAAACTCATATTTTAAAGCTACAATTTTAGGGTTTTTCTATATAGCTTGTTAAATCTTTAGAATTTAAGAAATTGGTTAGTCATGTTTTGTTAAATCTTTAGAATTTAAGAAATTGGTTAGTCATGTTATATTAGCTTTAATGAAAATGACTTAGACTAAGTTTATGTTAACTAAAAACCATTCTATAACTTTATTTAGTGAAAAAAAAACTTAAGTTTTTATGAAAATGACTTAAATTCTAATGAAAAAGACAAAAATTTAATATAATAAAAAAGTAAAATAGGAAAAGTAATAAAAACCTGACACAAGCACGCGTCATTTGCGCACACTATTTCTGAAACAGAAGGATACTATACTATTTCTGAAATTGAACGTTACTACACTATTTTTAAAACTGAATGATACTATACTATTTCTGAAACTGAACACTATTTCTAAAAACTAAACACAATTTCTAAAAACTAAACACTAATTATTATTTTTAAATTACACCCGAGTACTACACTATTTTGAAATAGAACACGGTACTACATTATTTCTGAAATTGAACACAGACACTATTTCTGAAATTGAATACAAGTTGGCATGCACTGACTATTTCTTGAACTGAATATTTTATCTCTCTAGGAAGTTTAACGACCATTATTTTCTCTCCTCTTCTTGCATTTTCTTGACACTTTCTCATCTTTCAAACATCTTTCTTCTTCTAATTTTCTTCAATTCTCATCAAATTTTCTTTGAATCTCTTCAATTTCTTAGCTCTTAAGTTTAGATTCTTGTGAAGAAAAACAAAAAAGCTATTAGGTTGGGCCCACACTTGTTAACCACATCAACATTCCACCAGCTTACTTTATCAAAGATCCTTGTTAAGGAAAACAAAAAGCACGATTAAGTTGGGCCCAGCACTTCTTAACCACATCAAAATTCCCCCAGCTTGCTTTATAAAAGTTCCAGCTTCCAACCTTGAATTCCAGTTTCCAGCTTGCTTTATTTTTCTAATTATTTAATCTTATTAGTTTTTACCTATTTATGTGCTTTTAATTTATTTTTTTTCTTCCACACATTAGCACAAAAATGGATCCCACAATTGCCATATCATCAATATAACAGGTAATGTAATGGCCAATAAGACTGAAGGTTAAATTGATGCAATTCTAAAATTATACGTTGTAAATTGCTAGAAATTAAATGTCATAGCCCACGTTAAAAACCACCCCCAAACCTTGATGTGTCAAAGGTAGTATTATTTCCATTGGAGAAACATCATATGGATGAAATATGTTATCGAATTCGCTATATACAATATTCGAAATTAAGATTTCTCATTTACAAGTAAAGAGGAATATCACCATACCGTAGTTGATTAGCGGTTAAAAATTATTGTTAGGTTGATACTTTTACGCATTGTACCTCTTTTACCTAATATTTAGTCATAATTTTGTATTAAATTGTTGAATTTAATGTGTTTTGTGTGAGTTTTGTTTAAAATGATTTGAGAACAAAACATGAATCTCATCGTTAATTTGGCAAAACCCGAAGATTATCGAGTTGTGCGCATGACTTTGTTGGACCGGTGCAATTAGTGGAACTTGGGCCTTCAAAGCATTCCAAACCGTGTGAAATGGTTAGCTCAATTAAGTGGGTTGGTGTGAGTTTGTCATAAGTTGGCGAGTCCAATTGGTTTAGGCGACAAGGAATTGTAGTTTTCCGGTTCTTTCTTTCTATATTTTCAAATTCTAACGTTGTATATTTTAATTTTATCATGAATTAATTCCTTTTGCTAGGATTAAGGTGGCTCTTATCATGAACATATAATTCTCATTATTTATATTAATCTTAGTTATTTTTTATGTTGAGTAATTGTTATTGTGTTTTGTTGTTACTAAATAACTGGTTATTATTTGTGTGAAGAACTAAATTGCGACTTCCAGGTTAAGTTTAGTAGATTGTTTTTCATAACAATTACCATGAATTTCATATCCGAATAGACATACTGCTATGATTTCTGTAGTTTCGTATAATTATCTATTGAGTTTAAGGGGTTTTGATTATCTATAACTATGACTAGATATAGCATGGGTAGATAGTTATCTATTGAGTTTAAGGGGTTTTGATTATCTATAACTATGACTAGACATAGCATGGGTAGATAGTTAAAAACAAAAGTAGTATATTCTAACAAGAAATATTGACAAATCAAGGGATAATTTCTAGCAACATGGGAATAATTTGATGTTAATATGAATAACGAGATTAGATGGGATTGAGAATGAGGAACCTGATGTTCTAGTGTTTTCATACATTAATCTTTTATAATTCATTCACTTTTACTTCGTGTCAGTTTAAAGTTAAATTGTAATAGTGAATTTAGGTTAATCCAATCCTTGTTAGAATAACATACTACTTATCACTATATTACTTGATGATGTTGTACACTTCCAATTATCACAACAACTATTAGTGGCTAACTACCGCATCCAAAATCTCCTAAAAAATTAAAAAAACTGCATCACAATACTGCTGTATTGTCCAAGTACAGACTCCAGAACTGTTACAATAACTAATACTTGGTTCAAATGTGTGTAAACATACCAACTTAAGCTTTAAGAAGCCAACTAAATGCAACAGACAAAGATATGAAATTAGACATATATAAATATTGCAGTATCTACCATCCTATCCCGTTATGAATATGATGATGAGCTGCCAAATCTCTGTTTGCACTGCCATCTCCACTCTCATGAATCCTACTGAAATTGTAAGCGCCATGACTACTCGCCATATTGTAATTTGAAGTCATCACTTGCTGCTGCTGCTGTCGTCCCCCAACTGAATAGAAACCTCCATTAGAAAAATCCATCTTGTTACTTGAAATAGTGTTGGTTTGATCATTAGAACCATGAGGGTGGTCTTCTTCTCTGGCCATGGAGTTCTTATCTCCCTCGGTCTCCCTGTACTTGTTGAGATACAATTTCAAGGGTCCAACATAATTCTCGAATCCCAGAGTTGTCATGGCCCAAAGTAGGTCATCCCCGTTGATAGTCTTTCTCTTTTCTCTCTGGCACTTGTCCGATGCTTCGCCTGTGATGAAGCTTATGAACTCCGATACACATTCTTGGACCGTCTCCTTGGCTTCCTTTGAAATCTTGGCATTTGCAGGCAGGGACTTCTTCATGATACGGCTCACGTTCGCAATGGGGAGGAACCTGTCTTGCTCTTTGGAACCGCTGTCTGAGACGTTCCCAGACAGCGGGCTTCCAACAGGACTACACGTTTGATTTCTTTTCCCACTCATTGTGTTTAGGTTTTTTTTCCCTCTCTTCCTCTTCCTTGCGTTGAAGTGTTTATGGTGTGGAATCTTTGAGGAAGAGTTGGGGGTTTTTAAGCTAACAGAAGTGGGGGGAAAAGAGCAAGCTAGAACCTAGAAGAATATTTTATTTTTGAAAAGAAAAACGAGTGGAAAGGCGGTTTGATGTGGACAAAAAAGAAAAACAAACACTGGTTGATTAGAACAAATGCAAAGGATGGTGTGTGAAGGTATGGAATCTTTGGAGGAGAGAAGAAAAAATAATATGTGGTGTTAAATAATAACAAACCACTCAATACTACTGTTTGATGATATTTATCTTCACTTGTAAGTGAGAGATTCGAATCTCGTAAATGACAAATTCGATACTAAATTAGGTTTGTCATTGTATGGCTTAGCCAAAATCCTTCCCCCCGGGCTGCGGTAGTATAAAGTATATTGTTATACTAAGAAAAAATAATAATAACAAAAGAACATCAATAATAAATTGATACTGTGACCTTTTCTGTTATGGAAGTTCCATGGAACCAAACATGAAAATTTGAGTTGGGACATGAAAAAACAAGCAATCCCATTTCCAAATATTGGTTTTTTATTATCTATTTTTTAATCTCTTTTGTTCCATAGTGTCAATTTCCTTTGTGGCTTTTGACTATAATCTAAAATCGATAAACCGAATGGGAACGAAAAATATAATTTCAGCCTGCACGGCAAAGGGGAGACCTTAAAACTGTTGAATACGTCAACCGGCAACGGATACCGTGTGTAATAAGTTATATCTTGTAACTCTATTAATCAAAGCTAAAGTCCAATTTTGTTTTTTAAAAAATTAAAACTAAAAGTCCAATTTTGTAAACTCAAGAATTTCCCTTTTTATTTACATTTTCAGTTTTATTTTTTTTTCTTTTTTGAAAATTTAAAGTAGTTACTCAACGAGTTTTTAGTTTTCAAAAAAATGAATACTATACGGTTATCAAATGACTCTAAGAGAGTGAAATATATAAGTTGCTTAATTTATACAAAGCTGAGCAAGTGCAAATGACATTCCTATATTGCCCTACATGAGCAAAGTTATACTTACTACCTATTTGTACTATCTCTTTGATGGAGGTAGACTTTCTCTAATAGAGGTAAAGCCCGTCAACGCATATGGATCAAATTTCTATAAAAAATATGGTATAAATGATAATACAAATAAATGGTTAGAATAATATTTTGACCTAACAACACCCCCAAGGATTTGTTGGCACCAAACAACGCGTGCCACATCGATGCGTGACAATTTTCGGGACCTACATACATGCATTGTTGTCGACCAAAGAACCAACCACGTCGGTGTCCGACAGTTGGCCTGGTCTCTACACTATAGCACCTAGCCTAGGTAAATTTAGGTGGCATATATGCTAAATAAAGTTTAGGGTACCATTGATAGGAGCCAGAAACCATACCATGTTCCTGTCTTCAACAATCCTTCTTTGTAGATACTTTGTTGATTTATCTTTAGATTTCGTAAAAAACTTGGACTGCAATTTTATATTCAATGAATCACTCGGTATCTTTGTACGGCTTAAAAAGGCATAGCAAATAGTAGAGTGGAGCACATTAACACACACACACACACACACACACACACATATATATATATAGGAGGCCTTTAAAGAAAGATATCTTTATTTTTTTTTTAAATGGGGATTAGTTGTGGGCAGTGGCGGATCCAGGAAATAATATTAGGGGAGTCAGCAATTTTCTTTACCAGAAATAACATGCATATCGTCATTTCATCGAATCTTGGTAGACCTAAAATCATTTGGAAAGACATATTGCACACCTGTTAATGTATGCAAGGGGCAGCACCCAAGGTATCCATGGACATTCACCGAGTCTTGGTAGGCTTAAAGTCAATTGGAGGACATGTATGAAGCCAACTCTAATCTTCAAAAGGGTAGTACCCAAGGTATCCATGGACATTCACCGAGTATTGGTAGGCTTAAAGTCAATTGGAGGACATGTATGAAGCCAACTCTAATCTTTAAAAGGGTAGCACCCAAGGTATCCATGGACATTCACCAAAGTTCGGGGGCCAGCTGACCTGCCCAGCCCCTCAATGCATACGCCATTGGTTGTGGGGACCATATCCCAATCGAACTTCAACAATCCAAATCGTTTATTTTTCAAGTTGGACCTCATTAATCATCCTTGCAAAATATTAGTCAAATCGGAAATATTTGAGACATCTTGTTGAGTTCAAAGAAATTGATGAACACTATGTTCTATAAGAAACAATGAAATTACATAGTGATAATTAAATAGACAAATGGTTTCGGATTAAATTGAATTTTTGCAAGAATAATCTATGAATTGAGATTTACAAAATAAACAGTTCGGATCGTTGAAGTTAGATGTGAAATGGGCCCAAAAGACTTGTATATATATACATATGTATATGTATGTATGTATGTATGTATGTATGTATGTATATATATATATATATATTTATATATATTTATATAGCTATGAGCTATTCCTACTTGTCTTTCCAAGATTCTCTATACCGATCACATCTCTAGACCGTAAAGATTATCATCTGCCCGCCATTCTCAATCTTTGTTTAGTTGAATATGGTTTTCCCCTTAATTATTAGTTAAACTAGCCTATATGTACGCATACGTAAGCCCTTCGCTGGCGTATGAGGTTTTTTTTATCACTATTTGGGTGACCTAAAATCGCAAACAAAGACTTACTCATTTTAAAATAAGTGCTCAAGTTTAAGGTCATAGTTAGATGATATATATTGTAAAAATTTTATAGGTCAAATAACCATGCACGGGAGATCTTGTATCCGATTATTAACTCCGTAATATCACTTGTATTAAATGGTTAATTACGAATATGGCCTAATTCATGAATTGTGGTTATAGTTAGATGATTTATCGTGCAGCAACTTTATAGCTCAAGTAACAATGCGCTCAAAGTTTTATTCGATCAATAACTCCGTAATATTTGTATTAAATGGTTAAGTATGGATAACAATATGCCTTAATTCATATCTGCAATGTGCCTTAATTTAATAAAATGATTTGCTTTGTACTTGCTTAATTATTTTAATGCATCAGACCTTGTCCCTGATATGTAGTCTCCACCGTAGCTTTGAAAAGAGTATAACTATCATCTTACAAAAACGAAAATAAATATATAATAAAACACACTAAACATCTTTTGATATGTTTTTTATTTGGTCAAAAGCCATCTTTTGATCAGGCTTGTGACAAATGGCTTCCTTATCAACCGCCTCGACCTGCTCCTCTCTACAGAGAATTCTGGACCTGTGCATGTCCTGCTGAATCGCTACCTGCAGTCCTGCCTTCTTAAACTACATATGATGTGGTGGAGGTTGGGAGGCAGATTGTCTACCTTCCTGTTTGGATATTCTTCTCATCCTTTTTTATTTGTACAGTCACGATTACGTTACGTCAATATTTTATATTCTTATTGCTTTTTATCATATTATCTCTATAAAAAATTAATATAAAATATTGACGTGATTTAACTGTGACCGCACAAAATAAGAGAGGATGAGAATGACATCCAAACAGGAGGGTAGACAATCTGCCTCCTAGAAAATATTACAAAGATCACATTTTTTTTATCACATTTTAAAATTATATGATGTATCACATCAATTAACATAATAAGCTCTATTTAATGTGCTTATTATTAATATTCTACTTAATAAATTAGTCTTTTCACATGCGAGAAAAATTTGTTTAGGACTTAACTTGTCATTGAACATGTTGTTGTTTGATTCTAAACGATATCTTATTAATCTCACTTTGAGGTATATATACATGATTTACAAACATTATCTCACAACTACAAAATAAATACAACTAATCAAGATTATTATATAAAAGTCAACATTCTCTTTGGTATATAAAGGTATATAAATATCATACGTGCCCAACTTATATAAGAACCTAGAAAGCACTTGATCTTATACTACATTCGTAAGCGTATCAGCTAACTAATCATCCGTCCTGATTGTTGCTACTCCAATAATTTTATCTTCAACTTTCTCTTTAATTAAAAAACGATCAACCTCAACATGTTTCATCCTATTGTGTTGTACCGAATTTTGAGCATCATCTCACGCAACTTGATTATCACAAAATAACTTCATCAACTAATTAGGTCCAAAATTCAAATCCTTTAGTAATTGCTGCAACCATATAATCTCACAAACTCCCAATGACATTCCTCTAAACTTTGCTCTTGCACTCGAACGAATAACTACATTCTACTTCTTGCTCCTCCACGTAACAAAGTTTTCCTCTACAATGGTAAATCAACCTGATGTCGAACGCATGTTATCAATTGAACTTGCCCAATCTTCATTAGTATATCCTTTAACTTTGAGATGTCCTGACACACCCCGATCCGGAATGTCCACCTGGACACCCGAATCGAGATGTGTTGGCCGACACCTAGAATGTAACGAAACCATATGTTGTAGTGATGTGGAAAATGTGAATAAATTAAAATCTAAAAGTGACTAATTTAGAGTGCGCATGTGAGCGGGATTAAACCCATATCACACAAGTGATGTCAAACCATAGATAAATTGCAGTAAAAGAAAAGTAAAGGCATTTATACCGAAAGGAGAAGTGACACACCCCGACCTAGATCGAGGCATGCTGACCGTCACATGAGGGTGACGTAACCATGTGCACAGTGGGGAAGCAATATTAATATAAGGAATGCGAATAAACGAAAAAAAAAAAAACAAACCTATTAGAGCACTAGATAAGATAAGGTGAAAGACGAGAGTAAGTGAGACTACACATAGACGAGAGTAAGTGAGACTACACATAATCAGAGCGTAGATATCCTAGGTGCAGTCCAGCAAGACAAATGCTAATTATACAATACTAAAGATGGTCCTACATTTATATGATCTGTCAGAACCATCGTCAAATCCTCGTGAGCCACCAACGAGCACTCCTACCTAAAACCTGGAGAGGCGCAAAACAGAAAGTGTGAGTGGGCAAAAACAAAGCTTTTCAAAACCATTTCATTTATCAAAAGTAGCAACTCATCGCCGTAAAACCTATATAATTCCCAGAAAAATAGCATGCATATAAATATATCTCAAAACCCTGTTTAAGATAGCAAGTCCATAATCATGTCATGTCAAATATCTCAGCAAGGAAATAAGTAAGTCAGGTGAAATAAACCAATATGAAATGGTAAGCCAGCCAGAGTCACCTAACATGACCTGTACGGCTAGATCTATAACTCATCAACTAATTCTCTACACACAAGTCGGAACCACCTAAAGTGGTTTGTACGACAGGCTGGGTGTAAATAAATACGCTCAAGTGCTACGATCACGTGAAGACTGTGCGAAGTATCACAAATCACCTACGAGTCGGAACCACCTAATGTGGTCTATACGACAGGCTGGATCCAAGGTAAGCGTGTGGTGCGGGAGGTGAGCGATCACTTGAAGGCTAGGCCCTGACCTCGGGCGGAGCACTAACACCGGGGTGCAGGATAACAATTTCTAAATGAAATCTCAACACAATTACTCACTACCATCACTACCATCAATATACTCACCTGAAGCTTACCTGAGCGTCCACAGCGTCGGGCAACAATATATATGTAACCATAATAATGCACAATTAAACATAGAGAGCATTTGGCATGGCATTTCAAAGTATCAAACCATTTAATTAAGTTTTATGGGAAAAATACCAAGTATATATATACTGAAAACCAAAAGCCCACTCACTGATATGTGGAAGGGTTGTAACCCCCGAGTCTTGCTTGATTGCGCTCGTTCTCAGGATAGGTCTCACCTATATGCGAAACAACTATATATATGTTATTTTAAAGCACATAACCAAAACTAGGTAGTAACTTCTCATACATTGCTCAATTGGGGTATTTAAATAAACCATCGTGACCTACTCAACCCCACGAACATCCCTATATTTTTAGAAAAAATTTCAAATCACTCACGCGCAGGCACATGCCTAGCATACCAAATGGAATCCCTAACGGCGTTAGGGAATATTCTGTTAATTTAAGGAATATTCCGTTAAATAAAAGCATATGCCGTTAAAGATACCTGACGCCATTAGACTATTCCATCAACTTTGACGGAATATTCGTCTCCTTCTTCCTTGGTTCGCCGGAGTCCGGCGCTGGCCACCGCTGCGATCGCCGGAAACTGGAAAAACTTAGAACTTCAATATCTCATCCATTTCTCAACCAAAATTCATAAAATGTGTACCAATATGAAGCTTAGGATGAGAAGAACACATCCTTATCACTTTTAGGTCCTAAAACCCACTAAATCTCAACTGGAAAACTTTAATAATCTAGCCACCTCTGCAACTCGCCAAACCCGAGCTTCCCGACGTTCAAAACCTTCCAAAATTCTTCCCTGAGCTTCATGAAGAAGTTATAAGGCTCACCAGAACCTTAAAACTTGATGAAACCTCCGCGATCACACTTGACGCACTGTACCTCATGCCGGAGCTTCTGGTTTCTCGAGTTTCTGAGGTTATTCCTCCAAACAAATGGTATAGCTCTACTCTTGAGCTCGCAAGGAACTCGAAAATAGTCTCCACGAACTTGATATGTGAGAGATGAAGTTGGTTGAATGATGACCGTACAGGTTGTATGGAAAATGGAAGAAAATCCGAGAGGGAAGGAGAGAGAGGGTCAACGGGAGGGTGAGAGTGTGTATGGTCCAGTTTGCAGCCAATCAAACAAACCTTAAGTCCTTTAGTTCTAATTGGGTCCAATTAATTAGGAATAGAACTAATTGGTCCAAAACCTTAGCCCATTTACACACACACAACTCAACGATTAAAGGCCATATAAGTCATTTCACACTATCGATAAAATATTTCGGGATGGGCTGTCACAACCTACCCTTTTAAGAAAATTTCGTCCCTGAAATTTCATACAATAATGTAACAACCCACTAATAACCATAAAATAAGCGTGGATACATTTCCTTTATGCGATCCTCCGTCTCCCAGGTAGCCTCCTGCACTAAGTGATTTCTCCACAAAACTTTCACTAAGCGCACGGTCTTATTCCTCAGAACTTTATCCTTCCAATCCAAAATCGTCACTGGCTCCTCATCATAAGTCAAATCTAGATTAATTTCCAATGGTTAAGGAGGTATCACATGTGACGGATCTGAAACATAATGACAAAGCATGGAAACTTGGAACACATCGTGCATTTTCGATAACTCTGGAGGCAACTCAAGCCTGTAAGCAACTTCATCGACTCGCTCAGTGATCTGATACGATCCGATGTACCTAGGACTGAGCTTACCCTTTTTCCTGAACCGCACTACACCTCTCCACGGTGATAGCTTCAAAAACACCCAATCACCAACTTTATACACCCCGTCAGTGGCATGCCTGTCTGCTAAACTTTTCTGTCGATTCTGGGCCGCTTTCAGGTTAGACTTAATTACCTGAATATTCTGAGTAGTCTCATCTACAATCTCAAGGCCCACTAAAACTTTTTCACCTACCTCTGACCAACACAAAGGTGTACAACAAGACTTTCTATAAAGTGCCTTAAATGGTGACATACCAATACTCGAATGGTAGCTATTGTTATATGCAAACTCCATCAAATATAACTGATGCTGCCAGGCGTCGCCAAACTGCAATACCGAAGATCTCAGCATATTTTCTAAAGTCTGAATAGTCCTATCAGATTGTTCGTCTGTCTGAGAATGATATGTCATACTATAAAGTAATCTTGAACCAAGAGCCTCCTGAAATGCTACCCAGAACTTAGAAGTGAATCTAGGGTCTCGATCCGAGATAATACTAATTGGGACCCCATGGTACTTAACAATCTTCGATATGAATAATTCAGCTAATCGACTTAAAGAATATTTCTCCCTCACTGGAATAGAATGCGCTGACTTAGTAAGCCGATCAACTATCACCCAAATGCCATCATAACCATTTCGTGTACGAGGAAGCTTGTACACGAAGTCCATGGTAATATCTTCCCACTTCCATTATGGAATGGGAAGTGGCTGCATCAATCCAAATGGCTTTTTCCTTTCAGCTTTGACCTGCTGACAAATGGCACACCTACTCACATACTCAGCCATTTCTCTTTTCATACCCGGCCAATAATAAAATGATTGAATGGTATGATACATTTGAGTACCCCCAGGATGCATTGCATAAGCCGATACATGCACTTCATCAAGAATTTCTTTCTTTAACTCTGCATTATTCGGCACATACATTATTCCTTCCTGCATAAGCATGCCATCTAATTCTCTAATCCTTAGATCTTTCTTTTTCCCATCATTTCTTGCTTGAATTAATTCCAGGGTTTCCTCATCATCCATCTGAGCCTCGAGCACTCGATCAATTAAAATTGGTCTGACCTGGAAACTAGCAAGTAAAGCTTCATCTCGTTCTTCCACCCCTAACCTCACTCCAATGGATTTCAAATCCGCAAGAAGAGGAACATGACAGGCGTACAAAGCATTAATTCTCGTTTGAGGCTTCCTACTAAGTGCATTCGCCACTACGTTTACACGACCTGGGTGATAATCAATTGTGTAATCATAATCACTGAGCAACTCTATCCATCTTCGTTGTTGAAGATTAAGATCCCTCTGAGTGAAAAGATACTGAAGACTCTTATGATCTGTAAAAATCTTACATTTTTCACCATAAAGATAATGTCTCCAAATCTTCAAAGCAAAGATACTAGCTGCTAATTCAAGATCATGAGTAGGATAATTCATCTTATGAGGTTTCAACTGTCGCGAAGCATAAGCAATCACCCTACCATGCTGCATCAACACACAACCTAAACCATTCAAGGAAGCATCACTGTAGATCTCAAAGTTACCACTATCATTTGGAAGTGCTAAAATAGGTGCATGAGTGAGACAATACTTCAACTGCTGGAAACTCTGCTCACAATTATCATCCCACTCAAATTTAACATCCTTCCTGGTCAACCTCGCCAGTGGTAATGCAATAACTGAAAAATCCTTAATAAATCGTCTATAATAACCAGCTAGGCCAAGAAAACTCCATACCTCAGTGACGGTTTGTGGTTGCTCCCAATTCTCCACAGTTGCCACTTTCTGATAATCCACCTGAATACCTTGAGCATATATGACATATCCCAGAAATGCCACTTGGTCCAGCCAAAACTGGTGTTCCCTCAATTTCTTTAACACCAAAGTAAGATGTCGAACATGCTCTGATTTAGACTTAGAGTACACCTGAATATCGTCAATAAAGACAATGACAAACCTATCTAAATATTGCTAGAATACTCGATTCATCAAATCCATAGAAGCTGCAGGTGCATTAGTTAACCCGAATGGCATCACAAGAAACTTATAATGACCATAATAAGTCTTAAAAGCTGTCTTAGGGACATCCTCACTTTAATATTTAATTGATAATAACAAACCTCAAATCAATCTTAGAAAACACACAGGCACCCCGAAACTGATCAAATAAATAATCTATACGCGGCAATGGATAACAGTTTTTAATTGTTATCTGATTTAATTGCCTATAGTTAATACATAGCCTCAAAGTCCCGTCTTTCTTTCTCACAAATGAAACTGGAGCTCCCCAGGGTGAAGTACTAGGCTAAATAAAACCCTTATCAACTAATTCCTGCAACTGAATCTTCAATTCCCTCAATTTAGCAGGAGCCATTCGATAATAAGTTAAAGATATAGGATATGTGCCTGGAAGCAAATCAATAGTGAACTCTACGTCTCGATCTAGCGGCAATCCAGGTAATCATCAGGGAATACATCAGGAAAATGCATGACCACTCAAACATTCCCCACACTAGTAGGAGTATTATCATTCAACACCACATAAGCCAAATATCCTTGACAACCTTTCTCTAACAACCTTTTAGCTCTTCTGGTAGTAATAACACCATGTCTCACCCCATTACGCTCGCCCACAAATGTAACCTTAGGCAATCTAGTGTTGGAAATATGCCCTAAAACCAATCGTATGATGATACTTTACGGACATTTCACATGTTAAACTAATCTAGTTTAATATCAAGAGCAAAGATTATTGTTTGAGCTGTCTCATATAAATGTTATACGCTTAAACGATAAGTCCAAGGAATATGTGATTGGTAGAATGCGATCTAAAGAAGTTAGATTCATGAGACCATTCTTTCGTAGACACATCCTAAACGTTCCTGATCATAGGATTGCCAATTGGGCATTGACAGTCCGTTAAGATCAATACGTGATGTGTCTTCTTTCAGGGAGAGTGACTAGTCTCGAGTCATTGGTGTGTGTGACATCAAGACAAGCATGTAGGTGCTCAATAATGAATGAGTCCACTGAACACGATCAACGAGGAGTTTTCATACTCATGTCACATGAGAACTCATGGTTGGGATAATGCAAAGTAGTCATTTGACCTGAGGCATCATAGTTGTCTTGTGGTTAAGTCATTGATCTTTTATTATGTCAAAGTCACTCCATTAGGAGGGTGTCCACGGCATCGTCGGGGTTAAGCCACTTAGCCATGGAGGCAAGTGAATGCGCAACAAGGGATCTCTAACCTTCAAACCGTTTGGGGGAGAATACTCTATGATATGATTAAGAATCTCTGGCCAGAGTATGAATGAGATTTAGGAAGTCGTTCCAAATCACATTCAAGGTAATCATATAAGCACACGAATCACATTGGATAGTAGACATGAATAAACTATCAAACCAAACAATGTGGTTAAGAGTATTGTATTAGAGAAAGACCGTATTGCATTTGTAATCCTAAACTGAATAGGTTCTCCACCTCTTCTGATTAGCTTGGGTAACCATGATATGCTGCTAGGTGTCACTCATGGTTTGTGGAAGCCCTAAACGTGTATAATCACTAAAGGGAGAATTGAAAGTAAGTTTCAATTCACAATCGATTTGAAATGGTTTTAATCGCCCACTGCCTCGCTAAAAGGAACCTAATGGATCGTACACCGCGTAAGGTGGAGATTGAAGAAACAATGGAGATGAGTAAGAATAATTAAATGGTTTAATTATTTATGGCAAGGATTAATTAATATGTTAATTAATCAAACGAATAAGTTTGTTAAAGACCTCGGGATAGTTTTGGACCTTAAGGCCCAATGGGCTTCGAACGTCAAGCCCATTGACTTAAGTTGTATGACAACTTAATGAATAATGATTCACAAAGGCCCAATTAGCCCAATAATACCCTAAGGCCGGCCATTTAGAGATGGAGTGAGTTTTGGACTTATTTACAAGTTTGCCACTCCAATGAATTAAGGTATAAATATGACTTTATAGCCAAAATTCATTTAGGGTTTTCTTTTGGGGAAAGGATGAGAACATAAGCTCTCCTTTCTCTCTAAAGTGGCCGGCCTCCTTGGAGGGTTTAGCTAGCAATCCTACTACTCCAACGTCACTCATTTCTTCTCCAATCTAACCTTGGTGAAGAGACTTAGAGGTTCTCAATTTTGGGAACTTGGAGAACCATTTCATCCATCCAAATCCATAGATCTAAGATGCAAGGAATGAAGGTCCTCTCTTTGGGTGATTAGCCTTTGCTTATGCAAAGAGGAATCTACAAAGGTATAATTTCTCAACTATCAAATGTTGTTTTAAGTTGAGTCAAGGTTCACCAATCTACTAGGCTTTCAATTTCATGGTTAATGTTTTGTTTTTAAGTGCATACAAGCATGATTCCGCCTTTTAATTGTTAATTGCATGCTATAGATGTTGCTTAAATGAACATGTTTTTCACAAAATTTCCTTCATCTAGGACGATCAAAAGTAACAGTTTTCCCGTAGCAATCTATATTGGCACGATTGTAATGTAACCAATATATGCCTAAAATAACATCAAAATCAACAATATCTAACAGAATGAGGTTAGTGGGCATAACAACATCCTCCACTAATACGGGACATCCTGGATGAACACAACTAACATAACATCTCTCCCCTCTAGGCATCGCAAACTCTAAATCATACCCAAGAGGTGTATGATGAGGTTGGGCCATTTGAGCGAACGTATGAGAAATAACAGAATGCGTAGCACCACAATCAATTAATGCTCTAGCAAAATGACCAAGAATATTCAACATACCCATGATCAAATCAGGATTATTCTGAGCATCCTGTAGTGTCATGTGGTGAATACGTCCCTCGGCTTGCTGTCGTCGTCTACTATTCTGACCGCTACGACCTTGCATATTACACCCCTGGACTGATTGATTAGACTGCCTCGATGATCCTGCACTACTAGAAGCAACCTCCACGTGCTGGGATTGTCCACCAGGGTACCATTGTGATCCACCAACTGAATATGGCGGATATGGCATATAACCTCCATAATATTAAGGATAACCACTCTGCTGATACGGGTCCTGCTGATACTGATACTGTCATGCAAAATAAGGAGCTACATTGCCCCTGATAATGATAAGCACCTCCACGACCCGTTTGGGCATAACCACTAGGTCCTGAAACTTGCTGGATCGGCACTGGTGGTGGCAAAGAATGATGTTGGGGCCTCTACTGATTTCGAGGACAATGCATAGCCCTATGCCTCAATTGACCACAGATAAAACATCCTCTACTACCTTGCCTGCACTCCCCAAAATGCCTGCTATTACACCTACGACAAAACGGACTACCAGAACCACCAGAATCTCTTTGCCTTTGAAAACAATGACCTCCAAAAAATCTACCACCTTTCCTTGGCCCAGTGGAACTCATACCTCTGCTAGAAGAACTAGAACTAGTGCCACTCCTCTTAAAACTTTGAGTCTTACGAGGTCCCTGAGATGATTGACCCTTAACTTTATCATCTTTCTTTTGATTTCCATCATTTTCTTCCTCCTCACTCTTACTAGGCATATTCTCTGAATATTCAACCCGCAGTAAAATCTCATAAAACTCCTGGTAAATAGCACAAGGAGTAGTGGTCACCATAGAACACCACTTCTTTCGAGTACCCAATCTGAAATGACGAAACATCTCAACTGGATTAGCAGCAACCTCCGGGTGATAGCAAGATAAATTAGTAAACCTCATGTAGTACTCATTAGCCATCATATTTCCCTGTTTTAGGTGCGTGAATTCTTGCTTCTTGCGATCTATATACTCTCGAGGAATGAATCTCTTCTGAAATAACTGCTTAAAAACTTCCCAATCAGCAGCTTCCTCTAGTGATAACTGATAAGACTCCTGTCTCCACCAGGATGCAGGCTATTTACCTAAAAACCAGGTAGTCGTCTCAA
Source organism: Malus domestica (assembly GCF_042453785.1). NCBI lineage: Eukaryota > Viridiplantae > Streptophyta > Magnoliopsida > Rosales > Rosaceae > Malus > Malus domestica. Next base: position 36,900,852 of record NC_091675.1, on the reverse strand, counting down.
CCTACCTATCCTCCGAAAGATTCACATGTCTATGCATCAAACGGAAAGTCTTCCCAATATGATTGAGCCACCGCTCTGCTCCTTCAGACCCTTCATTACCCATGAAATGATTCAACTTCAAATTATACACAGTCTCCAGAGGTGTCATTTGGGGAGGATGAAGCGAAGACTGAATAGAATTAGCTATAGCTTCCCCTAACTGAGTAATATCAAGGAAATGTGGCTCAGCTGAAAAACGTGGCTCTCTACGAGGCAGCATAGTTTTAACAGAAGACACTAAAATAATTAGAGTATTCACAATATATGCAGGACTACCAAACCTAGGCTCTGATACCAAACTCACACACCCCTACCTAGATCAAGGCATGTTGGCCGTCACGTGAGGGTGACGTAGCCATGTGCACAGTGCAGAAGCAATATTAATATAAGGAATGCGAATAAACAAAAAAAACCAAACCTACTAGAGCACTAGATAAAATAAGGTAAAAGACGAGAGTAAGTGAGACTACACATAACCAAAGCATAGATATCCTAGGTGCAGTCCAGTAAGACAAATGCTAATTATACAATACCAAAGATGGTCCTACATTTATGATGATCTGTCAGAACAACCGTCAAATCCTCCTGAGCCACCAACGAGCACTCCCACCTAAAATCTGGAAGGGGGCAAAACAGAAAGTGTGAGTGGGCAAAAACAACGCTTTTCAAAACCATTTCATTTATCAAAAGTAGTAACCCCTCGCCGTAAAACCTGTATAATTCCCAGAAAAATAGCATGCATATAAATATATCTCAAAACCCTGTTTAAGATAACAAATCCATAATCATGCCATGTCAAATATCTCAGCAAGGAAATAAGTAAGTCAGGTGAAATAAACCAATATGAAATGGTAAGCTAGCTGGAGTCATTTAACATGACCTGTACGGCTGGATCTATAACTCATCAACTTATCCATTTAATTATCGTCAATGTATCGCGATATTATCAATAATATTGCGATAATATCAATATTATCAATAATATCGCGATATATTAAATCTCTCTCTCGCCTCTTTCTCTTCTCTGCATCCCCAGAACTAGGGGTGGATTTTTTTGCCAAATTGCCATGCCAACCGAATTGCCAACCGTGCCATACCGATTTTGTGCCAAATTTTTTGTAACAATCGGTAATGGTACGGTATTGTACCGTACCGAAATTTCATGATACGATATTGGTAATGGATACCATTACCACGGTATTACCGTACCATACCGAAAATACAATATAATTTATAATTTATAATTTATATAATACATAATTATATAACACATATTTATAATATTCCAATAATTTGAAAATAAAACCCTACGTATATTAGCATTGTTGTTGGTGACTTTGATCTCTTAAAATTGTGGAAATCAAACACAAAAGAGTTCCTAATTCTTTCACAAATAGCCAAAATATCTTTGTAACCCCCACTTCTATTGTTGCTAGTGAAAATGCATTTAGTCTAGGGAGGAGGGTTGTGAACCCTTTTAGGGTATCCTTGACTCCTAAAATAATGGAGGCACTAGTGTGTACTAGTGGTTGGCTTAGGGCAGGTGAAGTAAACTTCTACAAGGACCAACGGAAGATATGCTTCAATTTTACAAGGAAATAGAAGAAGAAAAAACAAGAAAGATATGCTTTAATTTTTTTAGTAAATTTGTTATTAAATGGTTTTCAACTTTAATTCTTCTTGCTACTAATTAATATGTTTTCTTTGTTTGTAATGTAGGCTTGACACAAACTCAATCTTCTACAAGTTCAATGCCTCCTCCAAAAGCTTCGACATCTCAAACTTGAATAACTGATCAATGAATTCTCCTTTTTGAAGTTTACTTCCAATTTTCATTTGGTTTGAAACTTTAATTTCTATTTGGATTGTTAACTTCTATTTGTTTTGGTTCGTAACTTCTATTTGGATTGTAAGCTTAATTTTCATGATAAATCTTGATGCTTCATTTGAATTATTATGTGTGTGAATTGTGAATGATGAATAATAGATTAATTTAATCTATAATGTATGAGATAAAGGTACAAAAAAAAAAAGTTTTGCCCTTGAATTGGGTTAAAAAAACAAAAACATATTTTGTCCCAAAACAAAATGGCAATTACCATTGCCATACCATGCCAACCAAACTTTTGGCAATACCGAACTTCGGTATACTGAAAGTTTGGTACGGTAATGGTAATAAATTTTACCAAACCGAAAGTTTGGTATGGTAATTGGTACAAGGGTTTTGGTACTATAACCGTACCGAACCCACCCCTACCCAGAACCCATTCCCATCTCCCCCCTTCCCCTTCCCTGCAACCCCCACCCCTTCCCCACCCACGCCAACATCTCCCTCTCTCTCAGCTCACTCCATATTTCTCCCTCTCTCTCTCTCACAGACTCTCCCTCTCACCCCGAGCTACACTCATGCACCCATTTACACACCCACACCCATCGACGACGGTACCAAAATCATCACTAGCATCAACCCTCTCTCCCTTCATCTCCGTGAAGCTCCGAGGCCCCCAGATGACACCCAACCCAGGTCCGGCGAGCCATGGGTGTGCGAGCCCAAGTCCCGGGTGGACCGTACTCGTCTAGGCGATTGCAAATCCCAAACGCGCAGCAACTCTGAATCTGCAACTTCCGATCTCGGCGAGCTTCTGCAGCTTTGCTGTCTGTGAGCAAATGAAGGAAGAGAGAGTACGCGCACAGAAAGAGAGAGAGAGAGAGAGAGAGAGAGAGAGAGAGAGAGAGAGAGAGAGAGAGAGATAGGGTATTTGACATTTCAGTGTGGTGGTGCAACTGTGCGAGCTGGATTTTCTGTTTCACTTTGTGGTTCTAATTCTTCTAAAAGAGATAAGGAAGATGAGAACCGAACAGATTTAATGGGAAATTGGGAAGGCGTTTTACTTTATTTGGGATGTGAGAGGTGGAGTGCATGTTCAATGGATTTTAATTTCACAACAACCCACTACGTGGGCTTTTCTCTTTCAAAAGTTTATATATATATATATATATATATATATATATATATATAAATGTTTTATTTAAATGCCATATGAGTTATTTAATCTATACTCAATCTAATGCAATGATCATAAATAAGAATAATTTAGTCTAACATCCAAGAATACTTCTCATTATGATTATATGCTTACCATTTTCTAAATGTTGAACTTGTTGGATAGATGTACTTTGTGTATTAGTTTTGTATTTTATAATTCTTTTATTATCTATACAAGTATATTTTTTTAGTGTAAATAAGCATTTATTTAGAAGATATATAATAAATTTATATAAATCCACCTAGGCCGCCTAGGCGCCCACCTAGCTGCCTAGGCACCCGCCTAGCTGCCTAGGCGCTAGGCCTTGACCCGCCGCCCGACTAGCGCCTAACGTTTTTTAGAACCTTGGTTTGTGATTACATATTCAGCCTGTAATATTTGTATGGTCGTTAAGATGTCTGCAAGGCTTGCAAGCTAATATTTATTATCTAGAATAAATTTCTATATTTAAAAAAACACCAAGGGGATTTGAACCCCTCCCATTTTACTAAGTCACTCATAGGAACTCTATGTGGTACTAAGTCATCCATTTTACCATGAAAATAGTGAAAATTTTGAACCTCATAGGAACTCTATGTGGTACTAAGTCACTCATGTATCTTACCATGCAATGTATAAAGTGTAAAATATTGTACTAATTCATTATATATAAATGATTATGGTGTGTTTAAACTTCTTTCATTAATTACTACATATTTTCTACACTCACAATGTTTGCCAGCTCGCTATATAATCAACTTAAATCAGTTAAATCCATCATGCAATGCATTTCCTTCCAATTTTTTGTGATAAACTAATAGATAATTGACTAAATAAACATCCTGCAAAGTTTCAATAAAAATTTCCAAGTTTTTCTTTCAATTTCCGTGGTTTTTACTTTTTATTCTATTTTTATCGATATCGATAATATCCCAATATTTCCATCGAAATTTCCATGTTTTTGGACTACAGATATTTCCGATATCATCGATATTTTATACCTTGGTAGGAACAGAAACCTCTGCTACAGCCACTCTGTCTTGTCGACTATATCGAAGTTGTGGAATTTGCGCTATTACAAACATGGATTGACCGTGTCAGTGCCACCAGCGATAGATGATGATTTGTCCAAGTATGACAGTATCGATTCATACTACAATGATAGTGATGGTGGAAAAGGGAAAAGAACGAAATGAAAGATGAATTTTATAATTTTGATTTTAAAAGAATTAATTGTTTTGTGTACTCCACGTGACACTATATTGTTGTGGATCTTATATACCTAATACATCAACACACTAATATAATTATTGACAGACTTCTAATGGAATGACCACATTGATGTGTTGTAGTTAATCTGACCCCAAATCGATCGATTTTGAAACTCAATGACCAAACGGAGGAGTTATGTCAATTTTAGGAATCATTTGCAATAAAAACTTGTCTTTTAAAGCTACAATTTTTGGGTTAGCTTGTTAAATCTTTAGAATTTAAGAATTTGGTTAGTCATGTTATATTTATGGGAGCTTTAATGAAAATGGCTTAGACTAAGTTTATGTTAACCAAAAATTGTCATATAACTTTATTTAGTGAAAAAGACTTAAATGTTAATGAAAATGACTTAAATTTTAATGAAACAGACAACGATTTAATATAATAAAAAATGAAATAGGAAAAGTAATAAAAAAAACTAACACGCGCGCGCGTCCATCGCACACACTATTTCTGAAATTGACGATATTGCACTATTTTTGAAACTAAACATTACTACACTATTTCTGAAACTAAACGATACTATACCATTTCTGAAAATGAACATTATTTCTAAAAACTAATTATTTTTAAAATTAAACATGAGTACTACCTTATTTTTGAAACTGAACACGGGTACTACATTATTTCTAAAACTGAATACGGGTACTATTTTTGAAACTGAATACAAGTTGGCATGTACTGACTATTTCTTAAACTGAATATGTTACCTCTTCGGGAAGTTTAACCATCATTCTTCTCTCTCATCTTCTTGCATTTTCTCGACACTTTCTCATCTTTCAAACACCTTTTCTTCTTCTAATTTTCTTCAATTCTCATCAAATTTTCTCTAAATCTCTTCAATTTCTTAGCTCATAAGTTTAGATCCTTGTTAAGAAAAACAAAAAGCACGATTAGGTTGGGCCCAGCACTTGTTAACCACATCAACATTCCTCCAGCTTGCTTTATCAAAGATCCGTGTTAAGGAAAACAAAAGGCACGATTAAGTTGGGCCCAGCACTTCTTAACCACATCAACATTCCTCCTGCTTGCTTTATAAAAGCTCCAGTTTCCAACCTTGAATTCCAAACCGTAGTGCAATACCCGGTATTTGATGCCTGGTTCAGGACCATACCCTGGGTGTATCAGTATTGCCGTACTTTCAACTACATGGAAAATTTGTGGGCGGCACCGGACACGTGCTTTGTTTGATTTTTTTTTTTCTTTACGAAAGATAAAATTATTAGATGATTATTTGTTACAATGCAAAGTTTTAAAACTATTTTCCTTAGTTTTTTCTATATTTAATCCTATTAATTTTTACCTACTTTGTGCACCACATGCACTAACACTAATAATTTTTACCTACTTTTTCATTGGAGAAACATCATATGGATGAAATATGATGTTTCTCCACCACATGCACTAACACTAATAAGTTGTCTCAGGAGTCGAAGTCTTGGTTGAGTAGGAAGCCTGGGATCCAATGGCATCTTTCAACTCACAGATTCATGTTCTAAGGTGTCACGTTCAAGTTGTAAGTCGAATGATATTTGGTGGCTCAATGATTTTTGCAATTGTTTTCTTGCTCATCCAGCGGTTAGGAACTGCAAAACTGACAACGCCAGTAACTATCACAATCCTGCTATTGGGACTTGGGTGTGGTACTGCGCGCAAGTTCTGCGTAGACACATTGGGATGAGGATCTTCTTCAGATCCTCTTTGTGAAGATCTTCCTATCTGTTCATCATACATCGTGCATTCAGTTTTCGTTAGGTAATGTTTGTGTTTAATTTTAAATTAAAAATTCAAAATGATTTATGGCCGCACGATGTACGATAAACGAATAGGATGTAAAGATCTTAGCAAAGAGGATCCTGATGGGAGGGAACAGTTGACATTGAAGAACTGACAATGCCAGTTACTCTCATAGTCGTGCTATTGGGACTTGGGTGTGGTACTGCCGGCAAGTTCTGCCTAGACACATTGGGAGGGAACAGTTGACATTGGGTTATATGGTGGGTGATCTTTTGTGCAGTGCACTTCTTATCTAGTATCTTTACATCTACCTAGCTCCTTATTCTCTGTGGACCAGTGGACGCGTCCCTAAGGAGCAAAAACAAAAACAATGTTCCCATACTGTATCCGGCGGGTGGGGTTCTTTGTTATTTTGTTTCTAATCCTTCCGGCATTTCGCGGCCTCTTGCCTTTCGCAAGCCTTGGTGAATTGAAACATCATTTCGTGGTGTGGGTCACTGATCTTTGTTACTGGTGATGAAAGCTGGTTTCGAGTGCTTTTGACTTTCAGCATAACTCAAGCTGGCATTGTAACTTCTTTGCAAGTTATGTGAAGCTGCCGTTGTATCATACGCTGAAAAGGCTTTTTGGCCAAAATGATCATTGAGATTAACATAACTCATCACTTTAGTTTTTAAAATTTGAAATAAGTAGAAGTAATCCCTAAGTTTGTCCACCATCAATCATTTTGTCATTCCATGAAAAATTCTATTAAATAAGGACGAAAATGATAAAAATACTCTCAATTTAATAAACACGAGCCAAAATAGCTTCACAAAAATTGAGGGTATTTTTGTTATTTTATCTTTATTTAATGAAGATTTTTCATGTAATGAACAAAATGATTGAAAGTGAACAAACTTAGAGACCATTTTTATTGAATTCAAATATCAGAAACCAAAGTGGGAAATTATGTCAATCTCAATAATTATTTTGGCTAAAAAGCCTATTCTAAAATAACTCAGGCCGTCTTGTACTATTAGCATTTCGAGTGTAGTAAGGAGGGGTTTGTGTCCAGGGGTTGGAAGGTTTTTAAGCTCTTGATGTGTATTAACAGATATTTAACCAAGTTAATTAATTAATGAAAGAGCCTGAGCCTGCTTTGTTTCGTTATTTCTAGACTGCGATTTGGTAGCGATTGCTGCCTCTAAGTTCCATTTACATTGTACAAGCTTCAGTGTTGTGCTTTGTGTGCTATCAAATTTTCTAAAGAAAACTAATGAAAGAAACTTGAAATGCTAAAGTGAATAGTACGTGAAGGTTTCGTTAAAGTTCCTAATTTTCTAATACAAAGTGAATGTCAATCGGTTGACAAACATTTACCCACAACTGGTACAAAATTCCAGCTTCTCAGATCAACTAGTACAAAATTCGAATGCTCAATGTATCTTACAACTTCCTCCTCCTATGTACAAGAGCCCCTCATATTTTTACTATAACTTTGAATCTACAAGTTTACATCCGTCCTGGGTCGAGACATCTCGACGGTATTCAAGGCATTCTATATTGAGGCACCAGGGGGATTGCCTCCCATACCTTACCTTGTATAAACAACAATCAAGTCTTCGGCAGAGTACTTAATTCAGCACAGCCAAACGAGGCTCGAGACTTTCATGCCTTGATATCAAGGCACCAAAACAACAATCAAGTCTTCGGCAGAGTACTTAATTCAGCACAGCCAAACGAGGCTCGAGACTTTCATGCCTTGATATCGAGGCACCAGGGGCATTGCCTCACATACCTTACCTTGTAGTATAAACAACAATCAAGTCTTCGACAGAGTGCTTAATTCAGCACGGCCAAACGAGGCTCGAGACTTTCAATATGGCACCTTCTTGACCTTGGTGATCACAACACCTCATGAGCCTTGCCATAATACCTGTTGATGAATGGAGCCTGCAAGGTAAGACCAGCCAAACGGAGTAAATATATTGAAGGGCTCTAAACCCTAAAGCATCAATTAAATAGAAAACATGCTAAAAAGGGGGAATGAAAAACGAAAAAACAAAGAAAGGCCAAGGAGAGGATGTCTTGACCATCATACCAGCCCCTGAAAAATCACAATACCTACTATTTGATTTTACGAAGAGTCAATAAATTGAAAAGATATCACTACCAAGCTTAAGCATTTGCTACACCAACTTCCTATCAAGATAATCAGAGAAGCCAATGTGATTCATGCATGTCATGAGAAGCTAAGTTTGTGAATTTGACTTTCGAAATACGAACTATATTCATGATGTTACAGAGAGGAAGCCCAACTGTCTTCAAGTACATTTTCTCAGGATCTGGATTCTCTTCGAGTCAGGCCTAAATTTTGAATCATTACCATAAAACATCAGAATCCACGATCACAGCTGTGCTTACACGGCCTTTAGAACTCAAGGTTATCACCTTTCCACTCCCACTCTTCACTTCCTCTTCGTACTCATTCTAGATCTCTCTGTTAGGTGTTTAATCCCTGCAACCCACCAACAAAAAGGCAATACGAGCTTTCCTCTCCTTTGTTTTTACTTTTGGAATGGTCTGTTGACAACCTGACATGGCTTAATTCTGTTATTTTCATTATCCAATATTACGTACTATTATCAAAGGCATTGAATATCCAGATTATGCCGTAAAATCGAATGCATTTTAAGAAAAAATCTAGCCAAATAGTTAGTTTAGTTTCTTCCTCTCCACATTAAACAAAAACAGCCACCCTACAGAAACCATCACGTAGAACCCCTCTGTTTAAACTTTAAACTTCAAACCCACTACAAAAAATGCCTACAAGATGCAAGATCTAACTTCTTTTGAGAAACGAAGCAAGAGAAACAGAGAACTTTAAGTTTAAGACAAGGCATAAAACCATATTGAACACAAAATAGTTGGCATTAATGACACAAATCCAATCCCATATAAGCAGACAGAAACTTTATCCTAGCGACTGATAGTGATAGTGCTACAACCAATACATTTGAAAAAGCAGCTGCATCTGCTCAGTAAAGCAACAGGACCTCTGATTCAACCAAATTTTCCAATGAACAAGAAGCAACATTAAGGACATTCAAGATGGAAAACCATAGACTCTTCAACATATTTTGAACATCCACCTTTAAAACATGACAACTATCCGCAACCCTCAACCTTGTAAACTGAATCAAAGCTGCTTTCACATACCAATATAAATCCAAAATATCAGTGTTTGGGACGTTACCTTAACAATTGAAATGTCAGGAGTATCTGGTGTATGCACAGGGTAGAACTTGTAAAACCTCATATTTTCAAATGCTGTTTTAGCTTCTTCACTCATTTCTTCAATGGCTTTTCTCCGGGTTTCCCTGGCCTATAAAAGAATAGAAAAGAGAAATATAAAAGTTATACCGCTGAAAAAGAGAGTATACTTTTAGACAAATATTGTTCAAACACACAAATACAATTCATGATATCTGCCAAAAAGAAAATACCTCTCAATTAGATTTCTTTTGTTCACGGACTTTCTCCTTGACAAACTCCTGAGAAAGAACAAAAAAGGAAATCCTGTCACTACTGGTGCAAGTAGAGGGGAAAGAGGCAGAGAGAAGTGGGAAATTATGAGTTACAACCATCTTTAGTACATTTTACCTTGAATTCATCCTTCTGGTCTGCAGATAATTCCTCCTCTTCTATCAGGTTATCAGTGAACTCCTACAGATTTAGATGCAATTTAGTGCAATGCTCTTTATTGCTGTTCATATCATCTATTTGTTCTTAAAGAAAGGGGATTGGCAAGGGAACAAATTCAACAAAACTTGGCTAAGCCAGGAATAAAAAAAAATTCTAACAACAGCATCCCCTTGACAGAGCTAATAAGCAATAAGAAGTCACCAGGACATGCTATTAACACTTCACAGATCAAAACCTACCAAATGTTTGTAACTAGGAAAAATGGTTACAAGAATGCAAGGTTGCAAACACACTAGTACTTGAAGAATAAAAAAAAATAGAGGGAGTAAATCAATAAATAAATGTTAACACACTTCTTTTTATATCATCAGACCTCTTTTTGGGGGTTGGGTACATTCCTGGATCAAATTGATGAAAAAGGGAGTCAATAATCATCTCATCAATGCCAGATACTGGCATTTTTCAAGTAATTCCATTATGTATTAATGCATCGTTGATGTATTTGTAATTGCCTGAAAAATGCCAGATACTGTCAATGTAATGATTTCTTATATAAGACTACAAAGAATAAATAATCTAATTAATTGAATAGTGGGGCTATAATAAAATAATCCTAGCCATTTAAAATAACCGTGTCTGTGTTAATGGACAGCAACCGGATGCAAAAGACAGTTGATAAGAAGCACGATAAGCCATGTGATTTCACAATTGAATTGATCCAAAACATGCACAAACATCAAAAGCTTGATTATGTACCTCCAGTTCATCCAATTCCCAATCAAATTCACAGTAAACCTGAAAGGGCCATAAAAGAAAGTCACTTCACAAGAGACCTGAAAGTATACAGTAATCATTCAAATTCATATGAGTACATCAAGGAGTATGTTGTTTGTGCAAAAGCAGAAATGAAAAGCTTGATCTTGTAATTTATTGGTCCAATTCCAGAAATTTATGGACATTTTTTTTTTTTTTTTTTTTTTTTTTTTTTTTGGAAAACAGATATGATATATCCGGGCAAAGATGCCAAAAAGAAACAAGAAAGCCTACCCAAGAGGCAAACAAACACCAGCAATGACAACAGAAGGAAATACAAGAAGGTACAAGGGAGCCGTGACGCCGCATCTAATGCTAAAGCGTCCCTTCTAAACTAACAAAAAAATACTAAGGAGGGCAAGGAAGACCATCATTGCATAAGACATGGACCAGGGAAGATGGAGGTCTATGGACCCATATTTGATCACATGCTTCCTTACATTTTCGCGACGCCAAAAAGTCCGCGACCGAGTTGGCCAGTCTTGGTACCCAAGACCAGCGGCAAGCCTGAAAAGCCATTCCCAATCGATAGCACTTCCTAAGAATGGGAAAGGCATCCCAACTGCCCTTCTTTGCCGGATCCCTCAGACAAGAAATTGCATCGAACGAGTCTGATTCAATACAAATGGAATTCCACCCGTTTCTAACCCCTAGCTGACACCCATGTAAAATGGCCAAAGCCTCAGCCATCGTAGCACCTGTAGCCTTTACTCTAAGCCTAGAAGCAGCCAAAAACCGCCCATTCTCATCCCTCGCCACCACCCCCATGAAGCCCCCACCCACACTTGCATCCCAGCTAGCATCCACATTAATTTTGATGACTCCTTGATTCGGAGGAGACCACTGCACTTCATCCCCCAAGTTCGGTTGATTGAGCAAAGATGGGAAACTCGGCCTGTTGATAAAATCCTGATAAGCCGAGACCGATCTAGAGATAGCTGCTACCACCCTGCTGGGGTATATAACTTGGTTGTTGAACTGGAAATCACATCTTGATTTCCAAATATGCCAGCATGTGAAAGCAATATAAGATAAGCGATTAATCCTCACCTCCATTGACCCAGTCTCCGAATCACCCATTTGCACAATCCAGTTTGCCCAGCTTGAAACATGCAGCAGATGAGGTCTCAAGTTCAGCATACCCCCAAACCAAACCACCTCCACCCAAGGACAAAACAGAAAGAGATGTTCAATGGACTCATCATTAGAATTACAGAGAGGGCAAATGGGAGAAAGAGAGGATCTACGAATATATAAATTCTTCATTGTAGCTAAAGCCGCATGCAGGGTCCTCCACATGAAAGTTCTGATTTTAGGAGGTACCTTCAACTTCCAGACATTCTTCCATAAGGTAGAAGGAATGGGGACCAACCTGTTTGACTGACGGCAGCGATCAATATTTCGAGAGAGACTCCAATAATAACCTGATTTGACTGAATAGGACCCCCTCTTGTCATAAGGCCAAACCAATCTGTCCTTGAGCGTCGGATCACCAGTATGCATAGCCAAGATTGCCTCAACCTCTGATTCCGCCAAGAAAGGTTTTAAAAAGTCAATTTCCCACTCCCCACTCTCAGGACAAATCAGTGACTTCACCTTCAGATTTTTCGAGACTTGAACCGAGCCCAACGGGGATGGTCTACCCAAAGGAGTGGAGGGGAGACAACCAGCATAAGCCTCATAGGGTTCAAATGGGGGTGTGCAAAACCAAATAAGTTATCCAACAGTAACAGCATGTTTGACAAAGATCTCACTGAAAGCATGCCCATGTGTTGTACTTAAATGAAAGTTCAGATGGAAAGAGAACAGATGAGGATGTAGGAAGAAAAGAATATTAATTTAGGCATTGCTACATGTCTGGAAGCTAACCTAGTCCAGTCTTTCTTTTCCCAATTCTTCTTTATATATCTTTTCAATTTAGGAACTAATTCTTGAATATCCCGTATTACTTACTTAGGTTTAAGCCCTTCTGCACTCCTTCTCATCAAATCCGTAAACCCAGATAGACCCATACAATTCATATCAAAATAGTTTTTGTCCATGAGTTTGTTTAACTAATAATGATTACCCTTACCGGCTTTGGCTCTCCTGGAAACATTATTGGGACCTCAGTGCTCTGCTCGAGCTCATCTTCCTTGAAGAGCTGATAGAAATCTGTCAAAATGACCACATGTCAAAACCAGTACGGTTCACCGGAAAAAAAAAAAAAACATAAATATATTTAAAAAGGTACAGTCTAGCATGCACTGTAAACAATGATGATTAATCACCATCAAACATGAGCTGTAGATACTGTTTTCACTCCATAACAATACAAAATTTGAAAAACATTCTTGAGAGAGAGCAAGAGAGAGAGAGTATCAGATAATGTGAGATTAGGCGAGGTTAAAAGCAAAAGAGAATTTTGGAAATCTACATGGCAAGCAGTACTCAAGTTTCTTGAGTCGCTCTATCTTCATGTGTTTCAAAGCAGCCTTGAAATAACATAAATATAAAATAGCCATAAAACCGTAAATCGTCGAATAAGGTACAAATAAATAATAAAAACTGATCTGAAAAAAAAAACGAGTGTAAGAAAACTCAACAGCAGAACCCAAAACACAATAGAGGTAACAGAATACTTGTAAAACAGAGGACAGAAAGAAAGTTGCAATGACGAAGACATAACCCACTCTGTCTAAGGCAACTCAGACCCAGGATACTATATAATTTATATAGAGCATGCATGTCAATGTATGGCACATGATCTCGAGTACAAACAAAGGATTTCAGTTAAGACAAGAAACAGCTAAGGAGGCTTCACTGGTTAACCTCAATCCAGGGTTAAAAGCCAGCCAATGACAAAATCAGACACACAAGTCAAAATTAATGTTATGATATAGGTTCAGTTAAACATTGTCATGTATGTTGAACAGTAAGTCATTCAGTAGCAAATCAACATAGTGTGACTAATGTCTATAAACTAACCTTTGATGAAAAGTGTCAGAAAAGCAACTACAAATAGATCAATCAAGATTTACTCATTCTAATTTTTTTTATATAAAAAAAATTCCTACAAAGGAGAAATAAAACATGGCTCCTCAAGACTATTATACTTAATTGTCAAGAAACCACACAAAATTTAATGATCAGTTCAAATTGGTTATAAGGAAGTTAGAGACGCAGTCATGGCTTTGATTGAGATAAACCAAACCAACTCGAAATAACAAAGCATTTCTAATAATTTCAAAATTTTATTTCCAAACTCACCATACAGCAGTAACGTAACACTGATTACAAAACCTAAAAACATAGAGTACAATAAATAAAAGAACTGACAGAAAGGGAGAGTGAAAGAGTGCGATCGCACCTTCTCTTAGTGCAGCCCAGAATAAATATTTGTGATTTAAGTCTATCAACTTGGCTGTCTCTGTAGAAAGTTCAAAGTGCACAATGATATCAAGACATTGACAAACAAAAGTCAATACAGAAGCTTGTCCTAAAATCAGTTCAAAACCACCAACACTCAAAGTGCACCTATTCTCCAGAGGAATATACAGAATCCAACCATTTTCATTTGTTTCATGGGAATTATTTATTCCGCTTCTCTCTGAACTGAGTTAATCCCAATCATATCGGAAGGGGGGAAAGGGGACACAACCTGTAACAAAGCAAAACCATAAACAAAAGAATTTAGCAAGCAAGAGATCAAGAATACGCATTCTAACGCACAAGAACGTTACAAATCAGGTTTAGCGGTTGCCAAAATGTTAATCATTTACAACAAACCAGGTAAAAAGTTGAAAGAAACAAATTACAAAGGAAAGAAGAAATGTAGGATGCAAATTCAATATAAAAAAATACTCTGCAACGCAACTGCAACTGCAACTCAACTTCATTTGCTTTTTCATAACCAAATAAATCATTTTCTACAAACATGAGATATACAACGAAAAACAAAGACAAAAACCATTTCTACGAAGCAAGCATTGCAGTCTAAGAAACTCTATTTAATATATAGTTTGAAGAATCAGTAAACCAGTCTCGTTATTGTTAATTAGACAGTATGAAGTCCAGCTTCCAAAAAATGAAGGGTTTTTCTCTTTTGCTTTGTGTTTTGAAAATTAAAAGGAGTGGACCAAATGTCTAATCTAGTTTAGCAGAGCAAACAGAGATGAGATGTTGAAACTCACCGCGACCACCACGTATGCAAACAACTTTGTTTTCGCCATTGACGGAGACCAATTGAGCTGCGAAAAAGACAATGCGGGTTTCCGAATTAAAACTCAACGGGATAAAGAAAACAGAACAGAGAAGGTGGGCATGTGATAGAAGACAAGTAAGCTTACGCTCAGTGCAGCCAAAGAGGTAGACATTGTTGGTGCCAACAGGGAATGCAGCCTTCCATAGATCTTGCAGGTTGCGGGGGTCCTCCAAGTACTGGGGCTCCGATTTCTTCACCCGCTTCGTCGTCCGAGTCGTCCTTGTGGCTTTGCTCGATTCCTTGTGCTTCTCTGCCTCCGCCTTCTGGCTCGCCGCCTTCCGCCTGGTTCCTCTCCTCGTTTTTTTGCAGCCAGCAGTTTTGCTACTCTCAGGCTCAGCTTGCCTCGCCTGAAACGGAAGAGAGAGAAAGAGAGAGAAATAGGATTTGGCAGTGGATGCGTATTTCGAATTTTGGCAAGAGAAAGAGAGGATTTTGTGTTATGTGTCAAAAATGTTTAATTAGATGAATCCGGGTTTTGACATTTAGGATTGGTATTCATCTTCCTTAAACGTAAGAGGTGTTAATCGAATTTCGTGGACGGTGAATTCGAAATCAAATTAAACTGCACATTATATAGTTTTGTCGAACTCCTCTTCCTTAGTATAAAAATATCAATGGATTAAAAAAAAAAGGAATCCAGATTTTAGATAGTTGAGAATTAGAGAGTTTTTATCGATAATAGTCAAAATTTAATACCCAATATCATAAATATCGATGTTTTGACTCATTATGCATATGGTTGTATGTGTGCTAAACCTCAATCAGCTCGTGACTCTGAAACATTCATGCGGGCACTGAGTATCGCACAGACACAATGGATTGACATGACATGCAAATGAGAATTGGTGCGCTTGTTCAAGATGCAAATATGCTAACGGAGCAAATGGAGAAACAACTATTCATTACAGGCATCAGGAATGTTAGGAAGACACCCATGACCGCAATCTTGAATCCCAAACTTTCTTGAATTTCTTATATATATGGATGTGAATTTTGAGGGTATTTAACTCTATTCACATGAGTTTTCTGTTATATTTGAAAGTTTTTATAAAACGTGACACTTATAAAATTTGGTATTAAATTTTGACTATTAATGACAATTACTCTTAATTAGGACTACAAGAAATGACTAAGGGGATGAGAGACGAAATTGATGAGTTTGAAACAAATAAGACCAAATTACTGAATTGACAAATTGTACAACATTATTTGATATAAAAATCTTATTTGAAAGAGATGTTATATTTACACACCCCCAATTACTTTCTGCACACCTTTTTAATTTTTTAATATTTTTCTCTCAAATGTTAGTGGTGTGTCAAAAAAATATTAAGAAAATAAACGAGTATGGCGAAAGTAATTTGTTGTGTGAATATAATCTCTCTATTTGAAATATAATAAATGCTAAGGAGACTTTTGCAAAGTGTGACTCTTTATAGACTTTATGTCAACACAATTTAAAGTTAATTCTCGTGCCAACATTTAAAAGTATTGGGTCAATTCTCGTCTCTCATCTCCTTTAGTCATTCTTTTTCATCCCAATTAAATAATGTAAATTTGGCAATGTACAATCACTACGGGAGAACCGTATATGAAAATTTCATCTCGTACGTCTCAAACAGAAATACCCAAATACTAGTTCTAATGTAACATACCACATCGCCCAAGGGAGTGGATCCTCTAAGCCTTAGATGTATATTTTCATCTCTACCTAGCACGAGGCCTTTTGGGAGCTCACTGACTTCGGGTTCCATCTAAACTCCGAAGTTAAGTGAGTTTGTTCGAGAGCAATCCCAGGATGGGTGGCCCATTAGGAAGTTCTCGTGTGATTTCCAGAAACAAAACCGTGAGGGCGTGGTCGGGGCCCAAAGCGGACAGTATCGTTTTACGGCAGAGTTAAGCCTGGGATGTGGTAGGGGCATGGGTCGGGATGTGACAATTTGGTATCAGAGCCTAGGTTTGGCAGTCCTGTATATTTTGGGAGTATTCTAATCATTTTGACGTCTTATGTTAGAACCATGCCACCTCGAAAAGAGCCACATACTTCATCTGAGTCTGATTTTCCTGATATTGCCCAACTTGGGAAGGCTATGGCTAATGCCATTCAGTCCTCATTTCGTCATCCCCAGAGAATTGCCTTGGAGACTGTGTACAACTTAAAGTTGAATAATTTTGTTGGCAATGAGGGGCCCGATGGAGCTAAGCGTTGGCTCAATCATGTCGAGAAAACTTATCGACTGAGAAAGATGAGTCGAGACGACTACTTGGTTTTTGGGTGAGAAAGATGCATCCTGGTGGAGGCATGAATCTTTTTAGTTGTCACCAGAGGAAGCCGCCGATTGGGAGATTTTTTAGCAGCTATTCCAGAAGAGATTTGTACCTCCAAAGTATATAGATCGTAAGAAGCAAGAATTCACGCATCTAAAGCAAGGGAAAATGTCAGCTAATGAGTATTATAGAAAGTTCACTGATTTATCTTGGTATTGTCTGGAGATTACTGAGAATCTTGCTAAGATGCTTCGATGATTCAAGTGGGGTACTCGAAAGAAGTGGCGTTCTATGGAGACCACTACTCCCTGCTCTACATATCAGGAGTTTTATGAGATTTTACTGTAGGTTGAGGATTCTGAAAATATGTCAAGTAACAGTGAAGAAGAGGAAGAAAAAGATAATAGCCAGAAGAAAAATAATAATAAAGATAAAGGCTAGTCATCTCAGGGACCTCGCAAGACGCAGAGTTTTAAGAGAAGTGGTACTAGTTCTAGTTCTTCTAGTAGAGGTTTGAGTTCCACTGCAGCGGAGAGGCGGTCGATTTTCAGGAGTTTCCCGGTTCCAGAGATAAAGAGATTCTAGCAGTCCAGGTACCCAACTGTGTCGCATGTGCAATAATCGGCATTTTGGAGAATGTAGGCGAGGTAGCAGTGGATGTTTCACATGTGGCTAGATGGGACATCGAGCTATTCAGTGCCCTCAAAATCAGCAGAAGCCCCAGCCATCCGTCTTGCCACTACCATTTCCTATTTAGCAGATTCTTGGCCCTAGTGGTTATACCCAGACAGGTTATGGTGAAGCATATCATTATCAAGGTGATATAGCTCCATATTCTGGATGACATTATCAGTATCCACACGACCTGTATCATCAGGGAGGTTATCCTCAATATCTAAGAGGTTACACGCCATATTTAGGTGGTGGATCACAGTGGTATCCCGGAGGGCGGTCCCCAGAACGTGGAGGTTGCTTCTAGCAGCGTAGGATCATCGAGGCAACCTAACCAGCCTGGTCAGGGACGAGGTATACATGGACGTAGAAACCAAGCTAACAAGGGTCATGGAGGACGGCAACAGCCTCAAGGTCGTGTTCACCATATCACCTTGCAAGATGCTCAAAACAATCCTGATCTTATCATGGGTATGTTGAATATTCTTGGTCATTTTGCTAGAGTATTAATTGATTCTGGTGCCACACACTCTGTTATTTCCCATACATTTACTCAGACAATGCAACCCTACCCCACACCTCTCGGTTATGAGTTAGAGTTTTCAATACCTAGAGGCGAGACATGTTATGTTAGCTGGGAATATCAAGAATGTCCTGTTCTAGTGGAGGACGTCGTCATGCCAGCTAATCTTATACCATTAGATATCGTTGATTTTGATGTTATTTTGGGCATGGATTGGTTACATTACAATCGTGCCAAGATAGATTGTTATGAGAAGACAGTTACTTTTCATCGGCCGAGCTTGCTTGTGGTTACACTTATGGGTGTACGTAGTGGACTAAGGCATGGCATTATCTCTGCCGTGAGGGCTAAAAGGTTATTGAGGAAAGGTTGTCAAGGTTATTTAGCTCACGTGGTATTGAATAAGGATACACCTACCCGTGTGGAGGATGTACAGGTAGTTAGGCATTTTCCTAATGTTTTCCCTGATGATTTACCTAGATTACCACTAGATAGAGAGGTGGAATTCACTATTGATTTACTCCCAGGTACAAATCATATTTCCTTAACTCCCTATCGAATGGCTCATGCGGAGTTGAAGGAATTGAAAACTTAGTTGCAGGAATTGGTTGATAAGTGTGTCATTCAGCCTAGTACTTCACCTTGGGAGCTCAAGTATTATTTGTACGGAAGAATGACGGAACCTTGAAGCTATGTATTGACTATCGACAGCTGAATCGGGTAACGATTAAAAACCGTTATCTGTTGTCGCTTGTAGATGATTTATTTTATCAGCTTCGAGGTGCGTGCGTGTTCTCCAAGATTGATTTGAGGTCCGGTATTATCAATTAAAGATCAGAAGTGAAGATGTTCCTAAGACAACTTTTAGGGCTCGATATGGTCATTACGAATTTCTCGTGATGCCATTCGGGTTAACGAATGCACCCGCAGCTTTTATGGATTTAATGAATCGAGTATTTAAGCCATACCTCGACAGGTTTGTTATCATCTTCATTGATGATATTTTGGTGTATTCTAAGTCTAAAGCAGAGCACACTTGACATCTTACTCTGGTTTTGAAGAAATTGTGGGAACACCAATTATATACTAAGTTTAGCAAATGCCAGTTTTGGTTAGATCAAGTGGCATTCTTGGGACATGTAAATCAGTTCATATTCAGGTGGACCCACAGAAAATAGCTGCAGTTGAAAATTGGGAGTAGTCGCAAATTGTCACTGAGGTACGAAGTTTTCTGGGCTTAGCAGGTTATTATTGACAATTTGTTAAAGATTTTTCAATCATAGTTTTACCATTGACGAGGTTGACTAGAAAAGATGTTAGATTTAAGTGGGACAATGATTGTGAGCGAAGTTTCTAGTAGCTAAAGTATTGTCTCACTCACGTATCTATTTTGGCGCTTCTAGACAGCGGTGGTAATTTTGAGATTTACAGTGATGTTTCCTTGAATAGTTTAGGTTGCGTATTAATGCAGCATGGTAGGGTGATTGCATATGCCTCGTGATAGTTGAAGCCACATGAGATGAACTACCCTACCTATGATCTCGAGCTAGCAGCCATCATTTTTGCCCTGAAGATTTGGAGACATTACTTATATGGAGAAAAGTGTAAGATTTTCACAGATCATAAAAGTCTCTAGTACCTATTCACCCAAAAAGATCTTAACCTTCGACAGCCGCGATGGATAGAATTACTTAATGATTATGATTGCATGATTGAGTATCATCATGGTCATGCAAATGTGGTGGCACATGCACTCAGCAGAAAATCATATGGCCAACTTAATGCTTTATATGATTGCCATATTCCTTTTCTAACATAATTGAGATCTATAGGAATGGAATTAGGAGTGGAAGATTGGGAATAAGCTTTACTTGCTAGTTTCCAGGTCAGACCGATTTTAATAAACCGCGTGCTAGAAGCTCAAGCGGAGGATGAGGAATCCCAAGAATTAGCCGAAGTAGTGTCACGAGGGAAGAAGAAAGATTTACGAATTCAGGAATCTGATGGCATGTTTATGTAGGGAAATCGGATGTATGTGCCGAATATTGCAAAATTAAAGAAAGATAATCTTGATGAAGCGCACATATCGGTTTATGCGATGCATCCTTGAGGTACCAAGATGTATCACACTATTCGACCTTTCTACTATTGGTCTGGCATGAAAAGAGAGATTGCTGAATATGTGAGTCGATGTGCAATTTGCCAGCAAGTCAAAGATGAGAGAAATAAGCCTTTTGGATTGATGCAGCCACTTCCCGTTCCCCAGTGGAAATGGGAAAATATTACATGGATTTCATGTACAAGCATCCTCGTACGCGAAATGGTTACGATGACATATGGGTTATAGTGGATCGGCTTACTAAATCAGCACACTTTATACCAGTTCGAGAGAACTATTCTTTAAGCCGATTAGATGAGTTATTTATAGCAAGGATTGTTAAATACCACGGGGTTTCGGTTAGCATTATTTCTGATCGAGATCCTAGGTTCACTTCTAAGTTTTGGGTGGCATTTCCAGAAGCTCTTGGTTCGAGATTGCTTTATAGTACGGCATATCATCCACAGAAAAACGGGCAATCCGAGAGGACTATCCAGACACTAGAACATATGCTGAGATCTTGGGTACTGTAGTTTGGCGACACTTGGTATAAGCGTTTGGATTTGATGGAGTTTGCTTACAATAACAGCTACCATTCTAGCATCGGGATGTCACATTTCGAGGCACAATAAGGTAAATCTTGTCGTACACTTTTTTGTTGGTCAGAAGTTGGTGAAAGGGTGTTAGTGGGCCTAGAGATTGTTGATGAGACTACCCAGAATATTCAAGTAATTAAAGCTAACCTGAAAGCAGCCCAAGATCGACATAAGAGCCTTGCTGATAAACACGCCACTAATAGAGTATATAAAGTTGGAGATTGGGTATTTTTGAAGCTATCTCCGTGGAAAGGCATTGTGTGGTTCGGTAAGAAAGGTAAGTTAAGTCCTCGCTACATTAGACCGTACCAGATCACCGAGCGAGTCTGTGAAGTCGCCTACAAACTTGAGTTACCTCCAGAATTATCACGGGTGCACGATGTTTTTCATGTTTCTATGCTTCGTCATTATGTCTCTGATCCATCACACGTGCTACCTCCTCAGCCACTAGAAATTAATCCAAACTTGACATATGATGAGGAACTAGTGACGATCTTAGACTGGAAGGATAAGGTTCTGAGGAACAAAATTGTGCGCATGGTGAAAGTTTTGTGGAGGAACCACTCAGTGAAGGAGGCTACTTGGGATACGGAGGATCGTATGCGAGATATGTATCCACGATTGTTTTATGGATATTAATGGCTTGTCATGTTAGTGTATAGAAATTTCGGGGATGAATTTTTTTTAAGAGGGGTAGGTTGTGACGACCCGTCCCGAATTAATATATATTTGATCCTCGAATGTGTGAAAATAACGATTATACCCTTGAGTCGTGGTGGCGTGGATGTACGTATATGGTTTTACATTATTTTTCCCATTGACCTAATTAAATCATACTTGATGTAACGAGAGTGTCAATGCGATTTAGGGCCGAATCGGGTTTGTAACGAAAATGTTACGAATGAATAGGTGAAATTGGGTTGGTTTCTTTTGATTGGACCCAATTGCATGGATCTTGGGTTGGTAGCCTAATCAGGGCTTGAGGTTGTTTTAAGTGGCCCACCCCGTAAACTACACACACACACACGTGTAACCTTGTTCTTTCTTTCTCTCTCTAGAAAATTTCTTATGTTCGTACGATCCGAATCCTCCAGCCTTCAAACACCATCAATCACCCACAGATCGAGTGATTGAAGGTCACCATCAGCTTCCTTGTGACTCCACGAGTCTAGTGACACTTTTGGGACGAAGAGCAATTCACGGGAACCCGAGAACTTAGAAGCTCGGGCGGAGTACCTTGTTTCCCTAACGTGATCGTCGAGGTTTTACTTGTTTTTAAGACTTAGAAAGGTATTATTACAACTCCTTTAGTGTTTTAGACTAATTTTGGTTAAGTTTGGACGTCGAAATAAGCTTGACTGTGGGTTTCCAGGTTTAGCCGGAATATCGAAGGATTGTCCGACTATTTTCTGTTAGTTTTAGGACTTCAAAGTGGTAAGAACATGTTCTACTTGTTCAAGGCTTCAAATCCATGTAAAGTTTGTGAAATTTGGTTGAGATTTGAGTGAGATATTTAAGTTTGAAAATTTTCCAGTTTCCGGCGACGCAGTGGCAATCGGCACCAGAATTCGACGAACCACCAGAGAAGAAAGGGGAATATTCCGTCAACTTTGACAGAATATACTAATGGCGTCAGGTAAAGTTAATGGTATATGCTACTATTTAACAGAATATTCCTTAACGGCGTTAAAGATTCCGTCAGTGTGCCAGGCACATGCTTGCGCTTGGCCGGCGCGTGAGGGCTCGTGGGACGTCGGAAAATTATTCTAAAAATATGGGGGTGGTCGTGGTGTTGAGTAGGCCACGATGGTATATTCAAACACCCCAATTGAGCAACAATGAGAAGTTATTAAATGGTTTTGGTTATGTACTTAAAATTAACGTTAAATTAGTGGTTTCACATATAGGTGAGACATTTCCCGAGCGCAGCTAGGCGAGACTCGGGGGTTATGATCCAGCTACATACTAGTGAGTGAGCTTTTGGTTTTCTATATATACGTATATATATGTTTTGCGTTTTCCCAAAAGTTTGTTTTAAATGGATTTACGATTTTAAGTGCCATGTCAATTGCATTATGCTTTAGAGTATGCATTAGTATAGATATGCATATTGTTGCTTGATGCTGCGAACACCCAGGTAAGTTTCAGGTGAGTATATATCGATGATAGTGGGTGCGTTGTTTGTGGTTATACGTAGATATATTTAGAGCTCATTATCCTGCACCTCAGTGCTAGTGCTCTCGCCCGTGGCCAGGGCACAATCATTCACGTGATGTTCACCTCCTGCACCGCACGCTCACCTTAGATTCAAGTTTGGTGCACAGCCCTGTCGTACAGACCACATTAGGTGGTTTCGACTCGTAGGTGACCCGCTATTATTCACACAGCCTTCACGTGATTGTAGCACTTGAGCGTACTTATTTGCAC
This sequence comes from Malus domestica, assembly GCF_042453785.1. Classification (NCBI taxonomy): domain Eukaryota; kingdom Viridiplantae; phylum Streptophyta; class Magnoliopsida; order Rosales; family Rosaceae; genus Malus; species Malus domestica. The sequence continues at coordinate 36,877,451 of NC_091675.1, read as the reverse complement.
CCAGCCCTTTCGTACAGACCACAATAGGTGGTTCCAACTCGTGTGCAGGCATACCTGATGAGCTATAAGTTCAGCCGTACAGGTTGCGTTAAGTGACTCCGGTTGACATATCATTTTTGCATTGATTTATTTCACCTGACTTACTTATTTCCATGCTGAGATACTTGACATGGCATATATTTGATTTTCACTACTCTCGAGTGTGATTTCTATATACGTATGTGTTATTATTTTTTGGGAAACTATACGGGTTTTACGGTGATTTGAAAAGAGAAATGGTTTTGAAAAACTTTGTTTTTGCCCACTCACTTTTTTTGTTTTGCACCCCTCCAGGTTCTAGATAGAAGTTCATGTTGGTGGCTCACGAGGACTCTGCGGCGGTTCTGACAGACATCCATCAATGTAGGGTTTTCTTTCATATCCTGTATAATTAGTATTTAGCCTGCTGGACTGCACCTTGGTACCTACACTTTGATTATGTGTATTTACACTCTAACAATTCCGCTCGTACTTATATACTAGTCTAGTGTAAGTTAGTTAGTTTTTTTTTTATTATTTACCCACATTTTTGTTGGAAATATGCCCTGAAAGTCAATCTTTGGAAGAAATCTTTCAGGACAAATGAATCGATGTATGGATGATTCTTATACATCAAATGGCAAAGATGCTAATTAGGACTATCTCAATAAACGATATATGTCCTGAATAGTGTATCCATGGACAATGGATCGATTGGAGAAGTAATCTAATGATGTTAGACTACAGAGACCTTCTTCACATAACCATTATGTCCAAAAGGTTCCTGGTCGTTGGATTGTCGGAGGGATACTGACAATGCGTAGACCGGTACATACTGTGTCCGCTTCAATTGGAAGGATGGAAAGTCTCATCCCATTCGTGTTGTGACACTAAGACAAGTATGTAGGTGCTCATTAAGGGAATGAGTTCACTGAACACAATCGAACGAGACTACTTGCATGGAGATCTACTCACATGTCAAGCAAGTAACTCTAATGGTTGGAAAGATGTAAGTAATCCTTAGACCTGAGGCATCGTCGTTGTCTTGTGGTTAAGTACTTAATCTTTGATTATGTCAAAGTCTCCCCATTCGAGGGTGTCCACGGCATAATTGGGGTTAAGCCACTTAGTCATGAAGGCAAGTGTATGCGCAACAAGGAATCTCTAATCCTCGATAAGAGAGGAAGAATACTCTAAGATATGATTCGGGAATCTTCGGCCGAAGTATCGAGCGTATTGAAAGGAAAGTGTTCCTATACGACTCAAATGAATCATATATGAAGGAATAATCACATTAGGGGTTTGACATGATATATCCATACCCTAATGATGTGATTGAGAGTATTGTATTAGAGAATGATTGAATTACATTGTAATTCCAACTGACTAGGTTCTTCGAATAAACTTCTACATTAGCTTGGGTAGCTATGACATATGGTTAGATGTCACTCATAGCTTATGAGTTCTTCTAGATGATTAAATGTAGTCATCAAAGAAGAAAGGTGAATTAAAATGAGGTTTTAATTCACTAAGTGATTGAATTAAATATAAGCAATTGGATTGATGCCAATCACCTCACTGCCTTGCTAATTAGAACCTAAAAGATTGTTCACCAAAACACTATTGTGGTGAGTAACTAATGGATGATGGAAACAATTAATTGGATTAATTATGTGTTGTGATTAATTTAGAAAAGTCTAAAGAAATCATAAAAGCGATAAAGATCGTTTTTGGGCTTAAAGAAACGTTCGGGTTTAATTGGGCCCATTGGGCCTAAACCCATTGGGCTTTTATTCAAGCATTGGATGACTTGAAATAAATGAAAGCCCAAAGCCCAAACAACACAAAGAGGGCCGGCCATATTAAGTGGGGAAGGAGAGAAAATTAGTCAAGTGTTGACTAGGTTTCTTTTGTCTATATAAGCAACTTTATAGAGATAAAGTTCATTAGGGTTTTTGTGTGTTAAAAACAACAAAGAGGCAAAAGAAAAATAGCTCTCTAAACTACACAAAGGCCGGCCACCAAAGGGGGTTTTTACTAACCTCTCTTACACCCTTTTGGTTATTCCTTCATCCTTCTCACTACACTAGTGGGTGAAGATCTTTAGAGGTTTCCTACTTTGGGAACTTGAAGAGAACCTAGGAGCACTCATTGTAACAAAGTGGAGGAGGCAAGGAGGGAAGCTAGGCTCAAGGATTTCAAGGAGCAAAGGGCTTGAAGGTGGTCCATCCTTGGTCTCAAGTCTAGATCAAGAGGTATAAGACTAACCTTCTCTTTGTTCTTGATTCTTTAAAATGTTTTGATGCATTATATATAAACCTATGAACCTTGAAGGGGATTTGCATGACTATAGCTTTGATAATATGTTATAAATGCTTCCGCTGCTTTCGTATATTAAATTTGATTTGAATATGCATGATAGTCATTATGAAATCCCATTCTAGAAATCTCATAATTTTCCCTTCAATTTTCATCTCAGTCACTTCCGCACTGCGCACATGACTACATCATCATCACGTGACAACTATCATGCCTTGATTTAGGTTTGGGTGTGTCATCTAACGAATGTGTGTCATATAAAGTTTGAAATTTATTAATTCTATGATTTATGATTCAATTTTTTTTTCAAGATACTAAAGAATAAAAATCCGGAAGCTCTACTTTGTGGTTATAATGCAAAAAAATCAAGTCGGCTCATTCGTCTATATATTGATCGTTATATACCTTTTGAATCTTCTATTTACCTATTTTCTTTGGTGTTATTTATCTGTAATGTGGCTTTAATACTGTTTTCTTTTTTATTGATAGGAATTCTCTTGTTAAGATCCTATGAATTGATTAAAACCTCAAATTCATATTAAAACCATGATTATTCAATAAAATTCTTTGAAACTAAGTCTAAGTCCCAAAATTCCTTGAGTAAGAACTACTAGATCATCACTTATTCAATGAATAGATGTAATGACTGAAAATCCAAACGAAAGAAACCTTTGTTTTGTCCTTTGATCAAAATAAGCGTAAATATAATTATTAAAATATATATATATATATATATATATATATATTTTCTAAATATATACTAACATATGGGCGCACACAAAATGTGTGTGAATTTTATTTTTGTTTTCAAAATGGAAGGAGACAGAATGTGAGAAGTGGAGAGAAGGAAGAGAACTTTATTTTTTATTTTTTAATTAGATATATGTTAAATTTACATGTAGGTGAGGTTTTGAAAAGAAAAAAAAAACCAAATTTTTGGTTGTATGAAATTACATTACTGCCCATATTTCTTATTTATATTCAGTTTTAATTAGATGGTTAGACTGGTAATTTCATGGGATTATGGTTGACAATAAGGGTTTTATTATTGTATTTTAGATGTAAATTAAATAATTGTTGTCATTTGAGTGGGTCCATTTCAATCAGGTTATTAAAGATACCGTTTGGTACGTGGGACGAGACATAATGGAGTGGGACGATGCGTTTTGTACCACGTTTGGTGCGCCTAAAATGGGTGGAACGCGTTGTTCCACGGGGTGAATTTTGGGTGAATTTTTGTTCCGCCTCACCCCCTGGAACGACTCATTCCACATCCGTGGAACACAAAATTATAACCTCTATGTCTCCTTCTTCTTCCTCCTTGTTTCCATCCGAGAGCATCTTTGCTCTCTCTCCGTTCCGTCTCGTCCTGTCCCGTCCCATCGCGTCCCATTCCGTTCCATCCCGTCTCGTCTGCATACCAAACAATACCAAAATGTCAACCCCTCAACCCACATATTCAAAGAAAGTCACCGAAAGTAAATTTTTGAAGTTTACAACCCAACCCAATCTAACCAATTTCGCGTGGGTTGGTTGGGTTAGGCGATAAACCCACTAAAATGGCCACCCCTTCCTTCAAAACACTCATATAGCTAAAACCTTTCACTTTTGCAAATTTGAGCGCGTCTCTAAGAGCAAGTCCACCCAGGCAATTGGGCAATTGAAGCCCCCAAAGCCCCAACAATCATCTCCACCCTAGCCCAATCAGTCGGGTCAAGACTACCAGAGAACCCAACCAGGCGATTATAGCCCGATCCAGTGCCCGAGTGGTCTCACATCACGACGTTAGACACGTAACAAAAAAATTTGGAACCAGATTTGCCATTTTTGAAACTGCCCTGTCAAACACATCTTGAATTTGAAATTTTGACCCCGTATTTGCTTATCAATTCAACCCTTGATATTCATTCATATTAGGGGGGGGGGGGGTTGGAATTGCTTTTAATAACAATAGCCTTTGCCACTGAAATAGTATGTTGTTCGATGTTCCTGGCACCAACAATAATTTTATTAATAGGAGCACATTTTTCGTCCCAGATTTTTTTTATTATATGTTTATACCTGTAAATGTTTCAAATAAAAAAAAAAGGAAAAAAATAAAATGCTTTCCTATGGAAAGGATACAAAGTTCTATAGTATCATCAATAAATAAAACTATCGCAAGTTTAAATTTATGAAAGGATTGATGTGAAAATCCATAACTATTTGGAAAACAATGAAATTGCATTGAAGTCTGAAATTTTGAAAGGAAGATATGAAAATGCGAGTATTGCATACATGAATTGTAAGAATTATCTGACTTGTAAAAGCTGATGAACAAGTCATGGAGCGATAATCTTCAAGGGTGACATTCTCCTCTCTATCAGATTTTCTATGTTCAACCAACAATAGGTTCTAAACACTTGGTGGCTGCTCATGTCTTTTAAGAGAACCGTGTATTCCAATGAAATGATTGGGAGCCTATTTGGTTGTTCAACACATTCGGTACTGATGTTAATGTATCAATTCGTTTTTCACCATTAATAAAATCAATTTATCTTTAGAAAATAAAATATATGAGAATTTTCACTCGTAATATCCCTTAAACCTTCTGTGACAAATCCAAACTTAGTAATAAGTGATAAGTTAGACAATATTGATGATATTCCAATATCAAATAATAAATGATTAAGTTAAGACAATGTTCATAATAGTGGCTTAAAAAATTTATCACGTAACAGTATATCTGTGTTTGTAAATTATTCTCCTCCCTTAGACCATGTTCATTAGAAATTTGGCAAGATCACCAGAGTCGGATGCCACTTGTCATCATCACTGCCAAAAAGTCCATGTGGATCTATGGAAAGCCTCTCATCATCGTCAAGGAATCATAACGGCACCCCCACACAAGTCAAATCACCGTAAACAGCCTCTTCTCCACCACGTGCGGATTACATTTCAAGCAACGAGATTAGTAGACAAATTAACAGCTCAGATGGCGAAAAAATAGTCGTATGCTTTGAAAGATAGATTATTACGAGCCAAGACTAAGTAAATCCGTGATTACACAGTTCACAGTTCAATTTTGACTCGTTTTTCCTATGCTTCCAGAAAAAGTGGCCCAAAGCTTTTCCTATGCTTCCTGAAGAAGTAGTGTGCTAAGGTGCCCATGACGCACTACCGGTGGATAAGAAAAGGCCTATAAATCCTAATTGGTTGGGGGCATCTAGCCGCTTTGGTGGGCAGAGATTTTTCAGTGTGATCGGTATACGAAATAGTACATCACGTATCATTATATAAATGGTGTGATATGTATGTTAAAAAGTTAACACCTTAAAAAATAAAATCTTCCATCACTTCTATAAAAACATATGGTGTACCACTCGTGTTCCAGTGACAATGAAAAATTTCTGCTCAGTGCGCATCTTAGCACACTACTGTGCCCTTCTCAGCCCACGTGTATTGCGCTTTTTGGCTGGAATTAATTATATTCATTCATTTATTTATTTTTATTTATTTTTTGGATGAGATATATTCATTGGTTTGGGTTACTTGTGGCCACCATAAACCCTAAGCCATGGTATACAAAACTCCACGCGGCCTTTAATTAATATTTTTCTTTTTTTTTTGTTTTGAAATCTGACTTTGTTGCAAATATTTTTAGATTATAATTCAGGGAGGACTACGGTATATGCATTTTTTAATATATTCATCATCTAATCGTCATAAATATAACCAAAATAGAATATTATATTTGACTATATCCACTATTAGATAATGGATATTTTAAATAAATGCAAGTATAGTAGTTAAGTCCTATAATGCACAACTAGTTACAGTACTTAACATGTTTGTCCAAAAAAAAATTACAGTACCTAACATATTCGCCATCTAATGGCTAAATATACAACAAACAAAAAAGGAGAATATAATAAAGGCTAAATTGTCAAAATGATCCCTGAGATTTACATAACTCATCACTTTGATCCCTAACATTTCAAATCGATAAAATTGGTTCATGAGATTGTCCACCATCAATCATTTTAGACAATTTTCGAAACTTCGTAACTCAATCGTTTCTTAACCAAATTCGACCCATAAAATATCAAAATGAAGATAGAGAAGTGTAGAATAAGATTATACCTATTTGGAAGGCCAATGGCTGTCGGAGATGGTCGGAAAATAGCCTCAAAGTTTACTGGTCCGAGGGAAAACTGGAAAACTCGCCGGAAGCTGGGTAAACTTTAAACGTTCATAACTTCTTCAATACTCAACAAAATCAAGTGATTCAAAAACAAAAATCATACTTCTCGATGAGACAAAGAGAATGGTACATTTTATTATGGATAAATCGCCCTTTTTGGCTGGAAAACGGCTCGAAAGTGGCTATCTTGGTATCCAGTTAGCCACTTTAGAGCCATTTTCCCGCCAAACCATGACGATTTAGTCATAAAAAAAATATACCATTCTCTTCGTCTCATCGAGAAGTATAATTTTCGTTTTTTAATCACTTGATTTCGTTGTGTATTGAAGAAGTTATGAGCGTTTAAAATTTACCCAGTTTCCGGAGAATTTTCCAGTTTTCCTTCATACTAGTCAACTTTGAGGCTATTTCTCCGGCAGCCATTGGGCTTCCAAATAGGTATAATCTTATTCCATACTTTCCTATCTTCATTTTGATATATTATGGGTCGAATTTGGTTAAGAAACGATTGAGTTATGAAGCTTTGAAAATTGTCCAAACTTTTGGCCAAGAGCTCTGGGACACTTAACAGAGTTTTTAACGGAATGACCAAAATGATGGATGGTGGACAATATCAGGGACCACTTTTATCGATTTGAAATGTTAAAGACCAAAGTGATGAGTTATGCAAATCTCAGAGACCATTTTGACTATTTAGCCTATAATAAATTAAAGGAAAATTTTATTTTAACTTGAAAACGGTGCAAAACAATGTAGGGGCTAATCAAGGGCTGCTTGGGCTGTTATTGGAGGACACCCGAAGGATTATGCAGTCATTTAAATCATGGAAAGCATGCTTCATGCATCGAGATGCAAACTCGGTGGCTTATCAGCTAGCCAAATTCAGCTTAACATTGGATCACCCGGTTTTGTGGTTTGAGGAAACTCCTGATTTAATTTCTGACCTCTTGTTGGAGGATGGTTTTCATAGTTAACATTTGTTTGTTTGGGAGGCTAGTCCTTTTATTATTTTATTGGTGAGGGACTCTCTTTTTCCCTTCATTCGAGTTACTTCCTGGGAAGGTTTTTATCAAGGCCCTTTGTTAGCACCATTTCCTTGATTGTACCTTGTTCCAGTTATTAATGAATATCATACTCGTTTAAAAAAAAAAAAAAAACTCGTATAACCTCTTTCTATACCCAACTTACTTTCTATACTCATATCACTTTTAATTAAAATATCAATCTTTTTAAACCCAAATTTACTATCAAACTACCTTCACATACCCAGTTCTATACATAAATTTATCTTTACACCATTTAAAAAATAAAAATCCAAAATTAATGTTCTGCAACTTATTCAAGGTGAAAAGAGAGTAACATCTTTTATATATTTGTCTCGTACTTAATTTTTCTTTTGCTAATTTTGCTTAGTTCCATATAGATGATTAAAAGAAACTAATTTTTTTTAAATCCCATAGGTTTCTGATAATAATTATGCTTTGGAAAATGCGCTGACTTTGTTCTTAAACCCTATAAAAATTTGAAATCGAAAAAAACTTGCATGAATCAAGTCATATCTTAGTTATAGGATAACTTCGAAATGTCAAAATTATTATCCATCATTCAAAAAGAGTTTGTTTTTCTCTATGAGAGCATGTTAGAGTTTTAGCTAGAATGAATGTAGATAAAGATTGTGTGATGGTATGTTTTGATTATTGGGTGTGAGTTTATTTATAAATTAATTTTATTATTAATTTTATCGTGTACTTGATGATTATTATGTAATTAGTTGTGAAAAGAAATTAGGGTAAATTACATTGTACCTTCTCAGGTTTGGGGTCTATTACAATCGCATACAACATCTTCAAAACATTTCACTTTCATACCTCACCTATTATTTTATTTCAATATAGTACCTCCGTTACATTTTCCATCCATTGATCTGTTAAGAGCTGACGTGACGGCCACAATTGTGCCATGTGGCTACCAAATGTGTGCCACATGGCAAAAAAATATTTTTTTAGTCATTTAAAATATTATAATAATTTACCCTTTAAAAATAAAAATAAAAAAGGGAATTTTAACGAAAAGCACCCGGTACTGTTCACTTTAACGAAAAACCACATTTTTACACTAAAAAGTCAATCATGGTACTATTCATTTTACCCTTTATTTTGTCCTTATAATTAAAACTCAAAGTTTTCAAGCCATTTTCATTAGTTTTCCTAATAAAAAACCCAAATTAAAACCCACCCCTGCAAACAAACCCATAAACCTTCCCCCCCTCGACCCACCTCCCCTCCCCTCACCACCACATCCCTTCCCCATCATCATAGCAGCCCCCAGACCACTCCTCCCTCTTCACCTTCCCGACCCACCTTCTCCCTCCTCCACTCTCTCCTCCACTATTTAAATAAAAAAAAAACCAAACAAACCCAGAAACCCATCTTCTCCCTCCCATCCCCTCCACCTCCGATCCTCTTCACCGCCACCATGTCCAACCCACTCCTCCTCACACTCTATCACATCCCGGCCCGGGTTCCACCACATCTCGGGCCCGTTCCACCACCGTAGCACGATATTGTCCGCTTTGGGCTTACCATTCCCTCACGGTTTTGTTTTTGGGAACCCACGAGTAACTTCCTAGTGGGTCACCCATCATGGGAGTGCTCTGGCCACCTTCTCGCTTAACTTTGGAGTTCCGACGGAACCCAAAACCAGTGAGCTCCCAAAAGGCCTTATGCTAGGTAGGGATGAGAATATACATTTAAGGATCACTCCCTTGGGTGATGTGGGATGTTACAGGAAGGAGTTGGAAGCGGGGCTTTATAAATGGTTCAGACAGAAGGATTTGGGTTCCGGTTTGGCGTCGTCTTTGGTGGTGGGTCTCGGCCAGGGAATGAGAGATGAAGAGAGTGGAGGAGGGAGAAGCTGGGTTGGGAAGGTGAAGAGGGATGAGTGGTCTGGGGGCTGCGATGGTGATGGGGAAGGGCTGCGGTGGTGGTGGGAGGAGAGGGAGGTGGGTCGCGGAGGGGGAAAGGTTTCTGGGTTTGTTTGCAGGGGTGGGGGGTTTCAATTTGTTTTTTTTTTTAAAGGATAAATTATTATAATATTTTAAATGAATAAAAAATTAATTTTTTTGCCACATGACACAACTGTGGCAGCCACGTCAGCTTTTAACGGATCAATGGATGTAAAATGTAACGGAGGTATTATATTGAAATAAAATAATAGTTGAGATATGAAAGTGAAATGTTTTGAATATGTTGCATGTGATTGTACTAGACTCCAAACCTGAGGGAGTACAGTGTAATTTACTCAAGAAATTATTTGGATTTAAATAAAATTTCCTAAATTAAAATTGAAAAAGTCCACGTGTCATGGATTCGTGTCACCGCGACAGGCCTCTCAACAAAATAAAGAGACCAACAACGTACATCATTAACTAGCGAAAAAAACAAAAAAAACCACGTATATTTACAGGCGCAGTTTAGCACGACGCGCCATGTCAGCAACCGGTTACTATAGCAAGTGCTCGACACGTGTCGGTCAATACCATCCTTAGGGCTTGGAGGGTCAGCGTGCGTGGGGTTGAAGCAGCAGCTGCTTCTTCTTTCGTATTTTGTTTTGTTTGTCCTGTCTCTCGCTTCCCCCGGACCTTTGGGCGATAAACTTCAGAATTCCATTTTTGTCCTCGTCTCTTCTCCCCGTCTCTCCTATCTGTCGCACGTTATGGACGGTGCTTAATTTTAATGGCTGCTGCAAAACCCTAGCCGCTTTCTACTGTCAAAACGACAGGACCTGTGAGTTCATCTTCATCATTTCTCAATTTTATGTGCAATTTCATTGTTTGAGCGCTGAAAATTTTGGACATTGATGTATTCTTTTGTTCAATTTTTTGATTAATTTCGAATTTTGTTCCAATTCAATTTTCTTTTGATCCCTGTTTGGTTCCCGAGAAAATTGAGGGCGGGGAAGGGGGTGGGAAATGTAAAAATGTTGGTTAACTTTGCCCGTCAATTGTGCTGATCGTATTTTTGTGTTTTCAATGTGCCCACCAAACAAAACAAGTTGTGTGGATTGTTTCTGAAACTTAGTTGTATGTGTTGAAACTGTGAACTTTCAGGTCGTGGTTGTGATTTGAAGGGCGTCTGAGTTTTCTTTGGATGGATCGGTTTTGGAGATAACTGGATTTTCGTAAGGAGCGTTCAAGTTTGAACGAAGATTAGAGTTAGAATTGGGCATATATTGCTCGTCCTTGTTCAGAATGGCAGAAGACGGCCTACGAATTGGCCGGCTTTCTTCTGGTCTAGCTGTGTTATTGAATGGCGAAGGCAGTAAAGAGAACTCGTCGAAAACCCATCTTGTTTCAAATTGTGATGATTTTGGCCATCAATCGGTGGAGCGTACCTTAGAGTATGTTCTTGGTCTCCCTAATAAATCTGTTGGTCCGCTGGCCAGTCCAATTGACAGCAATCTAGTTCGTCGTTTGATACAGAGTGAATTCTCTAAATTGCATGCAAGTTCAAGTGTGTTTAGAAACAGAGATGGAGTTTGTATTTCTGGAGATGGCTGTGCGCCCCACATCATTGGTCTTGATGAATCCAGTATTCGTGGTGATATTAGAGTTATGAAGCCACCTTTGCTTGTAGAGAGCTTGGCGATGTTCAGCAGTGCCAGGGCTAATGCTTTTGTGTGGAAAGGTAAATGGATGTATGAAGTTATTCTAGAAACTTCAGGTATTCAGCAGCTTGGTTGGGCAACTGTTTCTTGCCCTTTCACTGACCATAAGGGTGTAGGTGATGCTGACGATTCATATGCATTTGATGGGAGGAGGGTTAGAAAATGGAACAAGGAAGCTGAGCCTTATGGTCAGTCATGGGTTGTTGGTGATGCCATTGGCTGCTGCATAGATTTGGATTGTAATGAAATATCATTCTACAGAAATGGTGTCTCACTTGGGCCCGCATTTCATGGCATTCGTAAGATGGGACCAGGATCTGGATATTATCCTGCAGTTTCTCTGTCTCAGGGCGAAAGATGTGAATTAAATTTTGGGGCCCGCCCCTTTAGATTCCCCATTGAAAGCTATTTCCCCCTTCAAGCACCTCCATCCTTGGTTCCGTTTGCTACTCAGTTGCTGTATTGCTTGTCAAGGCTGTTGGGTATGCACTCGGTGGAGCAGGCAAATCACTCTTCTGTTCAGAAGTTGAGGATACTGAAGAGGTTTGTTTCACATGAAGAACTTTTTTATCCTGTTTCTCATGGTATATGTGAGGAATTTTTCTCAGTACTTGGAGCAGATGTGTGGAGCAGAGAGTACATTGCCTGGGGTCCATTTCTATCATTCATGATGGAAGTGTTCGGGTTGCAGATTCCACATGATTATTCAAGTTTAGATAGAGTTCTTGATGTCTTTCTAGAATTTGAAGGATCACATTTGTTGTTTGAACATTTCATAAATGCCTTGGCTTGTGCTTGCAAAACAGCTCTGCTGGTTCTAAAAGACTGCCCATGTTCAGGGTCGTACCCATACCTTGCACTGGCATGCCACATCCTGCGACAACAAGAACTTATGGTGCTTTGGTGGAAATCACCTGATTTTGAATTCCTTTTTGAAGGTTTCCTGTCACGGAAGAATCCAAACAAGCATGACCTTGAATCCATGATACCATCTGTTTCTTGGCCTGGTTCAAGTGAGGATGTGTCATATGAAAGTAGCATGTTGTTGACAACTAGAGCTTTATCTGAAGCTGTCAGTAAGGTAATAACATATTGAGCTAAAGAGCTTGATTTTATTTGATGCCATTGTTGAATTTATCTTGTTTGTATTGTCCATGTTGTATTGAGAACGTGAAATTTGGGCTAAGTGATGAATCTTTTAGAAAATATTAATCTTGATAAACTAGAGTGGAAGTATATGGAAACATTTGTCAGAGTGATTGAGCACGAAGTATTATGAATTTCACAATTTCCCCCGTGGATGATTTCAATTAGGTCAAGTCAGGCATATAAGTTAGTTTAGTGTTCAATAAAATTTAAAATCATATACATTGTCAGTACACATAAATGTCTTTCTATTATTTCTACCAGGAAACATACACACAAGATCCATTTGAAACTATGAGTAGGATTCTACGGTAATCCCATGAAACTTTTTATAATATATTTGAATTTTTTGAAATTTATGGTGCATGATATGTTTCTTGCTTTTTTTTAATTGAAGGTAAAGGCATATTTCATCGAAACAGGCCATGTTTGGGAACGAGTTGAGTTGATAAATATATAGATAAGGACATTTGTGCTTCGTAGGAAAAATTTAGTTTCATATTCCTGTATTCATATGAAAGTGTAATTCCATGCTTATTTCTTTGGGAAAAAGATCCATACTTATTTATTTGAGAAAAATATCCATGCTTATTTCCTTGTACAAAAAGTCCATGATTTTGTCATTTTTAGTTTAAAAATAAAAATTAAGCTTGGACCTTAGTGATGAATTTCCTTTTCTTGGTGTATGCTGTAAACTGAGTTTGGGGAGAACTGCTTTCTATTTGATGTGAAGTTAATTAATAAATATTTGAATTTTTTTAAATCGATCTATACAGTAATTGTTTGACATAATGAACAATATATAACATACGCAGCTTGTTTCATTGGGGTTTTCCTTGATCATAGTTATTTAGAGCTTATTATGGGGAACGTTCACATTGTGCACTTCCACACTAATTTTTAGCTGACAATACATATTATTATTCGCAGATTGAGGAGAAGCATAGGGATCTCTGTCGCTTGGTCATACAGTTTATACCACCTGTGACACCTCCCCAGTTTCCTGGTTCAGTGTTCAGAACTTTTTTACAGAACCTTATAATAAAGAATAGAGGGTCCGACCGCAATCTTCCACCTCCTGGAGTTTCAAGCAATTCTGTTCTGGTTTCTTTGTACACAGTCATACTTCATTTCTTATCCGAAGGGTTTGGCATGGGCGATATTTGCGGCTGGTTGAAAGGCACTGAAAATGGCCCTGATGTTGGTTTTCTTCATAGGGGTGGTCACCGAAGCTTTCCTGTAGGTCTATTTCTTAGAAATGATCCTCATCGAAATGACAGTTCTAGGCTTGGAGGGTCGTTTAGTCATCTTTCAAAATCATACCGGGCATATGATGAGGAAACAGAACTAATTCGGTGGGAGGAAGGCTGTATGGACGATGAAGAAACCAGAGTGACTCATTCAACTACAAAAAAACCATGTTGTTGCTCATGCTACAATGATGATTTTACAAGAATCTCAAAGTATCCAATTCGATACACAGCCAAAGGTTCTCGTGTCCATTGCAGTTCCATTCCAGAGAGATCTGCCCATGTTGCTACAGAATGCAGTACTGGAAGTTTGAATGATGAAATAGAAGATAAAGCTAGTTCTAGTTATCAATCTGAATCTGAATTTAGTTATCACCCAGTGCAGCATATGAGGTTTGTACCAAGGGAAAGTAATATGTCTTCAGCTACGCTCAGAGAAGAAGAACTTCTAGACGTTTTGCTGCTGTTGTATCATATAGGTCTTGCACCAAATTTTAAGCAGGTAAGGAGATAATGGGGTATGATTGTTCGTCTTTACAGAATACAGAATTTTGCTGATAAATGTTTTTGTTATCCTTAACCTAACGTGCTCAATATCAGTCTGATTGTGGTTGGCTTTAATAGGTTAACATTCTTAAAAAGATGAAAATTTGTTAAGGCTAAAATGCAGGAATTTTGATCTTCTATTTGTTGATTTGAATGGTAAACTGTTGTTTGGTTTTATCCTTTCTTGATTTAATTGTGGTCTTCTATTTCTCATTCTTTTATTCTGCTATTTTGTTGTGAGCTTTTATTTATCAATTATGATCATATGCCTCAAGGAAAAAGCTGCTATCCTGGTTGTATCCCCCTTGTTGTGAGTATTTGTGTGCGCTTGTATCCTGATTGTTATGAGATTTCTGAATTATTGAAACTCCTGGTTGCAGGCATCATATTACATGTCTCACCAGTCACAGTCAATATCCCTCATGGAAGAAGCTGATAAACAATTAAGAGAAAAAACTAGCAGTGAGCAGTTAAAGCATTTGAAAGAAGCTCGTAATGGTTATAGAGAAGAAGTTATTGATTGTGTCAGACAATGTGCTTGGTAAGATGACCTTGAAGATTAGCTTGTTTCCATAATTTGTATATGACTGTTTCATCAATTTTCATGCCTCCAAGTGTTCAGAAGATTTAACTGAATTTTGCCCCCCATTTTTCTGTTTAATATACATTGCATTATTTGTTAGTTTAATTTAACCATATTTATAGGTATACTGCTAAGTGGAGTCTTGAGAATGATCTCTGATAAAAGGACAACTAAACATGTCATTTAATTTATGCAATTTATTATGCACCCAAAAATATTATACATAAATTAGTTATATGCACACATTTACCTACATCTGTTTCCTTCATCACTCTGTCATGCCTTGCAGGTACCGTATTTCTCTATTTTCTCGATGGAAGCAAAGAGGAATGTATGCAACATGCATATGGACCGTCCAGTTGCTTTTGGTTCTTAGCAAAGTCGATCTACTGTTCCTTTATATCCCTGAATTTTATCTGGAAGCTCTTGTAAGTTAACTCTTTTTTAATTGAACATAACACAGTTTGATATGCAATGAATTGTCGTCATAAAAATATGTGAGCTTGCTTTTGAGTATGAATGCTTGTGTTTTCCTTCGTGATAGGAGAATATTTGTGTTTTCCCTTGTTTTTGTAATAAGCAGACTTTGGTGTTTGCACTTGTTTTATTGCATGTAATAAGGATAACCGTTTCATCAGTTTCTTTTTTAAATTATATCATTCAATGTTTCTCTGATGGTGACATTTGCATGTTACTGTAACTCTCAAGAAGAGTATCAGGTGGATGCAGTATGTGCTCACCCTTAGAGTAGTTCTGGAATTACATTAGGATACAACTGCTAGGGAATATTCTGAGACAGCAAGTTTTTAATTTTCTACAAATAAGTCAACCTCTGATTTTTTTATATGTGACAAATCTAAAAAAGAGAGAAAAAGTTCCTCTGCTTGTTAAAGTTTCTGGATATACTGGATTTAGCTGCAAATCGCAATGAGCTTTTGTGCCGGTTCTTCCGAAGCACTATATTTGGAATTATTCATTACTCTTCTATTTCCTTGCAGGTCGATTGCTTCCATGTATTGCGCAAAAGTGATCCTCCATTTGTACCTTCATCGATATTTATCAAGCAAGGCCTTGCTTCATTTGTATGTTTATTCTTTTAATGTTGTCTTTCCTACTTACTATTTTATGCTCTGCTCTGCTTGGGGTATAATGAAATATACAAAATGTAGGCCTCATGGATTTGAAAACGATAAATTATTTGGTTTAGATGTGATAGTTGAGCATTGAGATAATTTATATTTTGATTTACCTGAACAATATTATCTCATAAATTCAATATTTAAGCATGCCTATGAAGGAAAACAATGTCTTATGTGATTTTCCGCATGTTTGTTTTGGTTCATATAATTTGTAATCACACATCTTGTTCGTATAATTTTTTCATCTCAGCAAATAGTAGATCCTCTGAAATTTGGATCCAGTCATTGACAGGCCAAAACATGGCCTGACATGGCCTGGCAGGACTTAATGAAGATTATGAGTTATTTCTTTTGGATTGTTTGTTTTCCCTAGATTTTTGAGTGTCTTGTTTCCCAGGTCACTTTTGTGGTCACGCACTTCAACGATCCTCGAATATCGAGTGCAGATCTTAGGGATCTGCTTCTCCAATCAATCTCAGTCTTGGTACAGTACAAAGAGTATTTGTCTGTTTTTGAGAGTAATGAAGCAGCCACCCAGAGGATGCCTAAGGCATTGCTGTCAGCATTTGATAATAGATCCTGGATTCCTGTGACGAACATTCTTCTGCGTTTGTGCAAGGGATCTGGCTTTGGTTCTTCAAAGCATGGAGAATCGTCATCTTCATCTGTTGTCTTCCAGGTGAATGTCCTTCGTTGTCGCTTTAGGATTTTTATCGTATACTTTAATACAACTGAATAGGTTCTGATTTTTCTTTTACCTCTTAATCCATATAGAGATTGTTAGGAGAAACATGTATCAATGATGAGGAATTGTTCTCAGCTTTTCTCAATCGCCTATTTAACACTCTCAGCTGGACAATGACTGAATTCTCAATTTCTGTCAGAGAAATGCAAGAGAAGTACCAGGTATGGATAAATATTGTTGTTATGTTATACTTAGTTTTATCTCTGTTTTCTGGATATATATCTCTAAGCTTAAACACCTTGGTCCTCTTGAGAAGAAAGAGTTTCATGTGGTATTATATATAGGTATACACACATCGAAGGAAAATTTTTACATGTCTTAGGGCTTGTTTGGTGGAGTTTACAGAAAACTTTCAAACTTGTTTGGACGTTTGAGGAATGGAAATGGAAATCAGTTTTGGTGTTTTTGAATGAAATGCTGTATGGACGCTGTAACTTAGAACCAGTTTTGTATTTTCTGAAACCTTTTTCATAAAGTGAAAACGTATTTGGAAATGACCACTAAATGAAAACATGAATTCAAAGCATCCTTAGCATTAGAAATTCTTGTCCACTACAATTTCTGTGCATGATGCTAGGAATTCATATTAAAGAATACTTTTTATGTGCTTTTAGTTGCTGAAAAAAAAGTGTAGTGAAAAATCCAGTTCTGAAGATGGATAATACAACACAATTAAAGGCCCATAACAAATTAAGTGAAGCAAGTCTGTCTTTGTCTAGCTTGGACTGGCATGCGAATTCGTCTCTGCCTAGATCCAATGCCTTATCGACAAACCCTAGCCATGTATTTGGGCAACCCAAACCCTCAACTTGCACAAATCCTCTGGTGGAGCCTTGGTATGGGGTACTCTTTACTGGAACAAATCCTGAAGGGAAGAGATTACTCAAAACCATGGGCGCGATGCCCACAACCACAAGGCCACTCAAAGCCTTAATGTGGGTTGATAGGGCAGAATGAGTAATGAAAGGGGGAAGTGCTTTCTTGTTTGTACACATTATAAGTGAAGAAATAACTTTGGCAGAATAAAGAGTGAGTTTTTTTTCTTCATGTCTATAGTAGTTTTTGGAAGATAAAAAAGATAACCTCTGAACTGTAACTCGGTTTCCAAAATTTCTTGAAAGCAGAACCAAATATGTTCCTTACCAAATATTCAAAATCTCTTTGGGCAGAATAAATAACGAGGGCACATTTGTTAAAGCATACTTAATATTTTAAGTCACTGTTGTTTGAGACCCTCTTATTTGGATAAAATATGTATAATCAATATGCTTTTTTAATTTGGACCTTGTCTGAACTTTGGTTTATTTTTCTTAGTAGCAAAATAGAATATTGTTCTAGTTTTGGTTTTGGCTAATGAGATAATAATGGAAATAAATGGCCTAATATTTGACCAATTTGACTTGGCTATTTTATGTTCCAGTCTTTTTGTATTTACCCATCAGACTTCTTTTGTAATTTGGGAAAACATTTTTTGCAGGTATTAGAGTTCCAGCAAAAGAAATGCAGTGTCATATTTGATCTTTCATGCAATCTTGCAAGGCTTTTGGAGTTCTGTACCCACGCGATACCTCAAGCATTTCTGTTTGGAGCTGAAACAAACCTTCGAAGGTTGACTGAGTTGATTGTCTTTATTCTGAACCACATAACTTCAGCAGAAGATGCCGAGTTTTTTGACTTGTAAGATTCTATGCTTGCAAATGCACTCTACTATTGCTTTCCATTTTATCTTCTGAGATGATATATGCACTCCAAAAGTGAAGTCTCACACTTCTTTATGCCCTCACATTAAGGCATGCAAGAAAATTCTAGAGTGCAAACGAAGTCCTCCTCTATCTTCCAGAGTGTTTTCTTTTCCTCATTTATCTTTTGTCTCCTTTTTTATTTGATATGAATGATTGTGCTTTAACTGACATGCTGCATTGTACCGTAAAGGACGCATATTCATGTAAGGGGATTGGTATTAATTGCAAACTGTTTCATGAACTTCATTTCCTTATATGATTCCTAATGGTTTTCAGATTTATTTGGAATTTTCATTGTTAATTTTAGACTTTTGTAGCGTGGTCTACCTTTCCCATTGTTGGTTCTTATGACCTTGGCCTTGATAATGTGAACCTGGTCTGTTTACTTAGTTACCTTAACATTTATGGATTTTTTGGCAGGTTGCTGAGACGACATGGCCAATCTTTAGAAAAAGTAAACCGAGGGATGATATTGGCACCTCTTGTAGGAATTATCTTAAACTTGTTAAATGCCGGTGAGCATATGGAATGCAGGGAGCACAATGATGTTGTGAGCATCTTTGCAAGTATGGGTTGCCTTGACAGTTTTCAATGCAGATTCCAGTACCTATTGGATTACAACTGGGTTTGCTCCTCTCTCTCTCTCTCTAACAAGAAACAAATTCTTCTTAAAACTCCTTTTTTTTTGCTCCTTCGAAGCAAGTTCAGTTCAAGTGTAATGTTGACTGCTTGTGTACAATTGAACATCAATAACCACTATTAAAGCTCTACATTGGATTGTCCGCAAATCTTTCGTGTTTGCTGTCCTTGTTTATACTGTAGTTTGTTTATTTTTCAGGCTGGAACCTTTAGAGGCGATGCTTATCTTGTAAAACTTGCCCAGCTAGAGAATTTTCTGAGCCTCCTCAGCCGGAGCCAATCACAAGAAAATACAATATGCGAGGGAGAAACGGATGGGGATGATGGCATGTGCTGCATCTGTTATGCCCGTGAAGCAGATGCTCAGTTTTCACCTTGTTCCCACAGGTCATGTTATGGCTGCATAACCAGGCATCTTTTGAATTGCCACAGGTGCTTTTTTTGCAATGCAAGAGTCATGGACGTTGTCCGGATCAGCGAGAAGACGGGTTGAAAACATTGCTTTGTAGTCTTTTCTTTTTGGTTTGTGTTTTTGTCTCTCCTTCTAGTGATCCTTGAGGTAATCAGCAACCGATCAATCGCTGCTGCCTAAGCGACAGCCACAGATGGTTGTGACAAGGAAGAAAAAGTAGGAAGAGGGGAAGCGATGAAAGAAATATAGAAGATAAGTTACTTCCAATTTCTGCAGTTAGATTTATAATTATACAGCGTGTATATGATCGATTTCAGTTATTATAGTTAGGATCTGGAGATCATAGCGGGGGATGGTTGGTTAAGAATTTTGTAGAAGAGTTTAGAGGGCATTATTTTGTAAATATGAGATGTAAATGCAAAGGAAAATCTTTCGACTTTCTGTCTCTCTAACAATGCAGCCTTTTTATTGTTGATTTGAACGTTACTGCACTTGGAAATTTAGAGCATGTCAAAAATGGTGCTTGCAATTGTTTCTCCTTTTTCCCGCTAATAATTTGATCCAAATTTAAAAGTGTAGGGGATATTGAATGCATGATTAGAATATTTGGAGTAAACTGGCAATTTGGCTATCAGTTAAATTAAGTTTATGATTTTTTTTTATTTTTTACAAAAATAAGTTAAACTCGTTTTAGACCGTAAACTTATTATAAAGCTTGAACATTAGTATGTTTGGCTTGTAAGGCTCGTGAACAACTTGAAATTTTTTACGAGATAGCTCAAGGTAGGCTTGAGGTCAGCTTGGTCATTCAAACCCAAGTCCAACTAACTCAATTAACAAAACAAAGAAACAAAGAAATAGAGACTTAGTACAATGGTCTAGTGATATGGCTTAGCGTCGAATTTCAGAAATGGTAAGCTTGCAATCAATTTATTCCAAAAAGCAATAGAGACTTAGTACAACGGTCTTCACTCATAAGTGAGATGTCTTTGCGTCGAATCTCGAGAATGGCGAGTTTGCAACCAATTTATTCCTACCCACTTAGTGTAAATATATCGTTGTACTAAAAAGGAGTAGGATTCTTTGCCCTCCTAATCCCCTCCTTTCTAGTTCCCTCCTCTCTCACTTTTCCTCTTTGTTTTTCTCTCTCTAGAAAGAAGTCAACAAAGATGTTGACATTGCTTAATCGTGATCGTTCAAATAAGAGGGGACCCAAGGGGAGAGAAATTTGGAGGGGAGAGAATCCTACTCCATTAAAAAGAAAACTAAAAATGATAGTTTGATGGGGTTTCTTATTTCTTGTGGAACTAAGTACAAAACATATATCATGATATTTTTTTAGGGAAATTTACAGGAATGACCTATTTTCTTAATCTTAGGATTGAAATAGGAATTTTTGAATATGCACAAAGCATACACAAGCCATGCACAACAATAGGACAAAAATAAGATTTTTCTTACACCTTGAAATGACCTAATTGCCCTGGTAGATAAATGAGTTAATTTGTCAAACTCAATTAGCATTTGCACCTCCTTATTCGAAAATCTCTAGCACCCAACCCTTAGCTTTAAGAACTCTAACCCCAAACGGCTCGACCCTTTTCCACCCTAGTTTTTGACTGACGCTAACTTTGGAATCCGTTCTATATATTTCTCGGCCTAGGCAAGTGTGTTATCCATCCTTTAAAAAAATTTCAATGGCAAAATCGAAAAAAAAATTTCAATGGCAAAATCGAAAAAGAGGTACGGTTTGAAATGAATTTCATAATTTCGACCTAGGTTTTGTAAATTTTGGAATATTAGGTTTTGGGTGTGGTTTAGTGTTTTGTACTATTATGTTATTCGATATTAATTTGTGTTGTGTATGTGGTTTAGATGTTGCTGGAAATTAATTAATTCAAATTTGTTCATCATTTGTGTATATTGTGTGCATAATATGTGCATGTCTCTATGTTGGACACGCTTGAATTTGGTTCATGAATTGGTTAAATTTGTGCATACTGTATGTATATTCTGTGCTTATCCTTTTGATATAATTGGAAATAATTGATTGAATTTTGTTCATGAATTGGCAGATATTATGTGCATATTTTGTGCCTGGTATTTGCATCTTCTGTGCATGTTTAGATGTTGGGCATATTTGGTTGATGAACTGATTCAATTGGGGCAGATAATATGCATATACTGTGCATATCAAGTGTTCATGTTTATCTTATTAATTTGATTTGCTTATGTTGAAAATCTTGCACGTCGAAAGTCAAATCTTTGTCTCCGTCAGAACTTGTGTGTCCACCGGATGAGGTGTTTCCTGCTACCATCTCCTGTCTGTCATACAACTCGGGGTGTCTGGGTAATATTAGAAGACGTTTTTCAAAGGATCTCCTGAAGAAATTCGAGGATTCTTGTTTCGGTCATTTGGTTGATGTGGATCGCACTGGTTTGGGTAGTTCAACCACTACGTTATCCTTAGGGCTATTAAGGATAGAGTGAGTGATGATTCCATCTCCTTCCTTTTTGGGGAACATGTTGTGACTTTTGGGAGCCGTGCATTCTGTTTGGTGAGCAGACTCAGTTTAGGAGAATTTCCTCCTTCTTAAAGACAATGAAGATAAATGTCGTATTAGAGAGATTTATTTCAGGGGGAAGAAGAAGATAACCCTGAAACAATTGGAGGATCAATTTAACTTGTGCCAAAACCAAGACGATCTCTACAAGCTGGGTTTACTGTACTTCGTCCACTTTGTTGTTTTGGGCAAGGAGAAGGACTCATCCATTAACTACCACTTGTTTACATTGGTAGATAATCAAGAAAAATGGGAGGCGTATTCCAGGAGATTTGCATCAATCCAGTTGTCAATGCCAAGCATAACCGTGACTGCTTTGGCTTGCCACAAGTTTGTAAAAGGAAAAAATGTAGACAAATTGGGGGCTGCGATCCGGGACACCTATAACTTATAGGGGTTTACGTATGTTTTTATAAGTTTAACGTACTTTTGCATTCGTTGTCGCTGCAAGTTATTTACATTATCACTTTAAATTTTGTAGAACTAGTTGTTTGAAACTTTGCTGTACTTGAAGACCAAAAACTGTACGAGGGTGCGGATGGAGAACCCTAAGTTATTGTCCTCGAATTGTTGTTGGGACACCAACTTAAATCCGTCCCATGTGAAGTTGAAGAGGGGTCTTTTTGCTCAACAATCGGTACGTGTTTGTTCCAATTTAAAACAACTTACTGAATTTTTATTAACAATTGATTGTACATACTTATGCAACACCGATTTTGTCGAATGCAGTTTTTTGTCTAGTCGATTACTCCCATTGAGGAAGAAAAATAGGCAGCTTACTGGAACGTCATGTTTGATGATGTTCAACCTTGTAGGAATGCAACACCAGAGGACGAAAGTAAAGATTTTGTGGATGTTGATCATGACTCCGAGGCCACTCCTTCATCTAAACCTAAAGGGAAGGCGAAGACGAGGCACCAAGGCAAGGGAGTGTTGCCATCCTCGTCTTGTTTAGCGGTGAGTACATAAATCCGTAAATTGTAGTTTTAATTTATATGCTTGTACTGTTTTGAATAGATATCGGTTTCGGTGGAGTTACGAAATCACTGTTTTTTATACGCATGATTATGAGTTTGTTCCTAAGTGAGAGTTTGAAGATTTTTCACTGATGGTGGATGTCTGATTTAAGACAGTTTTAGAGGATTTAGAGGCCGAGTGGCGTGCCCACATGGCCTTGGCTGCTGAGGTTGCGCGTCTGCGAGGTGACGCAAACGCTCAATCGTTTGAGAAGGCCCCGAGCCTTGATAAGCCAGCAGGGTTAGCGCGGGCCGCAGAAAAAGTCCCCGAGGATGCAAAGTTTGAAAAATCCCCTCCACCTCCATAAGACCATGACATGGGTTTTCAAGATCTTACCTCACCGTTCCCTCAACCTGATACCTCTGCCAGCGAACATAAGTTAGCTTCTGGAAAAGACATAATTGAATCGACAGCCCCCCGATGTGAATTTTCCTAATTTTGATGTCATCTTACCATAT
This sequence comes from Malus domestica, assembly GCF_042453785.1. NCBI lineage: Eukaryota > Viridiplantae > Streptophyta > Magnoliopsida > Rosales > Rosaceae > Malus > Malus domestica. The sequence goes on along the minus strand of NC_091675.1, from coordinate 36,854,025 downwards.
ATAATTAAGGTTAGCAACATAAATGATGGTGCCCAATCACTCTTGCATATATTGGAATTTAGATTAGATGGTGACTTGGGAGAAGGGCAAGTTGTCTATCTTAGAGAGGAAGACGAAGACACGGAGGTCAGCGAGCATAGTAGCCACATTGATGAAGCTGTCGACGTGAACGAATCTGCTGGTCCATTTGGTTCTATGCCCCTTCTCGGTAAGAAAATGTAGCAGAAGCGTAAATGAATGCAGCTCGTGCACCATGTCAACCCTCTCCAATCCTACAAAAGAAGGAAAGTTGGTGATAGTTGAGCCGTCGAGGATTTTTTTGTTGACCCGGATCCTATGTGGATCATCCCGGACCCCGATGTAGTGGTTTTTGTTGACGTCGTGATGCGTTGGGCGTGCTCGCTGAGGTAAGTTCACTTTTGGTGGTCATTCAAACAATTGAATATTGAACGAGTATCCATATATCCCTAACAACCTGTGATTTTTTTGTGTACCAGCTATAAAGTCAACTTATACACATTGGCTACTGTGGGTCGAGATTTTTTACCGCACTCCTCAATTTCGAGGGTACTCTGAACATCAATGTAAGTATTTGTTCTTCATTTGTAACTAATTTCTGTTTACCACATAATAACTGAGTACAATAGTATAATTTTGCCTTTTACAATGCATTTCACCTTCGATTCAGCACATCAACGTCGACCTTTACTTTTTGAGGAAGTGATCGATGGGGCGTCTTAGAGATTTTAGGGATTGGTGGAAACTACTGACTTTTGTTTCTAGGTAAATGTTATGTTATTACTGATACCCTATTTTCCATTCACTTATGTTCCTAATATGAATTCGTTGTCATTTACAAATAGCCATACATGTCCTCAGTTTTGTTTTATGTGAGAAAATCTTAAGTTGTGTTGCAATGCATTAGTCTAGGAAAAAATGAAACAAGAATATGCAGAATTTGAGAACCTTGCTGCAACAAATGCTAAGGGCAAGGGAAAGGCAAAGGCAAAAGAAGTTGCAATTTTACACCTTCGAGGCACTTGATCAAGGTCGTCTCTGCTGATGCAAATGTGACGCCACACACGTGTGCATGGAATGATGCCGATGAAGTATTCATCCCATGTCATGTGAATGGCAACTAGTGGATGTTGGCTGATGTAAATCTTGTACGTTGCACCATCACGGTTTATGATTCACATTTCTCAAGATCAGGGTGGACAAAAATGAAGAAACAACTTACTTATATGTCTTTCGTAATACCCGAACTTCTAAAGGTGACGGGATTCCAGGGTGTGCCAAATGATTTGAACCTAACCCAGAAAATGATGAATAAACCGTTTGACATTCAGCCGAGGATCAACTACGGCAAGCAGAACAACATGTACGTTCTTTTCCTACTTATCTCTAACTTAATTGTAAATGTGTTAAATATCCAGTGCGTTGTAACCTGGACTTGTTCTTTGTGGTGGGGTGGACTGTAGAGTTTTCTTACTAAAATTTGCCGACTACTTATCCACGGGCTTGGACATTGATGACGTCCATCCTCGGAACATGGGCTTTTTCATACTCAAGCTTGCCATCGAGTTCATTAGAGATCATGCATTTGTGTGAAGGATTATGTGGACACCATTTATTTAAGTAGTTTTCTTGTTATAACCAAACAATTGGGTTACCATTGAAATCGTAATTTTAGTACTTAGTATGTAATTGTAATTTTAGTACACTTTGCCATTGCATGGTTTCAGCATTTAGTATGTAATCTTTATTTTATTACTTAGGTATTAAGGGCCTTGTGTTGGCATTGGTAGTACTTAGTAAGTTATTGTAATTTTAGTACACTTTGCCATTGCATGGTTTCAGTATTTAGTATGTAATCTTTATTTTATTACTTAGCAATTAAGGGCCTTGTGTTGATATTACTAGTTCTTAGGATTCACGATGCAGCAACCTGCGTGCATGTCTTGTTCATGTCCTGTGCATAACATGTAAATGTGATATGCATGGCTTGACCATGAAATGTCCACTACCAGTTATTGTATTTTATGAAACAAAGCAATGGAATTCCATTAAAGTACGTAAATAACATTGAACTAATTAAACATTAATGTCATTTTTATGACAAACCACACACGGAATGTCAAAATATAACAAAATTTGAAGGACCCACAAAATAGTTCAAATTATCCCTGGCTAATGGCCCCAACGGCAAGAGCCTTGTAGTCAACGGTCACCCATTTCCCGTTGACATCCACTTTCATTGCATACTAGTGAAATATCTCAAACCCTTCACTGAGTCCCAATCGAAAGCCTGTTTGTATTGCTTTCCCAACGTTTCATTGTACTTTTCAGATAACATGAACTTCTTAATCTCTTTTGCCGATAAAATGTCCACAGGTCGACGAGCCCTTTTCATATTCTGCTTCAAGGATGTGATGTTCTTCGCATGGTTTAAAGCTCATATGCCTCAAATGAACCTATGTCTTTGGTCCATGGGAGGTGAGCAAGAGTGGGAATGAGAACAAGAAGATTTTTGAAGGAAGGTGGGAGGGGAGCAAGGGTAGGAATGGGAAAATGAAGGTTTCATTGCTTGACTATGGTATGGATTTTTTTGTACGAGGGATAAGAAAATTGGGTGTATTGTGTTTTCTTTAATAGACACAAAATCAAAGGACAACCAAATTACAAAATGGTGTATGTTTTGTACGGTTCCCAAAATTCAAAATTGGCCCCTAAATTGTGGTGGTGGTTTGAATTTCCTGCTAGTGAAAATTTTGAAGATTTACTATTTGTAATTTTCATATGCACATTCCATGTACATGTTATGCACATCATGCACATGCTATGAACGTCATATGCACACCACATGCAAGTTTGGTAATGCACATATCATGCATGTTGTATGTACATAGCATCCACGTCACATGTTATGCACATAGCATCCACGTCACATGTTATGCACATCATGCACATAATATGCACGTGGTATGCACACTGTATGCACATGATATGTATAGATTGTCTAGATATTCCCTATTTTAATGGCTTTTAAATTCGAGTAACTAAACCTTTATAATTTCTATGTCCTTTTAAGGATAACTGAAAGCATGGTACACTAAATGGCGAAAAAGAAATATCGATGTAGTCATTAATCCCATGTCATGACAACGAGTTGGCAATCGATATTACATCAAAGTGAACAAAAGTATTATCTTGATGCGCCAATGTCCCAGTTTAACAAGAAGGACAGTGGTGCAACAAGTTGAGAAGGTCTTTGTAAGTTTCAACTTTGGAAGACTACACAAAAAGGACCTATACAGTATACATAAAAAGGCAGCGAAACCGTGCATCGTTGAAGCACAAAAACATCAACTTTTCACGCTATAAAAATGGGTGGCAACTGCCACACTGCCTAAGAAGGAGGCTGCGTTGTCAGCCACGTGGATATCAAGCCAATCTGTGTTGGCCTTGGTGCCACTGTGAATATTCGAGTACGCCTGGAACAACTCAACGCCTCATTCGTAGGCCTTCTTCTTCTTCAGCTCCAGGTCGTCGGAGACCTTGAACCGCTTAACAATGTCCTTATACAAATAATGTTTCAATTTATGTTTCAGGAGTTTCATCTTGATGCAGTTCCTCCGAGCTCGGAGTCTATGGCTGTCCTCGATAAACTTCAACAACTCAATTCTTGCCCGACATACCTCTTTTTCCTTTTCAATGTCTGCGATCCTAGTCTTGAAAAATGCGGCCTGTTCCTTAGCTTCATAAATTGCAGTTGCTAGTGACTTTGTTCTCGTGGTTGGATTCCTCAGTTGGTGTCATATAATTAGACATTATTGCACTATTGCAGATGTGGAGGCTGGTCATGTGATGAAGTTTGCAATGTGTGTTAGTGTGTGTGTGCTTGTATGGAGTGAGTAATGTGAAATGTGGTGCTTTAATAAGTGAAGTAAGACATGATTTCTTATAAAAAAGGCAAAAAATTGGTGCCAGAAAATTGTTATGGTTCCGTAGTGTTACACCCCATCCCCCATTTTATTTAAAAATGGTTTTTAGTTTTTAATTGGTGAGCCCAAGGGGCCCACCCCTGATTTTTTTGTCCCCCCCCCGAGTCTCTCTTATCTCTTCCCTATCAGTCCTCTCTTTCTTATCTTTCCCCGTGCTCTTTCTTTCTATCTAAACACTCTATTTTATCTCTCCGGCACCGAGAAGGAAACCACCATCACCCCCTCCATTTTCAACCAAACCAAAACCCAAAAATCTGAACCTCAAACCTTTGGGACATGGCGAATCCACCTGCAGCCTTGCATGTGTCATCAAAGCACCTCTATGTGCTCTGCCATTAACTCAAAGAGATTGAGCTCTCTCGAACTCCATCTCAGGTATGGTTTAATCCATCTTTTGATTAGTGTGGGTTGTGATCTGGTATGTGATGCATGTTTATGTAAAAAATCTAAGGGTTTAAACCCTGTTTGGAATATGTGCATGCATGCCACCCCCAGCGACGAATTCCGGCGAATGCCGTTGAGTTTAAAGCAAGGTGGTGACTGCCTTGTTTGGTTTTAGCTCAATTTTGGCTTTTGTTGTGTGCTTGGGCTAACCTAAGCTTGAAATCGTGGGACTAACTCTCTGCATGCACCCATACTCCCTGTCTCAGTCTCTGACGGTGAAACCCGAGCGTTTTTCGACTAGTTCGAAAGTGTGGGCACTCGAACTCCTTTGAATTCTATCACAGGTAATTAATTACCTAGTTGGTAGTGCCATGTGTGGGTGTGCAGTAGTGTGAGTTGCGATGTGTGTGTGTGTGTTAACTGTGTATGTGTGTGTTGTTGTGTATGGGTGTGTGTGTGTGTGTGTTCGTGTGGGTGTGTGCGTGTATGGTGAGTGTGTGTGGTGCACGTGTGTATATGTGTGTTGTGTTGTGCGTGTGTGGGTGTGTAAGTGTACTGTGTGTGCATGTGTGTGCATGTGTGCATGTGTGCTATGCATGCATGTGTGTGTGTGCTGGCGTGTGTGTATGTATGTTGTGTGGGTTTGGGCTCAAGCCCAAACCACCCCCTTTTTGTTCCTAAACTATCCAAACCCAAAACCCAATAGGTCCTAACCTTATTTAACCTAAACCTAAACCCTAATCCGGATCCAAACCCAAGACCCATTTCCATTTCTTGAAATTCTATAGTTGGGTAGTTTGATAAATTGTATATTTTTATGCTTAGGTGAAGTTGCTAGTGAGGATTTCCTTAATCCTTTTTCGCACAACTCTGCTGCTACGGAGTATCTGTGAGTGGACCCCTTCTAAAATTTGCATAATTTTATAGTTTATTTGCATAAATGAAATGCATGCCTTATGAATTTATGAACTGATTTTATGTTAAGCATGTTTACTGGAATGTGGATTATCGTCTCGTTATTTTGTAAGGAATTAATTGTTGGCTTATATTGAGCTATATTTTAATATATCGTATTTTCTATAAAAACCATGAACTGGTAGACTATCTGATGGATGACGATAGGATGCTAGAACATGTTTTAGAAACTCCTTTTTATAGTATAAACGATGGATGACTTTATACTATGAAGTGATTATTTATGAGAGGCGTAACTATTTGTGCGTACCTAGTGGACATTATGCTGCCTGGGGCGAGGATCTGGTGTTGGCAGATAGGCCGAGAGAAATAATCCCTAACTACGGGCTGAGGGACACAGAGCAGGCATTGGGCCGGGAGTTGGTAATCTCTGGCTACGGGCGCAGAGACCACAGTGCTGGCATAGGGCCGGGAGTTATATTTATTCAGTGATCTTACTAGCAGTACATCGCGCTACGAGATGATCTGTGAGACGTTTGATATTTTGATTTCCACGATATGTCTTTTGAGATTTTTTTGGCATGCTAGGGTTTTCAATAAAACTATCACTTATTATGCTAGTAGTTTTCTTTATATAAAATGTGGGGGTTAGTATCTTGATAACTGTTTTATTATTATTGTATATATGAACTTGGTCCACTCACCTTTGTTTTGCGCCCCCATTTAGGTCTTAGAAACGAGGACTACGACACAACGTACAAGGCATTCCCTTACTAGTAGCAGTCTATCACTCACTTGTGTGATATCTTGTAATGATCTTTCCTTTTGTGATCTTGAATTAGAACGTATTCTGTGCACTCTAGACATTTCCTTAAACTTTGTTTATTACCTTTAGATTCTAATGATTATTCATGAATATTTCCTCCTAATCATTACTCTTGTATTAAAAAAAAAAGGGCTTTCATCACCCTTGGGTGTCCGCCGGCACGTGCCTATCCGGGTATTCAGGGAATATCGGGGTCGGGACGTGTCACCTAGACAAAAGATGGATACATGGCGCCAAAAGGGATGAGACTTAACCCATTATTTTAAGGTTTCTTTAATTGGAAAAGGCACCATCCTTATATTAGTGTAAATCCCAAGCTAAAAAGTGGAAATTGGTTAAGCAAATTTTGGCTTCCATTGTTTGTTTCTAAATGGATTGGTTGGCTTCATAACCTTATTGGTAAGACAAGGTAGATGAGTTGTAGATGTGTTGTACATGACTTCACATTTATGTCTTGTCCTAACCTACTTGAGGTGTGTATTGCATGTAAATGTGTAAGATGTCATTTCTTCTCATGTTAACTCATAAATGTTTAATAATAATATATTACAAAAGTAAAGGGTTTTAATTAAGGTTTTATTTGGCCACTTAATTTGATCCAATGGGTTTTCACCCAGATCATGCTAGACTTGTATAAATATCATTTTTCACACAGACCTCATCGTTGGTTGTGAGTTATAAACATGAAGACTATATATCCTTCTTATATGTACAACAAAATGCACGACTAAATACATGCACAGTATATGCATACCCAATGCACATGGAGCTGCTTCTACCATTTAAAAAAAAATCTAGTCCAAAAATACAATGACATGCAGAATATATGCACACCCCATGTAAGGGGAGCTGCTTCTACCATTTCTAAAAGGCTTATTATACAAAATAGTTCCTAAGATTTGCATGATCAATAATAATGGTCCTTGAGATTGAAAATCAATAGAAATGCTCCCTGAGATTGTCCACCATCCATGATTATGGTCCTTCCGTTAAAAACTCTTTGGGCAATTTTGAAAGCTTTGTAACTCAATCGTTTCTTAACCAAATTCAACCCATAATATATCAAAATGAAGATAGGAAAGTGTAGAATACGATTATACCTATTTGGAAGCCTAATGGTTGCCGGAGATGACCGGACAATAGCCTAAAAGGTGACTGGTCCGCGGGAAAACTGGAAAACTCGCTGGAAACAGGGTAAACTTTAAACGTTCATAACTTCTTCAATACCCAACAAAATCGAGTGATTCAAAAACAAAAATCATACTTCTTGACGAGACAAAGAGAATGATACATTTTTTGAAGGCTAAATCACCGTGGTTTGGTCGGACAACGGCTCGAAAGTGGCTAACCATTTTCGAGTTAGCCACTTTCGAGCAATTTTCCGGCCAAACCATGGTGAGTTAGCTATCAAGAAAGATTCCATTCTCTTTTTCTTGTCGAGAATTATGATTTTTGTTTTTGAATCACTCGAGTTTGTTGAGTATTGAAGAAGTTATGAACGTTTAAAGTTTACCTAGTGTTCGGTGAGTTTTCCAGTTTTTCTACGGACCAGTCACTTTTCAGGCTATTTTCCGGCCATCTCCAGCAATCATTGGGCTTCCAAATAGATATAATCGCGTTCTACACTTTCTTATCTTCATTTTGATATATTATGGGTCAAATTTGGTTAAGAATCGATTGAGTTACGAAGCTTTGAAAATTGCCCAAAGAGTTTTTAACGGAAGGACCAAAATCATGGATGGTGGACAATCTCCGGGACCATTTCTATTGATTTTCAATCTCAGGGACCATTGCTATTGATCCTGCAAATCTCAAGGACTATTTTATATAATAAGCCTTTCTAAAAAAATAACTTTCATCCAAAAATACCATGACATGAGAACAATCATGTGGTTTTGGGGGATATTAACAAGTTCCCAGCAAGTTTGCTCTTTATCACCAAGCTTCTGGCAACACTTGCATTTGCAATGGACTATATCTTCTCCTTGTGTGTTGGGCTGCACGTTTTGCATTATGCTGATGCACAAAACCGGAGGTCTTGGAACAACGTAAATCCGACCGTGAATCTGCAAGAAATGTAAATGACACAAGATGTATCGTGGTTTACCCCAAGGTTTGGGCTACGTCCACACTGAGTATTGTATTTCCTTGAGATATTGAAGAGGGAGAGAGAGAGCTTCTCTGTGAGGATGAGAGCTTTGAGAGGGTGAGGGTATGGCCTTAGAATTGGCCTCCCACAATTATGAGGGTGAGAAGTCCTTTTATAGAATAAGGGCTCCTCACTTATTACATATTTGCCCTTTCCTTTATTACATAATTACATTTAAGTCCCCCAAGTATTTATACGAGATCTAAATACGGAGGCCCTAAGTATGATATAAACAGTAGTCCCCCAAGTCTTCAATCAAGAGAGTCTTTTGGCTGGAGACTTGAAATTCAGTCCATGTGTGGGCCGAAGTAACTAGATGTCGTCTTAAACTGATAACTGATACTTGATATGAGGCGGTGCTAAAAGAGAAAAGATGCTCAAGTAGCACATGTTGCGAGGCTGCTCGGCTTGCGGCATTTGAAGGTGAGGGAGTCCCTTTTATAGAATAAGGGCTTGCTCATCAATACATAAATGATGGGCTAGAGTTGATGCTTGCGGCGAGGCGGTTGCTTAGCAGGCGACGATCCTCTCTAATGATGGTGAGGGAGTCCATTTTATAGAATAAGGGCTCGCTCTTCAATACATAAATGATAGGTTAGAGTTGATACTCGCGGCAAGACGGTTGCTCAGCAGGCGGCGATGCTCTCTAATGATGGTGAAGGAGTCCCTTTTATAGAATAAGGGCTCGCTCCTTAGTACATGAATAATGGGTGCTCTCTTATGAAAGTAAGGGAGTCCCTTTTATAGAATAAGGGCTCGCTCCTCAATACATGAATAATGGGCTAAGTCCCCCAAGTATTTTTCATGAGGCCCAGTTGAGGCCCAATATATGGTACATAATGTAGTCCCTCAAGTCTTCGGTCAATAGGGTCTGTTGGCTGGAGACTTCAAATTAAATCCATGTATAGGTCGAAGTGGCGGTTGTTCGGAGGTGGTATTTGTATACCCTGTACTGAAGCTTTGTAGGTGAAGCTTTGCAAGTGAAGTTTTGAAGCTGGAGCTCTGCAAATGAAGCTTTTGAAGCTAGAGCTTTTGTAAATGAAGCTTTTGAAGCTAGAGCTCTGTAAATGGAGCTTTGGAAGCTAGAGCTCTTGTAAATGAAGCTTTTGAAGCTGATTGACATGAGTGATGCTCATGGATGTTGACATGAGTGATGCTCATGAATGTTTGACATGAGTGATGCTTATGGATGTTGACATGAGTGATGCTCATGAATGTTTATGTATGATTGATATAAGTAATGCTCATGAATGTTTATGTATGATTAATGTGAGTAATGCTCATGTATAATTTGAAGTACTGAGCGTACTTTTGATCACCTGGTTGGTGATAATAGCAGCAGGTTGCCGGATAATTTTGGCGCCATAGGGCCTAGCTCTTTTGGGCATATGGGCCTTGGCCCTACACATAACATTCCAGCCCATTATTTTGGGCTTGATGTTTATTTTTTATTTTTTATTTTACCCTCTGATAGGGTTTATACAGATATCTCCAAAAGATAAGAAAAATAAATTACATCATTCAAAAACAAATGTTTCGACAGTTGCAGATTGTTGGTGCGTACCGGGTTGTTGTAGATCTTTTTCCACAGCGTATTCCAGTGGCTTCTTCAGAAAAGTGGGAACATGCATGATGAAAGTTTTCTTTTTCAAAAGTTGATGGCATCTTCTGCTTTGGTGGTCGACACCCTTGGCTTCCCGTGGCTTTTCCCGTGGCTTTTATAGAAAAGCCATTTCTCCATTATTATCACGTTGAGGCTGTGATGATGAAAGTCTCACCAAGCATCTTCTGGTACACTTTTTCAAAGCATGCTCCTTTGCAGATTTTGCATGCTTGCTTTACAGCAAACACACCCATAGCTAGCTTTTCCATGTGGGTGGTTGATTAAAGCCTTTAGACTTACCAGATTAAAATAATGACAGCTCTAGGGTGGTGGGTAAACATTGTATCGGGCTGATCTATTGCTTGTGAACTTTTCTTGAAACAAAGACAAGAATAGCTCTAGGGCTGAGCCGTCTTGTCACCCTTTGGGGGTTTGCCCTTATAGAAAACCAGAGCCTTTCTTCATCTAACAATAGCTCCATCAGATGACTTCACTTCCTTGTCAGCTCCAGTTGCCTTCCAATATCCATCCCCAGTTGCCCTCTTTGGGTGACTTCCATCGCGATCCCATATTTCTCATATTTTTCAACAAGCACTTCGGGATTGTGGCGGTATTGTCGTCAAGGAATATGGCGGTATTGTCAAGTAATGTGAGGTTAACCCATTGGATCTCTCCATCTTTACAGAACAACCAACATTGCTGTCCTCGACCCTACAAACTGGAAGCTCCGCCGCAGAAATAAAAACTATGCCGTATTGGTCCAGATCACCACCAACACCGCAAAGCGCCGAGACTCCAAGGCTTTATTAGGAGATTTACGCGGTGGAGGATGGCAAAGGAGTGTAAATAGAGGGGAATCCGCGGGTCAGATTTGACAAAAAGGGTTAACCCCTCTCTCTTCTGAGAGGGATATTAGAGAGAGATAAGACAGAAACCTGTGCCAAACGATATGTCGCTTCTCGGGACTTTCCTTCAGGTACATGCTTGAGTTTCACACATGGCAGCAGAGCATTCCTCACAGCGATGGACCAATTTATGATCTGGTGCACAACGAGTAGTTCGTGCTTTTCTGTCCGTGCGCTTGCGCTTTCCCGCCAGTCAGGTAAACTGTGGTGGAGCTTCGTGGTTGGCTTTTGTGAAACGTCTGGAGAGAGAGAGAGAGAGCTTCGTGGTTGGCTTTTGTGATTGAGTATATAGGTGGATCTGCAGGAAAGCTTCATTTACAGACAGACAAGCCGTTGTCCACAAAAAGCTGCAGTTCTAAATAGCAGCGACGAAGTGAAGAAATTTGCAGAGAGAGGGAAGAGAGTGCTTTCAGCCTTTGAGACTGCGATTTGTAGACGGAGAGCCGCAGAGCGTCGATTGTGATTTTATGATGCCGACAGCCTTGATCCGAACTCGAACATCATGGGCCTCAACATTGGGAAGCTTGAAAGGTTGGATCTTGATGTTGTGAACACCAAAAGGCCGAGCATCCATGTTTTCTGGCTCACCAGCTTTGCCTCCCTTACCCATTTTTTTCTTGCTTTTTTGTGTGATTGAAATATAGAGAGTAGATTGCACCCAAAATAAAAGAAGGCAGACACAAAGTAGGTTTCTTTTTTGTTTCTGGGTTTTGCAGATCCACGGTGGACAGTGGTGAGGTTGTGAAGGTTTCACGGTGGTGAGATGAAAAATTAAGAGAGAATCGACATAGTTTTTTGTGTCATTTCCCACAGACGACGCCAAATGTTGATGCACAAAACTGGAGGGGTCTTGGAATAACGTAAATCTGACTGTGAATCTGCAGGAAAGTAAATAACGGGTGGAAAATAGGGAATACCAAGTATATGGAATCAGAATAGGCTGCCTCCTAAGCTCTACGAGTGTAATTAGTTGATGCCAAGTCATAGAAGTTGGTGTTTGCAAATAAGTAAGCTGCAATGGCGTATTTGCAGGGCAATTGTTCAAGATCAAATTTTCATAGTAAACATGAAACTCGGTTATAAGCACACAAATTAAACCCTCTTTTTGACAATTGTAGTAAAGTATGTAAGTAGGGATCGTTCTAAACCGGGGATTAGGAGGGCTTGCTAAAACCTCTAAACTAACTCAAAAACATAAAAACAAAGTTAAAAACGTTTGAATAGACTTAAAGAACTCAAAACAGGTTCACAAGACTCAAAATAACTTAAAGACACTCAAAACTGCCTAAAAACACAAACTAGGCAGTTTCTGACTCTAGCACAACTTTGGACGAAATTTGGGTTTTGACTTGACTCAAAACACTCTAAAACACAAACAAACAAATTTTAAACACTTTGAAACAAGAAAGTAAAAGGGGGATTTTAGTTTTGATGAATTTGAAACAAACAAACAAGTTATAAAACTAGGAAGATTGTAAAACAAATTTAAGAAATAAGATGATGGATGGATTAGTTAGAGGTCCGTTCTTCACACATGACACACTTGTATATGAATTGATTTCCAATTGCTTTTCAATAAACTATGATGCTCAACACCCCAGATTAATTAGGTACGCTTAAATTAATCCTCAGATTTTCCTAATTTCATTGAATTGGATGATTGCATACAACAACCCAAAGCATTCCCCACAAGTTCCCTACATGAATTGCATAATAGAGATACAAGCAAGAATCATTAAGTTCTATAAAAATCATAAGCATTGACGAAACACTTGTAACTATGAATTGCATGAAACTTATGCCAAGAATTCAATTAACGCGATTGTGATAAACAACCTTCACTACGTATGAATATAAATTTGTAACGATTAGGTGAAACTCATTTATATTCTAGCATCTAATTCATGCATGAAAACTAAGTATGCATCCTTAATAAACATACAAGAATTAGTTATGAATAAAATAGATAATTGAATTGCAATCACAACTTATCAAATCACAATTGGAAGAAATCAATTTAAATCTCAAGCATGTTCATGGCTTCAAACTTCCCCCTAACTAAATAGGGGTTTAGCCACTCATACTTACAAAGCAAAGATAAACAAATTTAAACATTGAAAACAAAAGAAAGAAAACACCTAAAAACGCTCCAACAATCCAATTTGAATGGCAAGCACGTCCAAGATCCTTCTTCTTCTCTTTGTAGCGGCACAAGGTGTGGTTTGATGGATGAGTGGTAAATTATGGTGGTGGATGGATATAGGTGGGTTATGGTGAAGGGTGGATGGGGGGATTGTGTTCTCTTTGGTTTTCTTCCCCTCTTGCCTTGAGTTTGCATGTGTTTATCCTTGCAATTACACACACACACTTGCACACACAAAAGCCCAAAACGTCCATCCTCATGTCTCCATGTTTGCACCATCCAATCTTACCCCAAAAATGCTCCAAAATGCTCCAAAATGCATCTTCTTGCATCCTTGGCCCATAGAACCTACAAACACACAAAAATGGCTTAAACTACTAACATAACTAAGAACTAAGAACATAAATGCACGAAAACAAACATACTAAGTCGCATAAATATGCTCCTATCAAATTCCCCCACACTTAGCTTTTGCTAGTCCTCGAGCAAAACAAAGAAACAAAACATAAGAACAAAACAAAACCTAAACCTTCCAACATTTACCTTAGGGATTTTCAATGCAACATGACATGCAAAAGATCATCATAACCACATATTTTGGCCTTCCCTACCCTTGAGCACATACTTAATCATAGTCACCACATAGTAGTTCACATATAACCAATTAAAACGATGTTTTGAATGTAGTAACATGCCTTAGAGAATTTGCTCAATTCCTTACAAGATACACTCTTATTTTCACTCTGATTTTCTGACTACTCACCCTACACTAGGTGTATGTGAGAAGATTGATGTAAACATGAAAACGAACACTCACATATGTTTATAGCAAAGAAAGTAATTTCTGGAGTTATTAAGCATGTATAGATATGATCTCATGACTGGAATGCTACTACTTAGATGCGAGAACCAGGGACACCATATGCTCGTACCAATCCCAAACTCCACATATTGAAACACATAACACTCAAGATTGAAGTTAAGGGTTGTAACGGGGTTAGGGTTGATTGGCTAACAATGAAAGGTAAGGAAACTAACGTTTTTAAAGCATAATAAGCAAAGTAATGAAATTGATGCTTAGAATTCCCTTTGAATGCAGCAACTAACTTTAAACACAATGGGGTTATTCATTCAACTTTTTAGGGCCGATTTCAACTTTTTGGACCCTTTCTACAACAAACAACACTTGTGAGCCTTTCCTCACTTATTTCAAACTCTTTTTTTTTTTTTTTTTTCTTTCTAACCCGTGCCTTATTACTTTCTTTTGGCACACAAAACACAAAAATCTCATTCCCCCACACTTGTTTTTTGCATAAGGACAATCCAAAGGAATTCATTTTAAGTCATGCTTCATTATGCTTTAAAAACAAGGGTATGGATAGTCCTAATCTAGGCTAGGTAAGGGAAATGTGGTTTAACAAAGAAAACAGGCTAAACAAGGCTCAACGGGGTTAAACTTAAACAAATATGCACGGGATAAGCTTTTTGGCTCTAGTTCACTACACAACTTCATCTTGAATATGTGTTATGCAAATCAATGTCATGCTTTGAATGGAACGGGCATAAGTTCTAGTATTTGGAACTAAATGATGAAACGCCTTCTAAGTAGCAACCAAGCAAAGAATGATGAGATCATGCAACGACTTTAGAAAACAAAAATGCACAGATTAATAACTCTCCAAAGAACGTATTAGGCTCAAGTCTCTCAAGGTTGTAGTGTTAGTTTGAGTTCCTTCCTTCAAGCATGTTACAAAAACTGATTTTTTTTTTTTTTTTTTTTTTGTGATTACATGTGAATTCGTAAACTATAACTATAACCAAACATAAATCAAGAGCATATCAAACTTCCATCCATGTTTATAACTTTCTTTAACAGTCATGCAATTAACAAACCAAATCCTCATTATTGTGTTGGAAGGTACCCTAAGACACAAACAAACACACAAAAACAACTCTTTTTGGCTTTTTCAAAACAATTTTTTTTTTTCAAACTTTTGTCAAATTTTCGGATTTTTATGTCAAAACATACTAACATGCTTAAAAACACACTAAAAACACTTAAAACAGCAAGAAACAACATTGTAAGTGATAGGTGAATAAAATCCCACGAAAATCATGCAACAACAACTTGTTTACCCCCCCACACTTAAATCTAACATTGTCCTCAATATTTCAAACATAAACTCACACAAAAGCAAACAAACAAACAACGAGGAAACATGATAAACATGGCAAAGTAAAAGCAACAGAGAGGAGGGTTAAAGAATGCAAACACCTGGTTTTGGAGTCGGAAATTCCTAGGTCTTCTTTATTTCCATGGGTTGCCTCCATCACTAATGAGAACTCTAGGCATGCCAAACCTAGCAAAGATATTAGTTTTCACAAAATCTGCAACAACCTTTGAATCGTTAGTCCGGGTGGCTTTGGCTTCCACCCATTTGGAAACATAATCAACAGCTAGCAAGATATAAGTGAAACCAAAAGATGGAGGGAAATGACCCATGAAATCTATACCCCAATGTCAGAAAACACTATAATAAAAATAAAATAAATAAATAATAAGAAACAAAATAAAGCAATTGGATTGAAAACTTCCCTAGTTGCAGTAAAACCAAGCGATGACCCCCCAAGCTAAAATTCTGTAATCAACTTCAAGGGTGGAAATAACCAAAAGTTCCTGCAAAGAAAAGAAATAAATCAGTTAAGTAACGCAAGAATTGCAAACGAAAAATTGAAAATCACGATAAAAGACAATGAATAGAACTAATAAGTGATCATTGTCGTGCTTGTTGACTTTCCACAGCTTTCCTCTTGAACAGGGTGACACTTAGCTTTTTACTTGCAAGTGATGATTTGATGATATTGTACGGCGAAGCTTTGCTCTTTGGGAATGTTGCAGTTCCCTATTTGTTCTCCAAGCAGATGTGGCAGCTTCTCTAGTTCCTCAGCTCGGACTCCTTCCGCTGGGATGATTGTGCAAGCTGCATTCTTCTCTGCTTGTTTCTTCTGTACGTTGTCTCCACATGCTGTTGGTATCATTTTCGCTCGCCTTATCTGTTCTTCAGGTAGATGTGGCAGCTTCTTTGGAAGTACATCAGCAGTGGAAGACGAGTACTCGAGAGCAATTTCTCCATGTCCTGCAGGTTAGAACAAAGACAAGGAAAATGACATGGAGAATGCATGATATGAGATACTCTTGCTTTCAACCTTTATGATATGAAATACTTTTGCTATGGATGGGTTGTTTGCAAGGGTATCCCAGGGAATGAGGAATACAGTGTGACTCGAGAGGGTTCTTTGGGAATGCATTCTCGGAGATGAAGAAGTGCTGAGAGGGTGTGCCTTTGCTGTGGAAGGCGAAGGTAAATACTTATAGGACTTTTCTTCACAACCGGAACTATTCTCTCACTCATGGTCGGCAGCCGGTGGATGGATGAATAGTACAAATTACGCGCTTTCTGACAAAGCTGCCCGTAATTTCCGCAAAGCTGATTCCTCATTGATATCTGGAATCGGCGCTTCGAGCTCTGAGCATCGTCGATTGTAGAGGTAGTATGTGACACGTGCGGATAAATCTGGAAAAGAAGATTTGCCCGTGGGTTGAAGCCCAGCTTTTGAGAAAGCTAGCGTGTCTTTGACTGTTGAATTTCCCTCTTCGATTTCTGAATTGGTGCTTCGACAAACTGCCCGAGATTTTCGCAAAGCAATTTGCGTGTGACGAGTGACGACACGTCTGGACAAATTGATCTTTTGAAATCCAGGGTTCGGCTCGTGGTTTCTGAGCAAGCCCAACTTTTTTGAGAAATGAAACGCCTATTTTGAGAAAAGAATCCGGCTTTTGAGAAAGGAAACTCCTCTTTTGAGAAAAGAATCAGGCGTTTGAGAAAGGAGCCCCGACTCTTCGATTTGCGAGAGGACGCTTCTCTGAGGAGCGCCTCTTTGATTTCTTCTTTTTATAGAGGCGTTAATTTTGTTCCACAACACACTTGAGCTCCCTCCTGTAAACACTCCCTTCTTGCACTTCCAAAATCTTAATCAGTCCGACTCTCTTCTTTCTTTACCACCTCTGAAAAATGTCTGGCCCTTCCGATCGTCGTTTTGACTTAAACATTGGTGAAGAGGCAGCTCCGCCTTCACCAGACAACATATGGCGCCCATCCTTCATATCCCCAACCGGTCCCCTCACCGTTGGGGATTCGGTGATGAAAAATGACATGACCGCTGCGGTGGTGGCCCGGAACCTTGTCACCCCCAGAGATAACAGACTGCTCGCTAGGCGGTCTGATGAATTGGCGGTTAAGGAGTCTTTGGCTCTTAGCGTGCAGTGTGCGGGTTCTGTGTCCAACATGGCCCAACGCCTATTTGCTCGAACCCGTCACGTTGAATCGTTGGTGGCTGAAATACAGAGTCTCAAAGAGGAGATTAGAGGACTCAAGCATGAAAATAAACAATTGCACAAGCTTGCACACAATTATGCCACAAACATGAAGAGGAAAATTGACCAGCTGCAAGACACTGATGGTCAAATTTTACTTGATCATCGGAGGTTTGTGGGTTTGTTCCAACCGCATCTTCCTTCGTCTTCTGGGGCGGCACCGCGTAGTGAAGCTCCAACTGATCAACCTCCGATACCTCCTCCTTCCGTGGCCCCGCCGACTGCTGAAGCTCCGCCGACTACTGAAGCACCACCTGACCAATGAATGTTTATTAGTTAACACATCATTGTAAAATATTTTTACTTTTATGTTTTTTTTATTTTTTTTTTATGTATTATTATTATTATTATTATTATTATTTTTAAATATGTAAATTAATGTAAAAAGACTTTGTTTAACCTTCCCCCACACTTAAACTAAATAACACAAACTCACAGAAATCAACCAAATAACACAACTAACTGAACAAAACAAAATGAAAGCAGTAAAGATAAGGATGTAAGAATGCAAATCTGATTTGGTTAGCGATTCCAAAGTCTCCCTTCGTTGAATGCTTGGGTTGCCTCCCAAGAAGCGCTTGATTTAACGTCTTTAGCCGGACGAATCTTTCCTTTAAACTCCCCTCAGCTCCAAAGCATGGAATTTATCTTTTAATGGGAGGTGATACTTGAAATGATTCGGCAATTGTTTAAATTCAAGAGTGGGTGCCTGAATCATCAAAATCAGAAACATGTTAGTATAAATTAAAATTAAAATTGGAGAAGATGACTTACTTTCTTTTTCTGACACAAACTCAATGACAAACACCACATTTTTGAACATTTCCGGGACTTTGAACTTGGCCAGGTTTACTATGATGGTTGTGGCTTGTCCCGTGTCATCAAACTCAACTGCTCTGGGCTTGATTGTCTCATGCACAGCCTCTTGGATGTATTCTTGATATGCTTCAACCACTTCATTTTCTTGAATCCCTTTTCTTGGTGTGCAAGGTTCTTTGAACATTTCAATACCATCGGGAACTTGTTTTGGTGCACCAAGAATTGGGATATCACTTTGCACCTTTGGAAGAGCTTCCACAATGTCTTTTTCACTCTCTTTGATATTTGGAATCAAAAACCTGCAAGGACAAAGGACATTTGGTGGAATAATGTTAGAATGAAGTGAATTTAGAACTTCCTCACCTGAGTTGGATGACATAGGGATTTGAGGAGCTTGCAGCAAGAATTCTTCTAAACTGCCCAGGTCGTCCTCCTCCTCTTCTGCTTGCAGCAGCAATTCATCCATGTTCGGGCTGTGTTTGGATGGTTCTGGGACAACTTCATCCTTCATGTCACCTTCCAAGGTGATGGCTTCATCGATTTCACTTTCTGCCTTTGAATTTGCAATGTTTGAGTTGGAAAGTTCACTTTGATCTCGAATCTGTGCCATGAATTCCACAATCTGCCCAACTTGCATATCCAATTCGTCCAATCTTTTGACTCGGTCTTGCATCTCCTGGTTTTGATTTTCTACTCCCTGATTCAAAGAGGTGAGTAACTTATTAAGTGTATCATTATCCAAGGACGTACCTGAATTGAATTGGGTTGATTGTTGTGGTGGCTGTGACGGTTCATATGGCCACTGATAGAACTCTTCTGATGGCGGCAATTGTTCTTCTTTTCGTAAACCCTGCGCTACAGAAATTAGTCCTTCAAGAATTTCATTATAATTCATGGGCATACTTTGATTTGATTGGAATTGTTGTGGGGAATGCTGTGGTGGCTGCATAGGTCTTGAATAGAACTCGTCTTGCTGCCAATATCCACCTTGTTGAAATTGTTGAGGTTCATCTCACATATAATCTGAATTACCTCTCCAATCTGAATTGTAAGCGTTGGAAAAAATGTTGCCCCTCAATTGGTTATGGCCTTGATATCCCCAAACATCTTCATTTGCATAAAATTGAGGACTTTGATAACCTTGCCCATAGGGCACATTAAATGTAGGGACACTTGGCATTGTGGTCCGTTCGGCATTATGAGTCAATTGAGCAGTGAGCTGTGCCAATTGAGCTTGAATGGTCGCAAGTGCCATGTCTCGCTCCATTTGTACCTAAAATCAAAAAAAAGAAAAATAAATCAAATATCAAAAGTAAAATACACAAACACCAATATAAACATAAACAAAAACAAAAATAAAGGGATTAGCAAAGTTGCTAATCCCCGGCAACGGCGCCAAAATTTGATGCGAAATATATAAGCACACAAATTAAACCCTCTTTTTGACAATTGTAGTAAAGTATGTAAGTAGGGATCGTTCTAAACCGGGGATTAGGAGGGCTTGCTAAAACCTCTAAACTAACTCAAAAACATAAAAACAAAGTTAAAAACGTTTGAATAGACTTAAAGAACTCAAAACAGGTTCACAAGACTCAAAATAACTTAAAGACACTCAAAACTGCCTAAAAACACAAACTAGGCAGTTTCTGACTCTAGCACAACTTTGGACGAAATTTGGGTTTTGACTTGACTCAAAACACTCTAAAACACAAACAAACAAATTTTAAACACTTTGAAACAAGAAAGTAAAAGGGGGATTTTAGTTTTGATGAATTTGAAACAAACAAACAAGTTATAAAACTAGGAAGATTGTAAAACAAATTTAAGAAATAAGATGATGGATGGATTAGTTAGAGGTCCGTTCTTCACACATGACACACTTGTATATGAATTGATTTCCAATTGCTTTTCAATAAACTATGATGCTCAACACCCCAGATTAATTAGGTACGCTTAAATTAATCCTCAGATTTTCCTAATTTCATTGAATTGGATGATTGCATACAACAACCCAAAGCATTCCCCACAAGTTCCCTACATGAATTGCATAATAGAGATACAAGCAAGAATCATTAAGTTCTATAAAAATCATAAGCATTGACGAAACACTTGTAACTATGAATTGCATGAAACTTATGCCAAGAATTCAATTAACGCGATTGTGATAAACAACCTTCACTACGTATGAATATAAATTTGTAACGATTAGGTGAAACTCATTTATATTCTAGCATCTAATTCATGCATGAAAACTAAGTATGCATCCTTAATAAACATACAAGAATTAGTTATGAATAAAATAGATAATTGAATTGCAATCACAACTTATCAAATCACAATTGGAAGAAATCAATTTAAATCTCAAGCATGTTCATGGCTTCAAACTTCCCCCTAACTAAATAGGGGTTTAGCCACTCATACTTACAAAGCAAAGATAAACAAATTTAAACATTGAAAACAAAAGAAAGAAAACACCTAAAAACGCTCCAACAATCCAATTTGAATGGCAAGCACGTCCAAGATCCTTCTTCTTCTCTTTGTAGCGGCACAAGGTGTGGTTTGATGGATGAGTGGTAAATTATGGTGGTGGATGGATATAGGTGGGTTATGGTGAAGGGTGGATGGGGGGATTGTGTTCTCTTTGGTTTTCTTCCCCTCTTGCCTTGAGTTTGCATGTGTTTATCCTTGCAATTACACACACACACTTGCACACACAAAAGCCCAAAACGTCCATCCTCATGTCTCCATGTTTGCACCATCCAATCTTACCCCAAAAATGCTCCAAAATGTATCTTCTTGCATCCTTGGCCCATAGAACCTACAAACACACAAAAATGGCTTAAACTACTAACATAACTAAGAACTAAGAACATAAATGCACGAAAACAAACATACTAAGTCGCATAAATATGCTCCTATCATCGGTGTCGCTTATTTTATGGACACACATAGGCCTTGCATCCTTTACCTTTTTTCTTAATTTTTTCTCAACGAGACAGGGGCACAACGTGGTAGTGGTCATATTCGCTATATCTTGCCTTTCAGAAAACAATTTTTGCAACACCGCCTAATGAAACGATCAAGTATGGGCAGCCTTTTCGCAAATTGCAACATCGCATTAATGCTCTCCGCAATGTTAGTGGTCATACACCTTTGTACTTTGATTTTAAGTAAGATGTATCAATGGCAATAACTAGACGTATCTATGACAGAAAACCCCTGATTGACGCACTAATTGCGAAGAAGAAGTATCCAAATTGGTTGTCTTTGTCTTTTAGAATGGCTATCTTGCTACCCGGATTTAGCCTCTCAAATTCAGCATAATACGAGGAAAGATTGGTATATGAATTCGCGGGTGAACCGCATTAAGTGATGCCACCGATTTAGCCCGAGATACTGTTCGATAGCTAATTGTGAACTTGACAGTGGTTTTAACATCCAGCATAACATCTTTGGAGCTGTATACAGTATCGGGATCATTGAACTTTTCCCTCATCATGTGACCAATAAGCTGCGTGTTCACTTGTGGATGAGGTCCTTTAACAAAGCCAAATCACACCGGTGGGAGACTTCATCTTTGACAATGCTAAACTCCCCACTACCTTTTCAGTATGAACAAATCTTCCAAGGACACCGAGCATCCTTACACTTGACAATGAGATGCCCCTTCGAAGATGCATTGACCGTGTATTGAAAATTTCCTTTAATCGCTTTTAATTGAAGCCTTTTAGGAGATCTTGCCTATCGACAAAACTGTCACCTCTTTTAAAATATGGTTGCTAATTCATGTTTCCCTCGACACCATAACTTTGCCTTTTTACCTAACCATGACAATTGCTGGCAGATTCATTGGCGACTTCCGAAAACGTACTTCTCTTACGCTTCTGGTTTTTGACACGTACACCTCTATATGGTTGTACCTCATTATTGTCAGCCATCGACATGACATGTTTAGTTGTAACATGATCATGACAGTGGAACCAAATCTGCTTGCCATCTTCAAAAGGCACCTATGTAGTACCTAAAACCTTTTCTTTGGTAGCTAAATTACTTGTTACATCAAACGCTGCATCAAAGAATAGTGGGACATTAGTGGGAGGTAGTTCATATTGTCCAGCTTCTCGAGTATCGATACATATATAGGTGTGACCCACGTAGCAATAACTACCAAGCTATACTCCAAAAAAATACCGCACGTCATTATCATCCCCAATCAACACATGTTTGTTTTGCATGTGACTATGTCAATACCACAACAGGCGAGTTAGAAACAATCTCCAAAAACTACATGAATTTTATGGATTTAGACATAACAACTCCTTTCTCTTCACCACCTACGTACTCCTTTTCCTTATCGGATAAACCCACCTCCCACTATGACAAATCATTATAGATGCTTCCTCCACGTTTTGTTGCACAAACCTGAAATTACACATAACATAGGTGTATCAGAACTAGTAAGCATTCCCACCTGTCATATTAAGGTACAACCATGCACATCTTGCACATCGTAGCTCTGCAATTGAACACTTGAAACAGAAATTGGAACATGCCCAACATTCTGGCACATAAAAAATAAAGTTTTTTCCACAACCATAAGCCTCAACATGAAATACAAACTCTTAATTTAACTTGTAAGTGTTAATTCATCTTATAAACAACCCATATATTCCGTAAATCATTGATATAGAAACTAGGAATTAAACACCCTATCTTACTACCCTCCAAAACCTAGCAAATGGCTAGGGTGCTGAAATGTGCCTACTGAACCTGAAGTCGCGGAAAAGATGAAACTTTACTGGAAAAACAGACAATATGGTACAAAAGTCGTATCTTTGGAAGAATTTCTTGTGTTTGGCTATGGAAGAATTGTGTCAACACACATAGAGGAGAGGGAAATATGGTGGCAAAAACGCAAACCTTGGAACTATGTGTTATGGCCTTTGTCTTAAGCACCTCACCTTTATGTCTTATCATAACCTATTTGAGGTGTGTATTGTATGTGGATTGTGTAAGATGTGATTTGTCTCGTCACCTTTATTGTCACATTAGTTCCCTCCAAAACCAAAAAACCATGCATAAAGGGAGGGAAACCTGCAAAAGTCTCTCAATAATAATAATAATAATATATTACAAAGGTAATGGGTTTTAATTGAGGTTTTGTTTGGGTACTTAGTGATATGTAACCTTGTACATAAGCTAATGGAGTGGAACACTTTTTTCTTCATACAATTTCGAAGCAACGTTCAAGTTGGGACAAAAAAGGAATGGTGAGGATTCGTACAACTTTGTAGGTCACATACATTACATCCTCACCACATAAACACACCACGTCATACATGTCCAAGTTGAGACATGGAATTGAGGGTTTTAGCACTGACTTGCACGGGTGGTACAACATGGATTTGCTAACTATTATATGACAAAAATAGTATTGTGCAATGTATTTGCTAACTATTGTAAGATAATAAACATGAGGACTACGTGTCCTTGTTATCTTCAGCAATTACCATGTCCTAAACTACCTTAATGCGAAGAGTATCAAATATGTAAATACGCACTATATACATTGTATGTACAACATGTAGATGACATAAACACTATATGCACGAGATGCATGTGACATGCACACGAGATGCACATGCCATGCACACAACATGCACATGACTTGCACATAATATGCATAAAACTGGAGATTGGGGAGGGAGCTGCTTCTAGCATTTATATGATACCATTTATGACATACTATTAGTATAGTGGATGCAATTACAACATAATCCACAATGATCACATATATCCAAAACATTGCAATTTGGACATACAAAACTCATAATGTCAAATTCATTAACCAAAATAATCATATCGTATGTAACGACAGTAGTATGTACATTACCATTTACATAGTCAAATTCTATACATATAAACCAAAAAATTGACATAAGGGTGCTGCAATGACCTTAATATATTTGCCTCAAGCACATAATAGAAGAAGATGATGGATGGTTACATATCGATAAAACTGAGCAAACAACAAAATCCACTTCGAAAACGGATTTCAAGCAATGACTGTATTAATGTTTTTGGAGTTCTTGTAGGATTTCATGAAGCAACAAACTTCCTTATTAGTGATGCATATGAGATCCCTGGATAGCAAAATATGTTGCTTAATACATGATTCATATGTAAAAGTAAAACGATTCATATGTAAAACTAAGACATTCATATGTAAAAATAACACCAACATCAATCTGTTCAAAGTAAACCACCACATATGGCCAATTGTATTCCTTACAAAGTATGAAAGGTTCACTTACATTTCTTATGACAAATCCTCTTCAGACAGAGCTTACTTTTTGTCAATCTCGTTACCTAGTACCAACAACGGAATACCATTTACCGAAGCCTTACTTAAGAAGTCATGAACTTCTCTTCTTGAGATTGGCAAGTTATCATAATCACTAGCATGTCATGCCCCGGACCCAGAGTCGGTGGAACCCCACACTCGGCGCGTGAATAAAAGTAAAATAGAACTAAAAACGTAAAATAAGAACTTCTCTTATACAAATATCTATTACAAAATCCTTACAGAGTGTACAAAAATAAGGAAAACTCTTAAATCCCTTGTCTAACCCAATCTCAGCTCATCTAGCAATTGTCTTGTCAAATAACATATCTTATCGACGATGATTCTTGGCAAATCTCAGTATAGGTGGCTACCTTTGAGGGTATAATCCTTATTCTATCTTACTGTACTTTACTTATGCTCTGACATCACGTGTGAAATGGGTTCATCCTCGCTCACAGTGCACTCTTTAAATTAGGCACTTTTAGTTTTAAATTTATTCACATTTTCCACTACACTACACTTTATGGTTTCATCACATTGCAGGTGTCGGCAAGCACAGTTCGATTTGGAGTTCAAGTGGGCATTCCGGGTCGGGGTGTGTCACATCATCCACAACATAACTGCAACATGAAAAAAGGGACAAATTTAACAGAAGAAAAAATTGCTTTCGAAAGATAAAACATTTTATGGAAGACTGACAATCATATCTCTGCATATGTAAACAAAAGACTAACAATTCTAGTGTCTCACCAGCAATAACTACATGTTTATTGTGATATTTGGGAAACAAATAAACATCCAAATGATATGCCTACAAAATGTACAAGTAAAAGGAGACATACACAATAGAGAAAATTGCACCAACAATATCTTTCCCACATGATTCCAAACCTTGGTTCACCACCAAGATCCCACAACTTTATTGTGACATTCTCCTTTCTTACTTTCTTCATCCAACCTATAGACAAAAGAGATTGCCTTAAGTGAGATAATTGTGGCAACTCAAATGACGAGTATTGAAGATAAAAGATGGCATACCGTCGGGATCATGTCTTCACTATATCCACCAATCTTAAAATAAAATTAAATAGTCAAACCGTTCCACCACCTTCGTTTTATCCCATAAACTAATTTGTACTAAAACATGTTTAACATGAAAACTGCAATCAAATATTCAAGAATAAACAACGAGAATATAAACATTGTCAAATTTATCTAGAGAAATAAGACAAACAATAAGCATTCGTAAGAACGATTCCATCACAAACTAAAATTGTCACATATTCTCAAATAAAAATTAGTATACACATAAATTAATTGTAGTTGCGATTCATGTATGAAAAGTAAGAACCGTAAGTTCTATGGCAGTAGCATACAACTCAAGAGACAATCAATAAACATGTGTTGTGTCCAAACACATTAATATAATGAATGCCATGAAATACTAGAGATGCAAAGTATCATATATGCAAGTAATCTTAGCAAACATGATATTTATATTTATACTAATCATAATCAACAGGGGCTCTAGTCATACACTAGAGATGCGAAGTTTCATATAAACAAGTAGTTGGAACAAACATGATCTTTATGTTTATACTAATCAAGTTTCATATATACAAGTAATTTCTAAAGTAGTTCAATTTTGCTAACGTAAAATAGAATTCAACTTTCGTTTTATATGCAAAGTTTCATATATGCAAGTAATATGTGCAAACAAGGTGTTTATATTTATACTAATCATAATCATCAGGCTCCAGTTAAATTTCCAACACTTTCTTTTTATTCCATAAACCAATTTGTACTAAAACATGTTTAACATGAAAACTGCAATCAACTTGTGAAGATTACAAAACGAGAATGTAAACATTACCAAATTTATCCAGAGAAATAAGACAAACAATAAGTATCTATACGAACCATTCCATCACAAACTGAAATTGTCACATGATATATTTTCTAACAGATTCTCAAATAAAAATCAGTATGCACATAAATTAATCGTAGTTACAATTCAAGTATAAGGACCGTTAGTTCTTTGACAGTAGCATACAATTCAAGAGACAATCAATAAACATATGCCTTATCCAAACACATTAGTTTAATGAATACTATGAAACACAAGAGATGCAAAGATTCATATATGCAAGTAATCTGAGTAAACATAATGTTTATGTTTATACTAATCATAATCATTAGGTTCTCCGGTTATACAGTAGAGATGCAAAGTTTTATATATGCCAGTACTTTGAGCAAATATGATGTTTATGTTTATACCAATCAAGCTTAATATATGCAAGTAATTTGGAAAGTTGTTCAATTTTGCTAATGTAAAATAGAATTCAACTTTCGTTTTATATGCAAAGTTTTATGTGTGCAAGTAATCTGAGCAAACATGACGTTTATGTTTATACTAATCAAGTTTCATATATGCAATTAATTTAATGATTGCTATGAAACACTAGAGATGCAAAGTTCCATATATGCAAGTAATTTGAAATATTGTTGAATTTTGCTAAAGTAAAATAGAATTCAACTTTCGTTTTATATGCAAAGTTTCATATATGCAAGTAATTTGAGCAAACATGATGTTTATGTTTATACTTGATGAGTCCATATTATACCACATATTTTACCGTGTTCTTAGTTATAGTTTATTGGTTATTTTGGTAGAATTTTGATACTTTGTTATATATTTTAAATATAGGACATTCGAATTTCTCTGGAGCAAAAAGTGATCAAACGGATGAAGTTTGGAGTGATTTCAATTGGAAGATGTTTGTGAGTCTTTTAAGATGATTGGATCAAAGTTTTAGATTTTTCTACCAAGCCATTTAACCATGGCGATGCAATAAAAGCCCAGCGCACAACTTTCCAGAATTGATGTTTATGGACATTTTGAGTATTTCGGAGGTCAAGATGACATATTTTGAGGAAGATTCCTTATGATAATTTGTTAGGGACATCTCAAGCTTTTAAAAGAAACCTTTTGAGACCAAATCGGAGTTGATTTGGTTAGTCAAAAGTCTGATTTTCTGAGAATTTCGAATTTCAATTCAATACTAATCATAATCATGAGGCTCTAGTCATATAGTTTGAATAGTCAAACTGTTCCACCATTTTCGTTTTATCCCATAAACCGATTTGTACTAATACATGTTTAAAATGAAAACTGCAATTAATTATTCAAGAATGCACAATGGGAATGTAAAGATTGTCAAATTTATCCACAAAAATAAGACAAACAATAAACATGTGTAAGAACCATTCCATCACAAAATAAAATTGTCACATGAAATATTTTCTAATAGATTCTCAAATAAAAATCAGTATGCACATGAATTAATTGTAGTTACGATTTATGTATGAAAAGTAAGGATCGTCAGTTCTATGGCAGTAGCTTACAATTCACAATTCAAGAGACAATCAATAAACACACATCTTGTCAAAACACATTAATTTAATGAATGCTATGAAACACTAGAGATGCAAAGTTTTATATATGCAAATAATTTGAGTAGACATGATGTTTGTGTTTATACTAATCATAATCATCAGACTCCAGTCATACACTAGAGATGCAAAGTTTCAAATATGCAAATAATTTGAGCAAGCATGATGTTTATGTTTGTACTAATCAAGTTTCATATATGCATGTAATTTGGAAAGTTGTTCAATTTTGCTAATGTAAAATAGAATTCAACTTTCGTTTTATATGCAAAGTTTCATATATGAAAGTAATCTGAACAAAAATGATGTTTATGTTTATACTAATCAAGTTATATATATGCAATTAATTTAATGATTGCTATGAAACAATAAAGATGCAAAGTTTCATATATGCAAGTAATTTGAAAGTTGCTCAATTTTGCTAATGTAAACTATTCAACTTTTGTTTTATATGCAAAGTTTCATATAAGCAAGTAATCTTAGAAAACATGATGTTTATGTTTATACTAATCATAATCATCAGGATCTAGTCATATAGTTTGAATACTCAAACCGTTCCACCACGTTTGTTTTATCCCATAAACCAATTTGTACTAAAACATATTTAGCATGATAACTGCAATCAACTATTTAAGAATACACAATGTGAATGTAAACATTGTCAAATTTATCTAGAGAAATAAGACAAATAATAAGCATGCGTAATAAACCATTCCACCACAAACTAAAATTGCGACATGATATATTTTCTAACAGTTTCTCAAATAAAAATCAATATACACTTAAATTAATTGTAGTTACGATTAATGTGTAAAAAGTAAAGACCGTCAATTCTATGGCAGTAGCATACAATTAAAGAGACAATCAATAAACATATTCCTTGTCCAAACACATTAATTTAATGAATGCTATGAAACACTAGAGATGCAAATTTTCATATATGAATGTAATTTCGATTTTGTTAATGAAAAATAGAATTCAACTTTTGTTTTATATGCAAAGTTTCATATATGCAAGTAATTTAAGCAAACATGATGTTTATGTTTATACTAATGAAGTTCATATATGCAATTAATTTAATGATTGCTATGAAACACTAGAGATGCAAAGTTCCATATATGCAAGTATTTGGAACGTTGTTTAATTTTGCTAATGTAAAATAGAATTCTACTTTCGTTTTTTTATATTCAATTTTGCACATATGCAAGTAATATGCACATACATGATGTTTATGTTTATACTATTCATAATCATCAGGCTCCAGTCATAAAGTTTGAATAGTCAAACCGTTCCACCACTTTTGTTTTAATTCATAAACCAATTTGTACTAAAACCATTGTTCTAAAAGTCCCCGCCTTGGTGATAGGCGGCTGGTCACCGTCCCAATTAATGCCTATGCATTTGAAAATTAAGAAAGGGCGCCTAGACCTGTTGAGACACTCGCCTAGACCACCTAGGCACCCACCTAGCCCGCCCAGACTCGCCTAGGTTGTGACTCACTTAGACAGAAAATAGATAATTTTCATTTGCATGTTAATTTTTTTCAATAAATTGTGAGTGACTTGTTGAATACAAATGAATCATAGTTACGATTTATGTATGAAAAGTAAGGATCGTCAATTCTATGGCTGTAGCATAAAATTCAAGTGACAATCAATAAACATACGCCTTGTCCAAACATATTAATTTAATGATGCAATGAAACACTAGAGATGCAAAATTTCATATATGCAAGTAATTTAAGGAAACATGATGTTAATGTTTGTACTATTCAAGTTTCATATATGCAAGTAATTTGGACAGTTGTTCAATTTTGCTAATGTAAAATAGAATCAACTTTCGTTTTATATGCAAAGTTTTATGTATGCAAGTAATCTAAGCAAACATGATGTTTATGTTTATACTAATCAAGTTTTATATATGCAATTAATTTAATGATTGCTATGAAACACTAGAGATGCAAAGTTTCATATATGCAAGTAATTTGGAAAGTTGTTTGATTTTGCTAAAGTAAAATAGAATTCAACTTTCGTTTTATATGCAAAGTTTCGTATATGCAAGTAATCTGGGCAAACATGAGGCTCCAATCATATGGTTTCAATGGTCAAACCATTCCACCACTTTTGGTTTATCCCATAAACCAATTTGTACTAAAACATATTTAACATGAGAACTACAATCAACTATTCAAGAATACACAACGAGATGTAAACATTGTCAAATTTATCCAGAGAAATAAGACAAACAATAAGCATGAAAAAGAAACCATTCCATCACAAACTAAAATTGCCACATAATATATTTTCTAACAGTTTCTCAAATAAAAATCAGTATACACATAAATTAATCATAGTTACGATTCATGTATAAAAAGTAAGGACCGTCAATTCTATGATAGTAGCATACGATTCAAGAGACAATCAATAAACATATTCCCTGTCCAAACACATTAATTTAATTAATGCTATGAAACACTAGAGATGCAAAGTTTCATATATGCATGTAATTTAGAAAGTTGTTCAATTTTGTTAATGTAAAATAGAATTCAACTGCAACAATTATTATATCAAATCTTGTTGTATAGCCTATTTAACTGATAAAATATAATGGGGAGAGAGACGGGTACAATTGTTGAAGGAAATTTTGTGAAAAAAATGTTCATTTGAGCAACATCTACGACATGCAATTAACAATTAAAGGCGGAATCATGCTTGTATGTACTCCAAAACAAAACATTACCTATGAAATTCAAAGCCTAGTAGAAGGGTGAACCAAGACTCAACTCAAAACAAAGTGAGTTGAGAAACTTTATACCTTTGTTGATTCCTCTTTGCATAAGCAAAGGCTAATCACCCAAAGAGAGCCTTCATTCTTGCTTCTTAGCTCCATGGATTTCTTGGATGAGGATGGTTGAAAGGATTCTCCAAGTTCCTAAAGTTGAGAACCTCTAAGTCTCCACACCAAGGTAGGACTTGAAGAAGAGATGAGTGACCTAGGGGAAGTAAGATTGCTAGCTAAAATCCTCTAGGGTGGCCGGCCTCTTAGAGAGAAAATGGAGCTTGTGTTATCATCTTTTCTCCAAAAGAAACCCTAAGGATGAAATGGCTATAAAGTTGCCTCTATACCACCTCACAATGGAGTGGCAAACTTGCAATTAAGCCAAGTTCACTACCCCTCTCTATATGGCCGGTTTTCCCAAGCCTTTGGTCTGTTTTGGGTTTCTTGAATTTTGTTTGTTAAGTTGTCATGCAACTTAAGCTAATGGGCTTGATGATTCGAAGCCCAATTTGGGCTTTAAGGCCCAAAACTAACTCAAGGTTTAAAACGAACTTATTCGTTTGATTAATTAACATATTAATTAATTCTTGCTATAAACAATTAAACCATTTAATTGTCCTTACTCATCTCCGTTGTTTCTTCAATCTCTACCTTACATGGTGTACGATCCATTAGGTTCCTTTTAGCGAGGCAATGGGCGATTAGAACTCTTTCAAATCGATTGTGAATTGAAACTTACTTTCAATTCTTCCTTTAGTGATTATATACGTTTAGGGCTCCACAAACCATGAGTGACACCTAGCAGTATGTCATGGTTACCCAAGCTAATCAGAAGAGGTGGATAACCTATTCAGTTTAGGATTACAATGCAATACGGTCTTTCTCTAATACAATACTCTTGACCATATTGTTTGGTTTGATAGTTTATTCATGTCTACTATCCAATGTGATTCTCTTACTTATATGATTACCTTGAATGTGATTTGGAACGACTTCCTAAATCTTATTCATACTCTGGCCAGAGATTCTTAATCATATCATAGAGTATTCTCCCTCAAACAGTTTGAAGGTTAGAGATCCCTTGTTGCGCATTCACTTGCCTCCATGGCTAAGTGGCTTAACCCCAACTATGCCGTGGACACCCTCTGACGGAGTGACTTTGACATAGTCAAAGATCAAGGACCTAACCACAAGACAACTATGATGCCTCAGGTCAAATGACTACTTTGCATTATCCCAACCATAAGTTCTCATGTGACATGAGTATGAGAACTCCTTGTTGATCGTGTTCAGTGGACTCATTCTCTATTGAGCACCTACATGCTTGTCTTGGTGTCAGTCACACCAATGACTCAAGACCAGTCACTCTCCCTAGGAGAAGACATAACACGTCAATGCCCAATTGGCAATCCTATGATCAGGAACGTTTAGGATATGTATACGGAAGAGAATGGTCTCATGAATATAACTTCTTTAGATCGCATTCTCCCAATTACATATTCCTTGGACTTATCGTTTAAGCGTATAACATTTATATGAGACGGCTTCAAACAATAATCTTTGCCCTTTAAATTAAACTATATTAGTTTAACATGTGAAATGTCCGTAAAGTATCATCATATGATTGGTTTTAGGGCATATTTCCAACAGTTGTAAGGAGAGAGAGAGAGAAAGAGATTTTGAGGTGTGTATTATCTCACCCCCATTGTGCCTTTATGTTTAGTACTAGGAAAGGTAAAATCCTTACCCAATAGGTATTACAACTTAAGCATGAAACTATTTAAAATATAAGATATGGTAGAATCTCATTCCTAACCTTAGGAACAAATCTGTATTTATTGCATTAACAACATACATTCCATTATTATCAACAACACAATAAGGATTGATGCAAAAATTATAGCAACTAAACCATTAAACTTGTCTTAAGATTGTTAGAAAATTAGGGTCTAATTGCTATATTAATCACATATAAAATTCATAAATTAACATGTAAGTCAACCAAATGTTAAATAAACAATGACATAATGGATTAGAAAAACCTAAAAATCGGTCGAGGCAAATGTTAGACATTATGTCCTTAAGATTAGTTTACATCCCACTATGGTGCTCATGGTTAATCAGAGTTTGTCTCCTAGGATACAACAACCACGTCTTTGTAATAGTAGCACTCCAAATCACAAGGCTCCATTGATCCACGATTGTTTTGAAAACTCTCTCAAATGGATTCAATGAGACTCTAATGTTTGGTGCACTCTATGTATGATTATGTAAACAATGAAAAGTTATTTAGTGATTGTAAGGGGCTTCCCTATTTATAGAAGTTGAGATGCCTCTTTGGAAAGGATGTGACTATCTCATGAAGAGTAAAAAATTGCAACTCTTTATTTGCATTAGGATAGACACATCTTTTCACCAAAATACACCACTTCTAATTTCTATTCGCAAAATCATATTGATTTGGAGGCAGGAGGTGTGGGGTATTCGTTGTATTGGTGAGTAACATTTTTCTACTGTTTTCCAATTGAAGTTGAAAGGTACAAGTCATGGAGATTGCTTGAAACCTTGAGTGCAAATTCGACATCACTCTTTTTTATTGGAGATTTTAATGAAATCTTGAAAGCAGATGAGCAAGAGGGTGGTGACTTACGAAGTGAAAGGAAAATGGTAGGATGTCGTAATGCAGTGTTATCATGCCAATTCCTCAATTTGGGTTACATTGGTAATAAATTTACGTGAGCTACTACGAGGAAACAAAGTGAGACTTGATCGGGATTTACCTACATAGGATTGGATTGATCTTTTTCCTATGTCCAAAGTTACACACTTAAAGCCTACATCCTCAGATCATCTTCCCTTACTCTAGGAATGGGTAGTGGCAAAAAAGATAGCAAAGAAGAAATTGTTTCGCTATGAGGAACGTTGGCCAATAGTGGACAGATGCTCTGATGCCGTGCAGGGGGGTTGGAATATGGAAATCAGTGGGCCGACAAAGTTTCAAGTCACGAAAAAAATCAAAGTGACGATGATTCAATCAGTGGCAGATCCAAAAAATCAGATCAGGAGGGGCCTTTAAGCCATAGAAAGATTAGCCTGTTAAATATAATTAATGGGAGAAAATTAAAGGTTTTGTTTTTTGTATTGGTATGGAAAATTTTAATCAAACAAGAATGGTGGAGCTTTAAATTTTGTATGAAAAACCTAGTATTGAAATGAATAAATCATAAAAACAAAACTTGTTTACAAGCTTTGATAAAAAAAAAAAAGAATTAACACATTAGAGTCATACAAAAATTTAAAATCACGACTTAAAATTAGATTTTACCCTTGACTGTATAGGCCTTTTTTATATCTAACTAGCCAGAAAAGAGGGTAGGATTTTTATATGTTAAAAAAGTAAGGTTTAGTTTAATATGGTAAAAAAAATAGGAAAACTAATGAAAAAGACTTGAAAAATTTTAGTTTTAATAAAAAACCATGTTATAAGCTTTGTTTAATGATTAGTACAAGGCCCATATTAAAGTAGTCCAACTAAAAAAGCACAAACTATAATAAATTATGATTTGTCGATTTTACCCAACTTTTTTAGGTTAAGTTCCAGATTGAAGTTGTTAATGGAGTTTATCGTTGTTTTGCAGACCTTCTTTTTTTTCTTTGAAACAAAAATATAGATCCTCATGCTATTTAATTTATATTTTTTATTATTTCGTTGAAATGTGATCGTTGTTATTATTCATAGTGTACTCGGGGTACTATTTTTTAATTTTTCATCGTTAGTGGAGTTCATTGTTTGTTTCTCTAGAAAATAAATTTGAAATCTTCATGCTATTCAATAATAACGATGGGTCACTGTTTCTAGACTGTAAAAATAAACAGTTTCTGGATTGTAAGTAACACTGTTTCTGGAATCTAAGTTACTGTTTTTGGATCCAAATGAAATAGACACACTGTTTCTTAAATGTAAGCTAGAAAAGAAATAGTGAAATTCACTGTATTTGGATTCAAAGCAAAATAAGCACCATATTTCTTAAATATAATTAACTGATGCATGAAAGAAAAGAAACAGTGAAAGGTTAAAACATAGATTGTTTCTGAAACTAAGTTATTGTTTCTAGAATCTAAGTCACTGTTTTTGGAATTTAAGTCATTGTTTTTGGAATTTGAGTCACTATTTCTGGAATTTAAGTCACTGTTTGGTTCTTTTCGTTACAGATATAGTGTTTGTTTGTGCACAGCGAAAACAAACACTGTATCTAATTTTTTTTTCCAGAAATAGTGTTATGTTTTGGGTTATCTAGAAACAGTTTTATGTTTTGGTTTTTTTTTTTCCAAACACTTTTTCGCTGGTTTATGCCATTAAACTTCTTTGAACTTGTTTTGGCAGCTTTGTTTCGATGAATGCTTCATTTTTTCAACTTTGATTTGAACTTTGATTTGGTTGTTTTTGAAATGGGGGAATTCAATTTGATAGGATGACATGGAGTTATTATGGCGGTTTCGTGCGGGGTTGAGGTTGGTGAAGAGTCAAGACAATATCAAATCATTTAGGGGTATTTACGGAAGTGTAGATTTGTAGTGGGTTAAGCTTGTAAGTTTGACCCGTGGACAATAGTTTTGGATGGTTTTTCATTAAACTTTTAACCCTTTTGGTTAAAAAACATTTTGGGATGATTTTTGGTTAAATATTTGTTGGCCCAAGCCCTTTTCATTAAAGCTCCTAAAAAAAATAAGGCAAATTATAAGAACTTTTTTTTCCTTTCAGTTTAAAAAAATCTAAAAAAAACGCTAGAATGCTAGGAATTTTCTAACCCAGACCATTTGGAGTTGCAAAATCCCAGTAGCCAATGAGCCACATGCTCATTTTTGTAAAACCTTGCAGAGAGTACGTACATAAGTTGAATTTTCAGGGTAGAGCGGGGCCATCACTGACCTCTATGTGGCTCCGCCACTAGATTTAATTATTACAATGGGCGAAGCAATCAACTAGAACTTTGCCAAAGGAAAATTGCGGCCACGGAGGACAAATTAAATACTTTGTTGGGACAACCATTGCTCAGAGACAAGAACTTTCTTTGTAGCTAAATTCTATGCTTGCCCAAGAGGGGGCGTTCTGGAGACAAAGGTCAAGAGAAAATTGGTTACGCTTGGTGGACCAAAACACAAAATACTTCCATCAAAAGGCGAATAAATGGCAAAGGCAAAATTGTTTGCATGGTTTGTTTGATGAGATTGAGGATTGGCATGACAATTAATCACGTATGGAAAATGTTATTGTTGATTATTTTACAAAGCTTTTTCATTCGGTGGATGATATCGAAATGACGGAAATATTGGAGACTATTTACCTTAGAGTCACGACAACCATGAATGAAGAGCTTCTTGCTCTGTTTACTGACAAAGAAGTTAAGCGAGTGTTGTTCCAAATGCATCTAACTAAGGAGTGGGCTAGATGGGATGTCGCTAGGTTTTTATCAAAAGCAGTGGGAGATTGTGGATCTTAATGTGTGTAATGGTGTGAGGTCAGTCTTATCATGGGGACTTTGCTTCGGAAAATTAATTTTACTCATGTGACTGATCCTAAAGACAAAAGAGCCAACTCAAATGACCCAACTCAGGCTAATCAGTTTGTGCAATGTAATTTATAAAATTTACTCCAATGTTCTTACAAATACGCTTAAGGTGGTGTTACCAAAGATAATTTCGCAAAACCAAAGTGTCTTTGTTTTTGGAAGATTGATTTCAGATAATTGTATGGTTTCTTTGGAAATCGCACATTATATGCATAAGAAGATTAGTGGCTGGGACGGGGTTATGGCCCTAAAGCTTGATATTAGTAAATCTTACGATCGCATTAAATGAGGATTTTTGGAGCAAATTATGAGGAAAATGAGCTTGACGGAGGTATGGAATTGATTAATAATGGAATATGTATTGACGGTTACTTATTCCTTTAAGCTTAACGGCGAGCCGATGAAGTATGTTCAACCTAAAAGAGGTATACAACAAGGGGATCCTTTGTCTCATTTCTTATTTGTTCTTTGTTTAGAAGGGCTCTCATCTTTGTTTAACGCTTGGGAATGCAAGGGAAAGATAAAGAGGGTATCGGTTTGCAAGGAAGCTCTAAGCGTTCATCATCTTTTGTTTGCTGATGCTAGTTTTATTTTTGCTCCAAGTTCATTAAAGGAATGTATGCAGATTAAATTATTGCTTAAAAAGTATGAGGAGGCTTCACGACAAGCGATGAATTTCGCAAAGAGCTGTGTGGCGTTTAGTGAGAATCTAAATGTGCATGACAAACAGCTTTTGGCCGGTTGTCTTGGGATGGCAAGGGTGGACTATCATGATCGGTACTTGGGGCTTCCGGTGTATGTAGGGAAAGCTAAGAAGGAAACCTTCTCGTATTTAAAGGATTGGCTTTGGAAAAAGTTGAATGGATGGAAAGGTTCTCTTCTTAATAGTGCAGGCAAAGAAATTCTAATTAAAATCATGGCTCAAGCCATTCCTATATACACTATGCAAACTTTTATGTTAACTAAGACTCTTTGTGATGAGTTAAATCAGTTGGTAGCGCAATATTGGTGAGGAAGGAATAACATGAAGCAATATTGCACTACCAATATTGGTGATGACATAGTGAATAATTTGATCTGACAATGAAGAAGGCAGTGGAACGTGGAGATCATTTGGGAAATTTTTAATGAAGAGGAAGTTCAATTAATCACTAGTATTTCATTAAGTGTTCTTCAACCATCAGACAATTTTATTTGGCAAGCGGAACGAAATGGAAAGTTCTCGACAAGAGCGCTTATCACTTAACGAGATCTTGTGGACAAGAATTAGGGAATGAGGTTAGTGGTTCATCTTTGAACGAAGAGATGAAGTTTTTGTGGAAAGAAATTTGGGGAGCTTGTGTCCCAGGGAAGATCAAGATCTGTGTGTGGCGAAGCTATTGGAATGCTCTACCTATTCGCACAAATCTTTTGAAGAAAAAGGTTGTTACTGATGCTTTGTGCTTCGTTGTTGGTGGGTGAGTCAGAATCCATGGAGCATGCCTTGCATGATTGCCCAAAGGTTGCTTCAATTTGGTTTGCAAGTTCGCTCGGTCTAAGGGTGTTTGGAGATTGTAATAAAAGATGGTGGGGTTGGTCATTTAGTTTAGCAAAAGTTCTTTCCAGAGATAGTTTCGACCTGACACTTGGGTTAGTGTGGAGCATATGGAAAGAGAGAAATGAATTCTTTTGGAATGGTATCTCTAAAGCTCCAATGGATATTCAATGCAGTTTGGTTGCTTTGTTGAAGGAATACAAGAAGTGGCATGGGCGTAGCTCATCACCACAACGAGCTGTGGTGCAGCCATGGTCGAAGCTAGAGTGAGGATGGCTTAAATGCAATTTTGATAAGGCTTGGGAGGAGTGTGGAAGTGTAAGGGATTTAAGTGTTATTGTAAGGGACAACTACGTGTTGGAAGACTATAAATAAATTCGAAAGGACGTGTGTACCTTTTATGCGGAAGCTTGAATCTTAACATGCTCCTACAAACACGAACAACTGCTTTGACCCTTCGTGCATGTCTAGAACCTCGTAGGTCATCGAGTTGGCTACGGTAAGTTGAGTTGCCCCTTGGTTTTCGCCTCCCAAGACCTAGAGCCGAAATTGATAGCTTTAAAGACCTAATTTTAATATTTGAACTGTGGAAAAGCTTGTGTTTCTTATTCTTTCTCTCTTCCCCAAAGCCTTCTTATATAGTGGTTGTGAAGAGTATACAAAGGCTGAAAAGCTCCTGAAAATCCCAACTATATTCTAATATGAATGTCTCTTGATCCCATAAGATAAATCCTACGTCTCCCACTCACCCATATAAGGTGTGGCATAGTCTCAATCAACACACTTAGTTCACATCCATTCTAGTCTATCTTCTCATATAGGAAATGGGACACGCGACCTTGTGAGAAAGAACGGACATAATCAGGAGCACTGCCATTAAGCTATCACTAAACTAACAATAGTGCATCACTTGGAAGTTCATCGCTTTATGCCCCAGACTGTTCATCACATACTAGACTTGACATTCTTTATCCTTTGTTAAAAATAATGTCATGTCTCACAAGTATCATCATGCATCCATGTCTTATGTTTGATAAAAAATATCAAAAGACGCGGCGTAACTAATGAATCACATGACATGGTGTTTTCTTCGAAATGTCTTCCTTAAGCTCTTATGTCAGTCTAATTTGATTTAACTGCTTGCCTAGACACTCATCTTGGGACAGTAGCTAACTTGATCGTCTTAGATAAACATGCTAAAGTAGTGATCTTTAAACCTCATCTTTCTAACGTAGACTTTAGTTCAAAAGGCATAAGGGTGGAATCATATAGATTCCTTATGGTTCACACAATGATTAAAATAGGATCAATTCATCACTCCCACTATCAGTCGGTTATAACACATACAATATGATTTGTATGCTATGGTGTATTATCATTTCAATGAGTGTGTCACATGTCCATTGGACATACACCATACGGATCTTAGTCTAGTCGTTACACAAGTGCCTAACTTGAGTCTTCTAGCCTAGTCGCCTTCTCAGTGCCTACTAGATACTCATATCCGGCTTTACAAGCTTCAACATGAAACAAATCTCATGTTCGACTTCTATTAAGTCTCATCTTAGACATTTCTAAGGCGACGTTTACCTTGTGCATATTGGTACATTCAACATACACGTGTCCAGTCTCACAGCCCAATGCATTGAGAACACAAATGTCTTATCCTACTCGCTATCTCAGCGCTAGGGTGAATCGTTCGTGTGAAAAATGGATTCTAACTTGGTGACACTCGTAAAGATGTGTAAACAATCATTTCAAAAATAAATAAATATGAAATGCAAAACTTCAATGCCTTTTTATTCAATAACAATGTCAAATACAAAGAAAAACACATCAAACCCTACATAAACCCATATTATTTACATGAGTCAAAAACGAGTTTCTAATTATGTGTTTAGTCATGGGATCAGCGAGCATATTGCTAGTCGATATATGTTTCAACACTACTTCACCCTTGGTAACCTTGTTCCTAAAGAAATGATATCGTGTATCTATGTGCATAGATTTGCCATGATACTTAGGATCTTTAGTGTATGCTAAGGCTGAAGTACTATCATAGTAGACAAGTATAGCTTATTGAGCATAAGTTGTAACTCCCATCTGCCGTAGAAACCTCCTAAGCCAAACAGCTTATTGAATAGCTAATCCAAGGGCAACATATTTTGACTCCATTGTGGACAGAGCAATACAAGTTTGCTTCTTGCCACAACAAGAAACAATTCCACCTCCAAGGACAAAAGCATAACCTGAGGTGGACTTGCGTTCATCTCTATCGTTTGCCCAATTTGCATCCCTATACCCTCTCAACTTTATATCCCCTCATTGGTAACATAGGGCTAAATCTTTTGTTCTTTGCAGGTATCTCATAATCCTCTTGACAGCTTGCCAGTGAGCTTGTCCAGGATTACTTTGATAGAGGCTTACCATGCCCATGACATGGCAAATGTGTGGACGCGTGCAAAGCATCGCATACATTAGACTTTTTACTGCAGAGGCATATGGGGTGTTTGCCATTTGTGCTTTCTCTTTCTTAGGCTTTGGACATTGTTCTAAGGACAATATCGCGCCTCTTTCCATAAGAGTGTCTATGGGTTTGGAGTTCTCCATCTTAAATCGTTCAAGTACCTTTTTAATGTAAGTCTCTTGAGACAAACTTAGAAGTTTCCTTGAGCGATCTCTTATGATCTTAACTCCAAGCACATAATGTGCTTCACCTATATCTGTCATTTCAAAATGGAATGACAACCATGCTTTCGTGGTCTCTATGAAGGTTTTATAATTTTCTACTTTTAGGATGTCGTCAACATACAGAGAAAGTATGAGAATACTTTTCCCAGATTTCTTAAGATGCACACAGTGGTCTTCCTCAATCATCTCAAAACCAAATGAAGTGATTGAATTATGGAATCTAATGTTCCACTATCTAGACGCTTGCTTGAGGCTATATAGGTACTATTTGGTACGTGGGACGGGATGGAACAGAGTGGGACGAGGCGTTCCATCCCACGTTTGGTGGGCCTAAAACGGGTGGAACACGCTGTTCCACGGGACGAGTTTTGGGTGAATTTTCGTTCCACCTCACCCCTTGGAACGACTCGTTCCACATCCGTGGAACACAAAATTATAACATCTCCGTCTCATTCTTCTTCCTCCTTGTTTCCATCCGAGGGCATCTTTGCTCCCTCTCCATTCCGTCTCGTCCTGTCCCATTCCGTCTCGTCCTGTCCCATTCCGTTCAGTCCCATCCCGTCTGCATACCAAACGATACCATATGGAACGTTTTAGGCTGCAAACTTTGCGCTTTTGTCCCTTGGCCTTGAAGCCTAGAGGTTGATCCATATATATCTCCTCGTCTAGTTCTCCATTGAGAAATGCTATCTTAACATCCATTTGGTAAAGTTCAAAATCTAGTTGAGTAACAATAGCTAAACTGAGGCAAATAAAGGCAAACCTCACCACAGGGGAGAATGTCTTTTCATAGTCTACACCCAACTGTTGAATGTATCCTTTCGTCATAAGGCGTGCCTTATATTTGTCAATTGAACCATCCACCTTGCGTTTGATTTTTAAAACCCACTTGTTTCCAATGGTTTTACACCCAGGCAGAAGTCAATTAACTCTCAAACAGTATTGTTGTCCATGGAGCTCATCTCTTCCTCCATTGCAGTTATCCACTTTTCTTTGGCCGTTGAAGGCAACTCTTCTTTGTAAGAAGAAGGTTCATCTTCCTCTAAAGGTATGCAAATGTAGGCCTCATCATTAACCTCAAAATGACGTTTGAGAATGTGGCATCTCTTGCTTCTTAGAACTGTGTGATCTTGAATTTCAGAAGGTACGCTCCCATCATTGAGCGTATTCTCTTAAGTATTTATGGATACATTACTCCCACTCGGATCAAGTCTTCCTACATCATATTCAACAACCATCAGATTGGAAATTAATTCCCCTCCTTTGCTTGAAGATGTTATGAGTTCTTCATCTTTCTCCAACTCATGGAGATCAAGGTTGTTGAGAGTATCGCCAAGTTTTAGGACGTCATTCTCTATGAATTCCACATCACGTGAATCAATCTCGATTCTCCCTCCATCTGGAT
This sequence comes from Malus domestica, assembly GCF_042453785.1. NCBI lineage: Eukaryota > Viridiplantae > Streptophyta > Magnoliopsida > Rosales > Rosaceae > Malus > Malus domestica. The sequence goes on along the minus strand of NC_091675.1, from coordinate 36,812,068 downwards.
GTTCACCATACATCACATAACCTTTTGAGTTTTCACAATATCTTATAAAGATATGTTTATTTGCTCTAAGACCCAACTTTCCAAACTTATGTGATTGATTATGAACAAATTGAGCACAACCCTAAGGACACAAATTACCCAGATTGGGTTTTACATCATACCAAAGTTTGTATAGGGTTGAGGGAATCGTCTTTGAAGGCACACGGTTAAGTATATACATTGCAGTCAATAATGCATCACCCTAAAAAGATATGGGGAGGGGGAGACTTGCCTGCGCCATCATAGACCTGACCATGTCTAATAAAGTTTTGTATCTCCTTTTAGCAACACCATTTTGTTGTGGCATGTAAGGAATAGAAAGTTGTCTGCGTATCCCCTTACTTTCACAAAAAACCTTGAATTGGTCAGACAAATACTTGCATTTACGATCAATGTGAAGAGCTTTTACAGTTATCCCTTTGTTTTCGCCTCCCAAGACCTATAGCCGAAAGTGATAGCTCTAAAGACTAACTAGAATATTTGAACTGTGGAAAAACTTGTGTTTCTTATTCTTTCTCTCTTCTCCGAAGTCTCCTTATATAGTGGTTGAGAAGAGTGTACAAAGATTGAAAAACCCATGAAAATCCAAAGTATACTCTAATATGAATATCTCTTGATTTTCATCTAATTATCACATAGATAATTAGGAGGTCAATATCCTCATATGGGTGGAATATCCCTTGATATTTATTTATCCCATAAGATAAATCCTACACCAGAGAACCTTTGTAGCAGCTATGGCAGCAAGGAATGCGGAGCTGCAGGTAGACAATATGGTGTATAAAGGTGATGCATAGATGGTCACCGCTGCCTTACATGTGGGGATTGGAAGTGATACATCAGCTTTGGGGCGTGTGGTGAACGACGCCCGTTCTTTTCTCAGGTATTTCCCGCATGTTTTGATTAATTTCACTCTAATAGAGTAGAAGACAGGTTAGCACGAGTGGGCTTGTCTATCGAACAGCTAATGGTGTGGTTTGAAGAACCCTCGAATGTAATTGTTGATCTTTTAATCGGGGATAGTATAGTTATGTAAATGTAAGTGTGGGGCGCTCTTTTTTCCTTTGACCGGGTTGATATCTCGGACAAGGTTTTTATCGAGGCTTTGTTAGTTGCACTTTATCCTCTACGTTTATACGTATTTGAATTCCTTATCAATGAATATCGTACTTTTTCTTAAAAAAAATAAATAAAGGATAGTGCTATTCACACACCATTTTTTACTTCTCACACACCTTTATTATTTTTGACCATTAATCTTCTTCAATTCATTTGACCGGACAACAGAAAATTGAGAAACATTGAGTTCGTCGTGAATGCGATCTGGACTGAAGAATTGGTTCGTTAAGGCCCAAAGTCAATCCAAAAATTGGGCACAAATAGACAGCCCAAGAGGAAACTCTGATAGACGAAATGACAAAAAGCCCCTTCTTCCTAACCAGAAATTACATACAAACAAGCTTTTGCTCTGCTGAGGGAAGCCTGCTGTGCCGGTGGAGATTGCGAGAGGGGAGAGCGAGAGGCAATAGCAATGTTGGTGGGTGTGAAATTACAGCTGGCGTGGAAACCTAGGATTAACCAGAACGCAAACCAGAGCTTTGCGGGCAACATAAACCCTCGCCGTCTGCCCCACCATCTCAGGCTACCGCCTCGACGGCTCAGTTCAGTGTCCGTCCAGTCGCAGTATGTTAAAGAAGCATCTGGGCGGCCATTTTCATCTCATTACACTGAAACTGTCGGATCTCCATCACTTTCTCAGACTTCACTTCAGTGGAACCTCACCCACCGCCGCCTTTTCTTCCTCAATGTCGTTGCTTGCGCGGTAACTCTCTCTCTAAGTTCATATATTTATGCTTTTGGAAGCGTAATTCCGCTTCGAATTCAGGTTAATCTGCATACGCAAAATGATTTGTTCTTGAATTTGCAGTAATTGATGGGTTTTCTTATTGAATCACATTTGAATTTTTCGGTTTTTAATAGGTAGCAGTTTCGGCGACATGTCTCTTCTTCTCTGCAATCCCCACCCTCCTGGTTCGTAATCTTTGAATACTCGATGGTTTTAATTAGTACTAGCAAATTGGAAAATTGGATATGTTTTGTTGTGCGATCGTTGGTAGTAAAGTGATTTTGCAATGTGGTTGTTTCTGAAGGCTTTCAAAAGGGCAGCTCAATCACTTGAAAAGCTGATGGATGTTATGAGGGAAGAGCTTCCCGACACGATGGCTGCTGTTCGCTTATCCGGGATGGAGATTAGTGACCTCACTATGGAGCTCAGTGATCTTGGGTTGGCATTGCTATTCCAAAGCTCTTATATCGTTGTCGTATGATGAAGTCTACTTGTGGATTATAACATTCTCTGCTGACTCATTCGGTTTTGTTTGTGGTGCAGCCATGAAATTACACAAGGCGTTAGAAGTTCCACTCGTGCTGTTCGTGTGGCGGAGGAGAGGTTGCGCGGCTTGACAAACATGGCTTCATCAGGTTATCCATGTTTTCTATAGTGTTATTTTGTTGTTATTTAACCGTGAGTTTTCAATTGGGTGTTGGAGCAATGAATGTAAAATTCATCTTTACTTGCTTAGCACCGGTGCAGGTAGTAAGTCAGAAAACTGAGGTGCCAGGGCCCGTTTTAGCTAAAACTGCAAGAGGCATACGGGAGGGGATTGTGAAGGGTCGTGCATTATGGCAAATGTTTTTTGCTCTCACCCGGTTTTCTAGGTTGGCACTTCACTTTTTTACAAATCGAACTAAGCGGTAGGGTAGAACACAACACATGCAACAGCTTCATGGTGAGCAGCAGCAAGAAACATCAAAATTTTTCGAATGTACATAACTTTTCATATTTTCAATTTTCAGTTTGATAATTTAAGTTATTTTTTAAGACTTGTGAGAATTTTGTGTGTCAGAGTGTTCCTTCAAGTGAAACATCCTTTGACTTGCTTCTTCCTTTGTGCTGTTTCTTCTAGTATCTTGTAGATTCGTATGAGAACACCTTCGGAATGCTTTCTACTTGCTAAATAACATCTCCTCCTTGTTATAAATTCCCCCCAAATACTTTACATCTTGATTAAAGTTGTTGAATTCAAATGTGCAATGGTATATCTGTTTTTACTTTGTGCTCTGATTGCTGATTAATTTTGGGCATTAGGCAGTTGTGGCTTGATGCGAAACCCGCTATCACAATGTATGGCCTTAGTCTGAATATAGAATTGTGCCTGAATCAATTAGCTGTAAATTCTAAACTGTGCAATGTTATGATCTCATTTTTTAAGAATGCACTACAAAAATAGATAGAGGGACTTGAAAATAACTGGACGCAATACATTTGAGTGAACTTTAAAACGAAACCTAAAGGCGTGATTTTGGAAGGCCCGTTGTTTAATGTATTTGTAGTGCATAAGTAGTGTTTTAGTAATAGCTTTGTAGTGCTTGAGTAGTTCATTTTTAATAATTGAGGTTAAAGGTCTTAGCACTTTGAAAGTCCGTCGGGTTAAGGGTCGGTACTGTAGGCATGCTCTTATGAAGTGTTTTGGATGTCCAGGGCTCGAACTAAAACTAGATTGAAAATATAGTTGAATAAATGTCTATAACCAAATTTAGTGAGGCTGCTAGATTTGACATATGAAATGGTACCAACTTACTAAAGAGAACGAATAATCTAGGAATCATAAGACCTAAACCAAATTGTATGATGCGGTTATGTGAATACTCTAGTGCCTGGCTTGGCAATTAACTTGCAAGGGAGAGAGGGTTGATACTTGGTGGTGGGTTGTTATATGAGTGAGATTTTCCGTAGTAGCAGTGACAAAATTTTTATGGTGCTTTGGAGTGACATTAAATCTTGATTTTTGTGTACCAAAGATCTGACAATTAAAGGCCTGGATTATTTAATATGGATAATGCTAGAGGATCAAATTTTTAAATCAAATTTGCAATTCAAATGATGTGTCACCAATAGAAAATAAGTACGCTAATCCACACTTAAGTAATATCCAATCATCAAGATCCACATCATTTGATTTACAAAATTTTGTTTAAAAATTTGGTCTTCATAGCATTACCTATTGAATATTATGGAGAGCCATGGAAAGTTTTGTAATAGGGATTAAATTTTGGGAAATTGACATAAATAGGCCAATTTTCTTAATCTTAAGACCATATTAGGACAAACCAGCTATGCACGCTCCATGCCCACCATGCACATAACAAAATGACAAAAATACCTACATATAAATTTTAAAAACTCACAACTCATTGTGTCATTTTCTGATTTGGAAGTTGGGGATGTTGAGAGAGAGACCTGTGAGCTTTGGACTTTTGGGTTGAGCTCAGATGTGTGAGCTTTGATTTCAAAGAGAGGGAAGTTGAGAGTGAGGTGAGAAGAGTGAGCTGGATTTTGGGTTGAGCTCATAACTCTAATTTCGAACAAAGGGATGTCGAGAGAAAGGTGAGAAGGTGAGGTTGGGGTTTTCAGGTTTCAACACAGATCTGTGAGCCATGTGTTCTATTCTTCCATCCTTAAAAGATAAGTTGTTTACCATATTTTCTCTTTGGTTGGAAAGTTCCATTTTTCCGACGACTGAAGCTTCGGCAAGTATAGTAAGGTACGATATTTAGTTCTAAGTTTCTATATCAATGATTTTGGAATAAATGGGTTGTTTGTAAGATAAATTAATACTTAAAAGTTAAATTAGGGTTTGTGTTTCATGTTGGGCCTATGGGTTTTGGAAAAAAACTTTACTTTTTGACGTGCTAGAATATTGGTATGTTTCAATTTCTGTTTCAAGCCTATATATCAATGTAACCTTATATATGTGACCATTGTGGATTATGTTTTAATTGTCTACTATACCAATAACTTGTTATATAGTGTCTTATAAATGCAAAAAGCATCTCGTTGCCCGATCTTTAGTTTTTGCATAGCATGTGCATATAATGTACATATCTTGTGCATGTTGTTTACTTACAGTGTATGTACTGCCTATTTACATATTTGATATTGTTCGCATTAAGGTAGTTTAGGACATGGTAGGTGCTGAAGATATAAGAATACATAGTACTATTGTTTATTATCATATAATAGTTAACAAACACATTGCACAACTACATTCAATTGCTTAACATCTAAGCCTCCAAATCTATTCTACCATGGCTATTAAGCATAACCCTCACCGAATGATCATCGATACCAAAATTTATTAAACGATTCAACCTTCTTCACTGTCAAAGAATCCCATTGTTGTTGATGCAGTTCCTTTCCCTTCGCTACCTGATGAAAATCCTCAAACCCTTTGTTGCGTTCCTCCTTCATTTTGGTCTCTCTCCCAAGAACGTTTATTCGACTCAATATGGCCGTGACGCTTCTACGACAATTTAGTTTAGGAATATGATCCTTTCTCCAGACATGTCAGTCTTTGTTTTCTGCTTGTTTGCACGGTATAGCATTTTGTTAGCTTTACTAATGAGGTCCACAAGCTCCTTTTTTGCCTTCATTAGCTTGTGGTTCAAATAGTTGTCGACGTCCGTCTCATAATCGAGTCTCCCACTAACTTGATCTATATTTTTTAGCAGCGTCTCCGAGTTGATAGAACTAAACGATGACGTAGGATTTGCCTTGGGTGATCCCGGAAGTGGAGGAGGTTCCATGTTGTACCACTCATGGAACTCGGCTTTAAAATCCTCAATTTTATGTCTAAAGTTGGACATGTTGGTGTTGTGAATTGTTTTGACTATTTGAGAAATGGAATGGCTTTTTTTCTATGGGGTTAATCGTTACGACAAATAAGTGTGAGAAGCCTATTTATACAAGTGTAGCATTGATGTGGATGAAAACCCGTTGGGTAAAAGAGGGATTGTGTTGAAGGTGTTCATGTGGTGAGGATTTGATGCATCTGACCTACAAAAGTTGTAGGAATCCCCACCACTCATTTTTTGTCCATCATGCTATTTCATTTCCAACATATAGGTTAGTATGTTGTCAAATCTCACACCCCCAATTTCATTTTCAACATATAGCTTATTAACTCCTGGTACTTCATTTCCAACATATAATATAGGTTAGAGAAATTAATCAGTGACGGAGCCATATGGATGCCAAGGTTGGTCCAGACCTATCTTAGAATTTTTGTACTACATATCAATTGTGTGCAAGTTTAAACAATATTTAACATCAAGTCAGTTGATGAGTATAGTTTGATAGTTTCAACAAGACATGAGTTTGAAACTTGATGGTTTTTGCATCTTTTTTTGTATTTTTTTTTTCTAAACCCAGCCTTATGTTTTACCATATAAAATTCCATTACTTTTTGGTTATATACAATTTAGAGGAAGATCTAATTACGTTAAAATAAAATGTCATAGTAATATAGTTTGAATCATGACCTTATTTTTATTAGAACTTAATGAGGTAGTTTTTTTTTTTTTTTTTTTTTTTTTTTTTTTTTATTAAAACTCGCAAACAAGTTTTGTTCTTATGATATAATCAACTCAATACTAGTTTTTCAAATATACTTTAAAACTCCATCTCTCATGTTTGATTAAAATTTACCATGCTAATGCGTCTTAGAAATCCCATAAACAGCTCCTTGGCCAAAGAGTTTTTTACATACCATGTGCATATAGTGTGTACATATCATGTATTTGTACATGGATTTGTATATATAACTAACAATTGGCCATTATTCTAGAATTAGTGACTTATGTATTTGTGTTGGAATATGATTATGATAACATGATTTTTACAATATGTGTAATCATGTGTGAAAGTACACCATAACATTGGCGCAATAATTGAAGGGAAAATATGAGATTTCATGTGGGATTTCTAGTGACTAGCATGCATATACAATTCAAAATTTATATACGAAAGCAACGGAAGCATTTCAACATATATTATCAAAGCTTTAGTCATGTAAATCCCTTTCAAGATGCATAGGTTTATGTAAGATGCATCAAAAACAAATTTATATAAGAACAAAGTTTAGGAGTAGTTTTATAACTCTTGATCTAGATCTTAGACCAAGGATGGACCACCTCCAAGCCCTTTGCTCCTTGAACTCCTTGAGCATAACCTCCTTCCTTGCCTCCTCCACTTTGTTTAGTATGAGTGATCATAGGTTCTCTTCAAGTTTCCAAAATTGAAAACCTCTAAAAATCCTCACCCACTAGTGTAGTGAGAAGGATGAAGGAATAACCAAAGGGGTGAAAAGATGATTAGCTAAATCCCCCTATGGTGGCCGGCCCTTTGAGTGTTAGAGAGATATTTTTCTTTTTCTCTTTTTGTTCTTTTAACACTTCAAAAAACCCTAATGAAACATTTGCTATAAAGTTCCTTTTATAGCCAAAAAGAAACAAGTCAACATTTGACCTTTCTCTCCCTCCTTTGGCAGGCCCCCTTTGTGTTGTTTGGGCTTTGGGCTTTTATTTATTTCAAGTCATCCAATGCTTGAATAAAAGCCCAATGGGTTTAAGCCCAATGGGCCCAATTAAACCCGAATGTTTCTTTAAGCCCAAAACGATCTTATATCGCTTTTATGATTTCTTTAGACTTTCTAATTAATCACAACACTTAATTAATCCAATTAATTATTTCCATCATCCATTAGTTACTCACTACAAGAGTGTATTGGTGAACAATCATTTTAGGTTCTAATTAGCAAGGCAGTGAGGTGATTGGTACCAATCCAATTGATTATATTTAATCCAATCACTTAGTGAATTAAAACTTACTTTTAATTCACCTTCTTCTTTGACGACTACATTTAATCATCTAGAAGAACTCACAAGCCATGAGTGACATCTAACCATATATCATGGCTACCCAAGCTAATGTAGAAGTTGTTCGGAGAACCTATTCAGTTGGAATTACAATGTAATTCGATCATTCTCTAAAACAATACTCTCAATCACATCACTAGGGTATGGATATATTATGTCAAACCCCTAATGTGATTATTCCTTCTTATATGATTCAATTGAGTCGTATAGGAACACTTTCCTTTATTACGCTCGATACTTCGGCCGAAGATTCCAGAATCATATCTTAGAGTATTCATCCTCTTTTAACGAGGATTAGAGATTCCTTGTTGCGCATTCACTTGCCTTCATGACTAAGTGGCTTAACCCCGACTATGCCGTGGACACCCGCGGATGGAGTGACTTTGACATAATCAAAGATCAAGTACTTAACCACAAGACAACGACGATGCCTCAGGTCAAAGGACTACTTACATTATTCCAACTATTAGAGTTACTTGCTTGACATGTGAGTAGACCTCCATGCAAGTACTCTCGTTTGATTGTGTTCAATGAACTCATTCCCTTAATGAGCACCTACATACTTGTCTTAGTGTCACTACACGAATGGGATGAGACTTTCCATCCTTCTAATTGAAGCGGACATAGTATGTACCGGTCTATGCATTGTCAGTATCCCTCCGACAATCCTATGACCAGGAACCTTTTGGACATGATGGTTATGTAAAGAAGGTCTCTGTAGTCTAATTTCATTAGATCACTTCTTCAATCGATCCATTGTCCATGGATTCACCATTTAGGACATATATCGTTTATAGAGATAGTCCTAAATAGTATCTTTGCCATTTGATGTATAAGAGTCATTTATACATCCATTTATTGTCCTGAAAGGTTTCTTCCAAATATTGACTTTCAGGGCATATTTCCAACAATCTCCCACTTGCACTAAAGTCAATCACTAGTGTATCTTATACATGCTAGTTGAGAGAGCTTATGCTCGTAGGTTAACTTGGTTATGTATTAATCCTTTTTATTTAAAAGGGATTCACTTATCAAATGTTTCCAAAACATTTGATGATGTCTCTTTCTTGTGTTCGAATACTTTGATGAGACCTTGATTCCATGACTTAAGCTATCGCCCCATTACGTCGTAGTGTCCTACTAACGACCTTATGGTTTGGATTCAATCATTGGTTCTAAAAGAACCCCTTCCATTCTAAACACCTTTTGAAGTAGTTTCTAAAACAATATATCGTCATATATTTCGTTTGTATACTTTATACATACTTTGCTCCAACCTTGAGACCATTGTAGTACAATACTATCAATACATTCATATGATTAGTACTTCATCCATTATGAAGTTCCATTTGTTAAAATGGGTTATTTTCACTTTGGTTAATAACCTAAGTGAATGCACGCTTCCAGAGTCCTACTCTGATGTTCCTTTCTTAAAGGCAATAATACTCTATCAGTTGCTATGGTTCTGATCCTGGGCTATAGTAATATCTTAAAGTGACAACCCATGTGGTTTTTCACCTTTGGATATCATCTCACAAGTCCATACATGTGTCCCTTTTTTGTGATTTTATGACACATTCATTATAAGGGTTATGAAAGTGATTTTTCTATCATATAGGAAAACGCCTTCTCAAATCTTCAACATTTGAGATTTAATTTCCCCATTAAACATTCTTGAGATAGCCTTGCTATATCATTAAGTCCAATTTCAAGTCTATACTTCAAAATTGACCGTGTCATAATTTTGTCATTTTGAGTAACATCTATGTTTTATCAAGTCTATCAAATAGACTTTATTCATATCTTGTTGCTCAAATTATGACATCACCACTGGCCTTGTTGTAACTTAGCATTCATTCAAAAATTTAACAATTATATTTTCTTGATTTGAATGCATATTGCTCCCACTAACTTGTCTTGGATCTATTGACAATCATTAAGATCCATTAGCTTATTGATGATGTCTCAACTATTTTGAGACTATCAACAACTCTAGCTAACACAAGTTATTTAAACGAATCATACACAAAAGAATTTCTTCTCAAGTAATTCCTTTTGAAATGTGTGACTTGCTTTGTCAAGTCTATTCATTTAAATTATATGGTGTCATACACCATACTACAAGTTTTAGTCATACTAATACCTTTAATGTAGTCATATAAGAATTATCCAAGTCTTTAGTGGAAGCATGGCTCCTACTAAGGATATAGAAACTCAACCATTCCTTCTAGGTGGTTGATATAATTCTTTATCAAAACTACATAGAGCGTTATAGTTACATAAGATGTTGAATTTGGATTGTCTTGTTGTTAAACTATATGTTGTGACTCATTTTGAAACAATTCCCTTTTGTTTCATCAAATTTGTCCATGGGCTTTGTTATTAGCTTGTTCTCATAAAAGAGAATGATGGACAACTCCCAACATATAACCATTTTATGTTAGGTTGACGAAACCAACATTCAAAGACTATTCTTTAGAATGTTACACAACATAGAATTTTAGCGTTTGAAGAGCTTGAGTCCCTTAACAATTAAAATTACAAACTCTTAATAATAGTCAAGTACTATTATTCTTTAGACAACTATAAACCAATCATATTTAAGTTTATATCCATTTTCACACCTCCCACTATTTCTCATGATTTTAATGAGAAATCACTTCATACATTCAAAATGTATAAACGTGGAGAATACGGGTAGAGGACATTGTGGAGTAGATTTAAAACCTTTCAAGTTTATTTGTTTCAATCTCCACGAAGTTGATGTCTTGCCATTAAGTGACTAAAGTCTTTAAACATTTCATAGATTTAGACACTTAGTTCTTGGTTTAATCACTAACACATTGGACATTTTAAAACAATTTTAAGAATGCCCAATTAGTTGTTCAAAACTACTAATTGAATCAAGAGTGATCTTGATGATTGTGTTTAAGTGATAACCATATAAGAAACGTTTTTCTTATCACTTATATCATTATAATGCGATCTTCCTTTTCTTCAAGAAAGGAATCTCTAGACTTTTGTCAATTCATATAGAACTCTTAGGTAGACAATTGGAACCAAATCTAAAGATTCATTGTATCCTTCTATGTCCAACATGTGAGATCTATCCATAATTGATAAGTCTAAAGTTTGGTTATCACATTACTAAAGTGATATATAAATCTTGTATCTCTACTAGGATACAACAAGACAATATTCAATTCATAACACTACTTTAAGGAAATAATATATTAGAAGGCATTCATCACATTACATTAATATGATAATTCAAACATTCATAATGTTTAATACAAAAAGAATTAGCTCTATACATTTAGAGACTAATTAAATACCTTCATACATTTAGGCACTAATAGTGGTCTTCCATCATATGAAGCCACTTAATAAGTTCTTAACAAAATAAGAAAGTTTAAAGACTATCTTTAAATGCCTAACAAACTTCCTAAGTAGTAAGCAAAAACATGGTGGCCGAACCCTTCTCCACACTTTTCTTTGCTTGTTCCTCTTCTACTTGGCTCCTCCACCTATATGCAATTATACAAGTGATTAGCCCTTTATATCAAATATAAATTTTAGAAGATCTAACAATTAGAATTGACAATAAGAACATAAACCATACCTTGTGGCTTGTCCTTAAGAGTTGCAAGGTATAACCTGCAATTCCTCTTCCAATGCCCCTCATTTCCACAGTGGTGGCAAGTCCCCTTGGGCTCCTTTGCCTTCTTTTTCCTCACTCCTCCTTGCGGCTTAGGAGTGGGAGACTTCTTCTCCTTCCCTTTGCCTTTGCATTGCAGCTTAGCCTTGGAAGAGGATGGCTTGTTGTAGGCTACTGCAGCAGTCCCTACAACGTTCTCTTTCTTCATAGTCTTCTCGGCAGTTACTAACATGTTTAGTAACTCAGAGAGAGTACTATCCATCTTATTCATATTGTAGTTCATTACGAACTGCGAGAATGAATCAGAAAGAGAAGCCAATATGAAGTCTTGGGCCAATTCCCCGTCAAGTGGAGTACCTAGGTTATCCAATTGTTCAATGAGTTCTATCATCTTCAGTACATGTTGATGCACTGGAGCCCCCTTGACCATCTTGGTCTTCACAAGTTCACTAACAGTGCTAAAGCGACGGTTGCGCGTCCCTTCACCATATAACTTCGTAAGATGGAGTATTATGGAAGATGCACTGTCCATGCCCTCGTGCTGTCTCTGTAGCTCCTCATTCATGGAAGCCAACAGATAGCACTTGGCTTGTGTGTCATCCTCAACGTGCTTGTCATACTTAGCACGTTCATCCTTAGTGGCCTCAGGGCCGAGAGGTATGTGAGGTGGGGCCTTGTCTAGCACGTAAACAATCTTCTCCAATGTTAGGAGAATCTTGACATTACGATACCATGATGGGAAATTGTGCCCCTCTAGGCAATGTTTGTCGAGTATTTTCGCGAGTGTGCTTCCAACCATATCTAAATACATAAACAATAAAATAATTAGTTTGATTGTTGATTAAGTCAAATGATTCGGATCTTTAAACTGAATGACACCACCCACCATTTTTGGCAAATTCCATATCCCTCAAGATGGAATCCGGGAGATTTCAATGAAAGCTCCTAGCGGGTTATGGGAGGCTCACTATTACCAAGCCCACCTCACGATGATACGATGTCGGCTAGCAAAAATAATAATGAGAGGGTATTACTATCCATTCACAACAACCTCTTGTGATTACCCATCTTTTTGGCCTCTAGAGAACCATGCCTCACTATGATACGATGTTGGCACCATTTCTCTTAGTTAAGTTTCGACCCACCATGCGGGTTTAGATAGAGGTTCAAGTATGACCTCACGATGATACGATGTTGACCACACTCGTTGCCTACCTTCACCTCATCAAATGTTTTAAATAAACTCCTTCTGAGTATAAGCATGCACTTTGCACTCCCCCATGATAGGGTGAAGGCGGTGTACAAGTCATAAACGATTGGAGCCTACCACGGTGGAAGGCCACGAAAAAGTGTTCAAAGCACTCTTACGCTTTCAACTTAATATTGTATGTTGGTTGAGGGATTTTTAAGGTCTCATCAATTTTATTTATTTAATCACATTCAAATAAATTGTGTCCTATTATAACTACTAGTCCAAAGTTAATGAAATTAGTAGCATATGATATCCCCACTATTCGTTTTCATAAAATAAATCAATATCAAAACATTTTTCAAAATATTGGAGATATATATAACTACTAATTGTATTCATTATAGTTTAGTAGCGTATGATACTCCCACTATTTGTTTTAAGAAAAACAAATCAATATCAAAAACGATTTTTTTCAAATATTGGAAGTAACTACTACTACTACGGTTTTTTGCATTCCTTTGAATTTGGACTTTATAGTTATCTTAGGCTCTTGGATGACCATGGACTTATTAGGTTATTGCAACAACGAGCCAACATTGTTGAATAAGAACTCGGGGAGGTTGTGTCAATTTAATTACGTGCTTTTCAATCCAATTAAAACATTTTCATTGAGCCATTAGAAATGAAAGACGATCATTCATTGCTAATTAGGGCGTTGGACCCATTTAATCTTTAATCTCATGTCAAAACCCTCTTTTAGTTATGTCTCCTTACCAATAGTTAAAGAAACTCTAGTCTAGCACTAGAGGGAATCAACTAACTAAAAGAGATTAAGAAGTAATAAGAATTACAAACTGATTTGTACAAATTCCTACAAATTACACATACTAAGAGGGAGAGATAGATTAATGTCCAACGTGACAAGGTCCAATTGAAACAGTAATTAAAACACATTCCCAAGGTTCAAACAATTTGAGTTTAGCGCCTTATCTCATAGCTCAATTATCGTTTAAGGCATAAGTCCATAGTCACCCATTTTTTTAACTACCTAATCACATTAAATAATCAATGGGAATGCAACATAAACAATTAGATTTAGTGCATATGGGCATAATAATATTATGAGTTTAATCAACTAACAAAATTAAAATCAAATATTTTAACTTTTTAGATAGATGGGGCCTATTATGCAAATATGAAAAGTTAGGGGTCAAACCGTAAATACTTGAAAGTAAATATCAACTTTTCAAAAATTACAAAATAGCCCCACAAGTGGGTAATCCACTAGGGTGGCCGGCCACATTAAGGTGAGATGGGAAGTCTCACCCATCTTGTTGCATTGAACCAACATAAAGTAGAAAAAAAATTAAATTTTGCTTGTCACTTGGTTTTGCTTTAAGGACTTCAGTGAAAAGGGTGATGGAAATTTAACTAGACAAGTCTAGGTTTGAATAAATTTTGAGATGGCTATGGATGGTATGTACATCATCCAAAACCACAAAACAATGCATGAAATACAAGTAAAACCATTTTCACCAAAAACCAAACCATGAACACCAAGAACAAAACCATGAACATATTTTCAAGATTTGTATATTCTTGGTGATTTTTCAAACCCAAAAACAAAAGTGACAAGATTTCTACTTTCTAGCTTTAAAGTGTGTGTGTGTGATTCAAAATAAAAACACAAACACTTAGCCAAAAACCCCTTTTTGCCATGCCCTCCCTATGACTCAAAACCCCAAAATTAGTTCTAAACTCATTCTTCATTCATGCATTCAAAACACTTTTTGCATACATATCTTTCTTAACTATTGATTTACATTTTTCAACAATTGAAAAACAAAAGATAAACTTACTTTGAATGAAGCAATAATATGTCATACATAAAATTAAAACCCATATGCATAAAATCCAAAAGGACACATCATACATAAACCTTTGGCTCTGATACCACTTGAAGGGAAAATATGAGATTTCATGTGGGATTTCTAGTGACTAGCATGCATATACAATTCAAAATTTATATACGAAAGCAACGGAAGCATTTCAACATATATTATCAAAGCTTTAGTCATGTAAATCCCTTTCAAGATGCATAGGTTTATGTAAGATGCATCAAAAACAAATTTATATAAGAACAAAGTTTAGGAGTAGTTTTATACCTCTTGATCTAGATCTTAGACCAAGGATGGACCACCTCCAAGCCCTTTGCTCCTTGAACTCCTTGAGCCTAGCCTCCTTCCTTGCCTCTTCCACTTTGTTTAGTATGAGTGCTCCTAGGTTCTCTTCAAGTTTCCAAAATTGAAAACCTCTAAAGATCCTCACCCACTAGTGTAGTGAGAAGGATGAAGGAATAACCAAAGGGGTGAAAATATGATTAGCTAAATCCCCCTATGGTGGCCGGCCCTTTGAGTGTTAGAGAGATATTTTTCTTTTTCTCTTTTTGTTCTTTTAACACTTCAAAAAACCCTAATGAAACATTTGCTATAAAGTTCCTTTTATAGCAAAAAAGAAACA
Source organism: Malus domestica (assembly GCF_042453785.1). Lineage (NCBI taxonomy): Eukaryota > Viridiplantae > Streptophyta > Magnoliopsida > Rosales > Rosaceae > Malus > Malus domestica. Next base: position 36,796,883 of record NC_091675.1, on the reverse strand, counting down.
AGTCAACATTTGACCTTTCTCTCCCTCCTTTGGCCGGCCCCCTTTGTGTTGTTTGGGCTTTGGGTTTTTATTTATTTCAAGTCATCCAATGCTTGAATAAAAGCCCAATGGGTTTAGGCCCAATGGGCCAAATTAAACCCGAACGTTTCTTTAAGCCCAAAACGATCTTATATCGCTTTTATGATTTCTTTAGACTTTCTAATTAATCACAACACTTAATTAATCCAATTAATTATTTCCATCATCCATTAGTTACTCACTACAAGAGTGTATTGGTGAACAATCGTTTTAGGTTCTAATTAGCAAGGCAGTGAGGTGATTGGCACCAATCCAATTGATTATATTTAATCCAATCACTTAGTGAATTAAAACTTACTTTTAATTCACCTTCTTCTTTGACGACTACATTTAATCATCTAGAAGAACTCACAAGCCATGAGTGACATCTAACCATATATCATGGCTACCCAAGCTAATGTAGAAGTTGTTCGGAGAACCTATTCAGTTGGAATTACAATGTAATTCGATCATTCTCTAAAACAATACTCTCAATCACATCACTAAGGTATGGATATATTATGTCAAACCCCTAATGTGATTATTCCTTCTTATATGATTCAATTGAGTCGTATAGGAACGCTTTCCTTTATTACGCTCGATACTTCGGCCGAAGATTCCAGAATCATATCTTAGAGTATTCATCCTCTCTTAACGAGGATTAGAGATTCCTTGTTGCGCATTCACTTGCCTTCATGACTAAGTGGCTTAACCCCGACTATGCCGTGGACACCCGCGGATGGAGTGACTTTGACATAATCAAAGATCAAGTACTTAACCACAAGACAACGACGATGCCTCAGGTCAAAGGACTACTTACATTATTCCAACTATTAGAGTTACTTGCTTGACATGTGAGTAGACCTCCATGCAAGTACTCTCGTTCGATTGTGTTCAGTGAACTCATTCCCTTAATGAGCACCTACATACTTGTCTTAGTGTCACTACACGAATGGGATGAGACTTTCCATCCTTCTAATTGAAGCGGACATAGTATGTACCGGTCTATGCATTGTCAGTATCCCTCCGACAATCCTATGACCAGAAACCTTTTGGACATGATGGTTATGTGAAGAAGGTCTCTGTAGTCTAACTTCATTTGATCACTTCTTCAATCGATCCATTGTCCATGGATTCACCATTTAGGACATATATCGTTTATAGAGATAGTCCTAAATAGTATCTTTGCCATTTGATGTATAAGAGTCATCTATACATCCATTTATTGTCCTGAAAGGTTTCTTCCAAAGATTGACTTTCAGGGCATATTTCCAACAGTAATATACATATGATTGTAGTGAAATAGATTAATTAATTAATAAAGAAATAATATAACTATTTATTTAATTAATTCATTCATTCTAAAGGATATGAATGTAGGATATAACTGAACAATTGTATTCAACGAGAAAAGTTGTAACTAAACAGCTGTATTCAAAGGGTATTTCATCTCTATATATTCACCAAATCCCTTTCTTATTAGAACCATTCGATTCCAACGTATAATTGTTCTCACTCACTGTCATATCTCTTCCCCTTCTTATCCAAGATATAAACCATTTATATAAGTTGTCTTCTTAAGGGTTTGTGTTTTATTCAAAGCCACAAGTTCAAAAAGATGAAGAAAGCCAGAACCACCTCTTCAACTATACAATCTCTTATGGATGAACTTCTTGTCCAAAAACTGACGAAGGTTGCTTCCTGATCTTTTAAGGACTTGTTTTCAGCAAAAATGGTGTGTAAGAAGTTTAATCAAATTGACAAAGACGATCACATATTCGAGCACATCAACATTAGGGAAATTGAAGGCTTCAACCTACTTAGTTCATAGAGCAATAATGAAGATGTCTCCAAGTTCTTGAAACGCTGCACGAACTGCGGCAATTCCAATGCCCTGTACATGCTAGGGATGACATACGTCTTCCAAGATAATAAGGAAGATGCCAGAATTGAGGCTCTGAAGATGGCAATCTCAAAGGGTCATGAAGTAGTAACGTACGTCTACCATGGTTCTAAAAAATGCTAGGCGCTAGTCGGGCGGCGGACTGGGGCCTAACGTCTAGGCAGTTAGGCGGGACTTAGGCGGATGCCTAGGCGAACTAGGCGGATTTAGGAAATTTAACATAAATATATAACTAAATATTGAGATATGTTTTTTTAAAAGAACAATATATATGTATATGTAATTTTGTAACATAAGATTTTTAGTATACAATATGGTTTGGTGTTCAAAAAAATAATACAACATAAAAAATAAAATAAAAAAGAAAGAAAAAAACCCATAAGCCCTCCACCTCTCCCACATCACTCCAATCGGTGGAACCTAGATCAAAAGATTCACTCTACCTCTCTCACATTATCCAAGGTCTCAATCCCATGTCAAAGATTCAATAGTGCCAAAAATATTAAAAAAAAATCAATTATAATATTTAATGATGGGATTGGTGTTAGAAATGTGCCCTAAAACCAATCATATGATGATACTTTACGGACATTTCACATGTTAAACTAATCTAGTTTAATATCAAGGGCAAAGATTATTGTTTTAAGCCGTCTCATATAAATGTTATATGCTTAAATGATAAGTCCAAGTAATATGTAATTAGGAGAATGTAATTTAAACAAGTTAGATTAATGAGACCATTCTCTTTCGTATACATATCCTAAAACGTTCATGATCATAGGATTGCCAATTGGGCATTGACAGTCCGTTAAGATCAGTACATGCTATGTCTTTTCTTAGTGAGAGTGACTAGTCTCGAGTCATTGGTGTGATTGACACCAAGATAAGCATGTAGGTGCTCAATAACGAATGAGTCCACTGAACACGATCAACGCGGAGTTCTCATACTCATGTCACATGAGAACTCATGGTTGGGATAATGCAAAGTAGTCCTTTGACCTGAGTTATCATATTTGTCTTGTGGTTAAGTCCTTGATCTTTGATTATGTCAAAGTCACTCCATTCGAGGGTGTCCACGGCATAGTTGGGGTTAAGCCACTTAGCCATGGAGGCGAGTGAATGCGCAACAAGGGATCTCTAACCTTCAAACTATTTGAGGGAGAATACTCTATGATATGATTAAGAATCTCTGGCCAGAGTATGAATGAGATTTAGGAAGTCATTCCAAATCACATTCAAGGTAATCATATAAGTAAATGAATCACATTGGATAGTAGACATGAATAAACTATCAATCCAAACAATGTGATCAAGAGTATTGTATTAGAGAAAGACCGTATTGCATTGTAATCCTAAACTGAATAGGTTCTCCACCTCTTCTGATTAGCTTGGGTAACCATGACATACTGCTAGGTGTCACTCATGGTTCGTGGAAGCCCTAAACGTGTATAATCACTAAAGGGAGAATTGAAAGTAAGTTTCAATTCACAATCGATTTGAAAGTGTTCTAATCGCCCACTGCCTCGCTAAAAGGAACCTAATGGATCGTACACCGTGTAAGGCAGAGATTGAAGAAACAATGGAGATGAGTAAGAATAATTAAATGGTTTAATTATTTATGACAAGGATTAATTAATATGTTAATTAATCAAACGAATCAAGTTCGTTAAAAGACCACGGGTTAGTTTTGGGCCTCAAGGCCCAATGGGCTTCGAACGTCAAGCCCATTGACCTAAGTTGTATGACAACTTAATGACAAATAATTCACAAAGGCCTTAAAAGCCCAATGAAACCCTATGGCCGGCCATTTAGTTAAAGGAGTGGGTTTTGGACTTAATTACAAGTTTGCCATTCAAATGAATGTAGGTATAAATATGACTTTATAGCCAAAATTCATTTAGGGTTTTCTTATGGAGAAAAGATGAGAACACAAGCTCTCTTTTCTCTCTAAGAGGCCGGCCACCCTAGAGGAATTTAGCTAGCAATCTCACTTCCTCTAGGTCACTCATTTCTTCATCAATCCTTCCTTGGTGTGGAGACTTAGAGGTTCTCAACTTTGAGAACTTGGAGAAACCAATTCTTCCATCCAAATCCATGGAGCTAAGAAGCAAGGAATGAAGGCCCTATCTCTTGGGTGATTATCCTTTGCTTATGCAAAGAGGAATCAACAAAGGTATAAATTTCTCAACTCACTTTGTTTTGAGTTGAGTCTTGGTTCACCCAACTACTAGGCTTTGAATTTCATGGTTAATGTTTTGTTTTTAAGTGCATACAAGCATGATTCCGCCTTTAATTTGTTAATTGCATGCTATAGATGTTGCTTAAATGAACATGTTTTTCACAAAATTTCCTTCAATTGGATCTAATAAGGTTAATGGTGGGCAATAGCAGTAAATATAGAAAACTGGTGCACATTACAAAACCTTTTTGACACTTTGGAAAACTGAAAGCCCTTTATTTTGGGTTTTTTTTTTATATTCTGTTTCCTCTTCCTCATCTCTCACATCTTCTCTCCTATTTGGTTATTTTTTTGTTTTGTCTTCCTCCTATTTCCTTTATAAATTTCGTTCTTCTTTGAGTCTGGCTTCGCGAGAGCTTGAGTTGCATATGCAAGTCTGCTTAAACCAGATAGCATTATTTAGAGCAATGCAGAAGATGATGACAAGAATTGCGTATAAAGCTGAAGAAGAGAGTTTGAAACGAATGTTGCAGAACCAGCAGCGGAGGAAAACGAGATTCAATCCGCCTAGACATGTCGCCTAGCACCGCTTAGAGTGCCTAGACTGCCTAGGGAGCTCCTAGATGCCGCCTAGCTTCCTCCCGATTTCTGTAACCGATTTGCCCCAAATTGCATAAGGCCTTCACAGCTCAGCGCCTAGGTGCCGTCTAGAGCGATTTTTAGAATATTGATGTCTACACTATCATCTTGGTGTGCTACGCGAGGATTCGAAGCATAATTCCTCAAGCTTGTATTCTCTCAACCGTCACAAATCAGGACTGTTTAGCATAATGGAATGCAGAGAGATGGTTCAACGGTGTTTGTTGGGTCTTTGTGTGGATAGGAAGTAGTAGCTTAAATTCTAAAATTTTACGATGACAATGCTGCCATGAAAGCATGCAGCAACTGTGGAAGTCTACAGGGTTCTTTCACAGTTCGATTGCATTGAGATTTCTTTGACCCTGAAAAGTTTAGTAATTGTAGTTCTTGCAAATGGCATTAGGAAGTAAATATATTATGTGCTAAATTATGTGGTACAGATAGGTAGACTAAATTTTTTTATTTTTGTTTAAGTTTCTTGTAATAGTAGCGTTTAAATTCAAATACAGCCTTTTCTTTTCTTTTACTTTTCTCATGTACTTCTTCTTCCTAATTATATGACCTTTCTATTTTTTTATTTTTGCAAAAAAACCATCAAGGACCCTAAGAAAATAGTCATAATTGCAAAAAACTATCAATTTATGGTAGTAATGGACAACACCCAAGGTGTCATCATTACCGTGCAAGTGTGCAAATCAAATAATTAAGAGCCTATATATGCCTTGTCTTATCGCGAAACCCTATATCTACCTTGTTTTATCACTATGTCTTATGGAGTCATTTTGGCGGCAAGTGTTTAAGAGAGTCCCTAGGCTCACAGCACATAGTCCCACTCCTATCCATTTTGCCCCTCACTCATGCATTAGTTCACCTATTAAAACCACACCATTGACAATACTCACTCCACAAATGCACGATCAAACACCGATTGTATGCTTTCCGTTATTGTTAAAATAACATAACAAAATATCAAAACTTTAGTTACTCCAATTTAAAAGCCCTATATTAAGATAATTAATTAAAAAATTGTGGAGAAATTATACATATCATGTGCATGTCATGTGCATGACACGCATGATGTGCATATAATGTGCATCGGTTGGGTTGTCAGATTTTGATAAACATAACATACCAAATTTTAGAGAATGAATAATCTGGGAATAATAAGACATGAACCATTTGACCAAAAAACAAAAAAGACATGAACAAAAATGTATGTTGCGGTTATGTGAATACTCTAGTGCCTTGCTTGCATTCAACTTAAGAAAGAACATTGATACTTGGTGGTGGGCTGTCACATGAGTTAGATTTTATGTAGTAGCAGTAGCGACAATAATAACAAAATCTTATCTCACTAAGTACGGTCAACTACATGAATCCTAGAACGCCACTGTGTTCTGTTTTGTGCCATGTCTTCCTTACCCTCACCGGGTTTGATGCCGAGTGTGTGCAAACTTTAATAAGGCTGTGAAAAACCACACCCTTTCAATAGGATGTTGTCTACTCAGAAAGAACTTGTCTTGTAACCTGTATCTCTGTTTCGTGTCGCCGGCTACACGCAAGGAGGTACACAATGCAGGATATCTAAGAATATCTTGGTTAATGTGGAGGTTGCATTGCACTAGATGATCTGCAGACAACAAGTAATGGCACTCTCCTGGACGTACGTCAATGAGGGATTTTTTGGTTCAAGAAATAAGGCGGTATCGTTCACTGCAGACGTTCGTGATTTGGATATTGGGAAAGAAAGTGTAACTTGAGATTCGATTCGATTCGATTCTGATTCTGGCTAGCAAACTTTTCAAGAGAGCAAGACAAAACTAATCAAAGGCATCGACAGCCCATATTATCCACTCAACAGTTGCTGGTTTCCATGACCATGACCCTGTTTTTGCTCTTGGAATGCTCATTTTTTTAATTTACTTTTGATTTCCTCATGGCAGCCCACGTCTATACCACGATCCGAACTGCCAATTCTTCAAGTCCACTTCATAGATCATTTTTGTACGTGTATATGTATGTATATACGAGTATCTTCTTAAGGGGATCACTTCACTATTCTTGGTGTGGGAAAACTAGCGTCCTCGTATTGAGTGTTTTGTGACCACATGTTGATCATATAGCACTCTTATGCAATGTTACGAATAAAAATTGTCAATAATTCTCAAGAAACTTTTCACCACTCCACATAGTAATACTTGTCAATAATTCTACATGTATGCAATGTTTTGTTATTTAAAATAAAATAATTTTTTTCTCTAAAGTTGTATGGGCCAATGATTTTTTCATCATAGATGCCATTTATTTGAGCTTGTAGATGTAATAACACGTCAACATGGTGTTTAGTGAACACATCAATACCTTCAAGCCAATGTGTTTCTAGCTTCTCAAACATGTTTACACCTTCTTGACATGAAACTTTTTGCATTAAAGAGAGAACTATATACATAGATGCACTAACTATTAGAGACTAGGTGTCTCTTTTCTTCCGTCTACATTTTAGAATTGACATACTCCACCTGAGCTTTTTTGCATCTACACAATTTCATTAAGAATAACCGAGTCAAAAAATTATCCTTTATAACTACACCTCTATTAAGTAATAACTTTCATATAGTTACATTCAGTATATATTATGTTCCATAACAGGGATCCCCTTTCCTATTCACCAAAGGGATCACACTGTTGGAGGACCTCATTCAAAAATCATCTTTTACAAATTACAAGCATGGTATTTTTACGATAATTTGAATTGTTGTAATTCAATGCAGACTCGAACAAGGTATTCCCTTCAATTATTCATCAAGAAAACCTTATAAATCTTCTCTTAATTATCAAATAGGCCTAATTGGATAAATGGTCATTGTGGTAACATGGTAGTTGGAAATTAGCCCCGTGGTAAAATAATTAGGATTTAAGCTCTCATGGTGAAATCCGTTAGGATTGAAGCCCAAAAACTAAATTTTCGGTTAACCCTTTAGCCATAGCTTCACACTTAACAAACCAAGCTTTTTTTTTTTTTTTTTCTTTCTTGGATTCTTAAACATTCGATTTTCCTGTTTATTCACACGTCGGGTCATCAAGTCTACATCTAAGGAAGCTAAGATACACCAAATACCCAGGATCTTGACGCCCATACGCAACATAATGTTAACAGTATCGCATTCTATTAAGGGAATTACAGAGGAACTTTCCCATTGTAGGAACTCAATATAACATACATTAAGCAGTTACCATAGATTGATCCTTGACTCCATTGTCTCTGAAATTGATGGTTACAGAGTAACGGTGAAAACTGAAATGCATGAAAACTCATCAACCAAAACCAGGAGGCACATCGGGGTCCTCCTCACTACCATCACATGCCTGCTTGTGCTCCATGTCTGTAGATATGCAAGGTGCAAATCTGTTTTTCATCAGGACCAGCCTATCTTGCAACTTGTTTGAACTTTCCTTCCATTCGTCCGTGGCTCATTTTACATGAGGTAGAGGTAGTTGTAGCTCAGCAGTATTGTTTTCCTGGTGAATGCCAGAAAAAGAAAATCCCGGTGGGACTTTAGGATTATTGTCAGACAGCTTATCATCGATTTCACTGGTTGCAGCAACAACTAAGCAGTTACTGTCAGCTTCGTTTTGAACTGGAACATCACGAATGGTATCTGCACCCTCACCTTCCCCAGTAATGGAATAACTAACGAAATTTTGATTTTGGGCTTAATTCTTAACCCACTTCACCATAAGGGTTGAAATCCAAATATTTTTACCACAAGATCTATCTTCCAAATACTCTATCACTACGAGAACCATTTATCCAACTAGGCCTTATCAAATAGAACGAAATTTTTTTCATTGTAACCAGAATACAAGTGGTACACCATGTGTTTTTATATAAGTTGTGGGAAATTTTATTTTTTAAGTTATTAACTTTTTAACACACATATCCCACCATTTGTATAGTGACATGTAATGTACCACCTCGTATATCGATCACATTGAAAAAATCTCTCCAAATACAACTTATAAGGGCTCGTTTGGATGTGATTTTAAAATGACTAAAAACACTTTTGGTGAAAATATTTTTGGAAACAATTCATGGTAAAAATGTTAATAAATCTTGGAAAAGCACTTAAAGTGCTTCATGAAAGAAGCACATAACTGATGCTTCTTGTAGAAAGCACTTAAAATGTTTTTGGAACCCAAAAATATTTTCTCTAAAAGTGTTTTCAGTTATTTTAAAAGCACATCCAAACGAGCTTTAAATCTCTAGTATTGCTATTTTATGATCTCTTGATTTTTTGGATGATATTCCAAGAGAACTTCGATCGACAATATTAACAGATCCAGGCCTTGATCATGATGATGAGTTGTAGCAGATATATTTAATTGGAAAGAGATGTTGATTAATTAAAGTTAAACAAACGCGCGCAGAGAAATCAAAGAAGAAGAAGAAAGAAAGAAGCAGCAGCTAGTCCATGCATGCATATGTTATAATAATATTAAGGTGGACAAGACAACTAACTATCTACTAATTAAGTAGATCGTGAAAAAATAACAGTTAATTAATCTGACCACCTTTACCGGAGCTTAAAGGTGGTTTATTATGATTCTTCGGCCGTGCTCTTGCTATGCTTGTTGGTACTCTTGTTGCTGACCTTGCAGAAGCCATCACTATAACCGCCTCTTCCTGCATTAAATTAATTTAATTAACTACAATAATAATAAGATAGTATTAAGAAGATTTGGGGAGAGAGTGTGTGTACAGTGAATTTCATTTCTCTTTCGGTGTGAGGATGAGGGTGAGGGTGGTGGTGGTTTTGATCATCAGTGACGGCGGATCTGCCAGAGTGGTAATCATGATGATCGTCATGCAGTCCTAGTGTCACGGGATGACTCTTTAAGCCTTCCGCCCGTGCGGCACTTAGACTTGAATACCTCGATGAACAAGCTAAGTAAGCCTTCGAAGCCTCGCTTCCCCGGATCGAATCACAAAGAAAGCTAAGATAGCTTGGAGAATGCTAAAATCACTTAGAAGATGGGAGAAAGGAAGCTTTGTATTGAAACGTAAGAAAGCTTTACAATTGCTTACAATTCTTGGATGGTTTGGCCAAATGGCCTTGCCTCCTATTTATAGGCCTAAGTCACCTCCTCAATGGAGGGTTCTAGAATCCTCTACTTACATCCAAAAATATCTAGCATAGTTCTAGATACAACTTGCCTAATCTAGATTGTTCTAGGTGAGGCTTTAAATATGTACACTTGTGTGGAATGTTCCGGAATGCCCTAGATTATCTTGAATGCTCCGCCATGTTCTTGATTTCTTCGGGACGTTCCAGAAGCTTCCATGAAGACATGGCTTCATGGGCTTAGATATATGATGTCTTGGGCATTTTCTTTGTTTTTAACACATGGCCCGTGACATCCTCCCCCACTTAAGCCGTCGACGTCCTCGTCGACTCTTGCCTCTCGAATGTCTGAATCAAGTCCTTATATTGCCATAAGGACGTCTCCTTCTCCCATGTTGCTTCGGAGTATGGTAGCCCTTTCCATTTGACAAAGTACTCCACATGCTTTGGTTGTCTTGGTCGCACCACGACACGCTTAGCTTCAATGCTCTCTACTTCTTTGTCAAATGCCTCCGTCATCAAAGGGGGTGCTCGATGAGACTCACCTCGACTTGGCTCCTCATTGTCTGCATGATAAGGCTTCAAGTTGCTCACATGGAACACCGGGTGAAACTTGAGGCGGGGTGGGAGTTCCACAACATAAGCGGCTTTGCCAACTTTCTTGATGATAAGGAATGGTCCCTCATACTTCCGCAACAAGCTCTTGTGCAAGCCACGAGTACTCTTGTGCTGAGACGCATTGAGCTTCACAAAGACTTGGTCGCCAGTTTGGAACTCCACATTCCTTCGCTTACGATCCGCCCATTTCTTCATCTTCTTTGAAGCCTTCTCCAAATGAGCTCGAGCAAGTTCGTGGGCTAATTGCCACTCCTTAGCGGTTTTGAAAGCGGCTGGACTATTCCCCGTGTAGCCAGCATCAAGTAGCTCGTTGAGTTGCTTCCTCAATTCCTCCAACTCGGGTGGCGACATCCTATAAGGTGATTTGGAGGGAGGCTTAGCACCAGGCTCCAACTCAATCGCATGGTCGACCTCTCTCCTTGGTGGCAACTTCTTTGGCAGTTCCTTAGGCATCACGTCCGCAAACTCCACAAGGACGTCTTCTACTTGTTTCGGCAAAGGCCCGTACTTCTCCTCCCCTTCATTCAACATTAGGGTTGCAAGAAATGTGGCCTCGCCTTTCTTCCAAGACTTGGCAAATTGAATTGCCGACAAGTGTTGGGTGCACTTCTTGGCTTGCCTTTCCAATGGCACTAGGCAAGGTTGTCTTCCGTCGGCTAGGATACAGAAGATATTATAGAAGGGAATGGGAAAGGCTCGTACCTTGTCCATGAACTCTAACCCAATGACTACGCCATAGTCGTCCATCTTGACTATAGTGAAGTCGATCTCTCCCTTCCATGCGCCAATGTCTACTTGTACATTGCGCGCAACTCCAACAATAGGGGTGGCAGCGGAATTTACCGTCTTCACGCTACCGGGCTCCTTTGTGACTCGGAGGCCAAGCCTTGTGGCTTCCTCCGACGTCATGAAGTTGTGTGTTGCTCCCGTGTCCACCAACACACGCGTCGTCTTGTCACCAGTCTTGACGTCGACGAACAATGATCCTCCCCCAACTTGAGCCTTAGGTTGTGGGAGGGTTGTCTGGATGGCATTCAGTAGACGGATGCATCCCATCGTTGCATCGTTACTCTCTTTGACCTTGTCCTCCTTGAAAGTCATGGCCTTAAGGGCCTTCTTTTGTGGGCAATCTCGCATCATGTGAGGGCCGTCGCATAGGTAACAAGTGGGTTGCCAAGACTTACCCTTGCCTTTGTCATGCTTATCGGCTTTCTTCTCCTTTGGTTTGCTTGTCTCGGCCTTGTCCTTCGGCTTATGTTCTCCCCCACTTCTCTCATGGTTACCCTTCTTCCCCGTGGACTTGGAATCACCTTGGTGGCTTGATTTAAACTCAATCAAGGATTCGGCGGCGGCAATGGCATCAGACAATGTTTGCACGTGTCTCCTTTGTAGTTCGAGTTTTGCCCAATTTTGCAGTCCACTCATGAAGTACATGAGCTTGTCTTCCTCTAACATGTTGGGCACCTCGAATAACAAGCTCACGAAGGCGTTGACATAGTCTTTGACGCTCCCCGTTTGCTTGAGCCACCTTAGTTTCTCCTTGGCTTCGTACTTGGCATTTTGGGGATAGAAGTGCAACATAAGATCTTTCTTAAATTCATCCCAAGTGGTGAGAGAGAACGTACCTTGCTCAATTTCCATGCTCCGACGACGCCACCACATAAGGGCATTGTCAGCTAAGAACATGGTTGCCGTTGAGATTTTGGACTCGTCATCTTCAAGCTTCAGGTACTTGAAGTATCGCTCCACGTTCCACACGAATGTGTCGAGCTCCTTTGCTTCCCTCTTCCCATTATAGGATTTGGGTTTAAAGGAGTCGATTACCTTGGAGTCCAACGCCTTGATTTCCCTCGGCCCTTGCACGAATTGCTTCACGACTGCTTCTTTACAAAACGCCACATCTCCCTTAAGTTCCCTTGTGTCCTTTATCTCTTCTTGAAGCGCCACAAACCTTGCCTCTATGTTGTCAAGGTGAACCTGGACTTCCCTCCGCATCTTGTCTGCCATGGTGTTGAGAGCGCCAAGGAGCTCATCTCGTAGCCCTTCCACCAAGCCACGCAGTTCATCCTTACCATTGTCCACCATGGTTTGGATTTCCTCCTTGTCGACAACGTCCTCATCAAGTCGAGTATCGAACTCGAGTATGGTTCGTTCCACCTTCTCGAGTCGCTCTTCCATGGTCTCCATCGATGCTTGCAAGTCCTTTAACTTTGGCTTGCTCTTGGCAACGTCTTGGACCTCGGCAGTACGCTCCCTTAGGTCGGAGACTCCGGACACCATCTCTCCACTTGCCATATCCTACTTTCCTTCAAGTGATTCACGAGCTTGGCTCTGATACCAGCTGTCACGGGATGACTCTTTAAGCCTTCCGCCCGTGCGGCACTTAGACTTGAATACCTCGATGAACAAGCTAAGTAAGCCTTCGAAGCCTCGCTTCCCCGGATCGAATCACAAAGAAAGCTAAGATAGCTTGGAGAATGCTAAAATCACTTAGAAGATGGGAGAAAGGAAGCTTTGTATTGAAACGTAAGAAAGCTTTACAATTGCTTACAATTCTTGGATGGTTTGGCCAAATGGCCTTGCCTCCTATTTATAGGCCTAAGTCACCTCCTCAATGGAGGGTTCTAGAATCCTCTACTTACATCCAAAAATATCTAGCATAGTTCTAGATACAACTTGCCTAATCTAGATTGTTCTAGGTGAGGCTTTAAATATGTACACTTGTGTGGAATGTTCCGGAATGCCCTAGATTATCTTGAATGCTCCGCCACGTTCTTGATTTCTTCGGGACGTTCCAGAAGCTTCCATGAAGACATGGCTTCATGGGCTTAGATATATGATGTCTTGGGCATTTTCTTTGTTTTTAACACATGGCCCGTGACACTAGGCACTTGAGGAAAGCCTTGATGGCGTGCTCAAACAGAGAGCAGGGGCTGTAGTAAAAACGGTGTCGTGCTTGTTCTCCCTGACGCTCCTCCTCCTCCTCCTCCTCCTCAGCTCGCGAGCTCATTTCCGTGTTATAAATTAGTTGCTTATTTTTCCTTCCTCCTCCTCCTCCTCCTCTTAGTCGTCTTCTTCTTTTGGCTTTTGATCGGTGCAGTTATTTGAGCTGACGCCTTGGGTTTCCGAGATGCAGTGCGCAAGAGACACCTGCCACTTTGTGTTTTAATGCTAACATTGACAGTCTTTTAACTTATAAATATCCGTCGGAGAGGTTGTCTTCCTTTCAATTGGGCGACTTTGGACTTTTTATTTTTTAATTTATTATTGTTGAGCAAAATTTGTACGTAATAAGTAAACAAATAATTCATTTGATACTATTTCACCGTCGTTCATTTTTCCGAAGAGGGTTTTATTAATTTGAGTTCGACCCATTCTAAATTATGCGTCTATTAATTACAATTTTTTGTTAAAAAGGAAAAACCCTTTGATTCCAGTATGAATAAATCGCAACTTGGAGATTTGAGTGTTTATTTGATTTTGCGACTGTACCTAGGTCGAGCCTTAGATTGCCTACATACTCTCGTTGAGGGATCAAGTCATTCGTAGTTCCTTATGTATTTGTTAGGGTTTGATTCCTTGTGTAGTTTCAGCTTGTGTAGGCAAGGAGCATTTGATGCCTTGTGCAGTTTAGGCTCTTGCAGGCGAGGACTTTGAGTCACTTCTTTTGATATCTTATGTAGTTTTAGCTCGTGCGGGCAAGGACTTTGAGCCATTGGAGCTGGACGTAGCTTCGTGCCATTTGAGACTTTTCTTTGGCTTTGTGCTATTTGAATTTGGAGCGACTTTGTGTTGTCCGACCCTATTTTTATTCACAGAGTCCATAAAAGTACAAAGTTCACATGAATAAATTGTTGTTTTACTTCATTCTCACATGGAGCAACATTCCTTATAAAATTAGGAACTTTGTTGCGTGAGCAGCATCCATTAATTGGAAATCTAGGAATTGTGCTTTGCAGACTTCTCTTTTACTTTTTGTAGAATTTGTAATTACTTGGTCAAAGTAGCAGGAAAAAAGGTAGGCTAATCTTTCTTTAGGTTGCCATGTGAGTGAGTTTCCCAATTAATTTGGGAAGTTTGATAGCAAGCTTTTTCCTTTTTTGTGGACTTGGGACAACTTGAACTCTTTCAGGTCCAAATAGGACTTCATGTGCCGAAAAGAAGAACACATTTACAATTTTTATTTACTTTCGATGTGATAAAAGCCTTTTTTGTAGTTTTAACAAGAATTTGACCCATTGATTTAATGTGGAGTGAGTTTCACCAATTGTTGGACGTGGTGTGTAAGTCCATCGAGCTTCGTGCTTTGAGATTGCTTGTGTCCACGGTATTTGAAGTGATTTATGTCCTCCACGGATTCAATATCGGCATAGTCCTCACACATGATGTGCCTCCATGTTTACTTGCACCATCTTCAGTCAACAGTGCCCATGCTTATAAGGTCCACGTGAGTTGCATTCCACGTTTTAGAGGACCTTTTATTTTCCTCCCTTGCTGCAGCCTTTAGCGTATTTGAAACTCCACAAGTTTGACTTATGAATCAAATTTGATTTGGATTTGTAGACTTGTATTCAGACTTGGCAAAATAAGATGCCAATTGGATTTATTTAAAACCCATTTATGACCTTCGGTAATATCACCTAAAGGATTTGCGAAATAGGACATTGATTTGTCTTTTTCCTTTTATTAGCCCAAGGCTTAAAGTGGGACTTAGAATCCCAGGTGAGGTACATACTTCATTTAGCATCCCCCTGTGAAATGCTTCAGAGATCCCTTTTTTCTTTTCTTTTTTTTTTGGCTCCAATGCTCATTGTTCTTCCTCCAGAAGCAAAAAGCAATTCCGATATATTTGGGCTCTCGTGGATTTCGTTGTATTTCAAATTTCCATTTGGATTGGGCAACCGTCGATTTCCAAGTGAGGATGGGTAAGGTTTGTTGGAGCTCAGACTCTTTTTCAAATTACTTCAATTTACCATCATTTCGTTCTCAAATCGTAAAGGCCTTTTTTGTGCAGGTCACGAGCTTTTTTGTTTTTCTGCTGCATCGTTGTCTTGCTCTTACCACCTTGCTTGTGCTTCTTTTGTGGATCAAAAATTCAAAACAAAAAGGAGGAGAAAGTAACAAGCAGGTGACCCCATTTTCATTTTCTTTGTGTTCTGGATTTGATTTGGAGTGGAGTGAAGCTCTAAACTGCAACTAATTTATTGGTTTAATTTTTTTGTGCAAGCGTCACCAGCAACGAAATCTCTTCAATTTGGTCGTTGTTGTGACCTTTAGGTAATGAGCTTCATTGGGTTGTAAAAAACCTTTTTTTTGTATACGTGTAGATGATAAACCCAATTTGATGTTGATAGCTTTCGTAGCCTAAATTTATTTAACTTTTCATTTACCATGAGTAGCTTTCAGTACCAGTTTGGTTTGTTTTTTGACATGGTTGTTGGACAAACTATTTTGCAGTATTGAATTTGTTGAAAACAAGTGTTGATTCATGGCTTCAAAGGTGAGAACTGCACTTTGAAATTTGTAGTAATGCACTCTTCATGTCTGCTGTATTTTGAATGCGTTTTGATGCATTAATGTCTAATTATCACTTTTCGGCATCTCCATTTCCACATAGAGAGTCACGTGACTGGTCTTGACAGTAGGCATTGGACACCTTTTTTGGGCTCCTATCCATGTGCTGCCTTTAATACTTAATCAGAGAATATATAGGCATTATGCCTTTTCTATTTGAATGCCCCGTGAGTGGCCTTATGATAGCTATGCTCATTGTAATTTGATCAGACTTGCTATTCTTTCTCATCGACACTTGTGCAAAGTGATGCTCTACCCATAAATCTTCTTGTAGCTTTGATTTGTCTACCAAACCTTTGGATGTTAATATAAAGTTTGCCATGTTTAAAAGCATCTTTTGACTTCTTTTTGGAAAAGGACATGACTTTTGTGCAGAGACTTGTTCTTTTCCATCTGACATACAGACTGGGAGTTTTGACCTTTTGTAGATGTCGAACGAAACTTGTTCTTTCTTTATCCAAATCCATTGCTTGCCGTGACACCAACTGCTCATTTCTTTCTTGACATGGGCTGCGAGCATGGATCACTTAGATTTGATTAGAACTTCACGGGGTGATTTAGACCGTCCACAAGAAATTCATGAGGTTGACGACAACGGCAGGGAGTAGAGAGCATTTAGCCGTGGAGCTTTGTTTTGAACCTCGACGATTGGTCTAGAGCACTTAGAAATTCATGGTAGCAACAGACTTGCTAGGCAGAGAGATCACAACATGGTTGCTGTTGGTGGAGACTAGAGAGTCCATATCCTTTTTTTTTCTTTTAAGCGTTGATGTCTTCAAAACCTTCATGGTGTAGAACATTTCTTGACTAGCAGATTTTGACCGTCCCTGTAAAGATCATTTGATGGCATGTCCGTGTCTACATAGAGACATGTTGTGCCAAGAAAATGCTTGATGAGTAGGTTCTGACTGTCCTGTACAGATCACTTTCTGGCACTTATGTGCCTACATAGAGACATGCTATGTTGAGAAAATGCTTGACGAGTAGATTTTGACTGTCCCCGTAAAGATCACCTTTTGGCACCTCAGCATCTACATAGACACATGTTGTGCCGAGAAAATGCTTGACGAGTAGGCCCTAGAATTTTTGGAATCATTTGCCTTTATCTTCTAACTCACAGACCGCTACTGGTCAAGGAGTAGTCAGGCTACCATTTAAGAAACTCTCTTCACATAAAAATCTTTTTTGGTGGCTTGTTGGCAATTTTCTTATATGAACTGGAGGTTGCTAACTCTAGGTAGTTGATTATGCCTTTTTTTTTCTTTTACCCCTTTTGTTTGCAACACAACATCAAACAAGAGAAATAAATAATTTAACAGAACTTGTTTCATACCTGGTGATGAATGTTCTTGTTTGGATCTTGACTCGAAAGCATGAACGATTGAACTCCTTGTTCTCTTTTCTGGCAGTATTTTGTTGCTTTTGGTATTTTCTCTCAAAGTTTCTCTTATTTTCTACAGAGTATCTCTTCCTTTTTTTTTGTCTACTTCTTACTGCAGCTGCTGCCTATTTTTATAGACATCCTAGGAGGGCTCTAGAGTTTTTACGTGGGGGAGATGGAGACCATGTCTTCTGCTACTTTCTCTTAACCACCCTCATCAACTGTCCAGTCTTCCACGTCCTTTTGTTGCAGAAAAATGGGGAGCCCATGTTTTGCACTTTACTTCCCCCTTTTCTAGGAAGAAATACATATTTTTTTTTCTTTTTTTGTTTAATTTTATTTATGAATATTGATATGTATGTAAAGCCCATCTTTACCTTTTGGGTTGGATTACATTTTTTTGTTTTGTCTTGTAGCTTGATCCAATTTGTATGGACTCTATTTTTTTTATATATTATATTTGTTTTGTTGTTCAACAATTATTATCGAGTGTTATAATAATTTAGAAGATGAGGAATTTCAAGCTTAGGATGAATAAGTAGAAACTCAACACTATATTATTAGAATATTGGACCACATTCAATTTTTGAACTCTTTTGATATATATATATATTTGAACAAACGATATTATCTACACTAAAGTGAGGAGGTGAGTTTAGCCTTACAATGGACTAGCAATATTACGGTTCAAATCCCTCTTTGACGAGAATCTAATCTAAAACATCTCACTTACAAGTGAAAATGAATACTATTAGACTGTAATACTAAGTGACAACTCTTTTGATATGTTATGTATGTCTCCAATTCTTCTTCTTTTTGAAGGAATGCCAATTAGCTACTTTCTCCTTTCTCCCTTCGTCATTTATTATCCCACAATGTGATCTCATAATCATGATTAGATCCGGCAGTTTTTGACACGACACGGTGACACGACACAAAAATAACGGATTTCGGGTCAACACAATAATTAATCGGGTCATTATCGGACGACTCGTTAATAACGGGTTTTTAACAGGTACACACAAGGGTAACATGTAGGTAACCCGCTTCGACCTGTTAAGAAAAGAATTATTTTGATAATTTTAAAGTTTAATTACTAAAAGATTTATTATAAAATACAATAGCCATATTAATAAAAAATTTAGTCATTATTTATTTTTATTATGAGAGTTTCTTATTATCATTACTAGGATAAATTTTACTTAACATGTTGTTTTCCAAAATTAAAATAAACTAGTATAGTATTTGTATAGGCAAGAACTAAGAAGACATACATACAAGTATGAAAAATGTGAAAGAATATATAAACACTTGTGATTCATCATTTTTCCTCCACGAGTAAATAATGGTTACACTTACATTATCGTTTAGATTTTTAAAATCCTCCAAACCCTCATGAATAATGTTTTTTATTTGAGGGCAAAATTAATAATAATTATTGTAGAAGTGTAAAAAATGTAAAAAAAATAAAATATACAATCACTCATAGTGACAAGCTATACAACTTTCATAGGGGTCATCTTCGAAATCCAACACTATAATCCATAAACCTTACATTTATATTTAATCATCAATTGTTATTTACATTTTATTCTTCTTACTTAATTTCATTTTTTAAATTTTCTTTTTTTGAAAACATGATCATCTGGCGGATGTAAGAAGATGAACGGTTCAGATCTTTAATATCATGTTTCGATATTTACAGTTAGCTGAAATATGACTCGATATCATATAGTTTGTAGAAACTTTAAAACATCAAGCAATATTTTCACTAACCGTAAAACTCTGAACATAATATCAACGATCCAAACCATTCATCTTCATGCATCCTCTATTAGATCATGTTTTCAAAAAAGAAAATCTGAAGGAAAAAAAAAAAAATTTGATGAGAAAAATGAAGCGTAAATGTAAACAATAATCAACGGTTAAATTTTGATCTATGATTTATATGATTTTAATGGCGAATTTCGAAGTTAAGCTATTCACGAAAGTTGTAAAGTTTGTCATTACGAGTGTTTTATATTTTTTTCTATTTTTTTTACACTTCTACATTAATTAAAAAACTATTAAAGACTTTACTTAAATAACAGCCGTAAGATAAATGAGAGTAATTATGTACCATTGGATTCTATTTCACTTATATTATTAGAACTTTTTTGGACGAAAAAACCCCTTCTCTATTCCAATATTTTCCAATTTTACCATTTGATCAAAACAAAAGCCCTAATCCCTTTTGAACATTTGATATTTTGTAATGTTCTAATGTTTTTTTTATTATGTTCTTATTTTGGGTATGTAAATATATACTTAAAAGAAAAATGTGCTTTTATGTTTTGGATGTGACAATATGGTATGTATATACTTATTTAGTATTATGTTTTTCATTTGATTATTTATTGGTTTAAAATATATTTTCCTTAACAGGTAACGAGTCGAGTCATATTACATGTTAATATTATCGGGTCGATTTCGGGTCGGGTCGTTTTACTTGTTTATTTTAACGGGTGTTACACGACACGACTTATTAAGATATCGAGTATGACACGAAAAAGACACGAACACAAAAAACACAACACAAATGCAAGGTCTAATCATGATTGCCTATTTTAATAAATCCTTTCTACAAAAAGGTCAGTTAGTTTTTTTGAGAAAAAATCAAATTTCATTAAGAAATGATAAAAAAAACTTATATAGGACGTGCATGTTAAACATGGTACTCATAGCAAATTTTACCCTAGTATATCAGATGAAAAACCTCTAGAGCATGAGCGAAGGGTCACACATGCCAAAAGAAACGTTGTAATTACAAATTCATCATAAAAACCACACTCTTAGCCCAAAAGACTCACTTCTAGTGAACATGAAATATATGACTCACAAAGACTAAACATTGCAAGTCGAAGAATTACCATAAGGTCAACTCCAATGGCGGAGGGCTAGAGACTGTGATGAATTATACATGTTTTAGCAGCTATATTTTTCCATCTCCAGTAGTACATGACTGCCAATATGGGTTCCATAAAAAGCATGATTGAGGGTTATCTGTGGCCCGCTCAAAGGCTACAAATAGTTAGGCCATCTCCAATGAAGATGACTACAGGGCCATGGGCTAAGTTTCACCCTAAAATGCTCCTAAACCCAACTCCAATGGAGGGCTGGACCTAAAAAATGAGGACCCACCAGGCCAAGTTTCAGCCTTTTAGCCATCTGGCTGGGCATTCTTAGGTCATCTCCAATTGAAGAGGCTATGTTTAGCCCTCGTTCAGCTTGTAGCACTGCAATAAATTATTTTTTAATGAACAGTGTCATGCTATATTTATATACCATCTCCAACAGAATGAACTATTTTTTAGCCCCCTCAATAATTTATTATTTTAAGTTTTTTCTTTAATTTTATTGGTTAATTGAATTAAACTACCATATTAAAATAGGATTTCCGGACATATTTTGAGTGTCACTTGTCGCTAAATGCATAAGCCTCTAGACATATTTTGAGTGCCACTTGAAGATGTGGCCATTTGAAAATTATTGAAAAAAAATTAAAAGAAATATTATTAGAAGAGGTAAGAGATGGGTGTGTATGGAAAGAGTGTTTGAGGTGAATAGAATGTGAAGAATTGAAACAAAATAAGGTAAGAGAGAATGGAAGGGTGAAAAGTAAGCGAGAAATGGTGTAGAAATGTCTTAGGTATTTATAGGAAAAAAGTAATTTTTTTTTTAAATTTTGTCTTAAAAAAAATAAAAATCCCAACTCGGCATAATTGAACAGGCTGGCTGGCTAGCCATATGACTAGATTTTGACCTGGTGGTCCCAGGGTTCTTTGGCCCAAACCTCCATTGGAGATGGGCCATTATGTTAACATCCAACGTCTAATGTCATCTACCTATTGGAAATTTTGTTTTTGTTTTTGTTTTTGTTTTTGTTTTTTTTTTGTTTAGGACGAAATTTAAAGTTTTTTTGAAAATTCTTTTCCTATAAATACTTAAGCCATTTCTACACTATTTATCACATCCTTTTCACAATTCCTTATAGACTTGGCAATTTCTTACACGACACGTAAATAACACGAAAATAACGGGTTTCGGGTCGACATAATAACTAATTGGGTCGTTATCGGGTCATAGGATAAGAACCCATCAATAACGGGTCCTTAACAAGTTTACACGAGGATGACACGCTGGTAACCCGTTTTAACATGTTAAGAAAAAAGTTATATAGATGATTTTAATTTTTTTAATTCCTAAAAAAATTTATATAAGTATATATTTTATATTAAATATGTATTATTATATTATTATTCTATATAATTGTAAAAACAAAAAAGATTTATTTATTTATTTATTTTATAGTATACTATAGGTAAAGAGTGAGATTAAAAAAATATAAAGCACATTAAAAACAAAAATATCAAGTAATTTTGAAATACTAAACACATTAAAAAATTATAGTAATTATTTTATAAGTGCGAAGCAAATGATTATGATCGAATCTTCTACACTTTGAGGATGGGTACATCATGGTTTGAATTTTAAAACATACAAACCCTCATGAATTGACAGTATATGATTGGAGATGAGGTATGATGGCCGACACCCGAAGGTGACGTAGCCAAAAGGAAAGTGATGTATAAAATATCGTTAAATTTAAACCAAAGCTAGAATTTATTTAAGCTAATAAGGAGAGTGTGCAGTAGTGGGAAGAACCTATAATACATAAGTAGTCAGAGCATAGATGACAGTACGAAGAGTAAAGTAGAGTAGTCGAAGCTAGTTAAGATACTTATTACACAACAAGAAATAAATTCCTACATTTACTCGAGATAATGTCAGAATCGCCAAAGATCCCCTCGTACGCCACAGAGGATTCAGCTATATATATATATATATATATATACACACATACACACATAAACAGTGGCGGATGCATTGAGGGGCAGAGGGGTCAGTTGACCCCCCGAACTTCAGTGAACGTCCATAGATATCTTTAGTGCTGACCCTCCGAACTTCGATGAATGTCCATGGATACTTTGAGTGCTGCCCTTTTGAAGATTAGAGTTAGCTTCATACATGCCCTGAAACTGTTTGATAAAATGTTTGAAAAAAAAAGTGAATGAAATGGTGATCTCAGTGAATAACAAAGCATCATCATTCTTGGACAATCATATTAATGGGATGCAATGATATCAAACATTGTTAATGTGTTCAAGATAAGTGTGTTTCTTTGTTAAGCATTCATATGGGAGCAGCCTTGGAACATGTAGTTACCCTTGCAAATGAAGCATTAAAAGGTGTACATTATGCCTTTCCAAATGACTCAGACCTACCAAGACTCGATGAAATTGTGATATGCATCATATTTCTGGTAAAAAAAAAAATTTGAGCACTATTCTTACTATCCCCCTAATATTATATATATATATAAAACAAATGCTCACTTATTGATTCGTAGTCGGATCGTAGCCTCCTAGCCTTGCTTGACCTCGTACCTCATCGGGATAATTCTTTCCTATTTGTGAAACAACTATAGTAATTAATTAATTAAAACATACACGAAAAGGTTAGGAAAATCCTCTATAGTTTACTCAAATGGAGGGTTTAAATATACGAAAGCATTTTATGCAACGTCACGAACCCGTACACATCGACCACGTGCCGCCATGAAGCAGCACACGCCCTCACATGCCTCCACACGTAGCTAGCTTGCGGCCACATGCAGGTCACGCACCTGCACGCGCTGGCAAGTCCCTAGGGAATATTCCATCAGAATTGACGAAATATTCTGTTAAGTTTAACGACGTTACCTTAATAGCGTCTGTTACGGCGTGAGAATATTCTATCAACTTTGACGGAATATTCTCATTCTTCCTCAGTTCTCTAGTTATCTTCGCCGTCGTCTGGTTCACCTGAACTTGGAAAAGTTGGCCAAATTTTTGTAAAAACTTTAAAACTTCATAACTTTCTCATTTCTCAACCATTTTCGACGTACTTTATATGGATATGAAGCTTGGGAAGAGAAGAACAAGTTTGTACCTTTTGAAAGTCCAAAAAGTGGATGAAAATGGACTGAAAATGGCTCGAAAGTCTCGACCCTAATTACAATGTCCCAAAACCGTGTGTCTACGAGTTGGCCTGACTTCAAACTTAGGCTAGGGGCCTCAGGGAGTTATGTAGTTACTTCTAAACCTTCCAAAACCTTGGAACTTGAACAAAAAAAGTCATTGGAGAACCATGATCCAAGTCGGAGCTCCAAGTTGGGAACTCAAAACTCATTTGTTTTCGAATCGGCTCGTACGGATGGACTCATGGGGATAAGAGGAATACGATGATGGTGGTTTAAAGTCCGATCTATGATATTTGGTGAAGATCTTTGTTATTGCAGACATAAGAGAGGTACGGTGAGAGAGAGAAGAAGAAAAAGAAGAGAGAGGGAGAGTTTCTGATTGGATAAGAGAAAGAGAGTATCTGATTGGTAAGAGAAATAAGGAAGAAAATTGATTGGTTGGTGAGATAAGGTCACCAATAAGGACCGGTTTTTAAAGTGGGAAGGGTTTAAATTTTGTACAATTCCAAGTACAAAAATATCTAATTCACCCTATCTAAAATAGTGTTGACCAACACTAAATAATTTGCACACATGTGTACAATTTTACCTGTTGTTAATGTACTTTAACTAAGCATAACTTCTTCGTTACAAATTCAATGGTGACAGCTTTAAGAATACCCAATCTCCAACCACATACACCCTATTTGTCGAATGTATGTCTGCTATACTCTTTTGTCGATCCTGTACTGCCTTCAGGTTATCATTTATCACTTAAATATTCTGTGTCGTCTCATCTACAATTTTAAGACCCACCAAAACTCTTTCGTCGACCTCGGACCAACACAACGGTGTACAACAAAGTTTCC